>NC_092803.1:30327324-30978668 GCF_040954645.1 Diabrotica undecimpunctata
ATGGTTGCCAACCTTCTTAGAGGGGATGGCACGTGAAGAAGAAGAAGAAATTCTAATGTAAACGAATCTCATATTTCTTGCAATTGTTCCTTCAATTCATTAACGGACCTGGCAGGATGCCCTCCAAGCTTTTTTCATTTCGGGCCCTATCGGGGACAAGTCGGGACTGTTAGAAACCCACTCCAAAAATGGTATACCATGGTCTTCAATCCATTTTAAACTCTTCTTTAGGTATGACAACCTGCGCCGTCCTGTTGGAAGACCAAATCTTTCGTTGATGTTAAATGGTGTTCCATAATCGATAAAAGAGATTCTTTTAAAATATTCAAATATTTGTCCGTGTTTACAATCCCATCAATAAAATGTAACTTTTCCACACCTGTAGACGACATGCTGCCCTAAATCATGACAGATGCAGAAAATTTGACTTTTCTTGAATTTCAGACAGTTGGGACGAAAAGCTTCATTTTTCCTGCGAATAACGCGACTCCTACTGTCTCCAATACACACTTTAAATCTGGACTTATGACTCCATTGTATTGAATCCAATTGCGACTGAGTTCAATCTTTAGGCTCTTGTGACCATCGTAGTCCATTTATCTTTTATTGTAATGTCAAAAGTGGCTTTTTCTTATCCTAAAATAAAATGAATTTTATTAAAAACAATTCGTACTGATTTTTTTAACTATAAAACTTATTTTTTAAGTACCAAATCCTAATTTGTATGCCTCTCGCTGATATGTTAAACTAGAGACGTGTCTTCCAATAATGTCACTCCATAAAATGCTTAAGTCCATATAATTTGCTTGTCGTTTTTTCACTATAATGCGTCTTAATGTCTTTCGATCTGCTTCGGTTATTTTACTTTTTTGTACATTTTTAACTTTTCTGACGACCGCACCTCTAGTTTTGTAACTTCTGATTATATTTCTTACACTACACCGTGACAGTTGCAACGTATTCGCGATTTCCCAATTGGATTTTCCAAAAACAAAAAATCTAATACTGATTGAACAAGTTTTCTCATCGATAACTTTACCTCGACCCATTGTACAGTCCACAAACGGCAAAAAGCTTTAGAAGACTACAAAATACATTTGACATTTACTGACCATAGTATTATTTTGATGTCATTTCTCCATAGCTACCTCTGGATTTAACGTAATTATGAAAAAATCAACGTATGTTGACATATAGCATTTTTCATATAAAAATGCTTGCACGTCATTCAAGATTTACGACGTCAGAACCCCACAGCGTTGCCAAAACATCAGAATAGATAGTAAGTGAGGAATTTTTAAAATGTCAACTATTTGTCAAACTATTAACAGTAAATACACTTAGTTTTAAGACTACCGCAACACACTAAAATCCATTAGAAAACATTTTATTACAAAATTTAATAACTTTAATAGTAAAACCGTCCAGTCATTATTTCTTGTTGAAAATAATCTATCTTATATGAAAACTTATCAGCTTTCTACAGACTATTTATTTGTTTTGGCATAGCACAATCACAATACACAACAATAATTAGTTTTGAAAGGTATTAATCTAAATTTAATATGTATTTATAAATACAATTTATTAATATATATTATATTATGATCAAATTGTGCAAGAAATCAAAACATAAACAAAATTCTTACTCTAAAAAAGCGGCAACATTTTATACACTTTTGCCATACGCTGAACTGTCAATAAAATTTTAAGTATACCTGTATCAGATGCGTACAATTGTCTAATCTATTTAATCAAAATTATTATTTTGTGGAATATTAGACTTAAATGATTTATTTCATAAAATTTATATTATTAATAATAACAAATGTTTTTGGTTATTTAATCAATATAATTCTAAAATTTCCAATATAATGATGATTTTATTTTTATAATTATTACACCATGTTGACACCTATGAAAGATTGAGCAGTTCCGTATGGGTTTCGTATTATTAGCTGTGTTAGGAAAATTTGAACGCTAAGGTTGACGTTCTGGAAATTTTAAATATAAGTGACGTCACTTTATATAAATTGTGACGTGCAAGCATTTTTATAGCACGCTATAAGCGAAGTGCATAGCCAGGTTTAGGTAATTTCTTTTATTTTTGAAAATAAATAAAAAACCTTAAGGGTAATGTTTTTAATAAATATTAATTCAAATGCCATATTATTTAATACGGGAACTTATAAAAACATGTAGAGTATAATTTAAAGTCGTTTAAAATAAAAATATCACACAAAGAGTTCTTTTATTTCAAAATAAATATTAAAACTAGTGGCCATAAAACAACTCATAACAATTGTTGTTTTTATTACAATATAAGTAATGTTATGTGTATTCACAAGCATCCTTTACAACCTGGATATTTACATCTAGAAGCGAAGTCTTTTCCATTATGTTCCGGCAAATGATATATTACATCCAAATATACTTTAGTTATTTGTGTCAATTAAAAATTTTGTGAGATTGCAGAACGCGGTGAGATTGAGAAATTATCCAATGTGGTAGAAGTACGATCTTTGTTTCTTGGTACTATTTTTTTTAGCTAAAATTAAAGCTTCTGCGATATAAGTACGAAAGTCCATGATTGCTCTTTTTGAGTAGCTCCATTTTTGTATTCCGACCAGGCGTTTAACAGGCCAACTCTATAGCATGTGAAAATATCGTTAGGATCCACTTCTTTGAGTGAATGAAGGTTCTGTATGGTTATCAGAAAGTCCAATTTATCGACTTATCCCATGTGTGGATTATAGAACCGAATTACTTAATCAGGTCTTGAAATTTCTATATCATATTTGTTAATTCTGTCCCACCTTTTGTACAAATCTTGAACAAATCTTTATTTTCAATGCTTTTTAATAAAACAAAATTTAAAGCCATCACATCAGCTTTATTATTACACCTTTTGGTCATTATGACTTCTTCACCACCGCTTATGAATTCATTAGAACTACCATGAGCATTTATATTATATGTATTAACATACATATATTGGTGAAATTCCATTCCACTTGATATTAATTTTTAACCATGACGATATTGAAATTCTTAGAAGGATTAAAGAAAGATATTTAACGGTACTTTTAGGGGTACGAGCCTGCACTACAGTTCAGAACAAGCTATTACAAAAGTCGGTCGCAAAATCTCATAATCTAAACTCGCTGTATATATAGCTCGCAAATACTCTCTTGACTTATTAATATATCATATGTATTTGTAACTAAGTAGTTACACTCGCATCGCATTATTCATAAAAATTATCAAGTAAATCATTTATAGTAACCAGTGATTTCTAAAACCGCAGTTATAGTTTTCATATAAATAGTTAATCTATTCAAACCAGCAGTGTTGCCAGTAGTTTGCTTTAAACATAGAAACGGCATTCCGCTAAGCAATTCTATTTGTAATTATATATAATAGTGAAAATAGCGTCAGTGAGAAGTGTAGTGAAATATCCCATATCACAGTGTTTTTGGACAGATATTAGAAATTGCTATTTAATGTTAGCATTAAATATAAGTTAGTGTTTAATCTGTTTTTCATTCCAGCCCTGGACTGGTGGTCCTTCGTCCTTTATTTCTTTAAACGAGCCTGTTTCCATTCTATATATTAATACGTCGTCTGTTGGTTAAACTCATTACCGTCCACTGTACTCATTTAAGCTGCTATTTTGATATACTTGTCCCATCTACAATAAAATAGTTTCAATTCTTTGTAATTACCGGAAACTAAATACCCCTAAGACGACAATCTTAACAGATCTCGTTGAATAATTCCGCTGGTTTGTTAGTTTGGATTTAAGGAACGAACATATTGCTGCGATTTATTCGGTGCGTGAACGACACGATTTATCTCGCAATATAAAGCCGGGTACACACATTTCAGTAAATTAGGAAAGTAGCTGGAACGTCAGTTGCTGGCATAGGCCAGTAACTGGCAAGCACAAAACACATTTGCTAGTAATTTGCATGCCAGTAGCTCGCTTGTCTATACTGGTAAAGCGTAAAAGCAGGGTAGATTTTTACACATTCCAGTGCTAGTAAACAATCGAGTGGTTTTCATAAGTACTTATTTTGTAATTAATAAGGTATTCGGAATGAATTAAACAAGCAAATATTGCTGATGACCACGGATATTGTTAGAAATTTAATAATGAATACGAAGCGGAACTCAAAAGAGTTTCCAACACACCCAAATTTGGGATTTGGGTGTGTAAGCATTGTCACGGGCTATTTTATTTTTATATAGAGATGTTTAAGAATACCAAAGACACTCCAATTTTCTATATAAAGCAATAAATTTGACGGTTTTTTCATCTCCCATTTAAGTCCCAAGTTTAAAAATAAAACGATTAATTTTTATCACTAACATAATGAATCTGACAATTATTCTCTGCTAGCCATTGGCATGCCCGTAGCGGTAGCGCGCATTCACACATGCAAGTGACGCTCCCCACGCATGCGCCTTGCATCTTACAGCATGCTACTAGCAAGAAAAATTAAATTCTTTGCGATTAGCTATCATGTCAGGAACTAGCATGTCACTTAACGTACACACTTGCCAGTTTGGGGACAGTAGCTGGTGCTTGCTAGGTACTGGTATGCCATTGTGCTAGTAACAGGCATGTGTATCTCCGGCTTAAAGCGACAGCCTTTTTTCATGCCATGAACACATTGTTGCGATTAGTCGCTGTGACTACGACGTGTTTTGTTTCATTGATCACATTGAACCTACGACTACAGCATAGTCTGGAATGGATTCTTCAGAATCGGAGGAAGATTTGATCTTACTGTATATAAATATATATTAAAATTAAAGATTGTCTTTATTCTCTATTATGTATTCACTAGGTATCTTAAAATATTATGGAAAATACCTGTTTTTATTTAATTGGCAAGTTTTAATATCTATTAACATTTTTTATAGAAAAAGAAAAATTGGGACTCATAAGATAAATGTGGAAAGACAACAAAAAGGAGAATTTCATAAGTTAATGCCACAACTTTGATTTGACGAAAATCAGTTTTATAAATACTTCAGAATAAAAATTGCTTGTTTTCAAAAATTTTTTAACTTAATAAGGGAAGATATTTCTGAGCTCCATAGCAATTTTCGTAAACCTATTTCAGCGGAAGGAAGACTAGCCATTACTTTGAGGTAAATTAATCATCACTCATTGTATTTTTATTTTTATATATTTTTATATATCGACATTATAAAGGAGTATACACTCGTAAAAAGGTGGCTGCTGATGCCGGAAAGGATTTTTCGCACTAGTGGTACTTGGGTTATGTTGGTTCCTTAGACTGGCGAAATAAGTGGACTTTTATATAAGTTCGAATCAGAGGTGCAACTATTTTAAGTTGACGGTTGAGAACTCTGGTGTAGTTGAACTATCTGTTGTTGCTCTTCATAGTGCATTACCTCTTGTTGTGCAATTATTAGGGCAATTTGTAGTTTGGTTTCAGTCTAACGTTTTCTAGAAAATTGTTTTATCAAGCCTGCATATGATAGAAATAATAAATCTGTTGAGTCTTTTTCTGTTTTTTTTTCTGCTTTCAAAATAAGTAATAATAGAGTCAACTGAATTTGTTGGTTTTGTATTTTGTACATTTCTTACTTTTTGTTTCTTTGGTTCTGGCTCGACAATGAGGGTGTTGATATCAGCACAAGTAGCAGACTCTTTACTTTTTGTAGGTAACGGTACTTTAGATAGATTACCAAGTTCACTTTCTTTGTTATCCAAAACATCTACATCATCATCTTTCTCAGTTACAGACTCTACTTGAGTCGTAACTTCTGGTACATTTAAAAATGATTTTGAATAAATTACAAGAAAGGTTGGAGCATTTTCATACATTTAGCCCATTGTCATGTTTTATTTTGTACAGCTTGCCCAGTTCTTGTTTTGATTACTCTTAAGTATCGCACATTAAAATCACGTAAACTTCTCCACCTTCTTTTCAGTTCCTGACCTAAAAAATATAATGTATTCGGTTTTTAGCAACAGGTGACAACTTCTTATGAATCTAGCAATTACGAATGAAGTATATGAAGCTATATGTAAAAGATTACAGCTTATTTGTCTTCCTCCTCAGGTACCTCTGTACATGGTGATATATTCAGTGACAAAGACATTGGTAGTAAATTTTTTGATGTTCAGTAGTGAACGCTTATTCTTGGCTGATATGCGGATACCTTTGGTAGTCCAAGATTTGTGATGTTTTGGCTTAATTATAATTAAAGGAAATGCTTTATTAAAAATACCAACAAGTCTATTTTGGAATTTACGAAAGTTCTGAGTGAAAAAAGTTTGTTGAGTGTGTTAAACTTGGTATATACTGCTTTATGATTAGATAGTCCTGCATTATTAATTTTAAAGTGTATATCAAGGGGTGAGAAATCTGAGACAATATAATCAATTATGGTACATGTAATATTCACTGAAACCATATACCATAATTAATTATATTGTCTCAGATTTCTCACTCCTTGATATACGCTTCACAATTATTTTTGCAGATCTGTTCTTATAGGAGAATTACCGTGCATTGTGAGACCATAATATTCGAATATATTGACCAAGGACAGTTGGGTAGTATAAGTAGCAGAGTTATTAATATTTAAGTAACGGCACAGAATATTTCTGCTTTATTGGGCAGGTTATCTAACACATTTAGCAGGTTCTGATCTGTTCTGAACTATTTCTGTTTCTGTACTGAAATAGTTTCAGAAGAGTTAAATGATTTATAAATGCAAATAATTTCTAGGTTAAATTTCTTATTATAAACTAAGGAAAACTCAAAGAAGGTTTCATTCAACAGAAAGTCATATTTTGTTACCGGAAAGAAATCATGATTATTTGTAGAAAGAATGAGGGTGCCACCATAAGCTCAACTTGGACTTTTGGTACCCTTGGCTTTTTTATGAAGCTGTTTTGTTTTATTTACAAATTTCGAAATTAAAATTTTTTAAACACAGATTTGAAGTTGAAAAATATATAAAAATGCTACAGGAAAAAGATATTGGTGCACATCCTTTTTGTTAAATTTTCATTTATTTCAATATTTACATTTTTGGCATATTTTGGCAGAAAATTTTTAAATATGTAATTCAGAATGTAACATTTACCACATCCGTTACTTTTTATTTCTGAGTATATTAATTTTTAAATGATTATATTATGTGCCTCAATAAAATCATTTCGATATGTTATATTGCTTTTTTATCGCTTTATGAGAATGTGCTCACGTTCTTAGAGACTGGACTCTACACCTCACTTAGGATTTGTTACTTTATAACGGAACAAAAACGTGCCCAAAATAACAAACGTCCTATGTGAGAAAAACAAACTCCCATTTTAAGAACTGCATCAAATGTGAAAAGAAAACACCGAACAGAAAGGATGAAAAAATTCTTTCACTCCATTGATTTAAGTTAAGGCTCTAAGTGACTTCTTTTTTCACGATCGGTTTGATTGGGTCGATAAAGTTTTTTATATGAAAGACGTGCCTTGCGAAATTCCCGAATTCCCTTTTGATTTTATTACGATTTTTAAGTCGACATGACGACAGGTTCAGTGAGAGAAAGTCTCTGGACCGAAGGGGAGATTTTTAAAATGTTTTCATGCATCAATTGACATGATAGATCCGTGAAACTGTCAGTTTTAATTTGGCTGCTACCTTTCAGTCTTGATAGTCGATTGTTTCAATATTTATAGCGGAATTAATGTTTTCAAAATAAATTTTAAAAATTTTAGGTGCAAACTGTAACAAAACATTTTATATGTAGTTTTTGTATACACATTTAGATGAAAATTTTAAGTCGACGAAGCTTTATTTTTTCGTCTTTATATAGAGCATATCTAAATTCTTTAAAAGACATGTCATTTTAATACGCCGTCTGACTGACCTTAATGTAGGATTCATGCTGTCGTACGGCCGTAGTGTCCTCCTGGTTTTCAGGGGTTTCTGGACGATCTACGACCGCCGCTCTCGAAGAGGATCTCAAGTTTCGAGAGTCCATCTTCGTATTTAAGGAGTTGATTGAGATACCGGCCGCTACGGGCAAGAAGTTCCGCCGAGCCTTTGTGGTAGGTGAGAGGACACCGGCAATTGGTTACGAGGGGCTGCACAAAGGAAGGGGTGCTATCACCACTCCTCTGGAACATAGTTCTAGACATCCTGGTTAACCAACTCAGCAGCAACGGGTTCTACACAATGGTCCTCTTTAGCAGAAAAAGAGGAATCACAGGCTTCATACCACCAAAGATTCTAAACTACAGTCTAAATTTTTCTGAAAGTGAAGTACCTTGGTGTTACTCTTGACAGGAAGTTAACATGGAACTCACACTTAGATGGTAAAGCTAAAAGAGTATATATTGCCTATAAGCAATGTCGACGAACAGTCGGACGCACCTGGGGCTTTTCGTCCAGGGTGATCGCCTGGATCTACACTGCTATCATTAGGCCAATGCTTATTTACGGAGCTACTGCTTGGGTACCAAAAGTGCTACAGGCAATAGGTATTAACAACCTAAACCATATTTAGCGGATGGCTTGCATAAATATAACAGGTGCAATGAAATCAACACCAACTGCTGCAATGGAGTTGGTCATTGGCATCACGCCTCTAGACATATATGTCAAAAATATGGCGCTGGTGACAATGATTCGACTGCGCCCAGCTGGTGCAAACCTTGATGTAGGAATGAGACGATTGAGAATTCGTTTCTAGCGGGGAAAGCTGGATGCGCTACCTCTGCTACAGGCAGGCTGCGACTCAATTGAACCATAGGAAGACAAACGTGACAAATGCCTATTGCATATTCACCGATGGCTGCAAAATGAAAAAAGGCTCAGGATGCGGCATATACTCCAGATCACTAAATCTAAGAATATAGTGGGGTATGCGCAAAAATGCTAGCGTAGTTCAGACAGAACTGGCTGGTATACCCATAGCCGCAGAAGATATAACCCAAAAAGGCATAGCCAGGAAAACTATAATAATCTGCACATATAGCAGACAAGCGCTACTAACCTTGAATAGACCACGTGTCACATCAGGGTTAGTAATGAAGTGTCACGAGTCACTAATTCAAGCTTCGGATAGTAATACCATCATCCTGAGGGGGGTTAAAGAACACTATAGAAATGAGGGAAACTGCATACGCAAACTGTAAAAAGACGGAAAGAAGAGCAAGGATGTAGACTTACCAGGGTAACACTAAGTAACCCTGAAAAGTCAACATCAAAGGAGTACTTGGGAATGACCAGTAAAAACATACGCTTGACAGTTGGTTTTTAACTGGTCATTATCACTAAGCAAACACCTTCACACACTGGGGCTAGTAGACACACCTCTATGTAGGAAGATTGAACAAAAAGACAAAACTGGAGAGCATGTTTTATGTGGATGCCCGGAGTTATCGTTAATACGAGAGTACGCGTTCGCCGAGTCCTCGCGCACACCTGTTCACATAAGGGAGTGCCCAGGATGTCTCCTGGTGACTTGTTCACCTTCCTAGAAATGGCAGGACTGACAATGAGCTAAGGACGACAGCTCCCTGGGAGGATGCTTCTTCTTCTTTAAGTGCCCTCTCCGCTACGGAGTTTGGCAATCATCATTGTTATTCGTATCTTTGATGCTGTTGCTTTAAATAATTGGTTAGATGTGCACTGGAATTAGTTTCTTAAATTGCGCAGCTGAGATATAAGTCGTCTCACCACGCTTCGTCTGCCCTGAATATTTCCTTGGATAATTAACTGGAGCAATCGGTACTTTTTCCCTCTCATCACATGACCAAGATATTTCAACTTTCTTCTCTTGATAATGATTAACAGCTCCCGTTCTTGGTTCATTTTTTGAAGAACTACACTATTTTGTTATTTTGTCTATCCAAGGGAGGATGCACAATGGGTCAATTATGGCGTAAGTGCCGTGGAACTTAACTCGCTCTCCCTACTCTACAGATACAAATAAGAAAACAAGGAAAGATATAGGTTCAAAGATCACGAGAAAGATCCCCAACAAGATGGATCGTTCAAATAACAGAAATGAGCTAAAGACCAATATATGAATTTGACTAGAGATAGACATTTTTGGAGACGGAGAATACATGACATGACAATGATCACTACACTCCCTTCGGATGGTAAGGACTGAAGAGAGAGAGGTATCAATTTAATGGGTTGTACCTTTTTTCTTCTTCTCGGTATATGCCATCTATAAAATGGACCATAATTTAGATCTTTAATTTTAATTTGTTAAATTTTTTGCTCTTAAAGAGAAATAATTGGGGATAAAACTTTTTTGTGACATATGGGTGGTTAATTGAGTGAAGAAAATGAAATTTGTTTGCAGGATAACTATATAAATTAGGAAAAGATTATTGTAAATATTAAGTGCACATAGATACACATTAATGAAAATAAAATAAAGAGGTTCTTAGCATTTTTTTTATTTTTTTGATCCCGAAAGATGTGGAGTATCCCACACAGAGCTTTTTTTTTTAATATTTAGGTTATAACTAATAATTAAAATATAAGCTAGGAATTCACACCATATTAACCAAAAACATTGCATGATTCAGTTCAATATCAAGTAAACAATACGCAAGTTAATAATGAAAAGAACTCTTTCTCAACCTTAGAGTCCTTAGTAGAGTCAGCAGAAATTATTTGTCTCAGATTTAGTACGTAAAAAGCAACTTTTGATTTTACGATAATTATTATTAATATTTATTGTTGCTAGTATTAGAGCTTAGACACCGTCCTTTGTTTACGCTGTAGAACTGACTCAGGTTAGGATGTCATTGTTGAGTTATCAATAAAGAACGCAAAAGCACAATCTATATTTTTGTTTATGTGCAGTATGTAAAAGCGATTGGGCTAGCCGGTGCAGGTTTCCAACACCACAAGAAAACATAAAAAAAAATAACAGCACCATCACAATAGGAATCAGCTAGTATTACACACTGCACAAGGCCAATAACTATGTTAAATGGACTCTTCTCTAATTATCTGTAAGCTTTTCATAAAAATTTTTAAAACTAATTTATAAAAGAACACTGCTAAGTTTTATATAATCTGGTTTACTGATATATGAAATTGTATATTAATTATTATGTATATAATATAGTATATGATGTTGCATATAAACTTGTTTTATATAAATGCACTTTGCGTAAAATGACACAGCTATCAACAATAAATTAAATTGCGAAGTGGTTGTTAACATTACAATTTTATTGGTAATAAAGAACCAGAATTGGAGGTCAACTCCAAAAAGTTCCGGTGAACAAGGATATTAAAAAGATATATGAAGATCAGCTAAGGGTATTTAAAAAAATACGTATTAAGCTTAATTTGCAGTTCGATCGATTCACAACAAAAAGTTTGCCAAAGGTTACTTTATAAATTAATTAAATAATAAAATAATATGAGAACAAACAAAAAATCTACAAAATCAAAAAAATGCATTAAATGCCTCTTGGCAATCAAAAATTTTAAATAAAATTTTCTTTTATTATTAACTCTATATAACCTGTTAAAGCATTACAAGGAAACGCTAAATTAGAAATAAAAATTAATAAGAAAACAAAATGTAACAAAATACATATACACGGTGATACGATTTCTCCGAAGTTATGCACATTCACACTAGAGGACGTTTTCAAGCAATTTAACTGGGAGCAAAACTTAATAAATATTTATGGATCTTATCTGAGTCACCTCTACTTTACGGACCATATTATCATAATTATTAGTGAACTTAACAAGCTACAGAAAATGATTTAAGTTTAAAAAAATGCTCCAAAAAAAGTAGGATTGAATATGACTCTAACAAGACCAAGATTCTTACATTAAAGAAAGTATCAGTTACTGTGGAAGAGGAAGTGATAAAAACGCTGGGAGACTATATTTACCTAGATAGTCTAATATGTTTGAGTAGCAGAGGGAACCAAAACGCGGAAGTAGAACGAAGAATCCATATGACATGATCTGCCGTTATTATACTTAAAATTATCCCCAAGAACAATAATATTCACATAAATCTTAAAGCATGTTTTGGATTCCTGTATGTTGAGACCATATGTCATCACCTTTCAGTGATCATATACGGTCTAGGGACAATTACAATACGTTGACCATAAAAGCCGCCAACAAAATGAAAGTAACAGTGTGTAGTGAAACGACGATGCACGTAATAACTTTAAAAGATCGCGTCCGCAATGAAGAAATATATAGAAGAACAAAAGTAGACAAATACACCGCGCTGCTTCATTAAAGTGGTCTTGGGTAGGATATGTTGCCAGACAAAAGAATACTACTACTAAGGATTTCCACAGTTTTCACTGTCTTCCTTCACTCAACCGTTTTCTCCAATTTTCGGTGTCATTCCAGTCTCCATCTCGCAGTGTTCTTTTCTCCATAGCCTCGTCGATTTCATCTCTGAATGACCTTCGGGGTCTTCCTCTCTTTCTTTTTCCAATCGGGCTCTATTCTGTGATTTTGTTTATCCAGCGTCCTCTGTCCGCTCTTCTGACGTGGCCGTACCAGGATAGTCTCTTCTCCTCTATATAGTCGATTATGTCTGATTGCACTCCCATTCTCCGCTTAATCTCTTCGTTTTCAATTCTGTCTTTTTTTGTAAGTCTACAGCTTCTCAGGAACTCCATTTCTACTGCTCTTATTCTACCTCTATTTCTCTTGTTTATTGTCCAGTTTTCGGACCCATATGTCAGGCTACTTCTTGTCAGGGTGTTATATATTCTCTTTTTTGTCTTTATCGTAATGTTCTTATCCCACAACACTGAGTTTAGTTGTCTTATACAGTTTCTTGTTTGTCTCAGTCTGTTGTTTATATCTTCTTCTGTTGTTTCCTGGTTCGATATTATGGTTCCTAGATACTTGAATTTATCTGTTTTATTTATTTGTCTTCCCTCGTCTATCTCTATGTTTCTCATATCCTTGTTTTCTGTTGTTAGGTATTCGGTTTTCTCTAAGTTTATTTCCATTCCGTTGTTTTTATATTCTTCTTCTAGTTTTCTGAGCATAAAGCTGAAATCTTCTTCATCTTGTGCGATGACTACTTGATCGTCGGCAAAACTTAAGGTGTATAGGTATTCGTCTCTTACTGGTATGCCCATTCCTTCGCACTTTCTCCTCCATGGTTTGAGTGTCTTTTCCAAGAATATTTTAAACAGAGTAGGGGACATAGCACAGCCTTGTAGAAGTCCTTTTGTCGTCTTAAATGGATTGTAGGCTTTATTTCCACATTTAATAGCTACTTTGTTTTCTTTGTATAGTGGTTTACAAACCACTGGTAGTTTGTGGTTTATAGTGTTACAAAATAATATTAGGTTAATTAAACGTGTCTTATCGTGGAGATCTAGGTTACATAAGATCAGTATCATTTGGTTTGACCTGTAAAAAATAGCTAGACAATGTCAAAGAAAATGCGGGAAAACAGTTGCACCAGCTATAAAGACACAAATTAAAATGTAAACGCAGAGGAAAAGACTTACTTCTAGAAGAGGACACTTAGAAGCTGCTAAAAAAAGAAGAAGAAGATATGCGGAAAGAAGTAATACCACACATGAAATAATTATGGAAAAAAATTAAAAAACATACACAATCAATGCTTTTCTAGCGTTAAGTGTCGAATTTTGTCCACTCTTTTCTGTTCTTCGCCACTGGTGTTGCTTCCTGACAAGATATTTTCTTATTTTTAAATATCTCTGCGATGTCGTTGTTGGTCTACTTTTCTCAATCTAGTCCTTCTATTTTTCTTTATTGATTTAGCTTCATGCCAATTTTTTCTTCTTTATGGTATCAAGCGACGATTTATTTTAAGTCTGTTTCTTATTTCTTCATTGCTGTTGCCCTTTTTGCCCCTATCGTTCTTCTGAAGTATTTTATCTGTGCTGCTTGTATCTAACTTTGGTGTATTCTGTTTAAAATCCAGTTTTCTGCTCCGTATGTCAACGTTGCCAATATATTGTTTTCGTTTTTCTTGTTATTTCTTTGTAGTTGAGCAATCGTCTATTTAGTGCCTACCAACACATTCCTGTACTCTCCAGTCTGTTTTTGAGGTCGTCATACCGAATATACCGACAATACATACCGAATACAATACATATACAACAAAACTAGAGAAGATGCTTACGCTTATATATTATTCTTAAAGTACTTTTTCAAAAAACATACATTATTTGGTGCAACTATGAAATAAGTTCGCGTCATTGATTTATTTCTTTACATACTATTTTTACAAACTTTGCTATAATGATACAATATACTTTTTAAGATTTGTATGTACTCCATCTACTCTAAATCTAACTCACGAGTACCCTGGTATAGCCTTTAAAAGATTTTCAATCTCAATAAAAAAAATCCTAGATTTATATCTATAACTCAATAAGAATGTTTAGAAAAAGCTCATTTGTGTTATTGCTTGGTATTCTCATTTGTATTATTTGTTACTTTAGATTTTGGATAAATTTTTAAGATAATCCAGTAAATTTAAATCATGATCATCTAAAGAAAGTATCTGTTTAGTATTTTAAATACCGTGAACAGCTTTTTGCAAATAATATGATGTCATTTTATACATTTGTTCTTATATAAATTGCTAATTCCACACACAACAAAATTTTGGAAATACCAAACTGTTAACACAAATTATTAAATTTTGATTTCCGTGACGCTAATTGATATTATATTTGCATCTTCTTAACAATCAATGTATTTAATATATGCAAATATTCGATCTATTTTTTTGCTACAAAATTCGCGACCTTGCTCCGTTATAGACACGCATACATTAAACCAAAAATCTTGCTGCAAGGTTGATTACTTAAAACTGTTTAATTAATTCATTCAGTACAGGAAGAAAAGACTCGAAATAAACTTTTATTGTTTGACGTCACGAGCTGGATTCCATTTGTTGTATGGGTGGTACCGGTTTGATAAAACCGTATAAAAAGCACAAAAATCAAGAAATTTATATCAGTTTTCGTCAGTCAGTCTCAAGACAACGACACAGACCTACTTGTCAAAATGTTCAAATTGGTGGTGTCGTTTGCTCTCGTAGCCCTTACCGTTGCTAAACCAAGCGGTGTATATGTAGAAAGCCCACTAGTCGAATCGTACAGTGTACCAGTTTTATCTTCAGTTCCTTCCGGTGTCAGCCACACATACAGGAAAGATGTCATTAGCGAACCTGCCGTAGTAGCCTACTCTGCTCCTGCTCTAGTCTCTTCACCCGTCGTTCAAGAAGTTGTAGCTCCAGTATCTTCTTCAGTTCTAGCAGTTCCTTCAGCTGTCAGCCACACCTACAGAAAGGATGTCGTCAGCGAACCCGTCGTTGCTGTTCACTCTGCTCAAGCTGTAGTAGCCTCCCCAGTCGTTGAACAAGTAGTAGCTAAAGTAGCTGTACCAGCTGCAGTAAGCCACACCTACAGAAAAGATGTCATCAGCGAACCCGTCATTGAAGTTCATTCTGCTCCTGCTGTAGTTGCCTCTCCAGTTGTTGAACAGGTAGTAGCTAAAGTAGCTGTACCATCTGCAGTTAGCCACAGCTACAGAAAAGATGTCATTAGTGAACCAGTTGTTGCTGTACACTCCGCTCCAGCCGTATATGCCGAAGCTTCCCCTGTCATTGCCGCCCATTACTCAGCTCCCGTTGCCCTATCTTCCGCAGTAAGCCACAGCTACAGAAGTGATCTCGTCAACCAACCCGTTGTTGCCGCTTACTCTCTCCCAGCTGTAGAATATTCCCATGTTGGTCATGTTGCTCCAGTTGCTTATGCTGCTCACGTACCTGCTGTTCATGCTTGGTAAAGAGAGGACTGACGAAAAAGGTCCATTTATGTTGAAAATGTTTATATTTATTTGAACAAATAAAATAGATGTAATTTTGAGTTATTTTTAATTATACTTACCTAAAACTTTAATAACTAGTTAAGAGAAGTCTCTCTCTCTTGTCGTTTCCTCATTGCTGAGGATCGTGATTTCCTACAATGCGGGCTGTCAATTCTCTCCATCTCTTGCGATTTTGGGCTGCTCTCATGGACTCGGAAAACGTCTCTCCAGTGGCTTTCTGTACTTGATCTGACCATCGGATAGGTGAGCGTCCTCTGCCTCTACGTCCTTCTACGTTTCCGCATACAATTAATCTTTCTAAGTTGTCATTGTCTCTTCTCGCAATGTGGCCAAAAAGAGAAGAGAAGAATTAAGAGAAGTAAATAACTTTATTTGATGGGAAGAAATATTTTTTAACAAAATTTATATAGACATAATAAATAAAGAAGTATCTTGTTTTTTAAGATCTTCCAATCTGTTACTCATCGCTATAATATTCGTTGGAAGATGTATTGCCAACGATTCATCTATATTTTTTTCTATTTTCTTTACGTACGCTTTCAAACTATCTTTTTCCTCAGCTAATGTTCTAGAGGCAATGGATTTCCATAGTTTTTCATCTTTTGTTTGCTCACTGACTTCAATTTCTCATACTTAACAATTGTTGTCTAGCTCTCTCTATATAAACTGTTACAAAAAAATTGGTAGTTTAAGAAATTCGGAAGCACTACTTTGTTGAAAAACTTCTAAAGCATTAATAGGGCCTTCTGTAAGAAACTTTAGAGATTGATCTGTTACTGATATTGGAAAAAGCTCATCGTTAATGTTTGATTGTTTTTTTGTATTTAGTTTATCCGCATCAACCACTAGGGTTATTAGCGGTAGGTTTATGATACAAATAGAGAAAATAAGATACATTTTAGAAGTCATGACTTACAACAATATGGTACAATGTAGATGTATGTACATGTAACAAAAATTAAATCATAATTTATTATAGAGTTTACAGGAATTTAAAAAAGATAAAACTTCATTGAATTTTGTAACCAGTGCTTCTTTCAGGCTGTTGGGTATCTTGAATATCGCCTTGGCTAAGGTGTACTCTGGACATTCTATGATTATATGGTTGACTGTAAAAGGTGTTTGACATCTTTGGCACATTGGTGGTGGTTCTTTGGAGATTTTGTAGCCCTAGTCTTTTCTTTTTGGTGGCATAGGAAGATTTTTTGTAGATACGTTTGGTAATGTTTGATTGTGTCACTTAAAGTCTCAGTCTTATTGCTTAAAAAAGTTCGGCATATACCAAGAAATTTTCGAAACAAAACTAAACTTACATATAGGTACCTACTGATTCATCTATAACGTGGATAAAAATTTGACAAAATCAGACGATAACCACCGAATTGTTTAAGTATTAAGAGTTAAAGAAATACTTATTGCTGATTTCAACACAAAAAAAAGGAGTGAAAGAAGACGCAGAAGAATTGCCAGTATGTTATTATGGAATAAGTACTAGGAAGGAAAGGGAAAGACGACTCTTGCAGTTCGCAATGAAGCATAATCTTCATGTACTGATAAACCTTTAAAAATGCACGAAGGTAGAAATCCTGTTCAAAAATGCACAAGGAAGATAATAAACAGAGACCATCCCAAATGTACAGGATTTTATGATTAGCTTTTAAAGAAAATATACTAGCTGTTAACTTTATAAAAAATATTTTATTCACCAACAAAGCAACCTTTACAAAAAATGGAGTCTCTAATCATCACAAAACTAATGATTGGGTCGATGTAAATCCTAATTCCCACCATCATTATAATTTTAAAGTAAACGTTTGGGCTAGAATTTTAAACAGTTGTTTAGTAAAACCAGTGTTTTTTCCAAATAATTTAAACGGAGAAAATTATTTATCATTTTTACAAAACAATCTTTCTCTCTACTTGAAAAATATACCCTTAGTAATCAGGCAAAATATGTGGATTGTGCAGAATGGTGCTCCACCCCATGACACGGTTTGAGAATTTTTATTTCAACAATAAAATTTCAGTACGTTAGATAGAAAGAGGGACACGTGCACCAATTAAATAGTCACCGCGCGGAGCAGTACTTAATCTAATGACTTTTTGCTTTTGAATATTTATGAAAGGCCATGTTTATTTATTCAAACTAACTAAAGCAGAACAATTAACAATCAAAGTTTTTGAAAAGATTACTGCTTTTCGGTAAACTTACTACACTACCCAACAAGTCCATCGAATAATAAATGTAATATTTAAAAGTCTTACTGCAATGCTATATTCCTAGACATCTCTCAAGAATTTGACAAAGTCAGGCACAGAGGTCTCCTTTACTAAGTAAAGCACTATCCAGTAACTATTTCCTCCTACTTAAACCCTACGTATCGTATATTTTTCTCTATAAAATTCAATGGCAAACAATTCAACCTCTGTTCTATCAACTCCATAGTCCCGCAGAATAGTGTGGATAGTGTTCTAGGGCCCCTGCTTTTCTTACGCTATACAGCCGATATACCAGATACTAATAATACTATAAACGTTTCCTTTGCTGGTGACGTTGCAATACTAGTTGTAAATGAAGATCTCATACAAGCCTTACAAAACCTGCAATATCATCTAAACGTACCCAGTGATTGATACAAAAAATAAAGAACGAAAGTAAGTAAAACACAATCAAGTAAAATGACACTTACCAACCGCCACAACACATGGCTACCTGTAGGAAAGGAAAATGTAAGAGAAAATGTAAAATGTAAACAATAACAGACACTAGATACCTTGGCCTTCATCTTGACCAACGTTTCACTTGGGAGAAACATATCTAGACTTAAAGAACACATACTCAAACCTATCTGGTTCTACGGACTACACCTATGGGGCTATGCAAAGCCAACGTCGCTAAATATGATTCAAAGATTTCAGTCTAAAATGCATAATCGACGGTGGATGCAGCAGTAATCAAACACTTAACCACGACTTAAAGAGTTCTTTTATCAATGAAAAAATTCATGTAGCCACGGAGTCACGAATTGAACTAGCTCATTTACCATGAAAATGAGCTAGTAAGAGGATTATTCAATAATGGTCCAGTCACAAGAATGCTAGATAGGAACCTGGACCCAGGAATTACTTGGGTCCTACTTTGGGTACAAAACTAAACTAAAATCGAATAAGGTTAGTTTAGTTATAGTTAGTAGTTAGTAGTTGGTTATATCATAGACATATGTATAATACAAGATAGACTTATTGTTGCAATACCTACCCGTTCTCCCAGTGCGACAGAGAAAACTTACGTAAAGCAGCCCCTGCATCTCTTTCTAATTTGCCAGGTTTATTGACCACGTGACCTAAATGACTAATATGGTCACGTGATCGATAAACCCGACCCATTAAAGAAAGATGTAGGGACTGCTTTGCGCCAGTTTTCCCTATTGCACTGGGGGAACGCGACAGTATTGCAGCAGTCAGTCTGTCTTGTATTATATGTCTAAAAACTGTCTGCTAAAATAAACAGGCTTTCGGATTGAACCGATTATCGATTATCACAGCGCCGAGTAATGCATTGATTAGTAATCAGTGTAGTAGTGACTAGGGGCTTAGGAGACTGAGACCTCGGAAGCCCCAAAGAAGAGTTTACTATTAATTTTTGTAATAGTATTATTCCTAGCTTTAGGTTTAATAGGTAAGTGTTACAAGAATGTGATGCTAAGTGGACTACACGTATATTGTATTGGCATACTTAATGTGTGGCATAAGGAAGTAGAGGAAGACCTCTGATATGGTGGATGAATGATATATAGAGGGATAAAACAAACTTAATTTACAGGATACAAGATCAGGAGTACTGGAGACAAGGAGCATATACTCAACAATGGGCGCTACAGGTTATGTGATGATAACCTGTAAAAGTGTGATAGTGTTATGTGATGATAAAAGATATTGCATTTATGTAAATTCGAAAAAGAGGAATTCACATTATTGTTTTACGATAAACATGCTTTTAAAAGTATGCGCTACTTATGAAATAATGGTCTTCTGATAGTTTAAATTAAAATATTATGCCATGAAGACGAATTTCTCACGTAGATAATGTCAAAAAGCGATATGGAAAAAGTTCTTTGACAGTTAATAAATGAAAAATTTGACGGAAAACGAGTTGAGCTATCTAAGATCGCCAACGATTACCAAAATAATAGACAAGCAAGTTATTAAGCATTTTAAAAAATAAACAATGAAAGAGAAAACGGACCATCTCTGGAGAAGTATGGGGAACTTCATAAGAGATAGGGACAAGTTGTCTAACAGGGTTGTTTAATAAAATTATTTAACTGGGACCAATTTCAGACGAAAGGAGAAACAGTATATTAATACCTATATACAAAAAAGAAAATCAGATTTACAGATGCAAATATATAGAAAGAAAATATATATTATTCATTGATCTTAAAAAAGCCTATGGTGGACTTCCTCGAGAAATTCTGTGATGCGCACTCAGTAAGAAATGAGTTCGCGGTGAGGATGTAAACATTGTGGGTCATATGTATGAAGAAGTAATAATTAGTGTTGGGACAGGTGTAAGGAGATACTGATAAATTTGATGTAAAAGTAGGACTGCATCAGGGATATGTGCTCGGTATTTCTTTACATTAGTGTTAAATCAGATAGCAGAAAAACTACAGGGTAACCTGGTGCTTTATGTATGAAGTATTATTAGGAAATACTAAAAGGGATTTACAAGTAGAACTAAAACCAGAACAATGGAGACAAGCTCTTAAAGAAAAAGAGGAGTAGGAGATGAAGACCAAAGAAGACCTGGAAAGACACTGTGGAAGGCATGTCGTAAACGATGATTGATATGGGTATCAGTCCAAATCGAAACTTATGACGAAATGTAATTAACGAAAGAGGTAGATGATGGTGATGAAAGACAAAGTTATCAAAATTTTAAACAAAAAATGTACACCAGTAGTAAACTGTTATACCATTTGGTATGTCAAATAGACACCTTCGTCCTTCTAGTATTATACTAAAAGTTTTAAGATAGATCATCGGGATTTTTTAATTTTTATCTGAGCTTTCTTGTCCAGATTCAGTTATTGGTTAAATTTCTCATAATCACTTGCTAGTGTGGTGTTTTTAATATTAGCTTTACAATAACCAATAAATCATAAAATCAATTTTTTGTTACCGTTTTGGCATTCAAACTGGAAAATTAATAAGAATGGATGACTATGAATAGGTGCATCTTTTTAAATAAGCTAAAATACTGTAATAGTACATATCATTTATAACTCCTTAACAGTAAATAAATGAATATATTTGACTTTGTTTCTGGTTTGGAGAATTGCTGGCAGGAAATCAAATAGTAAGAGTTTATATTTTATAGACAGCTTAACCTCGAGACTTTATGGTAATCTCGGCAAATAATATTCCAACACAGATTCTATGCACATATTACAGGAACAGATGCAAGTGGGTCGAATTTTAGAGAGATTTCAAGTGGAAATCTAGAACGACCGCACCAAACCGCATCCAGCACATTTGGCGGGATAATACAGTGCTAAATACCTATAGTCGTACAATATACCGCATTCATTGTAAAAGGAATTTGACTTCGGCTTATCTAGATAATTTCCATCTTAAATCGAGTGATAGTAATGTGATCAGCGTTTCATGTGTCAAATAATACGGTAAAACAGTGTGTCATGTAAAAAAATAAAAATATGTTAAAAAAACTACAAATAAAATTAAAAATTATATATATATATATATATATATATATATATATATATAATATATATATATATATATATATATATATATATATATATATATATATATATATATATATAATAAATATTATGTAAATTATCTAGTTCTCGGAAAGAACCGAGTTGGGAATTTGAAACTCGACGTTTCGGCCCATTTTGGAGCCATTATCAAGAGACATACCGTTCCATTCCAGTTCAGGATATCAATCTGCCTATTCCCCTTACTCTTGATGTACCAGTATCGTGTTCCCTAGAAATACAAGCACCATCAAATGGCACTGAGGTGTTAATCTGACTACTCCTCAATGTCGAGTGACGACCAGTCTTACCCTGTGTAGCTGCTTTTATTCTCCACCACGAAGACTCCCTTATCTAAACAAGATAAAATCAATGAAGTCTATAGAATCCGTTGTCAGGATTGCAAATTGCCTACATTGGACAATTCCTTAAAAGGACGTTCCTTAAAAGGACACCTTATTTCTCATCGAAGTGATATCAATTGTTCTAAACACACGAGTGTTTTACCACACATGTTTTGTCAACAAACCATTAGGCTGATTTTTAAAGTATAGATATATTAGCCACTGAAAATAATTATTTCAAAAGAACTTTCCTTAAGATGTCTCACATTCTCAACTATGAATAAGTATAATGATATTGATCATCTCTGTCTTGTTTAAAACTGTATGTATAAATTAAGTAGGGTAAACCATACAGTTATTGGACACTTAAGAAAATTTCAACTTTAAAAATTAGTAATTCACATTGTTCTCTGCAGATTGAATTGAAATTTATACAAAAGGTAGTCTAAACAGTTTATTACAATATGGATAAAAGGATTTAAAGAATGTGTTAAATATTTTTTGTCAATATATATTTATTAAAAATAGTTACAAAAATTATAGTTATTGGACAGTTTATTTAGTTACAGGACACTCAAAATTAGTTATTGGACGACTGCTTTAACACAATAAAAAACTAGAAACAAATGAAAATTACAGGAAAAACCTAAGATTTCTGTGCGGTATGGGGTACCTATATACAGTTGACACAATTAAATTTTATAAATGCTTTTGTGCTTCTTTGTATTGTGTGAAAAGTTCGTCAATGTCTTCATCCTCACTGTCTTGGTTACTGTTATTAGCATCAGAATCACTATCCTGGAGATTGAAGCAGTTGTGACATATAAATAGATCACCATCGTTAGGTATATGCTATCTATGATTAACAGGAATACAAGATTCGTGATAATAAAGATTACAGTCATCGCATTTTAATTTGTTCAATTGAATATCATTTGAACAAATAAAATATTTGACTTTTTTTGAATTCTTTTTCTTGCTACACTGGTTTATGGTTAATTTTTCTTCTCTTTTCCGTTTCCTTTCTTGTTTTTGTTTTTCCTGCTCTTCTTTTATCTCCTCCTTTTTCCGTAACATTTCTTGATATCGTGCAGATGTAATAGCAAAAGGAAGTCGTTCCGTGTTACGTTTATTTTTTCTTTCCGGTAGAGTAGGAGAAGTTAAAAAGTTACTTTTTATTTGTAAAATTTTACTTGTAGAGGGTAAGTCATAAACATTAGTTTTATATTGTTGAAAATGGATATCATTGGTACTGCTACTCTCAGAAATATTTACATTTTCAATACCACTCTGTTCTGATGTTTTTATTTTAGTATTTTTAACGGGAGATGTGATAACCACATTTTGAATAATATTAATGTTTGTGTCTCTATTTTTTAGAACCATTGGGTTATCCGAATGTTTTGGATCATGTTCAAAAAAATTCCAAATTTTGAACAACAAATTCAAATTATCATCGCTAGGTAGATTATTCTTTGGATTTTCTTTTAAATTCTCTAAGCTATGAACTTTTTCAGGACCTAAGATATTTACAAAAGTATTATAGTCCATCTTGGGTTTCTTTTGATGATCTGAAATGATTAAATTTTTTACTACTTCTTTGCCTAAACATTTTGTGTAGTCAATAGCATCTGCATTAAATGGAAACAATCCGCAAGCCTTGAAACCATTTACTACTGTTTCAGTTTTACAGCTTTTTTTATAGCTTGCTCCAATATAGAAGCAAATACAACCTTATTCACTACCCCTCCTGGATGCTGTTCTTCCCATTCTCTCACTGATTGCCGCCAAGCTTCTTTTAATGGACGGAAAATAGAAAAGTCACAGGGTTGTAAAATCCTTGGGGCGTTAGGATAAAGTGCAATCACTTCAATCTGCAGTTCATTACACAATAGACTTAATTGGTAACTTAAGTGACTCTTGTGCCCATCTACAAAAAGAATAACTGGAAGCTTAATATTATTTTCAATTAAGTGTGGGTAAAAAACATTCGCAATATACTGATAGAATGTCTCTGCCGTCATCCAACCATTATCGCTTCTGCCCACACCCCATTTAGGATTAATACCTTTAGCAACCTTTTCAGGAATACGTTGATAAGGATAAGTAACCATAGGCACGCAAATTTTACCGTCTGCTGAAAACGTAAACATCACAGTGACGTTTTCTTTTGAAGAGCTTTTTTCAACGTTATAAACATTTTTGAAACCTTTCATAGCAAATACTTTTCCAGTAGATGGACATATTTGAAATCCTGACTCATCTCCATTAAAAATTCTTGATGAATCAGTTAGAACTTCTTCTAAATGTTTTTCTTTAACATAGGTTTCAATATTTTTAAACCAGTTTTTGATGTCTCGTTCAGATACACAAGCGCTAGCTGCCGTCACACCTTCACTTGTCCTTCTAGAAACCCCTGGATGTCGCTTCAAAAATCCCTAAAAAAAATCAAACGATGAATACAGATTAAAATACATTTTTTTGGTGACTTACTTTTAACCATCCATCTCCAGGTCGATTATCTTTAAAGTTATTGGGGCGCGGATTTTCGATTAAAAATTTTTGCACGCTGCTTTTTAAATCGTTAGCCTTTTTGGGGAAACCTTTTAAAGCAGTTTCTTGTATCCATCTGGAATATTGAATGTAAAATAAAATAATGCTATGGGTTAAGATAAATTAAATGAATTTACCTAACCAGAGTATTCTCCTCCTCGCAAGTTAAAATAGGAGACGGTCCAAGTGTATCTTTATGTTCCGGATGTTTTAATTTAAATTCTATAGTGGACTTCGGAATTCCATATTTTTTTTCAGCTGTTCTATATGATTCAGTGCCATTTTGGACATTCTTAACAGCTTCTATAAGTTTCATCTTATCATATTTTCTAAGTTTAGGCATTTTACTACAATCCTAAAAAATCCATTTTTAGTGATTGGACGGTCAAATTTAGTTATTGGACAGCTGTCCAATAACTGTCAAATCGATTACTAAATTAATTTTACTGCTATGTCCAGTTAATTATATCATATAAAATCACAAAACCCGTTAAAGGCAGAACATAGATATAAGAATGAACGTAATATAGAAATGAGTAGTGCCACCTAGTGAAATATACTCTTGTTGGCACTTGCAGAAATCTTATTCTCGTAAGTTAACACTGTAATGTCCAATAACTGTCTCGTGTCCAATAACTGGCGTTTTACAATAAGTTTACTCGTTTGAAATCACGACTTGCTTACATGCATCAAATCATTGTTTAAGTAATTTAACTTATTACGCCATTTAAGTTGAAATACGACCTTTTATACTTTAATATTTGCTGTTTTTTTTACATACGAAAAATTTTTTCAAGAATAAACAAAAAAATTATTAGGATAAGGTATAATACAATAGAATAATTTCATTTATAATAATAAGTTTAACTGCTTTAATTCTTGAAGGTGTTCATACTTCGAATTTTCAATAGGTCAAGGTCCTCTGTACAGTTTTGGGCATTCAGTTTTCTAAATTATTTTTTGTCCGTTGTAGAAGCTCACTCCAATTATCATTCATGGTAAAGTTTAAAATTAATTATTTCTTCTGGTGTGTATTGATAAAAGGTCACTTCAATGCCACATGGATTTCCTGTTTTCAATCCTGGTCTAATACTATTATAGGTAGATGTATTACATTGAAAAGAAATCGTCCTGAAGGATGGTTAATTCATGCACTTTTAATAATGCTTGTGTAGTTAGCATAGACGAAAACTTGTCTACGATTTGTGAGTTTCATTTCAATTGCTGAATGGACAGAGTCTACTTCTGTATGTATATGACCAACCACTAAATATTTTTATTCTATGATAATCTTGTATTTTATAATAATATCGAGTAATGCATTTGACAGCTTTGCATTTCTGTTCTAGTAAGTACACCTATCACTCCAAATAATATATTTTTTAGTGAGCTTTGAATACCAATTTCATTAACTATAAAATTATCTGAAATAGTGGCAACCACATCACTCTTTAGCCCTCCTTCCATCTCATGCCGTACAAAATAAGTTACATTTCTGGTAGCTTGATTATAATATACTTGTTTATGAATTTTCAACTTGGTTTTGTAATAATTGGCGGCTATATTCAGGCGAGGGGAAAGAAGAACCGACTGTAAATCTACTGTATTTGGTATCTGTGTCTGATAAAGCAATATCCTTGTCAGTCTCCTTTGATGTTTTAGCATCTTTCATCTTTTTATTATGTTTCTGAAAAGATTATTTATCTAGTGTTCTGTTTTTGTATAAAGTACACTCAGTACACTGATCCTTTTTCGGCGCGTAAATAGATAACTTCATTTTCTTGAAAACCTTTTGGAACGTATGCCATGATACCGCTTTTTTGTTTTTAACTTAGTACAGCCTGTGCATTTCTCAAACATTGCATCAAACTGGCTCTAGGTACAATTTACCCGTAAATGAGCGACAATAGTGTGATTTTAGGCCTCTATGCCTTTCGAATCGCAGAGCACTTGGCCATTTTGCTCAGTAGAGGAACAGGACTTAACAGTTTCTGTAGTACTCGATTCTTTTTGAATGTCCATGATTTTAATTGTTTTTCTCTAATATTTAATGTGTTTAGAAACATTTGTGTGCAAATTTGTTTTTTTACAGAATCTGCTATAAAAGAAAAGTAATAGGAGCTTTTCATTTCGAAAATCCTTAGTTAAATCTGATTTTGAATATTTAGGTTATTGTGGTAAAGCATTTTCTAGAACATATTATTATGTTTGTTTGGATTCCCAGCTACGTTTGGCCCAAAATGTCGTGAACAGTAAGTCTCGTTGGTCATCATTGATTTCGTGGCATTTAAATGACTATCTGGGTCTCCCTTTTTACACTTAACAGAAAGGCTAGAACACCATAGACCTAAATCCTTATGTTCTTTATTAAACTTTTGTTCAAATTTTCCTGTGTTCGTATTTTTTCTGAATCCGACTGAGCCTTTGCCCAATAACCGCAGCTTAGCGTTTTCTGCCTATTCCACTCTTCTTTATCTATTTGGCCTTTTCTCTTTACTTTAATTCCAGTTTGTTCACTAACAAGAATTTCAGTAGTTTGGTCGACCTCAGTGATTTTGAACTCATCTGATGAACTTACTACAGATCCTTCGTATTGGTAAAGAGATCTCTGTCAGAATCTACCTGACAGCAATGATCTTTTGAAACTCATCTAAAAAGTTTTCTAGTAGATCTGGCACCGCATTCTTAGTTACAACGGGCAACGTTAATATATCACTGATTTCTCCAGAGCTACTATAGATTGAGACAGACCCAGCAGTAACATCAATTAGAAATTTAGCAGACTCCAAGATTTATACTAGGTTTGCATAGGTTGTTTCAGATCCTAAAAAAATATAAATTTAAAAATAACAAAAAGTATTTATATACCAATTATATACTAAGTAATTAATAACATATTATAATTTATATAATATATAATATATATATATATATATATTAATATATATATATATATATATATATATATATATATATATTGTTATGTTTCTTCTTTACCAACCAAAGAAAAATAAATAAAAAAAAATCCATCGAAATAAAATTTCAAGATATCAATATAAACAAATTGTATATAGTAATTTAAGATAAGATTTAGTGTAGATAAGAATAGAAATTTGTTTGGCAAACGACCTGTTTCCGTTGCAAACAAAATTATCAAAAAACCTTTGTTTAGAATTAGAAGACATTTTACCTGCAAGTTAATAATCTTTTCATTGTTTGTATAGTCGAGTATTAAATGACCATATTTTAATCTTTTGAAATATGTATAAATGATGTATTGAAAAAAACCAATTTTAAAGTAAGCTATTTAGTTTGCTCTGAAACCGAAATTAGGCTTTTCCAAAATCATGATAAACACAATTTAAGCTTTTTGATTGGACGGTCGTTTTTAAAATGGGAATTTGGTGAGTCGATCATGAGAGAGGAGTCAGTCATATTTTGGTCATCGAAAGGAAACAGTCGTGTGTCTCAAGATAGGGTGTAGTTCGTGAGTTTGGATACCGGCGTAACGAAAAGAAGTGAATAGTTTGAAGAAGGAGATAATAAGTAGATTAAAAGAGGTCCTTGTATCTACCGTGGGCATTTTATAAAGGATATGTGAAAGTATTCTTACGGCATCAAGTTGACAAAAGGAGGTCCTAGTGTCATAAATAAGTAGCGGAGTTTGGAGAAGTGAATCAGGTGTTTTTGCGTAGTCTGAAGGAGGTTTGCAGAGACGTAAAGAAGGAGCCGAGGTGACAAAGAGGGGAGATCACATCTTTGAGGAGACTGGACTTTTCTGGGTATGTTCCAACATACAACTCAAGAAGAAAATAAACTGTAGGTGTTTGTACAATTGAATTTTATATCTGTGAAGGATCGTTTCGACATCAGGGTCATTAGCATTCAAATTTAAGAACTGAGGTTTTGTTAGGCTAATCAAAAATTTAAAGTTTTGTGGTTTCTTTTTTCAAGTAAAGAAAATTTTAAGTAAAATTGGTTTTTCACGTAATATAAATATATGTAGCTTTATAATCTTATTATCATAATAATTTGATTTATTATCTTGTATGCTGATTGATAAGATAACGACAGAATTTAATAATTGTTTTATTCGTTCATATAAAATAAAGAAACGTAAATCTTTGTAATATAATATATTTGTATTATTATCCTTTCTTCTCTACCCCGATAAAAGACAACTAGAAAATCTTTTGAATCCATCGAACACAGGTAATATAAGGATTATTTTACTTTTGATAACAGATAAGTTATAATTTTTTTTATTGGCTCAATAAACTAAGTTTGAACTCAAAATAAACAATCATAACAATATATATATATATATATATATATATATATATATATATATATATATATATATATATATATATATATATATATATACATAATATATACATATTGTTTTGTTTGGAATTAGGTAATCAATATGTTAAAGAATTCATTTGATTGTTAAAAAACTCGTATATAATCGTATATATATTAGCAGACGCCTATCTACAATTTTCGCGAAACCAACATTTATTTATTTCCACAAAAACACGTTAAGCCAATGTTTGACTTCATCCTCGCCGATTATATAGGTAACGGCAGAAGAAAGGGTCGCTCGCCGGGTTGAAGGAATTTTCCAAAGGCGCGATAAGGGTTGTAGATTATACGACGATAAAATGACGTCAGACAGGGGGGAACTTGCATCGAGATATAGCCCTATTTATGTAAGCCATACGATAAAATCAGCACAAAAACATTTTGCGGAAACCTGAGGTGAATTTCAATTATGTGTTGGAAATTAACCTCAAATTGTAGAGGCGTTCGTTTGGAATTTATTGTGATATTATAGAGTGTGTACTTGAATTTTTAATATGTGCACTAGAGATACTAGGGACTTGTGAAAAAAACTCTTTAACTTACCATATTTTAGAAAATAGTCCGGCAAATTTTAACGGAAAGATTTAAATTTGTTGAGATCTAAGATCTGCATCCCTTTCTGTCCATATTATATTATATGCTACCAGGTTTGTTAAATAGGTTTAGTTTTTTTGTGGTATCTCCTAATTTATGAAAGAAGTCATCGACGACTGTTTTATTCATTTTTGGGGCTCGAGCCATATTTATTTGTTGAGCTTTTCGCCTAGATACGTCTGGATGCCTGCGCAAGAATAACTTAAGACATTTTCTATCAGCTTTATTTTACTCTTTAGACTGATTTGACTTTATGACTGATTTGATATATGATTATATGAGCATAACAAAACACACTTTCCTTTATAATCTTGCTTGTAATAGATCTGCTAATTTACCTCAGCTAATTTTTGAATTCTTTCGACAAGATTATTTTCTTATGCTGCAGACAACACCGGTGATCTTTCAATCTTTCTTACGGGATTTTATGTTCTGTGATGAAGACCTAGCATTAAGCGAGAAATGTTATAATGCTTGGCAGAACCTTTGATGGACATTCCGTTCGCTATGACTTGCAGCGCCAAGCGTAGATTTTCTTCTGACCACAGCTCGTTTTCTTGACATTCTGTAAAAGATTTTATTATTTAGTCTCTAATATTGCCAGTCGCAATATTAGGAATGATTAGCAATTGCAATTTTAGGAACAAATGAGATACAGAAAAACTCCGTAACTAATCCAAATTTAAACATTAAAAATACTACCTCATTAAGAACCTACAAACTTCGTAAAATGTACCTAACAAAAAATAAAAATTAGGAAAGCAGATTAAGGAATTAAGGGCTCAAATATTCCACCTCCTTGTGATAAACAGTATACAAATCTGTCATACAGATTTCTTCTTATATTTTGGAGTAGGGCTGGTGTAATGATTGCAGAGAAATGAAGTATTTTTGCCCTTAATTTGACTACGTTTGTGGCCTTTTCAAACTGATGCCTATAAATGATTTCTTTGAGAAAACCCCAAAAAAAAAATCGTTAGGCGCTAAGTCACGGAATCTAGCGGGCCATTTAATTGTACCACGTGTACTTATCAGTCGATCAGGAAACGTTTGATTAAGGAAGTCAATAGTTGCTCTAGAGTTGTGAGCCGAACACCGATCCTGTTGGAAATAAACCTTTCGAAATTATCGGGAAGACCGACAATATGGTCGCCTAATATCCCAGTCCAAACATTAAACTTTTGCGGATGCTGCGTTCGCACTGCAACACTGAGGTGCTTATTTTTCCGAGAATAATACCTTGCAACGGATGGATTGTGTTTTTTATGTTATGAAATTGAAGATTCGTCAGAAAATAAAATATTTTTTAAAAAGTGTACATTTTTATTCTGTTTATCTAACATAAATTCACAAAACTCCATCCGCCTAAAGTTATCTTCTGGAGACAGTTCTTGTGTTGGTTGTATCTTAAAACAGTGATACCCATTTCTTGTGAGAACTCGCTGGACAGTATGAGCATTCACGTTAACTTCCCTAGCAATTTGTACACTATTGCAGGATTAATTAGCTTCCACAAAAGCACAAATATCAATATTCCTGTTTTGACGCTAGTCATTGACAGGTCTAACACGTGGTTCATTACCTTCACAACACTTTTTACAACTGTTTACACATCCCGAAGTTTGAAAATGTTTAATGGTATTTTTAACTGTTGTAACACTTGGTGAGGGTCTATTTTCGAAGGCAACAATAAATAAATCAATTACTTCTCGTATCGAATGACCCTGAAAGTACCATGTTACAAGTTGCACTTTTTCCTGGACAATATACGACGTAATAGGCATTTTATTAATTACTTGTTTATTTTTTCAGAACTAAGTTTGAAATTTTTAATGTCAATATGACAATTACGACAATCAAATGAATATAGAGGTGGAAACGTGTAACATGTCACAACGATTGCCATTGTGTTGTATGTATAAATATGTAACAAAATATATTTTAACGTACTGCACCCATTTGCAAACAACGATCGTTAAACCAAATTGGTATAAAATAGCACAATACTTCAGAAAATTACCAAAATTCACTTTCCCAATAAATAAGCAGAACTTTCAGCTTCTCAGCTTTGTGTGTGTGTACGACAGCCGCAAACTTTAATGCACTGCTTAACTGAAAATTGATAAATGTTTGCCATAAGATTTCACGGAACTCGAACACAAGAGTTTGGGTACTTGCTGTCTTTAGAGCATTAGTAGCTCGCGTCGAAAACTATTATTTTCAAATCTCATTTGCGAATTCTTTGGGAGAGAGATTTTCGGATTTATCTAGCAGGAAATGTAATTATAGAAATTCTGGCTTAGTATATTACTTTTAGTCTATATAAGTTTGACAGTGTTTTAAACTTTATATATAACTCAAATTAAATCTATTCAAAAATATGTACTTCATCTACTGGTCCATGCGCTATCATCATTCTGAGATTGTTTATATTTTAGCTTTTTTTTAAATATTTTATTAAGGATAATATACAAAGTATAAAGACGATATATTATCATTTACCTAAAACTGTAGCTTGGTAGCTAAAAATAAGTAAAATAGCAGGAACAATCAGAAGCTACCGGAACAATCCCTAAAGCACAACTTGAATTTAAGTTCAAACATTCATGCAAACTTCACATACTGCGATTACCAGAACACATCACGAAAGGGTCCATAAAAATAAATATACAGCCGCCACCTTTCAAGACGTTAGTTAGGTATTTGACAAGAACTAGCATAAGATAGTTACCAGATAGATACCAGAATAGCAGAGTATGGAAAAGAGTATGGTCTAACAATGAATGTCAAGAAGACGAAATTTATGAGAATATCGAAAACTCAAAGAAATAACGAGAATCTTCTAATAAACGAAACCAACGTCGAACAAGTGGACAAATATGCATACCTGGGAACAATAATTAACTCCACAAATGATTACAATCAGGAGATAAAAATAAGAATACAATAGGCTAGAGCAAATTTCAACAAAATGAGAAGAGTTCTATGTACCAGGGATTTAAAACTGGAACTAAGAGTTAGGTTGGCGAGGTGCTATGTTTTTTCGACTTTATTTTATGGAATGGAATCTTGGACCTTGAATGCGACATCAATGAAAAAACTGGAATAATTTGAGCTGTGGGTGTAGAGAAGAATTCTGAAAATATCATGGACAGAACACGTCACAAACAAAGAGGTTCTGGGAAGGATGAACAGAGAAATGGAAATTTTAAATTCAATAAAAACAAGAAAATTAGAATATCTCGGACATATTACACGTGGAGAGAAATACACCTTGCTCCAACTAATTATGTAGGGGAAGATCCAAGGAAAGAGAAGCATAGGGAGGCGTAGAATGTCATGGCAGCGCAACCTGAGAGATTGGTACGGATGTACATCAAATGAACTTTTCAGAGCAGCCGTCTCAAAAGTCCGAATAGCTATGATGATTGCCGACCTCCGCCGCGGAGATGGCACGTGAAGAAGAAGAAGCATAAGATCTTGCTGGATAAAAGTCAATATGATAATAGTGAGTCGATGACATGTCTACTTTAGTCGTACTTAGCTAACAGTAGGTTAAGATTTTGGATAGGGCTAACCCTGTTTGAGGTCGGAGGCTAGAGTGCCACAGGGATCGGTGCTGTCCCTGTGGCATATCTATACATAATATATACGGCAGATACCCAACCTAACTAAACATCAGCAAAAATGAAAAAGAAAACGTAGAAAAACAATAAGAAAACATTAAAAGTACTGTACATAAAGCTTCACAAAATGTTTTGGTGTCAAAAGAATACAAGCAACGAAAACTTGGACGACAGAGAAAATTCTGGTGATGATGGAAGAAAGAAGAAATTAAAAAAATAATACTAGAGAATATCAAGAAATAAATAATCGATTTAAAGAGAAAATAAGACGGACTAAAAATAAATGAATAAGTAAAAGTTTCATGGAAGTTCTTCTGTCCCCCAGAGTTGTATTTTTTGATTCATAGCTATTTGGGATGAATCAGTTTTTCTCTTAGAGGGTGTATGTGTGTGTTCCGAAAGAGGGGATGGCATTAGGTACACGTTTTGTCACAACTATTCTTAGAGACAGAGTAAAAGCCATATGTTTTAAATCTGTATCTAATAGTGTATAAAAATAAACAAAAACACTCTTGAGAAGATTATCAAAATACTACTCGGATGAAGTATTTGACAAATGGGATTAAAAAAAGGACTGGTTGAGAAAGTCTCCCAATATTACAACTATGGATCAAAATATATAAAATATAATAAAACTTAAATTTTCCATTACTTTTATTTTGATACTATGGTACAACTTCAGTCAATAACATTATATAAAAATAGGATTACCATGGATGAACTGCAGCAGCGTACGCAGCTACTAATGGACTCCTTATGGCATCAACCCTCGATGTGTAGCTGGTAGCCACAGGAGCGGCGACGACTTTCTGAAGAAAAGGAGCAGCTACAACTGGAGCAGTGTAAGCAGCTAGAACGGGTCTACTGATTAGGTCGTTTCTGTAACTATAGCTACTGGCTAATGGAGCACTAAGTAACACACCACTGGATTCAACTGCTGCAATAGCGAACAAGCTAACTAGAACAATTATTTTGAACATTTTTGAAAAGTGTTGTTGTTGATTGTTGGTATTAGATTTAATGATGATACTCAGCGATTTCGACCTTTTTATATAAAACATAATCATATACTGATTGCATAGAACGCATAAAAGTCATGATTGTAATAATGAGTATGAAAATTTGCCGTATTGCATTTATCCCAAGGCTTTTCATTTGACGCCCTATGCATATAAACTGAATTTCAGCTGAAATTACTGTATCGATTTAAATCAGGTCATTGGGTTATTACATGTAGCGTAGGAGTGAGTGCCGCAGAAACTGCATGAATTTTATCGTTTAGAACTTTTATATTTATTATTATTATATAGAATACAAAATTCATATCACAGCATAAATTTTAAAAATACGAGTGAAGTTTTCAAATTCCAGTTTTTAAACATATTTTGAGAGATGCTCATCTCATTGACAATCGTTTTCGATGTTAATACGTGTAAATATGGTTGATACAAAATATTTTGTGTAGGTTATTTTGTTTCTTTTTACATTTTTATTAACGTAATTTTTGTATATATTTATGTGAATTTATACATACGAGTATTTAGGAAACTGATAAAAAATTTTAAACAATGGGTTAATAAATACATATATAACATAAAAAATCAATATAAACAAAAAAATTTAATACACGATGACAGATATGAAGGAACGTGATTTATAACCAAAGAAAAGAGTTGTTAAATATACACAAGAACTAGAGGAAGGTGCAGGATTATCGACTACTTAAGACAAAACTGTTATAGACTGTTTGCTATAGCTTCTAGGAGATTAAAACTTATAATATGAACATTTAGTTCATTCAGTTAACCAATTACTGCTTCAAAAATATTATAAAATAATTACAAATAATTTAAAAATACGTATTTTTGAAACTCAAAAAATTCGGGTAATATCGATCAATCGGCTAATATCGACAATGAATGTGGGTAATATCGATCACGGATGGAAAATATCGATCACAGATGGACAAGTTTAATAATTAAGTTTAATTAGGATTAAGTATAAAATACATGTTTCTTTAGTTACATTTACAGTTTGCGCAAATATAAAGAGTAGCAGTATCCGCTTCCGTGCAGTCTGCATGAGCCCAGAGACCACAGAGACGACTTTTCCACCATAATTCATTTGATCCAAACTCCGAACATACTGCACATAGTTCGCTTTCTCGTGTTTGGTGTGCTTTCACGCCATAAGTCTTCTTCTTGACTAATTTTTCTGTTTTTATCTTAGTAACTCCAATTGTTCGTTAAACTTTTTCAACCTCATTCTTCTTTTGATTTTTTTGTTCCTTATTTTCTTATTGTTATTTTAATGGTATTGATGTTAAAATGGTCAAGTGTTGAGTTCGCCTGCTTCTAGTTTTTGTATAACTACTGACTGGTAGTGCTAACAGAGGGCATATTTCACTGAAAGATATCCAAGATAAGCTTTTATTTTTTACCTGCACAGATTTATCCTTATCGTCGCTTAGATCAATATCTGAAACTTCCTCTAATTCTGATTCAGATAAAGAATCTTCTGATGATGGTGCTGCTTTTGGTCTCAGTTTTTTGGTAGTTTATCTAGGGAAACTGGTGTTGGCGGTGGTGTTTGATGTGTATCGGACAGAGAAGACACATGATCTTGATATTGTTCAACTACTGGTATAGATATTAATTCTTCTTCACAAAAAACATCGGGATTGAAGGAAAAGATTCCTGTAGTTCGAAAACCATTTACACCCTTCTTTCAATAGACGCCCCTATTAAAGGCATTTTTAACAAGTTTCGCAAAATCTGTTGTATTGAGTTTCTCATATTTTTTTTGTGTTATATCCTTGTTACATTTTTGGTAGTAAGCTGTCTTGAATAGAGAAACAAAAAAACGATCTAGAGGCTGGAGACAGTGGGAGGTGTGCGGTGATAGTGAAAGGAGATTTATTCCGGTGTCGCGACAAAACTTGTAGGAAGCCAGACTTGAATAAGCTGGAAAAATTGTTCTTTGCCCATTTTTGCTTTAACCGCTTGCCCTACTAATTAGTTTGAAAAAATCTGCGAACAATGTGACAATTTTTTTATTGGGACATTTTAATATATAAAAGTGATACAAAATGAAAATTAACAAAAAAATAAAAATAAGACATATTAAAGAAAAAATTAACCCTTTTAAAAAAACCAAAATTATTATCCGAGGCATATCGTCACAGCAAAATTAAGTGCTAAAAACGTTGTTTAGCCAATAAAACCATAGGTATATTTTATATACTTGATCTAGTGTGATAGTCTTTAAAGCATGACACAACACATAATGGCATTTGAGAGTTAGGACACATGTATCTCGTTTCTTTTGGAACTCTTTTGCCAGTGTTATCACTTTTTCTGCTACACATTGTACATTGACGTGTCGGATTATTTTTCTTCTGTGTTGGAGGAACAAATTCTGGGAAATATCTATAAGATAAAAAAAGAAGCGCTAGAGTCGATCATTGTATAACAAATAGGAGTTCCAAAGACATAATTCTATCAGATGGTATAATATATTCTTATAGTATACCTTTTCACGTTTTCTGGTTATAGGATAATTGCTGATATGCTGGTCAACTCTATCAACTCCTCCCATTGTAGAATTGTAGTCATTTACTAGTATTCAGACGACGAAATTCAAGAATAATTATCCAAGAATAGTTATCCAACTTAGAAGTTAAATCATCAAGTGTGCAAGACCCGGCGTGTCGACTACAAAACGCTTCCTGCAGTAGAACACGACTTTCTGTGATAGAAAAGACATTGGTCCTAGAACTATTTCAAATTGTGTCGAACTGACCACAGCGTTATTTAGGCCTGTCACGGTAAAGAGTGAATAAAAGCCCCGACGGGGACTTGTAATTGCTTTTCCGTTCAGGTTGAGTTGCAATAACACTTCTTCTCCAGAACCTTACGCAAATAGTAACTATAAGAAGTACTGTTAACGAAAGGTAGCAATACGAAGCGACTGGCGACAGGAAGAGTCGACATTGCCGGCATTCTTGTACCTCTCTCGAGGAGAGGGAACGCGGCTACACGAAGTGAGAAGACCGACATCTCTGTGGAATTTAAGGTATACACTACGCATCAGAATTCTAACACAAATTAAGTCATTGTAAGAAATATTGTCTGTAAGAAAGTTCGAACTGTTAGAGAATTCTGATTGCCGGTGGCCCCTCACCTACCACAAAAGCTCGGCGGAACTTCTTGCCCGTAGAGGCCGGTATCTCGATTTAACTCCTTATAACAAAGATGGGAGGACGCTACGACCGTACGACAGACCCATGGACAAGCTCAGTTTTTTAAGTAAAATTTTTAATCAAATTTCAAAAAGTTTTATTCCAAGCATAGGCCTAATAAAGCAAATAAGGAAAGTAGTATAAATGGGTATTAAATTCTTGAAAAGTAACTTCCTAACCAGTTGTATGCATTCATGTGGGGGAATGCTAGGGAATAAATTGGTAACATCTAATAACAGAAGTATTGTCAACTGTAAAATATCCTTTATGGACAATTTTAATCTCGAAAAACTCACTCTGTATAATTAACTGGTTATTAACAAACAGTATAAATAATTTAAAAGGAAACTAATTTTCTCATTTTAAAATATTTCCCACTCACTCCCATTCTCACGAAATTTTACTCAACACCGCTACAACCTCATGTGAATGATAATGAAAATTTCTTCACTCCACTCGGCAAGAACGTACAAAGTTGAATTACACCATTTTTGTAAAACATTCCGAATGTCTCAAGGTTTAGGACCTCTATTAGACATTCCGGGCTTCTGCGATGCAGAAAATGAGATAAAATTTTGTTAACTTGCGTTGAGTACCTATTTGGAAGGGCTAATGGTTCGTGTCGTGAATAAGATTGTATTTCTTTCTGTATTTGATAACGGCTTATGCGAAATAAGGAATTTTAGTTGCAGTAGTAATAGTTTAAAATTTCGTTATCTGTTCATAATGGAATATAACAATAAAAAAAATTATTATTTTATGTTTTTCTACCTCAAATAGAAGACCCTAATATTGTCACATTCGGTGATAACATCTTCAGAGATATTTCGGAAAAACTGGTTCAAGGAATTTATTATTTAGTTAAGTAAGGTCTCCTTAAAACCGCGATTGTGTATTAGTGTTTAATATGTAGCGATAAGCCTACCAAAGAGAATTGAAATACTATTAAAAACATTTTATTACTCCACTTTGAAAATATTCTCCATTGTCAATAGTCATTTCAAAATTGACCAATAAAATTTTTCTTCTTGTTTTAGATTTGAAGTGATTTACTAAAAATAGTTTTAATAGACTGAGACTTTTTAGTTACCTATTTAGATAAACAGTTATACCTATAATAGTGAACAAATCGACTTTTCAAGTGACGATTAGTATGACGATCCTAATTTTATGCCAAGTGAGACAGATGAATCAGATTCAGATTCGAGTGGGTGTTTCGACGAAGATTATGATCATGAAATGACTCTACGAGTACCTCCATCAGCTTTTAGTCTAACCTTCAGAGATGTCAACAATCAACATTCTGTACAAGTGGTCGGATATGCAGATGATATAGACATCAACAGCTTTAAATGAAAAGGAGTCTGGGTTATAGTCTGGGAGATGTGTCAAGAAGATAATCCAAATCAGTTTGAATTTATTGCAGAATACAAAAGTGGTCTGAAAGAAATATACAAAGCAATATTTTTAAATGCTAAACCATTGGAATATATCGAAATATCATTTAACTAAGAAAAGCTCGAAACAAAAGTGGAAGATCAACTGAATAGAGCAAACAGAGCCACAGGTTGCCTGAATGAAACAATATGGAGAAATAAAACTATCAGGAAAAAAATGAAAGGCAAAATGTACAAAACAGTCATCAGACCAATAATGACATACGCGGCAGAACTACGACCTGATACAGAGAGGACAAAAAGGATGTTAGAAACAGCAGAGATGAAAGCACTTAGAAAAATTTATAGTAAAACACTATGGAACAGAGTTAGAATGGAACGATCATATAAACCGGACCACAATAAATAGAGTAGTAAAGATGACAAGAGACGGTTCCCCAATAGAAAGACGATCGGAAGACAAGACCAAATAAAGGATGGAACGACAACTTATTTCTTATCATTGCGCCGTCTCCTTTCGAAGGTTGGCGATCCAAATGGCAATTGTAGTTTTGGAAACTGCTGCGCGAAAGATCTCTGTGGATGAGCGGTCGAACCATCTCCTCGGGTCTTTCAGCCACGAGTTCTGGCGTCTTCCTACTGATCTTTTGCCCTGTACTTTTCCTTCCAGTATAACTTGAAGTAATTCATATCTTTCGCCTCTTAACACATGACCCAAGTATTGCTTTTTCCTCTCTTTGATTATTCTTATTAAATCTTTTTGTTTACACATGCGACGAAGTACCTCAACATTAGTAACTCTTTGTACCCATGGAATCCTCAACATTCGTCTGTATATATACATCTCAAAGGCATCTATTCTTTTTTCTATTTCAGAGTCCATTGTCCAACTTTCACAGCCATACAGAAACAGACAACTTATTGGAGGCACAATAAAAAGCAGAGAGAGTCATGTCTACATAAAGAGAAAAAGAAGAAAACAAGCAACAATTAGCTCAGAGTCATTACCTGGTTTTCTTAATAAACATGGTCCAGTCAAGAGAGATCTTAATACAATGGGACTATTTTATGGAGACTTAAGCTGCAGATTCTATAACAGAGGATCTGAGAAACAGTCAACCATATCTAGCGTAATCGCAGAATATATGGTATCCATTATCTAGACCTGTACAGGCTGTATATGATACCAGAATACTGATATAGGCATAAATGATTTTAATATTTTGAATAATTTTGGTCATATTTTAGATACTATAATAAACAACGCCCTAGGTTTTTTTCTAAAAATATTTTTAAGAAAAATAATTTGCAAACTAATAATTTAAAGTTACGTCTTTGTTGGAGATTGATTGGTAAATATTAATCATAATTTCATATACGCACTAAAGTAATTTTCTAAAATTTTACTTTCCATTTTGTGTTTATTATTTTTTTTTGTATCAGTTAATATTTAGCATATCAAGAATGAATTATTATCCTGTGCATTTTTCTCATTATATAACTCTGTATACAGCTCATTTAACATTTCACGATATTTTCTGTCAAAAGGAATACAACTTTCTTAGAAAGTATTTCGCTAAATTACTTTCAGCAATATAATTTATATTAAAATGAAGTAAGAAAATATCCCAAGTTGTTTTTCTTGCCAAACCCAATATTCTCCTGTGCTCGTCTCCTCGAAACATTCTCTTAATGTTAAACACTTCCTATCTAACGGAGCTGAAAGCTCTCACAGGAGACTACACACAGTTTTCGAAGAAAATAGCATTAACAGGATAATGCGCAAAATATCACTTCGACGATCGCTCTTTCGGGAATTTATTTCCTTCGGTTTATTGTTTTTTTTTAATGCATTTTAAATATTTCAAAAATGTTTAATAAAAACTGATTTTATTCACCATTTGGCAATTATTCGCTACAACTGGATTTTACGCGTTAGAAATTATTTTGTAACAATCAGAAACCATTTTGAGGAATCAGCTTGTGATGATTTGGTAGTTTTTTTATAATATAATAACACCAATACATTTTTTACAGAAAATCACCGAAGAAAAATTTCAATGTAGAATCACTGTGAAACGACTCTACAAGAAAAATGTACCAAAGAAGGCTAGCACGGAAAATGCAGCTGAAACAAATAGACGACATCAAAAATATAAACGCGAGCTGGGAAAAAAATTAAAAAAAAAACATTAAAGAAGTAGCAACGAGAGCTCTAGGAAAACGCAAAGTCATACTGAACAAAACAACCAAAAACAATACACCATGGTTCAGAAAAGAAATAAAAGATAAATGTAAAAAGAAACGAGAGGCCTACACGAAGTAAAAAACATGAAATACTCCAGATTCCCGAGACACCTATAAAAGAATACGAAATGAAATAAAGCAGTTGGTAAGAAGAACAAAAAATGAACACAGTAAATAGTTTACAAAAAAATGAGATAAGATTCATAAGAAACTAACGGAAAGAAATGGCAGAATTGAAGAAATACAATACATACCAGCAAACGAATGGGAAAAATACCTGACGAAACTGATAAAGGAAAGGAAAATAATAATCAACACAATATCGTACCTAAATGAAGACACGAAGGCAGGATTTGGAAAACTTAGTTGGATACTTAAAAACCGCAAAATACCCCAATACTTGAGGAGCAAAGTGTTCAACCAATGCATAATTCCTATTATGACATATGGATGTCAAATCTGGACCCTAACCAAGGCAAACATGAATAAACTAGCTACAACAGAAAGAACGATGGAAAGAGTAATGTTAGGTATACGATTGTCAGATAAAAAGAGGAATGACTGGGTAAGATCCAAAACAAAACTCGGGGACATAGCAACCAAAATTGCCAAAATTAAATGGAGCTTCGCGGAGAAGAAGAAGGAGAAATTAAGACACGAAATAGAAATCAGTTTTTAGAAAGCTATAAATTCACTCAAAAATAGAAAGTCATCAGGACTAGACGGCATAACCAGCTCGAGTTATTCCATCTGTAAATAACAAGCTTCTAAAACACGGAGGAGAAAGTATAACCTTAGAGAATACAAAACTTATACAAAAACTAATATTGCACTGTTAGATAACAGACGTTTGAAGAAACAGCATAATATGTAATACCAATGTCCAAGAAACAAGATAAAGAAGACCCCAACAATTATAGAGGTATAAATCTACTGAACACCTCACTTAAGCTTACCACAAAAGTACTAACCAACAAAATAAATAAACTAACAACATTATCAGATGAACAACAACAATTCAGATCCGGAAGATTCTGCGTATACGCCATATTTACACTAAAACTAATCACAGAAAAGACCATCGAGTACAATTACCTAGCATATCTATATTTTATTGACCTGACAAAGGTTTCGATCGCATCTAGTCGAAGAAGTAAAGGTCATGGTTACAAAATGGGAAACAAAGAAATCCAAATACTATGTTATGCAGACGACGCCGCATTAATCGCCGAGACAGAAGACGAGCTTCAAAGATTAACACACATCTTCAATACAACAGCCAAGAAATTAAATATGATAATATCTACAGAAAAAACCAAATGTATGACAACATCCAAATCCCACTACGGTGTAAAATCGAAATTGAAGAAAAAATAATAAAACAGGAAGCAAGGTTTAGATATCTAGGAATAGATATAACTAGTTACGAAGATGTTAAAGAAGAAGTACTACAGAAAAGATTAAAAGCAAGTAAAGCTGTGGGATCTCGGCAAGTAAAGACACAATCTGGAAGATCAAGCACCTAACATAAACGGCGGAGACAAGACCTGACACATCTAAAACGAGACGACTACTAGATGAAAATCATCATCACATTGGTGCTACAGCTCTATAAAAGAGCCTCGACCTTCCCAAGTCTATTACGCCAGTCAGTTCTATCCATTGCCAACTGTTGCCAGTTTGCTGCGCCTATTTGTCTACCATCCTCATCTACACCATCCCTTCATCTGAGTTTTGGCCTACCCCTACTTCTACTTTCCACGGGTTGTGACATAAGGATTCTTCTAGGAGGGTTGTTCTGCTGTGATCTTGCCAGATATTCTGTTCTCTCTATCTCTAGCTGCTGCAATCCAGTTTGTTTCTATTCTCCTTAGGTCGTCGGTCCATCGGGTTGGTGGTCTGCCTCGACTTCGCTTGTCGGGCCTTGGTCTCCACTCCAATAATCTCTTCGTACATCTTCCGTCTTCCATTCTAGCAACATGTCCAGCCCACCTCCACTTTTGTTTATTGATTCGCAGTATAATATCGTCTACGCCAGTTCTTCGGAGTATCTCCTCATTTCTCACGCGATCTTTCAAGGTCAGGCCCAGCATTGATCTCTCCATTCGCCTTTGTGTTACCCTCAGTTTTTCGACAGTAGCTTTCGTTAAAGTTAGGGTCTCTGCTCCGTAGGTCAAGACTGGTAAGATGCATTGGTTAAATGTCTACTCTCATGTCTCATATGTCTACTTAGTCCAAAATAGCATTTTTTTTCTAGGATTATTCTTCGCTCAATTCTTTCCGTCATGACGTTCTCCTTGGTGATCAGGGAGTCTAAGTATGTGAATTTGTCCACCACTTTAAAGGTAGAGTTATCAACCGTGAATTGGTGGCCGATGTTTCTGGCTCTATTGTTGGGTGTTGGTGTCATTATCTTAGTTTTCTCCTCATTTACTTGCAGGACCATATTTTTTGAGGCGTTTGACAAGGTGATACACATTTCTTCTAGCTTGCGTGTTGTGCGGGCAACTAGGTCAACATCATCTGCATATGCCAAAATTTGGGATGATTTATTAAAAATGTTTCCTCTGTTGTCTATTTATGCATCTCCCACGCAGCGCATCTCCCTGTCGCAGCCCAACATACGTTTCAAATGCCTGTGATTGTTCGCCCTGTATTTCGACTTTGCAAACAACTTTACGCATTGTAGCCTTAACCAATCTTATCAGTTTATCGGGGATGTGGAACTTATCCCTGGCTTCATACAATTTATTTTTTAGGACACTATCATAGGCCGATTTAAAATCTACGAAAAGATGGTATGTGTCGATATTTAATTCATTGCTTTTTTCTGGTCTAAGATCTGGTCTGTTGTTGATCGAACAGACCTAAAACCACTTTGATATTCGCCAAGAAGCTCTTCTGAATATGCACTCAGGCGACTATATAAAATACTCGAAAATATTTTGTATGCTGTATTAAGGAGGGTTATTTCGCCTATAGTTTCTACATTCCAATTGATCGCCCTTTTTGTGTAGCGGGCAAACTAGAGACCAACCGAATGTGATTTTTTTGGCCGAAGCCGAAGCCGATGCCGAAGTTCGGCCTGTAGGATACCTTCGGCCGAAGCCGAAGCCAAAGGTGACTAAAAATATACCTATTCCTATTATATGTTAATAATTTAAATAATGTGCATTATATTTTTATTACCTGATATGTGATAAACAAAAATATGAAATTATGAGATAAAAAAGTAAAACATTTATGCATTATTTGGTAATAGAAGCGATAATAAAAATAAATAACAGTAAAAAACATTAAAGTCGAAACATTCATTCTCGATGGTCGATGTTTTGCCATTTAGGTATCTAGTCAAAACACCAGGAATCATGTGTTTTAACAAATACAATAAAATTATTATTATCAGAATTTTACTACGTGCGAAATATTTGATGATCTTTGAGACATCTTGGCCTATTGTTAAAATTTATATCCTACCTACTACCTGACCTGAAAGTTTGTAAAACGTTTTAGTTAAGGGTATAAAATAGGGTGTAAATACTATTCAAATTATCAAAGACTCGCCGAAGCATATTGTTCAGAGATTATTTCATTTCTATCGTATAGTATACTGACAGAGCATTTTATTATTCCACCTTCGGCGAAACCTTCGGCTTTGTTTTGGCCGAAGCCGAACTTTGGCCGAAGGTTTAAATATTGGCCGAAGATGGCCGAAGCCGATGCCGAAGCCGATTAATCGGTCGGTCTCTAGGGCAAACGATCCCAATACACCACTCTTCTGGGATTTGTTCCTCATTCCAGGCTCTCAGTATGATTTTATATATTAGACTAGATTAAATAAAAATACTCCGAAAAATATCAGGGAAAAGTCTATTGGATAGAGAGAGAATCGAAAACATAAGAATCACATGCAACATAGAAGACATAAATGTATGGGTGACAAAAAGGAAGCAGGAGTGGAACGAAGATATTAGTAGAATGGCAGAGGATAGGATAGTAGGAATAGCACCAGATAAGTCACCAAATGGACAAAAAAGTATTGGCAGACCAAGAAAAAGATGGTGCGATAATTTAAAGAATTTAGGAGGCTAATATTAAAGAAGAAACGGGCTTTAAAGCCTACATACTATTGAGCTGTTGAATTTAACAGGTTTATTATCTAAGTAAACTGGGGTCAACTTTAACTAAGGTATCTTATCTTCACCATCGCAAAGAAAACCATGGAGATTCCTACCCTAGCTAGTCTCAGAGGTGGTTCGGCTAATCACTAAGAAAATCAATTACTTAGCATATTAAGTACTTACCGCATTATCTTTTTTATTACCATTTATGTCATATCGTGGTTATTTATTAATCTTCAATTTGCATATTTTTTTTTGTTTATAAAGTTAAAACTAAATATTTTAAATTCTTCCGAAGTACTTAAAATTAATATATTTATATTAGATATGCATATTTAGTTTTGGTAATATTTGTAACCATAAATAAACAAAAAAGTGATGTAAACATTAGCCCTGAACAAGAATCCGCTTGAAGATCATCTAAACAGTTAATTCGACATAAATTAAAGATACTGTTAATTAAGGTAGTGACTTGAGGAACAAAAATTCAAAATTAATTAAAGAAAATGATAATGTATTGCCGAACTTCTTGTTTAACCTTATAAGTTGAGCGCCACTTCGCCGATCGCAAGGTTTTATCAGAACCGGATTATAAAATAGCATGTAGTTATATTAGATTCTATTTGGAAATGTAAGGTCAAAAAAACTAGAATTTGTTACCATCGGCATGCGCCGTATGTCAAGTGAGAAATTTTAAACCCGTATAATCAATAATTAAAAAAATAACTCAATTACGAGACTATAAAGTGATAAAAAAAAACAGAAATAAATGCTATTACGAATTTTAAATCAGACTTTACATCGTGGGCTAAAAAATCTGTATCACGTATTTAGAAAAAAAATCCATCACTTCCATTAGCCAATAATGCTTTTTGGATTGGATTATGTAGCTTGACCCAAAAAAAGAGAAATAAAAACTAGGAATATGGAAACGCAAAATTTAAAAAAAGGTGTATAGGCCGGTACAAAACACTAACTTGTGAGGGGCTGTAATAAATTAACATTTGGAGTAATATTAAAAATTATAATACTGAGACATTTATGTAACAAAAATAAATAATTAATAAGGTTCTGAATCTGTTTTTTTTTTGTAGTATGTCTAAGTTAAATATTGTGTTTATGCTCATATATCATAAGCATTATATTCATAATATTATCAGTGTAAACTATTTAGTTCTTTTACTATAGATATTACAAATCCATTTGATACAGCATGGCGATAGGATATTATCAGTTCCCTACATACATAAAATAGAGGTAATAATATTACTTTTAATTAAAATTTTCATAGACAAGGCAATTTTTAAATTAAAGTGAACCACTGATTATCTTCAATGAGATATTAAGCCAGTCGCACTCCTCAAGTGTCTGTATTAATTGCAACGTTATTTTTAATTATATATAAGCCAGGTTCCTACAGCCGCTGCCGCACTCATATTTCGACCGCCATCATTTCTGTTCATCCATTCGTCTTCTTTGATGGCTTTATCTCTGATTATGTGCCGTATATTATCTTCCCAGGCAACTGAAGGCAACTTTCCCTTCTTCTTCTTTGTTGTGGTATGTAATTTAAAGCTTTCTTTGGCCATCTATCTTCATTCCTGATTATGATCTTTTTTGGACACACCAGACGCTTTCCTTAGAATATCCATTTCTACTACTTCTATTCTTTTTCTATCTTTTTTCTTGATCTGCCAAACTTCTGCCCCATAAGTCATAATAGGTTCTACCAAGGGTCGATAGATTGCCAATTTCGTTTCTTGTCTAATATCTTTAGACCATAGTAGTTTAGAATGTTTACCGTTTTTTTCCCTGCTGCGTTCTGTTTTCAATATCTCTTTTGGTAGGCCTTCTTTAGATATTATAGATCCGAGATATTTATATTCAATGCATGTTTTTGTGTTTTTAATTTCTAACTCTGGATCTTCTTCATCACCTTCTATTTTAAGATACTCTGTCTTTGATATATTCATATTGAGGCCCCATTTTTCATATTCTAATCATATGCGAAAAATGAAGTTGTTAGACATTTACCACCGCCTTTGTCTATTCCCATTCCGGATACTTGTTTCCTCCACGGCTTTAGCGATAATTGAATATATGTTTTAAATAAGGTCGGAGATAGACAACATCCTTGTTTAAGCCTCTTTGTTATTGGAAATTATTCAGATATAAACCTTTCTTCTTTAATGATACTTCTTGAATTTTTGTATATTTTTGCGATAGCATCCACATACTCTCTACTGAGACCAACTTCGTCAATGTTTGAAACAGTTATTTCAAAGGTACCGTATCGTATGCCTTCTCTAAATTTACAAACAATAGGTGGGTAGATAGATTCCTTGCCTTCCGTTTTTCGATTACCTGCGGCAGAACGGATATACCATCAGTGCACGATCTTCCTGCACAAAATCTATTTTGTTCTTTTATGTCTTCGTATTTTGATTCTATTGTTTCTTTTATTGTTCGACCATACAACCTCCTGACTGAGCTGATAACATTTATTTCCCTTAAATTAGAGCATTTCCGTTTATCCCCCAGCTTAAATATGGAGCTGATGTATCCAACATTCCAATCATCAGGGACATTTTGTCCTTTTAAGCATTTGTTAAATAGTTGAACCAGCATCTCATGTTATATTTTTGGTCCATACTTTACCAACTCAATTGGGATGTCTCCAGGTCCTGCTGCTTTACCGTTTTTCAATCTTCTGAGGGCATCACTTAATTATCCGGTTGTTATCTCAATTATTTGTGTATGTTCGGATATTTCTTTCATTTCGATCTCTATTCGAAAAAATGTTTGGAATTTACATCTATCCTCTGCCACTAGGACCTCATACTAGTGTTTCCACTGTTTCAGATCTATTAATTGTAAGTTAGATTTTTTCTTTCCTTCCCTTCGGAGAGACTTGCCACGCTTGCTCAACTCTTGTTCTACCCATATACCTATCCACCTCTGTACATCTTCGATCCCACATCTTATTTTTACTTTTCACTACTTCTCTTTTTATATCTCGATTTAATTTTTTATATATTTTAAAATCTTCCTCCTTGTTTATGGACATCCATTTCAGATAAGCAGTTTTCTTCTTGTTTACTAACGTTTTTACTATTTTTAATTGCCATGAATAATATTTTACCATCAAACTCTAGCTTGGTTTGTGGTAAATTATATACAGATGATCTGGTGTCAGTATTTTGAATGAAAAATAGCTTCTGAGTTCAGCGCCTCAGAAAAAAAACATATAAAAACAATTTAAAAAAAATGATAAATTGGAATTAATCTTAAGAAAAATATTTCTAATAACCACCATGGAGCAGACTATAACTGCTTAATAAATGTTTAAAAAACCCTAATTAGATCTAAAATAGATTACGGTTCCACAGTATGTGCATCTGCCACAGAATCCTTATTAAATTACCTTGAAGTGTGCAACCAGAAACTAACGAGTCACCACTTAAATATAGAAGGATGCTCTTAGCCCTCACATATCAATTTACCGCTTATTATAATCTGAACAATACAACCAAAAAAATAACATATTCACTAATAGTTTTCGACTAAGAAACTATGTAGGAAAATAGGAACCATTCTACGAAAGAGTTAGGTAATTTCTCATTGCTTTATGAATTTCGATACTTAATACCTACTCCAACTTCATACGAATTCTTCTTCCTTGGACCCGTTCTTATATATCTATGAAAACAACGATACTCCCTACTCCTTAATAGGAAATACCTTTATCAAAAAATTTTCTAATTTCTGTCACATATACATAAAGACCTCTAAAAGAACTACGTTTTTTACATCTTCAAAGAGAAGAAGGAAAAACTGTATACAAACACCTGTGACTCGCCCTACTAGGTAGTGTTGGGTTCCTACTAACCTAACGAAGTTGTGCCAGGACGAGATGCCTGAGGGAGTTAGGTCTTTATTTTTTCGTCCCGTTACCAGTCCGAGGCGGTCGGCGTCCAAATAAAAACCTTTCCTCTGCCACTCCAGACATCAGAATGGAAGGGCTGGTTAAGGCAAAACATCTCTTCTGATGCCCTGCTATCACCCAATTCCCATTCGTTTTCCCACGTATTCATCGGAAAAACCATACCCACAAGAACCCCTAAAGACTTTTAACCCCCTGTCTTGGCGAGGCTGCCATCTCTCTCTCGTCGTCTGTTTGTCCGCGACAGTCCAAACCCAACCGAGGTGCTATTCGCTTGTTTTAAAATTCTGTTGCCAGTTTCCTGCCACCCACAGAGCGGCAGCTGACACAGTCTGCGTAGAAGATGACAGACTGCAAAAAACAGTGAAGTGCCCTTCTAGTTTTGGATTTGGGTCCACCTATAGTGGGCATTATCCTCCCCAGCGCAGCCATTTTCTCAATAGCTCTGCAGGTCACCTTCCTTAAATGTTCCCCCCAACTCCCACCCTGGTGGAGAGTAACTCCCAGATACTTGACGTATTTTTTGGGCGTCACTCTCGCTCCTGCGCACTTAAATACAACGTTGTCTCTCTTTCTGTATTCGCTATTTAAGATCACGTTAAATGCCAGGTTCCACAGCGTCGGACATAGCCGTTACATCCACCATTACACCATTCTTCATGACAATCTTCCTCTCGGATAATCAGCGACCACATTCCTCAGATACCCAGGACAGTTCCTTGCTTCCAAAGAGCTCATTACGTAGCTTCACCGTAATGTATCAAAAGCATTTCAGACGACGAAAAGAATCAGGATGACCCATCGATGATAAGCCCCAATTCTCCGTGCCGCCCGAATCTAAAAGAACTACTGGAATAGAGTACTGGGGCCGCTATCGTTACTTCAAATCAATTAAGTATAAAACTACCATCCTAATGCTGTATACATACTGGTGAGCTATCTGCTGTCTGTCAAGCTCTTCCTCATATTAACTCCAGCAATGCTCTTATAATTACCGATTCTCTTAGTTTCATTAATACCATTAACTAACTTTACACAACACTTTCCAATTTCTTTCCTAATTAAAAAAAAACTAGCCATCACGTATAAAGCAACCATACTGTTCAATTTCTATGTATTCCTTCACACATTGGTCATTAATTAAATGAATTAGCGGATCGCATAGCCCAACAAGCAATAAACAGTGAAACTGCAAATTAAGTCAAAATTGTAATTGCTAAATGATTTAAAATCATTTGTTAATGTAAAGTTCAAAAATTTTTGGCAAAACCAGTGATCCAGATGTGTAAAACTATGGAAATATTAAATTTCCAATCGAAGTCACCATCGACATACCTCATACATCATCGGATCAACAAGTGAACTATTACGAGAAAATTGTAAAATTAAACATTTGGTAAAATTTCTTGAAGACATTAATATACTTAAAAAAATTTAATATTTATAAGTAAATTATCTAATGTATATGACCATTATGTCGCTAACAAATTCAGGAGTTAATGCGACTATGTTTGTAAACTAAAAAAAGTGTTTTTATCAAGTGCCAGTACGGTCCTGTAAGCATTTAAATTTAATCAGGAAGATCATACAAATTCTCCCAACGCACAATATTACAAAATTTTCTCTAGAAAGTATAAAACGCGAAAAAAATCTTAATTCTACATCAGTTTCGTGAGTTAATTCAACACAGACCTAATAAAAATGTTTAAATTGGTGGTGTTGTTCGCTCTCGTAGCCATCGTCGCAGCCAGACCAAGCGCATGGGATACTCCCATAGTATCCTACAGCGTACCAGCAGTAGCAGTCCCTGCCGCCGTTAGTTCCACCTACAGAAAAGATGTCATCAGCAAACCCGTCATCGCTTATTCTGCTCATCAAGTCGTCTCTGCTCCTGTTGTCCATAATGTAGTAGCTTCACCAGTCGTGCCTCTCTCAGCTGCTGCCACCCACAGTTTTAGAAGCGATTTGGTAAGCAATCCATGGGTTGTTGCCCACGAAGCGCCTGCTCTTGTAGCTGAACCCGTTTGGCCTGCAGCTGCGTCCATCCATCCCTGGTAAATAAAGAACTGATGTTAGTGTAGTTTAAAAATATTTAATAAAATTTATACAAAAAAAGTTAATAAAGTTGTTTTGAAAATGAATTTTACTTGTTTTGCTTATTGTAGTGAATTTTTTGGTTTAATTTTCATTTACGTATTAATATTGGTTTAAATGTGTCAAAATGCTACTGAATTTTACCAGTTAATCTTATTTTACTAATAATTGTATTCTCAAACACGCTTTTCTTTTTCAGCGCCCTACTAAAACTCTATTACCTTGTTCATCTTAATCAAACTCTATTCACTTTTTTGTCCTTTTTTATATTTTTCTTTCCAACTAAATAAAAAAAAATACATTTTTGTATTATGTTTTGTAATTTGGTAACGCTATTTCTTCTTATTTCTTCTCTCAGTTCTCGCCTTCAAATTCGCTCCTCTCAGAGATTGGAAATCATTCTGGAAATTATAATTTTGTTGGTTACGTGATTATTATATTTGTTTCGTTTTTTTGTAGTTCCTTTAAAATAAAATTGGTCAAAACACGTAAAATACTCGGTGTAAGGTACAATAATCTTATGTTGAGAGAATTGGTAAGAAATCTTACATCGAAATCAGTAAAATATGCAAGGCGGTATATTTAAAATACGGAAGTTTTAGCCAACTTCCGGTATAACCGAGTAATATTTAGGAGGCTCTTAATATTTTAGAATAATTAGGCGGGTGGCTTTTGTCGAAAACCGTCGATTTTATACCTTCAAGCTGAAACGTGTTTTAATCGATAGACGATGATGCTAATATGCTGTTTTAAATTTTACTAAAAATTTTCCATGTAAACCTATTTAAAACAAATTTTATAAAATTGCACTTTTCCAAACCGAATCGCTTCGAAATCATTCGGGTTATTTTAAGACGAAAGTTATATATATTATGCGGTCCATATGTATGGAATAAATTCATTTTTGACGTTATTATGTACCATCTGAAAAAAAACTGAAACAGGTCGATTTTTATTCTGAAATTGACAATTTACAGTATGAAAATATTATCCCCCACTGGCACCCCCTTTGAATTATAAGCACCCCATCGAAAATTTGAAATAACAAAGGGGGTCGTGTGGCAACTTGTTAGAAAGTGATTTTAGTCCTCTATTCAGAAAAATTAAGTTTTTAAGTTTGGTGCAATCACAACTGAGAAAATTGATTTTTAAGATGTAAAATTTTGATAATGTATCTATCACAAAGCTTTAGGTTGAATGAAGATAATATCGTCGTCGACACAAGAAAACCGGTTAACTCCAATTTTTACTCTAAAATGAGATTTTACTGCCTTCTGTAATTAGCAAATCACCTATTCTAGCCATCCAAGAAATAATATGTCATTTAAATGTAGATTTCAAATTTAAAAATGTATACTCGAAAAGCAGGTATCTCCCTTGTCAAAAAATTATGTTTGTAAAATACGCAACTCCACGCATTTTGTGTTAACTCAGTTAAGTTATTATTGCCGTTGATTTAAATTGTTGTTTTGGAGGCGTGAAATAGAGGTTTTTAAGTTCCAATTTTACATCTTTTCACATGCAAAAAAATGTTTTTGTCAATTCTGGACCTTAAGGATTGGTTTGTTATGAATTGCAAACAAGAAGATAATTCTGCTGTTACCGAAAATTTGGATAATGAACCACAACAAGCACCTAAGGAACTTCAAAAGAAGGAGTTGAACAATCTTTATAGTTTTTTAGATAGACTGCCGAAAATGGAATCGCATTATTACAGGCAATCAACTAGTAAATTATATCTAGAACCATTATACCATATTACCATGTTAACAAAAACGAATGGTGCCCAGTAAAAGGAATCAACAGTCTCTCTTTATCTTCTTTAAATAACGCTTTTCTGGAAGAGAGGTTGGCTTTGTATAGACCCAAAAAAGATTTGTGTGAAATATGTGTCTCTTTTAAAACAGGAAATCTTGACCAAGAAACATTTAGTGAACATCAGTTGAAAAAACAAGAAGCGAGACTTAAGAAAAATTAAAGATAAAAACAGGAAAGCATTGTATTGATCATGGATTTACAGGCAGTCCTTTTATGTCCTATGTTTCTTCCCTATATTATAGAAAAAAATTGACAATCCACAATTTCAAATTCTATAACTTACACACAAAACAAGGGCGTTGTTTTCTTTGGGATGAGTCGGAGGAGAATCTTACCAGTGCCGAATTTGCTAGTGCAATCATAAGTATTTTAGAAAAATTTACTGAAGGGAGTTGTGTTGAGAAAATCGTACGTGAAATAATTATTTTTAGCGATGGATATACTTACCAAAATCGTTATGTTAATCTAGCTAATGCAATTTTAAACTTTTGTATAAAGCAGAAGGTAACGGTTATATAAAAATACCTTGAGAAAGGGCACACCCAGATGAAGGCCGACATGATGCACAGTGCAATTGAGAGACAAATAGGAGGATGCGATATTAATGTGACTGTTGATTACATACAAATATGCAAACAAAAGAGAGCGAAAGAAAAATTCATTTGTAGTAACTCAACTATACCATGATTGTTTTAAGGACTGCAGAGCAGTAAACTATGTAAGCAGTATCCGACCGGGTAAAAAAAAAGAGTGATGCAGTTGTGACAGATTTTAGAGCTATAAAATACTCACTACAAGGTATTCATTTCAAGTTAAGATTTGGTGAAAATTGAATTGAACTGTCTCGTCGAATAAATCAGATATACAAAATACAAATACATAATACATAATAATACATACATAATAAATCAGATATACAAAATACAGATACAAAATAACCCCCGACTTCGGGGGTTATTTTGTTAATTTCTTCCTTTATCTTAACGTTTAAATCTGCTTATAATTTAAAGGGGGTGCTGGAAAGAGATAATATTTTCATACTGTAAATTGTAAATTTAACAATAAAAATCGACCTGTTTCAGATTGTTTTAAGATAGCACATGATAACGCTAAAAATGAATTTATTTCATACATATGGACCGCATGGTATATTTTTTTTTTTCGTTAAATGCTTATTTTAAGCGTGAAATACAATAAACCAACAAAAATGACGATTTTATTGTTTTTCGGGGCCATTTTCCAATAGGTTGGACAAAAAACAAAAAGTACGAGATTTAAAATGTAGGTGAAGTAGTTTTAAAATCCACAATTACAGTGCGATTTTATATGTATTGCAGAATAAGTTTAAAAAATCCATAATTAAGTTGACATACCGTTGCGTTTCGGGATATATAGAGCCTTCACGAACGTCCGAATTTCAACGTTTAGAATCCAGTGATTATTTCTTACCCAAAAGCTAAATCTCGTTTTAGTTGAAAGAATATTATGCTAAAACATTACAGTAAACAGTTTACCATATGAACTAGCTATATCCCAATAAATGATTATGAAATGATTATGAGTATTACAAGAAACAGAAAAATGTGATCCTTAAGATAATCTACTCGTTGGCGATTAGTTTAAAGAGCTATCAGAAACAGGATTCAAGACAATGAAGAATATTAAATTATTGATATTGTTCTGAAACTATTTTCTTATGGCATTTTAAAATAAATACAATTTTAATGGAAATAAGCTACAATTGAAAGTTAAAGTAAGTTTGTTGACGTTTAAATTTTCACTTCGGAAATTGTTCTCAAAATTCAGGCATTAATAAATTATACAAATTTTGTTTTTTGTTGTTGGTGAACAATTCTTCTAATAATTTAAATTTATTTAACTCCTTTATATTGACAATTCAGACATATATTATACATTTTAAAGTAGACGACTTTAAAATTATATTGCCAATATTAATGAGTTGCGTTTCTGGGGAGGCTTTATTGTAACTACATCAAGTGTATTTAGTTAAATGACAGGTTTATTACAGTTATAAAAAAACGAGTAGAACATGAACACAAATACAAAGGTATTACCAATTTCCTTTAAAATTTATTTATTTATGATTTTTTCTATACAATCTAGTAATCCTAACATTCCAATAATCCGGCCCACTCCGATTTTTAATATTGTGAGATTACTGAGATTCTACTTTAATACTAGAGGTACTTTAATACTTGACTTTTTAACATACTGCAAGCAAATGGTTATATTACTAAATTAATTTATTCACAAATTGGTTCAATTGTTTATAATAGACTAAAACCTAACAGTTTGTTTTAATTTTAATTATATGTTTACAACTTTGTTAAATCTGTGGTTAATTTTCACCATAAATCGTAATAAACAATTATTATGCTGATTAACTCAATTAAAAATAAACGTTGTTTTTTTTAAATTATAGCTATATTTCATAATTGTATTGTTAATCAATTTATGATGTTTATATTTAAAACTTACTTAATTACCGATTACTCATTTAACCTCAACGAGAAATATCCCAAATGTTGCACTAGATTTTTACCTTGAGTGAAGGTCTACGCCAAAATTCAAACAGGAAAGAATGTAACATGTATACACTACAATTACATCCGCAATTTTTAAGTATATATACTATGGATTAATAAGCTATCGACATCAGTTTTTGTCAGTTAGTCTCAAGACTCGCAACACAGACCTATTTCTGCAAAATGTTCAAATTGGTGGTGTTGTCCGCTCTCGTAGCTCTCGCCGTAGCTAAACCCAGTGCAGTGTTGGTAGGTAGTCCAGTGGTACATGCCTACAGTGCTCCAGTTGTAGCTGCAGTACCTTCTGCAGTCAGCCACACCTACAGAAAAGATGTCATCAGTGAACCAGCTGTCATAGCCTACTCTGCTCCTGTAGTTGCTGCTTCAGTAGTCCACAAATATGTTGCTCCCGTTGCCGTTCCTGCTGCTGTCAGTCACAGCTACAGAAGCGACATTATCAGCAAACCTGTCGTAGCTGCTTATGCTACTCCCGTTTTGTCTTATGCCCATGCTCCTGCTGTCCACGCCTGGTAAAGAGGGAACTGACTTAGCTGATGATAGTATAAAATTTTATATTTATTAATTTAAAAAAATATATACACCAAAAACTATTACAATTGCGTATTTATTTTTAAAATTATCTTAACCCTATAATATTCTCTTTCTGTTTGTTCTATTGGTTACGGTATTTTGTTTTTAATTTAATAGTGCTTTTTCTCGTCCGAACTAGATATTTAAATTCTGCATCAAAATATACCAACTTAGTTAGTTAGTACTTTTGTTTTAGCAGGATATAATATATATTTTTATTAAAGTTGTCTCTAATTCTGTTTAAATATTATTGTTTCATCCCATTTTAGGTTGACCTGGATTCTCTTTTCGATTGGTGACTTTTATCTATCCCACTCATTTATATTATTTATCGAATATCCTTTAAATCGGATTTAATTATACATGTTTTTGTTTTTATTTTACATATTTGTTTCTCCATATTGTGCCCGTATTTTATCGTTGTTCCCTGCTTGCTGTTTTTTGTTCTCTTACTTCTTACTTTATAATCTGATAATTATCTGCTATACATTATATCTTTATATCTTTGTATTTATGTCATTTTGTATTATTTTTTTTTTCTTGTTTTATCAGTTTTTAAGTAACCTTCTTTGGAATTAAAAACACGTTTGTCCATAAAAATGTTTTACTTTATTCGACATGTCATGCTTCTCTTAGCGATTTTACAGCTTCTGTATGACGTCCGAATATTACGATTTTGGAAGCTCTGCAACATAAGTGCTTTCATATTAAATCTTATCCATTATGAAAACAAAATTAAAAATCTAATAACAATCGGATCTTACTAGATAGGTGCTTGTTTCGTTAATTGTCCGTTGATTTATTCGAGCTTAATTTATCATTTTCAAGACTTAAATATCCTGAGATTTGGAGACGATCAGAGGGGGTCAAATCGGGAGAAAGTCGGACGAGATAGCAATTCAAAGCGCAGCTCATGAATTTTTACCAATGTCATAACGCTCTTGTGAGCTGTTGTGCCTAGTCTTGGAGAAACAGCACTTTTTTCATCTGCATATGAGGCCATTTTTCATTGAGTTTATGTTCCAATTTGTCCAAAAATGCGCAATAATATTGTCTATTGAAAGTTTTACCATTTTTAAGATAGTCCAATAAAATTGTGCCTTTGCAATCCCAAAATACATTAGTCATAACCTGTTCGACGCCATTGAGCTACTTTTGGCCGTTTTGGACCAATTTTCCGATTTCAGTCCACTCCCAACCGTTTATTCTGTTCTCTGGTATGTAGTAGCGAATCCAGGTTCTATTAAGTGTTTTATCGAGCTGAATTTAATATTTACTACCTTAAATTTCTTTAGATTTGGGGACACATAATGATCGAAAGGGTCCAAATTAGGAGAATAAACTGGACAAAAAAGTAATTCGAAACCCAGTTTATAAATTTTTACCAATTTTATAACGCTTTTGTGAGATGGTGCTTAGTCTTGGAGAGAAAAAACTTCTTCTTCTGCATATAAGTCCGTTTATCATTGGGTCCATGCTTCAATTTGTCTAACAGTGCACAATATTATTACCTTATAAAAGTTTCACCTTTTTCAAGATGGTCAATTGAAATTATGCCTTTTCAATTCCAAATACAGTGACCATAACCTTTCCGACCCCAATGAGCTAATCTTGACAGCTTCGGAGAATTTTCCGGCTTTAGTCTACTGCTGCGCATTTATTCTGTTTTTTAGTATGTAGTAGTGAATCTAGGTATTATCAATGGTTACCAATCCATAGCAAAAGTTCGACGAATTGGGCTTCATAAGGTCCAAACACTGCTGAGAAGTGGTAAAACATCGTGTGTTTGATCAATAGTCAGCACACGCGACACCCATCGGCTGGATAATTTTTTTATATTTAAAACTTCCTCCAAAGTATGACTAGTGTGCTCTTTACTAATTATTGTGGCCTCTGGTAATTCACGCACCTACATTTATTAGCTAAAACCATTGGATGAACTTTCCTCATATTTTCCGGATCAACGTCTAATATGCGGTTCAGTCAATGTAGATATACGGCCACTATGAAATTGACGGAACCAAAATTTGACAGTGTTGTCTAAAGGAGCATTAGTTATATGGTATTTGTGCAGCTTTCTTTCGTTTCCTCTGCAATTTTTGTTTGTCATATGTGAGATTTTTACAAACGTCCAATTTATCTAGCTGGCAAATATAGACTAATATTGTAAATAATTGCTTTATTGTAAATGATTTGCAAAAAATGTTCAATGCTTGTTTGACAAGAGGCCTAACTCCCTTTAAATGACATAATGCAATAATCACCATAATGGACAAAAAAGTGACGTAGCAAATCTAAAGAACTACATACCCATTAGTTTGCTTACTCTTGCATACAAACTTTTTATGAAAATAATAACAAAACATGGTACACATAAACTAAATAGTTACTGACCTTGCGAATAGGCTGGTTTTCGCTGCACATGTGGAAAAATTATTACATAAAATGCTTCGAGAATCAGCTGAATGACTCATAGAAAACACTTATATTACCTTTATTAAGAGTATCTATGAAACAGAACAGCTTGTATGAAGATAGCAACTGCATGAAGACACCAAAAAGTTACGGATAAAACGTGGAATAAGACAAAGTGACAATCTCTCGGAAATTGTTTAGAGCTGTACTCAAATATACAAGTGAACAGAAAGAGAGGATGATATGAAAATTAATATAATGGGAGAGGATCTAAACCACTTAAAATTTGCCGATGACATGGTCTTAATATCGATAATAGCTTTGATAGAGCTACAAAAATCCTGAATATACTCTATAAAGCCTCAATAACAATAACATTATTCTTGAAACTAACAACTTTAAAATTAATTTAAACTACAATTAAAATTAAAGGCCATAGATTCAATCAAGCAACAGCTGACGACTATCTAGGGCATAAGATGTGCTTTGAACTAGATTATCAGACAACTTAGTTACAAAGAAGGATGTGTCTCTCATGTGTCTGCCTTTGAGAGACAATATAACATTTTCTGTTCGAATATTCTAGTATATCTTAAAAGAAAGGCTTTTAACCAATGTGTTTTACCCATTTCTACATAGAAACGCTTATTCTGACGAAAAGAAAATCAACAAAATGAGAGTTACACAAGGAGAGCAGCTATGAAACGAATAATGTGGAAAAGAAAAGCAATGGCCAAATGGAGTTGGGCCAAACATATCGCCAGACTGACGGATAATAGATAGAAAGATTTCTGAAATGGTGACCAAGGTAAGAGGTATATCGAGGTTTTCTCAGCCATTGATTTCAAGGCCCTCCTTTTCAAATTTTTATTTATTATTTTTGTTTTTGCTTTATTGGCTTTCATTTTTATCCCGTATATTGTGATTAGTCTTACACATTTTGGTTTACATACACGATAACTTAATATTGCTAGTAAATACAAAAGAAAAAACGAAAAAAGACTAGAACAGATTTAGACAAAAAAAAATACTATTTCACATGTTTTCACTTTACCCCTTAAGGATTATATGATTCGGACATTAAATACGAGAATAAACAAGTAGAAATAAAATAAACCGCGTGAGATTTGTAGATGAGATGATGCTAAGTAAAGCTGAAATCATCAAAAATTGGTAAAACAATTGTTTTACCAATAAATTGTAGATAAAATCGGGAAAAGCAGAGAATAGACAAGATTAAATAAATGTGTCACTAAGCAATGATTTTATAAAACACGATAAAACACAGAATTTATTATTAGTATACAAAACATTCTGCGGAGGGCAAGAAACAAAAACATTTTAATACAAAGTTCAATAGCAAAACATCTTCAAACTAGCGAGATAAACTTAAAGCGATTTCAATAAATCAAAAAATGTTAATAATATGGGTCAATAGATAGAGATATAGGTAATGTACAGGTGCATATAAAAAAATCAGTAAAACAACCGATATCAAATGAAAATAAAAGAACTCGTACAGACAAAAAAAAGATAATATACAACATAACATAATAGAAAAGTAAAGTAAACAAATAACTGGAGTAAATACCTGCAATATCCTGTCTTTTGTTAGTATGTATATAGGATAGAAAAATAATAATTATAAATAAAACCAAAAACTACTTAGAACTAAATTTTATTTTGAATTTCAAATCTAAACCAAACAAAAAATCCAAAATTATCACCAGTTTCTCAGTCCTCTCTTCACCAAACGTGGGCGGAGTAAGCCAAAGCGGGATAATGTGCAGCGTAAGCGGCAACTACAGGACTGCTGACGACATCGCTTCTGTAACTGTGACTAACGGCAGCAGGAAGAGCGACTGGAGCCACATATTTCTCTACAAGGGGTTCAGCGATGATGGTAGGAGCTGAATAGGCAGCAACGACTGGTTTGCTGATAATATCCTTCCTGTAGGTGGAGCTAACAGCAGCAGGAACAGCGGCTACTAATGGTGCGCTGTAAGTCTCTACTAGAGGGCTCGAAAGAAGCAAACCGCTTGGCTTAGCTACGGTAACGGCTACAAGAGCGAACAACACCACCAATTTGAACATTTTGATTAAATAGGTCTGTGTTGCGAGTCTTTAGACTAACTGAAGAAAACTGATACAAATACGAGGTGCCCATCGCTTTTTATATCATTTTAAAAATACAAGAATTCAGATCATAACGTCGAAGTTTCCTTGTTTCAATTTAAGACAAGGGCCTTGAGGCAAGGTTGGGTTCGTTGGCTTCCATCTACGTCTTTCAGAAGGTCGCTCGCCGTTGTAACTGGTTCGGAATAAGGCGTTTTTCGGACCTGAATGCAATTGTGCATTGTTTTCTTTCGTACGTATACAAATTAACAAGTTTAATTGCTTTTCTGACCAGTTTGTTAAGAATATGTGACAACTACAAGGGTAGACTGATTTAAAAGATCGGATATCGGAAAATATTTCGTGATATTTTTACATTTCATCTTAAAAGTAATGAAACACAGTACTTATTTATCTGTTTAATATATTAAACTTACTATATTGTATTTATACATTTATTTATTTTAAAGTTTATACAGTTTATTTTAAACACAGGACAATAAAATTGGTATAGAAATCGGTATTAACAATTTTTTAGATTTTTAAAAAGTTAGGGATATTTGGAATTAAAAGAATATTAACAATAGAGTTTAAACATATTAGTTAAAAAGGATATAGTAACAAATTTTTAACCATAAAAATTACTACATCGCTAAGATAAATTGAGGCTATGAGAGCAAGAGTGGGCTATCCCCAAATATTGAATAATGGATTTACATGAACCAAGAATATATGCGTTTTTTTGAAATTTTATAAAATTAAAATATGATGCCAAAAGGTAATCATTGTTTACAAATCATTAACTAATATCAAAAAACTCAAAGATCTTGTAGTATATTTTACAAAAATATAAAAATATAGGCTTTTTTTTGTGGATTAGACCGCTTTATTAAATAACAAAGTAACAAAAATACTTAATCGTCATCGTTAATGAACTCTTATTCTTGTTGTATAGTGGATCTTATTGTTCTGGTGCTTGTGTAAAATCCATGATGTATTGGAGGTATAAATGAAAGTAATTCCAAAAGATTTTTTTTTTGCTTCGGTTATTGGACGTCCATCGGGATAAAGATAATCTAGCTGAAGTATTTCCCTGGATGTCCTCTTTTTGACATCTAGTGAGTAAAAGAGAACATCTGCATTATTGCTGTATTTGTAGTAAATTGTAAATGGATTTGTTTTCTTGTATTGCAATCACCGAATCTGTAACCATTGGACTTTTGATTTTTGTGTATCAAATTTGCGATTTGGTATATTTTTTTCTAACTTCTTAGTAGAATAAAAATCGTTTTCCGTTATCTTTATTACCGTAAAATGTGCTTTATTATCTTTATCCAGTCGTCAGGTACGTAGATATCTTTTAAAAAAATTTTTTGCTTACTTGTTACTCAGAAATTTTGGTCACAGGCAAGGTAAGAATGTCCGCTGACTAAAAACTTATGATCGATATATTCCACCACAATATCAGAATGTGACACAATAAAATCGCAAAGGACAGCCATTTTAATGTTTTTAGTTGTAACAACCTTTTTAAAATAATGCAGTAAACAGGATCCTATTTCTTGAGGTTCTCGTGATGCTTGTGTCTCGTTACAAACATACATATGAGTATTATTATAGCCAAATTATGGACTCCTAAGACGTAAGTCCACAACTGGCGTTTATAGTAAGAAATTCCAGTGCTGATAACTGGTGTGGGCAACGTTCGCATCAAGTCAAATGCTGTAATTTCTTTAAGATTTTGTTTTGCATACTCTGCATCTTGTTTCATACCACATTTAGTACGGTCTGCTTTTCGTTGGTTAATCTCTAGTGTTACTTCAAATTCACGTTTTTCTGCTTGATCTGTTGAGAACTTTTAGGTATTTTTTTATTAGGAAGATTTTATTGTTATACAAATCACATTTTTGCACGAATCCGTAATTGGTGCTTGAAATCCAATATTACATTGGGTATTAAATATTTTTCGAAATATGTGGAACGAGACAGGGGTACTAGTATGTTCTCCTTTGTAAAAGTTATAAAGGATTCCTAAACTCAAATCTGGTGCAAAATAACGTCTATGTTTACTTTTATATCTCGTATAATGTGATTCGGAAATTTGCTAATAAATTCTTTTACTTCAGTAGTTTTGTCGTAACCTGTTTTATTTGCTGATGTACTTTGTCCTCTTTTATCCCGGGGTGAAACTCCAGTTTGTGATTTTTTTACCATCTCCCGTTACTGAGATTAACAAACGCAGAATACGTAGGTAGGTACCGTGTACCATAGCGCGTCTCCAAGCGCAAAGAGAGGATACGATTAAAAAGAAAGGGACTGCACTACACAGTCTAATTTCCACCTTAACACAAACATCTATTCACTGGAAGGTTAGATTGTGTGATACATATCCTTGATTAGCTGTAAAAACCGGTCTATCGTACAAAGAGGATGGTTAGCCCACTCTTGCATTCTTTTACGTATTTATGTATTGAACAATTTTGGTCTATTCCACAATTTCGTGGGTTAGAACATTCGTGTTTTTAAATTTTTGTTATTTTCTATAATGCAAAATCACCTTACTGGAGAGATTTATGTTATAATATACGGAAATGTTGGTTAGACCGGTTTTGCTTTAAAACTTTAGGTCGTTAGAAGTGATTGCAATCTATAACTCAATTATCAACAAAATGTTGGTTAGCCCACTCTTGCTCTCATAGCCTCAATTCTTTGTGCGAATGATCACATCAAGATTAGAAGGCAAGTCGTGTATGTATCATTTGTGAGGAATTTGTCGCTATTCTTCCAGATTATTTGTCTTTTGTGACGGTATATTCGTTTCCTTACTTTTTTTTTTATTTATTCCTTTAGATTAGTGGATCTTATCCACTAATGACCTGTGATCTGCTGATATATCTAATCCTATATTAGTGCTAAGCCATAAATTTGGACAAAATTTTAATAGATAATAAAATACAATAATTTGAGAAACAATATTAGTTTAAATAATTAGTCTTTAGGTTTAATAAATTAATCTTCAAATTCCTTCATTTTGTTTATTCATCATCATCAAACTTTATGTATCCACTTCTGGACATAAGTCTCCCTCAGCTCTTTTTATCTGTCTCTGTATTGTGCGGCTTGAATTCAGTTATTGGTATTGGTCTTCACTCGACAATACATTTTGTTCATTATCTGTCTCAGAATCTGGCGTACGCCAAAATTTCATTTTGGCGTATTTGACGTATTTCCTCGTTTGGAAGTGGGTCTTTCAGGGAGACACCCAACATCTGGCGCTCCATGTCCCTCTAAGTCATGGAAATTTTATTTACTACCTTTTTTGTGAGTGTTTCCGCTCCATAAGTGAGTACAGGCAATACAGATTGGTCAAAGATTTCCTTTTAAGGCATATGTCCAACATGGAAGCTCACATGTCCAACAGAATTTCATGTCGTAAGTATTTATACGATGCAGTCTGCACAATATTCCTTCCATTAACAGCAATATTTTGAATTAGCACCAGATTAGTCATTATTTGCGTCTTGTTCATATAAATCTTCAGTCCGACCTCCAAAATAGCGTGATATAATTTTTCAAACATTACTGCATCATTTATACAATCGGCTATAAGGACGATGTCATTTGCAAATCTCAAATGACTGGAGACAAAATCTCTCCATTTATGTTGATACCATGCTCGATCAGATGTGTCTTTTTACAAGGATGTTCTAAAAGCATCGTAAATAGCTTTGGAGAAACGGTCTCTCCTTGCCTTACTTCTCGCTGTATACAGAATTTATTTGTTTCTTTTTCAGACAGTCTTCCGCTGACTGTGGCATTTTGGTAGATATATTTGATTATGTTAGTGTAGCGATGGTCTATTCGGCATTCTGTTAATTCTTTTAATCCTTTTTGATGGCTTGTGGTATCAAATGTTTTCTCGTGGACCCAAAAATAATAGTTCAATTGGTTTGTTGTATTCTATAGACTTCTCTATCGGGTTTTTTATCACTAGTAAGTGGTCGTTAGTGCTGTATCCCGATTCAAATCTAGCTTGCTCTCTAGGATGAAGTCTAACGCAGCATCCAGCCTTTTTTTGATAAGTTTTGTGAAAAGTTTGTACATGTGTGAAAGCAAACTGATAGGACGGTAGTTTTTTAGATCTGTTATGTCTTCTTGCTTGTGTAATATGACGCCATTATTCCATTGAGATAGAGTATTTTCTTGGTAGATGCATTCGGTAAAAAGCTTGGCCAAAGCTTTTGACCAAAGGATCATTTTTTTCCATCTTGTTTGATCGCTTAGATTACTACTCCATCATCGTCAGAGGATTTGTTATTTTCATTTCTAAAAAAACCGTTTTGATTTTGTGGGGTTATTTCTGGCATTAATTCTGATTCCTGGTTTGTGATTTTGCACAGAAGCTGATCTTACCTCTCTTTGGTGCTTTCATACATTTCGCAATAAAAAGATTTGACAACCTCAAGGATTTTAGTTCTATCTGTAGTAATGTTTCCATCTTTGTTTTTAATTTGGTACATACTTTTGTTGCCTATGTTGTTCGTGTTTCGCCTCAAAACTTTTAAACTTTTGTTTTCTTGAATTATTTTAGTTATTTCTCTTATATAGTTTTCTCTTACGTCTTTTCGGATTGACCGGTGGATATCTGTATTTAATTTCTTCATTGTTGTGTAGTTTTCTACACTGTTGATCTAATCTGTAGATTTCTTCATTGACCAGAACGGTCGGGCAACACTCCCTTTTAGTTTATTAAAGAGCCTTCGTTATGCCATCATTTCCTTGATCGACATCTTCTACTTTGTCTTGAAAGTCTTGCATATGTCTGGTTAGTGTGTCATCATACATGTCGTTGTTTTCTGGGGGAATCCATTTCTTTTTTCTTGTTTTTAGGATCATATTTGTTCTTTCCAATTTGACATTTAATAGTATTTTAGCTCGGATTAATCTGTAATCGCTTCCAATTGTAAATTTGTTGAGTACTTTGACGACTTTAATTATGTCGCCGAATTACCCCCTCGCTATTTTTGACCCCCTTGGTCAAGTATCTAAATATTGTTAAACTTTAGTTGCACATCTACATGTATCCACTAATTTCCAACAATCCTTTAAAATATGTGAATGATAAGCACCCCAAACAACCGTCAAGTACGACTTACGCCTTTTGTGTCCGCGCTATTACGGTTTAAATGGATATTTATTCCTAAAACTCGAAAACTATTTCGAGTTTTTGCTTACAATGCTTTGCTTATTGCTTATTATCTTTATAACGTATTTGTGTCAAAGTATTTACCAGCATTCATGCCGTTACCCTGCCTTATGTAAAAAGAATTCCGTTTAGTTCATTACTATTAGAAAGAGGTTGTGCACCTAGAGATAAGGAAGGAAAACATAATTGCTGCCCTATAAACTACAGCAGAGCATCTGCAACCCTCACAATGCCCCTTACATTCCTATCTTCACAATGACCAGGATTATTTTTTTATATCAAGAAAAAAGCGGAAAACCGAAAGCGTTGAAACTCCAGAAGGTTAGGATAACCTCATTTAACAAGCTAGAGCTAAAGCGTCTCCTTTTTGACTTATCAAAATAGATAATTCAATGAATGTGCAACTGACAATTTTTTTTAAATATATAAGACCAGCTATTAACATTAAAAATGTGAGGATGTTAACAATCGAAAATACTAACAGATGCATTTTTATTAAAGATAGCTATAGTGGTCTATGGCGTTCATTAGTTGTAACATCAAAAATACCAATAAAAAACGAGATAAACTTGCAGCATGCATATGCTCTACCAGTACCATTACTCTACATAAGTAAAGGCCCTAATTGGAGTAATAATTATAATGGAAAGACATACACTTTCTTAGCTTTCCAATTACTGATCCACTGATCCAAATTTGTAGGCTTATCGGAAGTTTCGCAAGTGTTTGGATCTAAGAAATACAAAAGACTAATTCAAAATTTACACCCAAAGAACTATGAAAATGCGGTGCCTCGAGGAAAACCTAGATATGACAAACCGCTTAAGATGAGACCACCTGTGGAAAACCAAACAGTACAATCCAATCTAAGTATAACAACTTATCTTACTAAGCTGTTGATGAATCGATAATAGCATTCAAGGGCAGATCATCACTTAAACAATACATGCCTGTGAAGCCTGTCAAATGAGGCTATAAAGTATGGTATTTGGCAGACTTAATTACAGGCTATATATACAAATTCCATATTTACACTGGAAAGTCGGCAGACGTTGACTGAGCGAAAAACCTAGGTGAAAAGGTTGTTATAAACCTTGCGAACTGTCTAAAAAACAAATAATGCTTGGTAACCTTCAACAATTTCTTTACATCCTTTCCTCTTATGAAAAAGTTCCTGAGTGATAATATTTATGCTGTTGGTATGGTGAGATCACACAGAAAGGGATACCAGATATTTATAAAAGTTAAACGAATATGTGCCGTGGAGAATTTATGTTTAGGACAAATTTTACAAATTGTTCGTGCCCTAAAGATTTACGCGTTTATAATTAGATAGTGGGCGGTGTTGATAGTTTTAACCAATATTAGGAAAGATATTCCATTGGACGAAAATCTGCCAAATGGGTGTTCAGAATTTTTTATTATTTACTCGATATGGCTATAGTCAAATCGTTCATAGTAATGAAGATAAGTAGATGGAAGAAACTCGACCAACTATAATTTTGCGTAAATTTAGCAAGACAGTTGATTACGGGCTTTACCTCAAGAAAACATAGAAATAAATCTGTAATATTTTTGGCAAATAAACGTTCATTTCCAAATAAAGTGAGATTACCGGAAGTTAGTAGACATATGTCAAACAAGGAGAAAAATTACAGGCGATGTAGGATGTGCAGTACCAAGTAAAATGAGAAAAGGAATCGATACGTCTGCAATTACTGCAATCTTCCATTATGAATAACACCCTGTTTTAAGAAATTTTATGGTCAATGAGATGTATTTATTCATTTATGCATGAACATTGTGTATTTTATGAGCTATAAATAAAAAAAAAGTTAGTTTGAAATGTTCCTTTTTTTGAATTTACATTTTCCGCGTATGGGCACTGGAAATTATTATTTCCACCACCCTAATAAAATAGGTGAGGGGCAAATTTTTGTGACACTATAAATTATTAACCATAGTTATATAATTGTTAACCAGTCAAAGAAAATTGTTTAAAACTCTTAGAATTGCTCACGCACATGAAAGCGTTAACGTTACTAGCAGTGGTTATGCTTCATCCATTCCACCCAGTCCGATATTGTTCTTTCCGCTTGTAACAAAATACTGGGGTGTGTAGGAGGAGAGAGGTATAAGAAGAGTGGTCTATATATATGGGATAAAATAGATAACAATTAAGTAAAGAAGTATGAAAAAAAAATATTGAACGGAATGTGGCTAGGCTAGCAATGTAGGCAAGAGAATGACCACTAGAAACTCAAGAATGGATACGGCCAATTTGCATGCCTTTTAAAGACAGTAAATCAGGAAAATATGTATGATGTATAGAAAAGAAGATAAGAAAAATGAATAGATATAATGAAAATTAACAAAGAAAACAAATTGAGGGCGCCAGAAGAGGGATAATACTCTAAAAAGAGTAACAGTCACTCTTCCAGGTATCGTATACTGCTAATATTAATTAAAGTTGACTTAATAAACAAAAATGCTGTAAATGTAAAAAGGTAAGGAAATATTAATAAAAAAATTATATGCAAAACAAATTCAAGTTTATCAAATATAACTTCTTAGATTCTGACAATCTCTAAGTTACCAAAAAGTATATGAAAATTTCACAATATAATATTAAAAAAAAAATGTTGAAAACAACTATAATAAAAAGTGGAAAATTACACAGAATAACTCTGATATAGAGTGTACAACCTACATCTAGGTTAAAACAACCTTAAACAAAATAATGCTAACGTTGGAAGAAGGTATAGCCAAGTAAATATATCAAACTTACCTACCATATGACCAACAATATTGTTAAACACCTCTAAATTCAAATATAATAAATAAGTAATATATAAAAATGGGAACAAGCCAAGTTAAACAATTGAAACGGTCTATTATCCTGAAGGGATAATAACCAGAGTTAATAACACAAGATGAAATATAAAAGAAATTAGTTAAGTAAACAAATAATGAAATAATTAAAGTTAATAATGAAATAATTAAGGTTAATAAAGAAATAAATGGTTAATACAAAAACAATGGAAGATAATCTCTGGGTAGAATTTGAGCTCAAACTTACCGATACCTTACACCAAGGGGAGTTATATTAATTAATATATATATATATATATATATATATATATATATATATATATATATATATATATATATATATATATATATATATATATATATATATATATATATATATGTTATAAAAAAAAACCTATAACTGGTGAAACAAGATATACATATATATAGTTCTGAAGTAAAAACCAACTGTCCTCCTAGGTGAAACAGTTGTCTGGAAGGATACTCCCGAATGGCTTCGGTGTCCCAGCGAAGTCCTCCTTGAGGTCCGAAATTAGCACGGAGCTGGTGCTAATTGGCTCAGTTCCGATGATGACTGTCCTGCCCTACCTCTAGGTGCAGGCTGGAGAAAAAAAATGAGGGTGGAGTAGACAATACCCCCTGGCTTGTCCCAATGACCCTGATTCTTATAGAGTTGAAGTGGTACTCTCCCTCGGATGTTCTGAGGGAAATTTATAATTCCATGGTAGGTGGCAGATCGCTAATCAATTCCGTGCTAGAAATCTCACTTCAACTTCCCGAGTTTCCGAAAACACCGTCAATTAAATTGTTATAGTTATACTTAGAATATTTAACTTCTTGAAGTGAAGGAAATTCTATGCATTAATTGGATTTTCTTTCGCTAACTACCACCTATGTACCGCTTCAAACTCTCGATCAAAAGTCAATTTTAATTCACAGTTAATTAACCAAGAAGAGCCAATTTCCACTTCCCCCTCATCTCCTGTCATCTCTCTGGTTCGCAATGGTACCAAATTAGATCAGAGTGACAACTTAAATTATTAAAAATACACATTTAATGGGCAAATGAATACTTAAAGTTAGGCCACCCATACTACATCTCTGAAATTATTTTAATATAAATTGTTTATTATTTTAATATAAATTGTAATAAAAGTAACGACTGTTACACGCTGTGCTTCGTGCTATGCCATTAACAGGTTCTTAGTTTTGATTATATGAAGCGACGATATTACAAGCAATACTAAAACCAAATCTTTAAAAAAATAGTGAAAAGGTGGTCACTTTATGACTCAGAGACCAGGGTGATACATAAAAGTATGGAAAACAGACTAAATATAATGAAAATAATGTTTACGAGAAGAACACTAATAGACGAAGTGCGAAATAAACAAATTAGAGAACTAATGAATATGAAGAAGGTACTAAATAACGAAATAGAAAAACGAAAATTTCTTTTAAGTAAAGTAAAGTAAGTAAAGTAAAGTAAGTAAAGTAAAATAAGTAAAGTAAAGTAAGTAAAGTAAGTAAAGTAAAGTAAAGTAAAGTAAGTAAAGTAAAGTAAGTAAAGTAAAGTAAGTAAAGTAAAGTAAGTAAAGTAAGTAAAGTAAAGTAAGTAAAGTAAAGTAAGTAAAGTAAAGTAAGTAAAGTAAAGTAAGTAAAGTAAAGTAAGTAAAGTAAAGTAAGTAAAGTAAAGTAAGTAAAGTAAAGTAAGTAAAGTAAAGTAAGTAAAGTAAAGTAAGTAAAGTAAAGTAAGTCAAGTAAGTAAAGTAAAGTAAGTAAAGTAAAGTAAGTAAAGTAAAGTAAGTAAAGTAAAGTAAGTAAAGTAAAGTAAGTAAAGTAACGTAAGTAAAGTAAAGTAAGTAAAGTAAAGTAAGTAAAGTAAAGTAAGTAAAGTAAAGTAAGTAAAGTAAAGTAAGTAAAGTAAAGTAAGTAAAGTAAAGTAAGTAAAGTAAAGTAAGTAAAGTAAAGTAAGTAAAGTAAAGTAAGTAAAGTAAAGTAAGTAAAGTAAAGTAAGTAAAGTAAAGTAAGTAAAGTAAAGTAAGTAAAGTAAAGTAAGTAAAGTAAAGTAAGTAAAGTAAGTAAAGTAAGTAAAGTAAGTAAAGTAAGTAAAGTAAGTAAAGTAAGTAAAGTAAGTAAAGTAAAGTAAGTAACGTAAAGTAAGTAAAGTAAATAAGTAAAGTTATTCCAGGAAGACACCACAAAAATACCAATACCAACTTGAATTGTAATTTAAAATGTATAATAGACAGGAAAATACAGGAGGTAATTAAGGAAGGACATCATTAATTACCGTTTTTCAAATGCAATCATAATAGTATGGTTTTCAATTTGTATTTTACAAGTTCTTCTAGAAATCAAAAGATATTTTAAAAAGTCTGTTTATATCTTTAACTATTAAAAACTTTAGTCGAAATTTGATAACAGTGGCGTTTTCTGTTTATGCTTAGCCGATATTACTATTTTATAAAATAGAATATAAAAAAGGGACATAGAAGTCAATAAAAAAGAGGTAAAATTATTTTTCAATAGTGTATTTATTGATAATACTTAAAATATTGAACACATAAAAGTATATTACTATATTTATATAGTCTTCATTTTACATTGCCTCGATTATTACCATAAATGTCCAACAGATAAGTAGGGAGAAGCAACAACAGCTGGAGAAGAGTAAGCGTGGACAACTGGAGCAGCATGGACAGCGTGGATCAATGGAGCAGCGTGTACAACTGGAGCAGCATGGACAACAGGGCTTACCAAAGCATGGTTATGGACAATCGAGCTGCTGTGTTCACTAATGCTGGTTGGTACGGAACCGATCACTGCAGCGCTATGAACCACAGGTGTAAGAAGACTGGGCCGTGCAGAGGCAGCAGCCAAGACAGCGAACAACACCACCAATTTGTACATTGTGTAAATAGGTCTGTGTCGTACTATAGACTTAAGAGATATGTGATTTTGTTCTGAAATTTGGTAGCTTTTATAATACAGGTAAAAGTGTGTGGGGTGCAACTATTCAAATCTCAGCACTTAAAAATGCATGTAAAAAAATTAAAAATTACATCACTTCCTAGTAATTGAGATGTTAAAATGATAAAGTACTATCCTTTTTCCTTGTTTTTTTTTAATGAATACAAATGATTTTTTAAATCAATTATCGATAAACCTATTTTTCATTTTTGATATATACCATCATGGTCGCTCGATACCATATTATAACAAGGCCAATGACACGCATTAATTTTGTTTCTTTATTAGATAATTTATCTTTAAATATTATCCCCTTCAATTAAAATATTTTTATTGTACCTGCATTATAATCTAGATATATATAATTTTGCTAATTTCGATCTTTATAATTAACCTTGCTTACAAAAGAATTGCTAAAATTAATCATATCAGCATTTAAAAGAACGTATTACAAAACATCTTAAAAATGACTGCAATGATTCAAAATCCAACATATTGGATAATTAATTAAAACTTTAATGTTGGAATTGTATATTGGAAAATCAAAAAACTAAACTTTGTCACTTAGGTGTATTATGTTAATGTGAAATACCCAGATTTCGAGAGATTCCGGAAATATTATCGTTCTCTAAGTTCTTTTGTCCACCACCAACACGAAGGATTCTTTAAAAACTGAAATTTAAGATAAAAATATAAACTCTGAGCTACAACCAGAGATTCGTGAATCAAAAATAAAAAAAGGACTTACAGAAATTAGGCATATTAAAACACGAGGGCAGATGGTAGTGGAAAAGTTTAAAAACAGATAAAAACATGTCAGAAAGTTACAAGAGAAGTTTTGCATATCTTAATCAACAAAATAATAAGTACAACAACCGTACCCAGTGGGTGGAAAGAAGCAACGCTATTATTTTTAAGAAAAGGAGAACAAAAAACTAAAAAAATATAGACTACTTTGGTTCATGTTTTGTAAAAACTAAAGTAATAACCAACATACTTACTTCTAAATGTGATAGCTACCAAACCGAAGAGCAAGCAGGGTTCAGAAAAGGGTACAGTACATCTGATAATCTATTTACAATAAAGGTAATAATTGAGAAAGCAAATGAATATCAAATACTCTTATACATGACATTTGTAGATTTCGTAAAAACATTTGACTGCATAGATAAATCGAAGAAGTTTTGAACAAATAATAAAATTAAATAAAAATAACCAAACTATAGAAATAAAGAAATAAATAAACGAGATTGACATGGGCTTCGTTTGTAAACTTAACTACATATTGAAAAATAACAAGTATACACATTATCTAAAAATAAAATTGTTCAACCAGTGCATTCTTACCGTCCTTACACATGGATGTCAAACTTGGATACTCACAATAGCTAATATGAATGGAATAGCAAAGACACAAACAATAATGGAAAGACAAATGATCGACATACGACTATCAGATAGAAAGAGAAATACCTAATAACAAACATTACAAAAGTTAAAGATACTACCAGCCAAATAGCAAAACTAAAAATATGGAAAAATGTCTAAGATTGTTATAAAATGGAAACCGTCGACATAAAAACGAGGGACATCACAGACGATTTGGGTGGATGACCTTTTGTTTTCCGATAGATAGATATTTCTGACAGCGCTGGGTTCCTATAACTAAAAACTCATTTAGAATGACGTCGACCAGCTTGGCTCTGGGTCGGACCTCCCTACCCTCCGTAACTATGTTCAGTCGAGACCAGTCAAACCTCATCCATCTCATACTAGGGCACCGGATTGGAATTGTCCATTATAACATAACTTCTAAATGATGCCCTTCTTTTGCTCGATTCTCAGTCTCTTGTCATCACACATCAGCTTTTGTCTCTCGCACTCATGCTACCATCACGTCCGCCTCTGCCTAATCAGATTTTTCCTTTGCTTTCCTGCCTATTATTTGTCTATTTATCGCTGTCCGTCTGCATTTCAGTCGACACTCACCTCATTCCACTTGCACTGTCACCCAGTCGTGCCTGCCGCCATTTCTGACTCTCTCACTCTCTTATTCATACCTACCTTTACCCCTGTGTTGTCAACCTCTTCTTCCTTCCTCTGTGGGCCCAGTTCTGTCTCTTCTATAGCTGCTAGAATTGCGGCTAGCTCCCGCTCTTTCTTCTGTTTTAGCGACAGTACCTTTCTAACGTAGTTTTTAGCATTTCGATTGCCTTTTGTATGTATTAAAATACCGAAAAATATTTTCAGTGTTTTTGCGTCGCTGAGATTGATTTAAGAATGAAAAAGTAAAGCGAACTATAGAAGAGAATAAAAGTCTGAAAATCCTGAGAAAACGACTAAACAATGGAAAATGCGAAATACACAAACTAAAGAATAAAAAAGGAGTCCCCACATCAAATAGAGAAGATATGCAAATAAAAATGTTGTTTAACCTTTGTCTAACAGATTGTTGCATACCAAAAACATGAAACAATGCAGTAACAATTTTACTACACACGAAAGGAGACAAGGCGCATCTAGAAAACTATAGACCAATCAGCCTATTGAACCACATCTATAAAATGTTTACCCGAATAATTACGACAAGACTAGAGAAAAAGCTAGATTTGTTTCAGCCCCGAGAACAAGCTGGCTTCCGCTCTAAATTCGGAACAAATGATCACCTACAAACAGTAAAAACCTTAATAGAAAAGTCGCTAGAATATAACAGACCTTTGGTACTTATCTTCGTAGACTTTCACAAAGCCTTCGACACTGTGAAATTAGACATCATTATAGCTTCTCTGAACAATAGTAGAATAGATTACCGGCTCACAAAGCTAGTACAGACATTATACCAAAACGCCACAATGCGTGCAAAACTACATGATACCACCAGAGAAATTCATATCAAGCGAGGTGTGAGACAGGACGACACTCTTTCACCTAAATTATTTATAACGGTCTTCGAATACGCCTTTAAAATGCTAAAGTGGGAAAATAGAGGAATAAAAATAGATGGAGAAATGCTCAATCATCTGCGTTTTGCCGACGACATAGTACTTACTATCGAAGATCTGGGTGAAGCACAACAAATGGTACAAGAATTAGAAAACGTATCTTCAACAATAGGTCTAAAAATGAACATCAGTAAGACCAAATTTATGACAAATTTAGTTCCCAGCGAACACCTAATCATCCAAAATCAAGTTGTGGAATTAACAGAAAAGTACATATATCTTGGTCATGAAATCAGAATAGGCAAGGACAACCAGACCTACGAATTTCAACGACGAATGACACTTGCTTGGGCGGCGTATGGTTCACTAAGAGACATCTTTAAGAGCAACATCCCGACGCTCACAAAAACAACATCACTAAAAATGCAAATGGGACAAAGGCGCATGGAAAGATCAGTTCTCGGCGTGACAAAAAAAAGACAAAATAAGGAATCAAGACTTAAGGAAATGAACAGGTATCAGTGATGTCGTCGAACGTATAGCCAAGCTGTAATGCAATAGTGCAGGTCACATAACGAGACTGAAAGACACAATATGGACCAGAAAACTAATTAACTGGCGCCCACGAGAAGACAAACCACTAACACGTTGAGAGAGAGGACCACTAACACGTTGGATGTACGACATTAGACGAATATCCAAGAAATGGCAACAAGAAGCACAGAACCATGAAGAGTGGCGAAAAATGGGAGAGACCTATGTCCAGCAGTGGACAGAAGAGGTTGCATGATGATGATGATGAGGTTGATAATATAAACATTTTGAGTTTGTTTATACAACACGGATGATATTTCTTTGATGTCGATTCCGCTTAATATTGCGCGTCAAATAAATATCTACTTAAATTTTTGAGAAAGTTATACGGGGAGGCGAACGATTTTTAAGAATAATGCCACTCTGCAATAGACCACCATACTATTCAGGTCATTGTTTAGTCCGAATTTTTTTTAAAATTCGTAATAGTTTTTCGTTATTCGTTTTGTTGCCATCGGAAAATAGTGTTGCCCAGAAAATCTATGTAAGTATTTTCTTGGTTTCTTTCTTTGTAGTTACCCCTCCCTGTCCCTCCTTTATTCACTTACTTACGACCCAACTCTTCAACAAAATCAAAAGTGGCCGTTCGCAAAAGTTTCGGTTTGTTTGCTTACCCTCTCTCCAGCCCAGTAATTGCTGTCCCGACTTTAAACCACCTATAAGTGATACATGAAGAATTCTGCTACTTAGGATCACTGGTAGATTACAAAAATATCACATCCAATGAGATAAAAAAAGAATATGCGTGGCCAACCGCTGTTATTTTGGCCTGAGCCCTCAACTAAGAGCGAGAAGTATGTCAATAGCAACAAAGTGCAAACTTTATAAAACAATAATACGCCCAGTGCTCACATACGGATCGGAAACGTCGGCAATGACGACCCAAGATAAAGAGTTACTGCGAGTCTTTGAAAGAAAAGTATTGAGGACCATATATGGCGGAGTAAACGAACAGGGTCTGTGGAGAAGGCGATATAACTTTGACACTAGACTTTTTGGTGATGCAGATATTGTGAAGACCATCAAAATAAACCGCCTAAGGTGGGTGGGCCACGTTATGCGGATGGATGAGAGTGATCCCACTAAAATAACTATGCTAAACAGGCCGATCGGAAGAAGAAGAAGGGGGCGACCTAAACTCAGATATCTGCACGATGTACAGGAAGATCTGAGGGAGATTGGAGTGAGGGGCTGGAGAAGACAGACACTCGATAGGGAAGGATGGAAGAATGTTTTGAAGCAGGCCAAGGCTCACGAAGGGCTGTAGCGCCAACTGATGATGATAAGTGATACATATTGTGGTAGGTAAATTTGATCGTTACAAGCTGTCGATTTTGTTGAAATTGAAAAATTATTTTCTATTTTACTTTTGTTCTACCATCTATATTCTACTATCTTATACTATCTGAAATAGTAAAATTATTTTGCTGATGTTCTTTCTCTATTCGTTTTAGCCTAACTGTTGCATCGGTTACTAAAGGGTTGTAATTAGATCCAATATCTGCTCCAGGACTGCTCTACTCTAACTCTACTGATGGAGTGCCTAAATCTTTTGTTGATAAGAATGGCTGAAAGAGGTAGGTATTTAAAACAATTGAATTAAAGTTACTACTTCTTTGTCCTTAGGTTTGTCAGACAGTGATCCGGAGAGCAGACGAAGAGGATTCCAGAATTATCAAAACATTTTCATTAACTTCATCTTCGTCGGGAGAATCGTCATTCTCAGAAGATGTGTCATTGTAGTGCACAATGGAGAGAAGCTCATTTGCCCTTTTGGTAGCAGCACTGGGGGATGCACTATTGTGGGATGTGAAATAATTCCTACTGATTACACATATTCTGTTCTTGAGATCGCATGGTACTGATGAATAAAATAAATCGTAAGGCATCTGCTTAAACGCTTTCAGTGGAGGCGACAGATCAACGGATAACCATAGAAGAAATGGTGAAAACTTGTATGATCCTTATCTAACTGACTAGGCACCACGAGCTTACTTGGGATTTGGAGGACTGGGCAAACTGAATTGCCAACTTGGGAGATTTTAATTCAGTAGTTTTTTTATCTAAGTATAAAAACAGGGTTATGTAATTAAAGTAAGTAAGTAAGTAAAACGCACCGTAACGTTTTACAAGACTCCCTCTTCCTCCTAATTGCATTACGTAATACTTGACCCCGTAGTATCGATATGGCTTATCTTTATATATATGTATATATATATCGAGAAAAGGAGTACGACCGTCAATCCAATATAAACTAAGGTACACTCGAAGAGTGGTGGGTTTTTCGGTCAAAGTGGAGAAATAAAAGACAAAGACGATGGCTACTTCATCTATTTATTGAAGACGTTTCGCTTTCTGCTCAGAAAGCATCATCAGTTCATCTTACAAAGACATGTAGCAGTCAGTGATGTTAAAAATATGAAAAAGCTTACAAAGCTGGACATTCAGAGTTAACGTTGTATATAACAATTAATTGAAACTAGGTAAAGTTTGCAATTTGACAAAATTAGCACAGCAAAAGAACATGTGATAAAAATACATGTATATATAAAAAAAAAATTTTATAAAAACTTAGTAAAAAACATTAAGGTTTATTTTAAAGTGTAAAGAACTAGAAAGATCATTAGATTGCACTTCCAATAAATTTGTTGGAAGTGCAATCTAATGATCTTTCTAGTTCTTTACACTTTAAAATAAACCTTAATGTTTTTTACTAAGTTTTTATAAATTTTTTTTTTATATATACATGTATTTTTATCACATGTTCTTTTGCTGTGCTAATTTTGTCAAATTGCAAACTTTACCTAGTTTCAATTAATTGTTATATACAACGTTAACTCTGAATGTCCAGCTTTGTAAGCTTTTTCATATTTTTAACATCACTGACTGCTACATGTCTTTGTAAGATGAACTGATGATGCTTTCTGAGCAGAAAGCGAAACGTCTTCAATAAATAGATGAAGTAGCCATCGTCTTTGTCTTTTATTTCTCCACTTTGACCGAAAAACCCACCACTCTTCGAGTGTACCTTAGTTTATATATATATATATATATATATATATATATATATATATATATATATATATATATATATATATATATATATATATATATATATTGTTATGCTATTTAAATTGTATTATATTGCTTATTTAGGAAAAATCCTGTCTATATTTATTAAATGATCTAATTTCCAATTAATCACAATAAATCAGCATTAATTAATTACAATCTCAGGCTATTTAAATTGTACTATTTACCTTTGATCGTGGATTCAAAATATTTTTCAATTGGCTTCCTAATCGGGATAGGTAATATGACCTGAATAAAATACATAGAATTTCAACTGAACTATATGTGAGATGTCCTTTATTTTAATGAAATTTTATATAAAAATCAATCCTGTAATATTTGCAATATACTAACTTTAAATATATGAGAAGTTGTTTTCTATCATGGACCCAAATGTTATTTTACATTGATTTTTAATATGTGTTATAACTAAGCTCTTTTTATAATTCTTTTTTTTTTAGTGATCGCAAAATTAACTGTCTCTATTATTTTTTCAATTTATTTAATTAATAAATGAAAATCACACTCCGGCTCTAATGAAAATTGACTGACCTTTCCTTCTCTGCCGTTGCAATTCTGTGGCCACGCCACAACAAAAAAATCCTTTCTTTGCTTCTGCTCCTATTGTGGTCCAGATGACGTACACCTTTCTCCTATCTGTCCTTGTATCTGCAACCCAACAACTCGTGTTAGTCTATGCAGCCTTCTTTTGAGCCAATCTCCGCGCCTGTTTATAACTCCAAATGTTTCCGGCTTCGTCTGCTATTAATATTCTTATACCCTTTGGTTTTCTTCTGTACCCCGTTCCTCACACTGGTCAGCTTTTACACAGCAAATAAACGCACCCGGTAAATTACGTCTTCGGGACTTCAAACAAACACAAATCACAAAGCTCCTTCCTTCTTGGACGACGAAAACTGACTAACTAACCTTTTTTTCTCTCTCCTATCTCATAGCCAAAACCAACCTCCTTGCATTCAAAAATTGACCAATAAAAATCATCCACCTCTGTGACGTATATCGTTACCAACCAACTCTCTCTATAAAACGTCATTCGGGTAATTCCAGAAAACAACCTTCTTTAATTATTCTAACTAAATCTATCTGCTTTACAAATATTTCTTACTAATAGCTACAAACGATACCTGTTTCTCAATTCAATGTCTTTTGTTAATAAACTTTTACCGATATAATCTTTCGGGGAGAAAAACCACCGCAAATCCCGGTCTATTGTTCAACACTTTCTATATACACTTTTATTCCGGGTAAATCCATTCCACAATAACCGACTTATTTAAATTTCTTATCGATAATATTTGAAAGTCTTGTCTCTGAGGCCTAATGAACAATTCTTCGAACAACTTAAAATACATATTTTGTCTTATACAGGATGTTTGAAAATTTATATGCCCGTGTCTTTATGAAATATCAATAATTTTAATTTTTATTTAAGTAATAAAATTTGTTTTTTATTGCTTATGGACATTCAAAAGTACAACAAAATATATATATATATATATATATATATATATATATATATATATATATATATATAATGGCTTTGGCTTAGAAATTTAGCCAGAATAGGATGGGTTATTCTTCAAGCAAATGTTAGATTTTTTAATCTATTGAGCATATAAAAAAATATACCAAATTTTGCGTCATCGTCACCCATTTCTCGTTATAAATGGTTTATTAATATCTAGGTGTAAAAATGAATTTTTGACTTTTCACAAAACCCACCAAGAAACGATAATTATTAGTCTCGTGAACGTTACTATATTAAAAGTAGATGCGAATATCGGTTAACCCTACATTTAGTATCCAACATCAAAGCTCGCTACAATTTAGTCTCCGATTTCAAGAGATCATTATTTGCGGGAAACAACGCGAATTCTCTAGAGCTATTTCGTCGTTTCTCATTTATTTAAGTGCTTGTAGTGTGAGCTGCTTATTGTATATGAACAATATTAATATAATATTTGTAGCTATATTTCAATATTTAGTTCTTAGACACAAATATCGTACTTTCGTTATCGTAACTACGTGTATATAACTGAAAATAGTTAACATAAGTTAACAGAAGATCAGACAGCCCAATTAAATACTGCAGAGTTAGATATTTACGTCATCAAAGGATAAGTTGAGAAGCTCCTTTCCTTCTTATCGGTACACTTCTCTTAGTTCCTTCATTGTATTTTTCTTTATTTGTATTTGTAGACTGAACCGATCCTAGAACATTCTTCGTGCTTCGTAACAGATAAGTGTCGATTCATGGTCCTTCTCATTCGTTAAGTAACTTGTGCGCTTGCTATGGCCATTTTTAACTTTGAAATGTGACATTTCGACAGAAAATTTAATTTTAAACAATTTTTCTGTAGATGTATATGTACTAAAACTGCATAAAATTCCCTCAAATGCACCCTAGTGCATAGCGAGAAATTCACCGCATTCTCAAAAATGCACCCCTTTAAATAGTAGCACTACGCGGTTTTTTCATATTTAGGGGTCTAAAAAAAAATAAGTATCTCATTTTTACCAATTTTTAATGGAGCATTGTGATGACCTGTCGAATTTGTATTACAAGATTTTCTGTGATAGCTGATTCTTTTTGTTTGTCTTTTATGATGGTAAAATTATAAAATTTTTTACCGAGTTATTTTGATTCTACGATATATATTTAACTTATACACTTTACAATAATAAATTACACCTTCTAATACTAAATTACTTTGCTCTTGTGCACAACGGGAGAGAGAAAGAAAGAGATAGAGAGGAAGAGAGAGAGAAAGAGAGAGAGAGGAAGAGAGAGAGAAAGAGAACATTGTCTTGAGCGACTTGACCACTTAAGTGACTAAAGGTGACTGTTTTTTAATACAATTGCAGTACTGGTTAGTACCTATAAAGGGGTATGCGGGCTGGAAAGGTATCAAATATGCTGACGATCATCAATGTATGTGTCGCAAACAGCAAAAGGCGGTGTGTTAGAGTAGTAAAAAAATGTAGTTGATTTTCTAACAGAGTTCATTGACCATATAAAAGATAAAACCCCTTTAACGTTACAGTTCCTTTTTAAATACATAATCAACAGCCTATTATGTAGATATTTTTACAGTAGAGTCTTTATTTGATCCGCCCATCGTATTGCAGATCTTTCTTTTGATCTTTGGCCTTCTGCTTTTCTTTCTACATAGTTCCACAATCCCTGTTCTTCTGGCTATGTGCCCGAAGTAATTTACATATGCTCGGTTTACCTTTTTTAGTAGACTGTCATTTTTATAAAGCTCCTCCAGAATTGACAGGTTATATCTGTTTTCTGACGAGGACACTTTTATTCTGTAGACCCACATTTTCAAGTCTTCGATCTTACATCTATCGATTTTTTCGAATGAAAAAAAATACGGATATCGACTAACCTGAGCTGTTGAGGTTCGGGCCATTGCTAGTCTGCGCTTGATTTCTAAGGAGCTGTTGCTGTTGGTTACCAGGGAGCCCAAATATACAAATTTGTCTACTACTTGCCACTTGTATATACATATGCGGTAGATTATTATTTGTCCTACTGACGATCATTATTTTTGTTTTTCCGGTGTTAATCTCACATCCAAATTCTTTGCTTATCCCGCTTAGTCGTTCGGTGATAATTCGTAATCATTTCGACTTCCTTAGCTGCTAGTACAAGTTTGTAATCTGCGTATTTATTTATCCAGTACTTTCCTAATTCCATTTAGAGTAGGTACATGTTGTATAATAATGGTGATAGTATGCATCCCTGTCTCTTTCCTTTCTTTGAACGCATTTGAGTATATTCCGTGTACTTTAACTTTGGCTGAGTTTGAATTATACAGATTTCTTATTTGGTTAATTACGTGGTTAAGTATTCTCATCTTTTCCATTAAACATAGGAGAAGATTCCATTTTACTGAACCAAAAGCCTTTGTGTAATTTAGGAAATAGAACAGTATATTGTGTTCGCTCTCTTTTCTATCATATATTTGATGTTCAATATCTGCTTACGAGTTTCTTTTCCTGGTTCAAATCCGCATTGTTCTTCGGTTATCTCTTAAAGAAAAAGTATTTTAGCCGTGCATTGATTGAATGTAGCAGGAATTTGCTTTTATGAGGAATAAAGGCAAGAGTTTTGTAATTGCTGCATATGGTTAGTGATCTTTTTTTATGAATAAGGATAAAGGTTATTCGTACCACTCATCAGGCTATTGACCTGTGTTCCATATCATGTTGCACATATCCAGTATTACATCTATATCATTCTTGTTTATTGCTTTTAGAGTCTTTGCTGATATACAAAAATGTGCGAATTAATGGAATTATTGTGACATTTTTCAATATTCACAGTTGACAACACTGTCCACACATTTAAAACTGACCACGCATTGAAAAAATAACTTTACTTTTCTCTGCCTTTTATTTGACAGTGTTTTAGGACATTTTAAACTAAGTTTGTTTTGTTTTGTACTAATTGTGTCCTGTTCGGTAATTAATGAGTTTTGTTTAATTTAATTCCGTCATAGATATTACTCCTAAAAAGCGTGAAAAGATTATTAAGTTAAGTGAACACACTATTATGTCAGATTTTTAAGTGTTAACGAGAAACGGGATGAATAAATGTGAAAAGGTTAGGAAAATGCGGAAGAAAGAGAAAAACATTACCAGCAGATATTATGTCAGATTTTTAAGTGTTAACGAGAAACGGGATGAATAAATGTGAAAAGGTTAGGAAAATGCGGAAGAAAGAGAAAAACATTACCAGCAGATAAAAGATTTTTTACTTCTAAAGAGCAAATTGAACCCAAGAAGAACAAGCCAAGAGCTCCAACAATATTTAGCAACATCAGGTGTACTGATTTATGATTTAACAGTTCGGAAAAGACTTTTGGAGAATTGTAGAAGAAGGGCAATGAACAAAGAAAAAACAGCTTCTAACTGACCTAATAAAGAAACAAATGCTATTGTGGGCCAAAAAATACTCTAATTGGACTGAAGACGACTGCAGGAAAGTCCTATTTACAAATGAAACTAACTTTATAGTTCAGTGACAAAGGCCGAAATTCGTCAGGATGCCTGACAATGAAAACCTTACACAATCTCATATTGATCAAACAGTAAAAAATCCAGCCAAAAAATATATGGGGTTGGATCTTTAGTACCAATTGAAGCGTTTGGACATATAGGACACAAGGAGGAGCGATTCTTCAACAAGACGATTGTTGTTTTAAATTGGCCTGGTAATTCGTCCCTTAAAACTTCATTAAAAATTTATGGGCCAATTGCAAAACTAAAATGCGCAATAACGACTGTACTATAAAAATAAAAGAAGCGGTTATTCAGGTTTGGTTTCGAGAAGAAAGGATATCTGGAAACTGTCAGAAGCTCGTCGAATCTATGCCAAAACGGGAAAAAGCAGTAATTGTAGCCAAAGGGGGTCATATTTCATACTAAATGCTGTAAGTTTACCTTTATAGTTTTGTCAAAATATAATTTTTTCTAAATAAACTGATTTTACAGAACAGAACTGAAACAGCCTATGATTTTATTAATTTGCACAGTACTGTACTATCTATGGGATGTCAATCTTCGCTACAGGGTGGTGAAATAATATGTATGGTGCATCTTGTTATACGGCATGAAGACATGTACGTTATAAATATCCCCCGTTAACAAGTTGAAGGCCTTCGAAATGTGGACCTTGCGAAGAATGTTCTGCACACTATAAAAAGATAGGGTGAGAAACGAGGAAGTCTTAGGAAGGGCAAATTACTCAACTTAACCCTTCGGGGATAACGTGACATGATGCTACAAAAAATGTAACGTCGGAATAGCAGTCCGAAAATTTAGAAAAGGTCCAAAAAACAAATATTTTTGGAAAATTGGTCTGAGAATTTGTCGATTCTTTAAATATACAATTAAAATAGGAAAAAAAAAACATTTGCGCACAAATTTTTTATAACTTGTATTTAAACTCATGCTCTGAAAATAAAAGTTAACAGATATATCTTTTTTACATTTTAAGTACTATAAAAGACAACAACCCAAATTAAACAAGTACAAAACAACTATTTTTAAGAAATTAAACAAAGACTAAATAAAAAAACAAATGTTTGAGATGCGCAAAGTCGATACATAAATGAACGCATACATTCTAAGCATACAAATTTTTCGTATTTTTGACAGGTATATCTGGTTGGCCTATTTTTTTGTCTACTACAGTAAAAACAACGACCTCGACGATTAGGTTGTGAATTTGAGGCTAAAACAATTTCTTCTTCAATATGGCAAATTTCTTTTATTCTTGACCTAATTGATCTAGGAATGCGTTTATACAAAAAAAAACGACGTTGCAGATAATCGTTTACTAGTTTCATACCAAGAGCTTTTATAAAATGTTTTCTAAGCATATTATCTATCTCATTACATTTATATTTGTTTATTACAAATGAATTGATACTGGCTACATTCATTGCACAATAAAAAATGACCATAGGCATCGGTGAGTGGCTCGAGCGCAATTGTAGGCGACGTACATTTTATCAACTAGATGTACTTCTTCTTTGAATTTATTGTAGTCAATGATGAGTTCTGGCTTGCCCGTTAATTCATCTAACAAATCGTTGTGGTGCATCGTTGAGAGTAAAATAACGTTTTTGTTTTTTCTGGGTATATAGGACACAATCGTACATTTTTCTCTAAAAGCAAACATACTTGTTTTTTCTGGTCTCTTACGATCAGCAAATTGAAGTGGAAGCTCTCTTTTGATTTTTCTCCTAGTGCCCATTATAGTCAGATGATGTTCGTTCAAAATAAAATAGGCCAAGCTGAAGCTCGTAAGGATTCTCCATTGTTACATTTCTGTGAGAACCAGATATAGAACTGCAGAGGCGAGGAACGAGGGAAATATTGCACGTATAAACTTTATATGAGTCAGGTGGCTAACATACATCTCTAAATTTACTGTATAAGGAAACTTAGCATCTACTAATGCGTGGATTTTTATGCCGTATTTATTGGGTTTATTGGGCGTATATACCCTGAAGCCACACTTGCACAAAAAGCTTCCAGTTTTTTATCTACTATTATATGTGCTTATAGCTTATTAGCGAAAAATATTTAGTTAAATTTGAATTAAACGAATCGAAGAATTCTCTTACAGCTGCCAATTTATCATATTTTAATCCTGTCCGTTTATCATCAAAACGGATGTATCTGAGCAAAAACTTAAACCGTGTAATAGACATTGTCAATCTAAAAAGCTCTGCCGATGAGCCGTTTCTTCTAAAGAGATCTTCTGCATGTCTGTGGTTATTTTTGGTTACCGCAGCTATATATAAAAGACGCAATAGTTCCATAAGTTCTAATCTATCTGTTTTTTTTTGCAGATTTATTACTGATATTGTAACAACACAGTTCAATAAAGATATTTCTGTCTACAATGATTTTCAAAATCTCTTCAGTAAAAAACAACTCCAAATCTTTGCTGCGCTTTTCATATGTTGTACTTCCCTAGTTACTTCAAAAATTTTTACATTCATAAATTGTCACTGCGAGTTCGTATCCTGCGGTTTCCTACATATTTCTTCCATTTAGTTGTTCCATCCTTACCAATAAAATGCGATACTCTTTGTGGAACATTTAAGACTTTTGAGATTACCTCCTCAGTTTCTACATCCATGTCGGTATCTTGGTCCATTATCTCTTCTAAATCTCCTTCCAAACTAGCATCGTCATTGTCAGGTTTAATTTCTGGCTCAGAATTAGAGAGATATTCCGCATGAAGCTTTTCAAGATATGCTTGTTGCTTTTCAAAACTTCTATTCAAAAAATCTGTAAAAAAAATAAGTTTATATCAATCAAATATACAGAAAACATAATCAGTAGATCACTTCCAATTCTAAATTAAATATTTTTTTAAATTTATTTACCTTATCAATATTGTCAAGATTTGTGACAACTTGTATAACGTGCGGACTCACGTTCCGCAATTCAATATAGCAGCAGAACTAAATGCACTAGACAACTATCACAATTGTACTGAATAAAGTATCAGAAATCGACAAATAACTCGACAAGCGGACTCATAGTCCGCAAGTTAACTCTAAAAGGTTAATTAAGGTACGAAAAATTGGACATCTGAACCATACCTATTCTGAGAGGATAAAAATATGCAATCCCTCAATTAGTTATCCAAGGAAAGATTGAGAGCAAGAGAGGAGTAAGCGCAAACAAATGTCGTGGCTACGAAATTCATTGAACTGGACAGACATAAATATCGCCGGCGAACTTTTGCATGCCAAAAAAGGCAGACGTCTGGCCTTGAGATAATTCGCCAACGCACTATAGGTGCACAACACAAGAAGAAGAAAGCTTTTTTTACTTCTGTTTGTAAACTGATTGGTTCGGCCTCTTTGATTGCATGTTTTTTATATTCTGAGACTGATGCATCTTTGAAAGTGTCTTTGTATAATTCTGAGTAGTAATTTTTCCAGATTTTGTCATGCTCTCGTTGTTTGGTGTCAATATAGTTCTCAGATAATTTGCAAGTCTTGTTCGTCAATTCCAGTTGTTCTCAAGATTTCGATCATCTTTTGATGGTTAACGCAGTCAAATGCTTTTCGATAATCAATAAAATATGCATTTACATTTACATTTACATTTATGTCTGTGCATCATTGTGTTAAAACATTTTTAAGACAAAAAGAACTTCTCGTGTTTCCAATCCATTTCGAAATCCGAATTAAGTGTCACTTATCTGAAACTCACACTTCTTGTAAAGTCGTGTATGAATGACTCCGAGAAAAGTTTCTAGGACATGAGACATCAAGCTTAATATTCGATAGTCATCGCAGTGTTTTTTGGTAATGTTACGAATGTCGATTTTAGCCAGTCTGATGGTATTTTACTTCTGTCGTATATCTTATTGAATAGTGCTGTTATTAAGTCGAGGCTTTTACTTTCGTTGTCTGCAATTAATTTATATATTTTGACATGGATATTGTCTGTACCGGTGGCGTCCGTTCATCTAAGCTTTTACTGCATAAATAACTTCCTCTTTTGTTATTTTGAGCCCTTTTCATTTATTTCATCTTCCGTAGATGGTGAAGAACCGTAAGGTATATCATCGTCAAAAGTATCTAAATGTAATCTTTCCATCTCTCCAGTTTGTCTTCTGTACCTATAATTATCTCGTTTTTATTATTTCTTAATATTGTTTCTTGTCTCTTTCTGTGTATACCTGTCATTTATTTTACTTTTTTTATGGACATTAAAGGTGTCATATCTTTCTTGAAGTTGTTCAATTTCTAGGCATTTAGTTGACATACAGTTTTCTTTAGTTTCTCTGCACTTTTTTCTAACCATTTTATTGACTCGTTTATATTCTATTAAGTTTGTTTGCGTCTTACGTTCATGAGGTCCATGATCTCTTGCGTTATCCATTCATGCTTTCTGTTGTTTTTCGTGAACCTGATATCAACTTTTTATATCTTTTTATATTTTCATTAGTCTATTTTTTTTGCGAATTTTTCGTTAGTAGGTGTATATAGTGTATATAAAAACATTTTCAACAAAAAATAATACTTCTGAAAAAATTGAATTAAATAATTACGATGGCTATTAATATTTTTAAATCAACTGGAGCGTTAAAAATAAAAATAAAAAACACAAAAACTAGGCGTCGAGCCATCGGGTTATTTAAATACCAGCCACATTAGGATAATTTAATGTGAGTCCGTAAGCAGGGAATTTAAATTAATTGGGTGTCAAAAACTGGTCCTATAAATTCTTTCGACTTTTTCATAATGAAAGCAATAATTATTTCACTATTAGCTGTTTTAGGTATTTTATATCCGTTTTAATAAATAAACGGTAATAAATTAAAATGGGAATTTAAAACTCAGCGAAATATTAATATCGGTTTTTTGTTATCCTTTTAAATAAACTGAAATTCTATACATAAAATAAATATTTATTGGCATATATTTGGTACTGGCGTTTGATATGCATCCGTTAACCATACACATGAAGTAATATTATATTTGACCAATTAAAGTAATATAAAAAAACTAGTTTAATCCTTACATTACTGGGAATGTACACAGTAAATATTCCTATTTATATTTTTTTTATTTGGCTTTAAAAAAAGATCGAAGGGACTAAGAGACCTCAAAATAAGATACAAAAAATTTTAATAAATATTTTTAGACTTTTTCTATTATTCCAAAGTGGCAAACTGGCCAGAATGGAGCAATCCATGTTAGGAGTAGAAATATGGGCAGGACACATAGTTAGAATGACGGATGGGCGATGGACAAAGAGGTTATTGGAATCGAGACTAAGGGAAGACAAGAGAAGCGTCAGCCGACACCGACTGGCTGACAATTTAAGAAGACAAAATAAAAACTGACTGAGAGTGGCGCAATATAGAAAGGGTTGGAAATACAAGGAAGAAGCAGCAATGGACTTTTGAGGCTGGATGATGATGATGAAAGTGGCAAAAAAATTGTGATATTTTTGAATGACGTATATTACTAAAAAATACAGGTGTAACTCGGTATATATTGCATTGTAATTAAACAAATTTATGAGCTATTACCTTTTTTTTTGTTGTAAATAATAAAATTCCAATAAACAATTCAATAATTGAACTTTGATCAGATAAAAGGCATATATCGAGCACAGTTTAATTAAATCTTACCCAAGTACTTTCGATCCCTAGATCATCTTCAGGGGCATTTCGTCAATTGCGGCCTATCCGACAAGAACAAAATGTCATAAACATATAAATGTACATCACACTACACTAAAAAAGGACAAACAAACACTTTAAAATTACTTAAGAAAGGCTACATTACTTGCAGAAGCCGGAGACAGAATGAATTTTTTTTTTTTTAATTTAATAATTAACACATGATTATTGAATGTTGATTACATATACACATCACTGTTTGTGATTTTCTTGGCTGCATATGTAACAACTCTTAATCACGATGTTGTATCCAAATTCGTTACGTTGTGATCCTTTTTGAACTTATGAATTTGTAGGTAGCAACAATTGGTGTTCAAGACACACTTCTATAGCTGTTTTGTTAAAGTAGTTCTCTACTACCTTTGGAAGGGTAGCGTAGTCCATTAAATTTCGCCAGTTTTCATTGGCATTATCAGATGAGAGCTACAATCATTTAAAACACGGTAAAATTTAATAATTACGAGATTTTTATACAAAACGATTGTAGCTCTCATCTGACAATGCTAATGAATCTTGGCGAAATATAATGAACTGTTGAAAAGAGTACACTTGGCTTTCAATCAGCTGTATACCCAATTAACCTCAACCCCCTTTTTATGTACCATATCAGTTGTTGTTTTAGAGGATATATACAGGGTGGTCCTTAAGTAATTGTACAAAAAGATCTTGATGCTAATGAATCTTGGCGAAATATAATGAACTGTTGAAAAGAGTACACTTGGCTTTCAATCAGCTGTATACCCAATTAACCTCAACCCCCTTTTTATGTACCATATCAGTTGTTGTTTTAGAGGATATATACAGGGTGGTCCTTAAGTAATTGTACAAAAAGAAACAGTAGATTCTTTTTTTTTATTTAGAAAAAACATATAATCCACATCAACCACGCAGGGTTATTAGTGGAGTAACGTACACAAGAGTTCATTTTATTTACATTAAATAGATGTATATAAACGTTAATCTTTTAAATCATTTATTACATGCTCAGTATTTATGGTTAAAGCGGTTTTGATGTTATCTGAGATTCCATATTTTCTTCTTGTTTCTTCGTGGTACTGGCAGTCAATCAAACTATGCTTCACCGTCAATGGGAGAGAACAGTTTCTGCAGGTTGGAGAAGATTCTTTGTTGATTAAGAATTTATGGGTCAGTGCAGTGTGTCCAATTCTTAGTCGGTTAGTTATTACTTGGTCCCTTCTATTGGATGGATTATTCAAGATGGTCTTCACAAGGGGATAAATCTCATATAGTTTGGTTCCTGAATCTTTCCAGTAGTCTTGCCATATGTTCATACAGTGGTCTTTAATTAGGTTTTTGAGATCGGAGTATGGGTAATTTCTTGATTTGGTTGTGTATTGTGAGTTTATTCGACTTGTGTTTGCTAGGTTGTCCACTTTCTCATTTCCAGATATTCCTACATTCGACGGTACCTAGATAAATGCTACTTGTTTTCGAGTTGATTGAATTATATTTATCTCATTTTTTATAGTCCGAAATATTGGATTTGTAGGGTATATTTGTTTTACACCTAATAGAGCATTTAATGAGTCAGTGATAATGACACATTTATTCTCACTACGCGTTTTGAAGAAAATTAAGGGTTCCAAAATGGCTGTGGTCTCGCTTGTGACTTGTGAGGATGCAGAAGTTTGTAGGTGTGTATATAGAGCGAGTAGTGTATTTATAGTAGTATGCAGCAGCGTATCCGTCATGAATTTAAGAAGCATCACTGAAAAATTTGGGGATAATTAGGATAATGAGATATCACTTCGGAGTATAAGTGTTTAATGAAAATCGGATTTTTAGTTGATTTTTTTGGTATTTTGTGAGGGTTAAGTCAATGGTAAGTGGTCGGATTATCCATGGAGGAAAATTTACACTGACTTGTGGAGATCGATTTAGCTTATCCATATCAAAGTTAGAAGATTTTATTCATTCTATAAGGGGAGTACTATTTTTAGTTAGTTTTGTAGAACCAATATTGGGATGGCAAATTTGGGAGAATACTGGATGTTGTTTCTGTGCTGGTATTTTCTCTATATAGTTTAGGGAGAATTAGTCATCCCTTGATTATCCTTCAACTAGTGATGATTCGTCAGTTTCGTCAGCTGAAGAAGGGTTAGGGTTTATTTTTTTCTTTAGTTGGGTGATATTATTTCTTAACCTAGAATTTTGTGTGTAACAATAAACAAAATTAAGGATCTGAATTAGTTCCTCTGGTTCATTGGAGTAATCTTTAGAAGTTAATTCAGGGTTATGAGAGTTTAAAACATTTTCCATAAAATCAGATATTTCATTGAAATTTAGTATAAAAGAAGGTGATCTATTTTCGATTTTGTGTTTAATGGATTCTAGAGAGTGAATGACATCTTCGCGGGGGGTTTTGAAAGAGGTTTTGTGTTTCTTTTTTGGTTCATATTGTTTAAGGGTATTAAAAACGGATGAGTCGGTGGAGTCGGTTTTTGGGTTGTCTTCGTTAATTTCAGGAGACGATATGTTATGTCTTTTTAGCTGTTTAGAATTGAGTGCATTATTTAAGGTTATTGGTGTTTCTGGTGTCGTAGTATTTTCAGTGTTATTTACAGCTGGTGCTGTTGTTTTGGAAGAAGAAGACGAAGTGTTTGGATTATCTTTAGACATGTTTTGGATGAGGTCGATTTCCGTAGTATTTTCAGTGTTATTTACAGCTGGTGATGTTGTTTTGGAAGAAGAAGACAAAGTTTTTGGATTATCTTTAGATATGTTTTGGATGAGGTCGGTTTCCGTAGATTGATATATTTCATCATTAGGTTCATTAGGTTTAGATAATGACGATGTGGTTTGAGTTGAATCTGAGAGAGGAGTTGAAGGGGTATCATTAGGTTCATGAGGTTTAAATAATGATGATGTGGTTTGGGTTGAATCTAAGAGGGTAGTTGAATTAGTTTGGTTTGAATTGTGAGCGCATTCTGATTCTTGATGACCAATGGTTTTACATTTGGAGCAACTGAATCCGTCTATGAAGAGAAATACCCGGTACGAGTATTATCATGACTTATGGTAAAAGAGACAGGAATAGACATATTTTCCAGGGGTGTAATGCATGATTGCCTTCCAAAGCTCAGAACATGACTGTACTCACTTTCCTATTTTTGTAATTCTTGTTCAGTTATTTCGTTCGGGATTGTAGGACATGCATTAGATATTAGAAGTCTCTGGGCTGGAGAAATTAATCTTCTTACTTTGACTTGACATCCATTACTTTCGATATATTTATAAGAATAAAGAAGAGCATCAACAGTGTTTTTTAAAGAGAGGTATATGCATATCCTATTGTTAGCAATTCTGGAGGCAAAAAGTACATTAACTGGACCCACTAGTGATCCAACAGCTACGACGTAATCATGGATTTTGGTACCTTCAATGCTGGAAATTACTATTGCTTGTTGTTTTGTTGGATGTTTAAAATAATTTACGACATCTGAATAACTGTGTTTAGTGGAGTTGTGTGTACTATTATTGTTGTATGAAGTTATTTGATTAATTTTCTTGATCAGAAGTTGAGCCGGTCCTGTGGCCGGTCAAAAAAACTGGTCAAGACTCAACTGGAATTTTTGTTATCTCTTTACGTAGGTAATATTTAAAGGTTATTTTGTTCTTGTTACAAAAATAATACGAAAAGAAATACTACTTACTTGAGATAATATTGTCAGCACTAACTAATGCACTTAAATTTGTAGTAGAGGTATAAAATATTAAATTATGATTTGTTTTTACCATTTAAAATGACTGTATTTCGGGACAGCTGATAACGTGGTAGATTTGATCGCCATCAGGGCCGAACTCCAGCAGTAGATTCTACACTTTAAAATATTACGTTTTAAGCCAAATTCCTTTAATAAAATATTGATATTAAGAAAGATACAGGGTGTTAAAGTGCAAATTTAAAATTTTATTTTTCGCTATAACTTTCATGTTTGTAAACGTTTATGTATAAAAATTTACAACTGGGCACTTTTAAATATGAGAAATTATAATTTGATGCACACTTTAATGTAGCTGATTTTCATTGCGCCGAGCTTTCGACATACTCTCTGATGTCTTCTTTAGGGCTTCCGAGGCCTTAGTCTCCCGAGCCCCCAAACACTATCACACTGATAAATAATCACTTCACTACTGGTGATTACCTCAACAACCGGACGAAGTGGTGATTGGAGGTCGGGAAATCACGGAGAACGTTATAAACGACACGTAGTAGTAGCAACTGTATTCAATTAAGAAAATCTTCGTACCTTAATGAATCATAGCCTTTTTTCAATAATCTTTGATTGTAAAACAGTCACTTAACTGTAACCAATATCTTTAAATATTCGGTTAAGTTTGATTAGGTTTAATATGATTGGGCGCCAAACTACTCTCACTCGCGCCAAAGAGGTCTATTCTAGCATATCCCTAGGTTATAGTTATCCTTTCATTATAGCTTTTTTAACAAAGTATATTATGGGTTTTGGTTAAACTTGGCTAATACAAGCCTGGACAATTGCACAAAAAGTATTTACCGATCTCGTCTTCAGGCAAAGTCACTGCCTGACAAAGTCTGTAGTCTGTACTTTTTGTCAGTCCGACTTTATTTATTTGCTCCTTGAGGTGACAGTGTTTTAGTAGCAGATCTACGATAATTCGCAGATTATTTCTATTCATATCTAGTACATTTTTGAATCTCTTCGTCTAAAATTCATGTATAAAAGACTTCAAAAACCTAGAGCGACCTACGTTCGTTTTGAGATTACGTTGGCATTTTTGACCACAATTGTCAGACATCGCCGAGGCAGTAAAAACTTTCCCTGAATAGCCTCGCTTCATCATCGTGGCCCATAATAGTAAAGACCGTACTCCTTTCTGTAAGCAACCACTTACAACCTTTTTCTCAATAATTGCTTCATCTAATGAGAGCACAATGGTCCTTCTTGTCAGAGACGCCTTTACCCACTTACATATGAAGAAAGATATCCCTAATTATTGACTTTCGTTAAGGACTCGAAAGAGATGTTGCTAAACGCTTTCTGTACGTCTGTGAAAGTCGCCATCGTCTTTGTCTTCTAACGACTTCTAAGGAGCATTCTATTAAGATCATCAAGCGCCAAGTCTCTTGACTTTTATGACTGGTATGATTGCTGAGTAGTTTACCTTTCAGCAATTTGTCTCTAACGTACCTACTTAGCAGTTTTTCCAGCGGTTTTGCTAGGAATGAAGATAGTACCTTCTGTGTATGGATGGATTTTTTTATTTGTCATGCCGTTAGAATGTGTTTTCATGCCAAACTAGCTTTGAAGTTTTTAATTAGATGTGAGTTGATTATTTTCATCCCTTCTGCAGAAAATTTGATAAAATACATTTATCCCAGGGGATTTGTACGAATGAAGTGTATTAATGGCCCATCTTCTTCTGTGACCTTGTGATTTCAGTCGCCAGTTACGTCCGCCGAAAGAGGCTTTGTTAGGTGAGTACTCGTAAGCTTTTCTTAAGCATTTCTGTATAAGTTCTTATAACTTTGTGGCTTCTTGATTATGCGGAGGTCTCCTCTTCTACTTCCTCGCAGAACAGCCCCTACGAGTCCGTTTTTTATTTTAGGATTTTTTTTAACGTAATGCGTCAGTTTTTCTTTATAAATGCAATGTAGTGAAAGAATATTTGTGTATAAATACCTATAAAAATATTTAATATAAACGTTCTACTACTAATTATTAAAATAAAGAACTCGATCTCTTTAAAGGAATGTATCAGACGCTATCATTTTATTGTAAAAAATGTTATAGTATTTTTATATATGTATATATATCTATATATATATATATATATATATATTATAAAATTCTGTCTTAATTGTATAAAACTTTATCGAATGCTTTTACTTAGATTTTTGTAGCTTTTCTCTGTATTTTTAAATGTTAACTAATTTGCAGACTAATCTAATTTAAAGCTAGAAGGCCAGTATAAAATGTTTGATAAAAACATATACTTATTGAGATTTTTATAAATAAATACATGTATTAACGAATTCATCAAAAAGTAACATCTGGCAAATACAAAAATAACTTTGATTAATATCCCATCCTTAACCTTAATATTTAACCAAATAAAAAAGTTAATTTGTGTAATACATCTTTAAAAAATTCATTATACAAACCTTTTTCTGTATATTATAAAATGTTTTAATGCACAATGTCGAAACATGAGAAATAAAACTTGACCCGGGTACATATGTCATGTAATTATTCATATCTGTTGCCTTCTATCTCTTAAAAGCTACACGTGCCCTCAATCACCAAAGTGGCGAGAAATGTCACAAAACAAAATCATGACCTGCATGAAAAACACATACAAAATTTTGTATAATGTGTTATATAAAGGAAACAAGAAAATGCACATTTTTATGTATATAATAAAGCTCCTATTTATTTAATTTATCTATATAATTAAAATGTGCAATGAAATTAATATGTGTTTTCAGGCGTAAATTTGCTTTGAGGCTGTCAAAATATTTATTCAGATTTATTTAATTAAAGCAAAAATGTTTATTATTAAACAGAAAGAGAATCATCATATTGGGCCTATTGAATTATTTAGCTGTCAAATATTTCTTACAATATATTTTTCGTATCGTTTTCTCTGTATCTTAAAAAATGAACGAGATACACTTTACAAATAATACAGTGCAGTGCAGTTACAAATAGTACCGTACAGGTATTTTTTTTTCGTTCTCTATTTCTTTGATCAAGTCTTCCTTGTCCATGTTCAATAATTCTTTGACAATTTTAGCATGATGTTTTGTTGGTCATATCAAGATTTGTGCAGATTTTATTTGGGTTAAAAGCGGGTGCAAAAAGGTCGAAGTAATCTGGTTACCGTTTTGGGCAGATGGTGAAATTGTTTTACTTAGTGCACACACACACACACACACACATGCACACACACACACCTACACACACACACACACACATACACACACACACACACACACACACGCGCGCGCACGTTCTATACTACCCCTAAAGAACATCTTTCTTTTTCTTCCTACTTTATAAATAGGCAAAATGCCTATTTTACTTCCGTTTTTAGCCTCAATTGACGTTGTCTGACCATCTCTTCCTCGGTCGTTCCAATGATCTTCTTCCATTTGGCGATTTGTCTCTTGCTATTCGTACTATTCTATTTTCTGTCATTCTTTCGATGTGTTGATTCCATTCCACTTTTCTTCTTTTGGTCCACGCGTTTATTTCCTCTATATCACATCTCGCTCGTATTTCCTCACTTCTTACTCTGTCTCTTAGAGTTTTGTTTGTTATTTTTCGTAAGACTTTCATTTCTGTTGTTTCCAGTAGTCTTTGTTTTTTCGCCGTATCTGCTCTTGTTTCCGCTGTGTACGTCTTTATCGGTCTTATTGTTGATTTATATATCCTGGTTTTCCTTTCCGTTGTGAGGTATTTGTTTCTCCAGATTGTGTTGTTGAGACATCCTGCTGCTCTGTTTGCCATGTTCACTTGTTTTTGTACTTCTTCTTCCACTTTTCCCTAGCTTGACAGTTTTATTCCCAAGTATTCAGTTTCCATCACTCGTTCTATTATTTTGTTATTTACGACTAGTTTACATCTTCTCGGTTCCGCTGATATCACTATCGCTTTAGTTTTCTCTGTTGTGATCTCCATGTTGTATATGAGCGCCGTATCTTCAAATTATTTAATTAATCTTTGTAGGTCATCTTCATTTTCGGCTGTTATTATGGCGTCGTCGGCGTAGCATATTATCCTTATTTTCTTTTCTATCATTCTATATCCTCTTATTTTATTAAATTTTCTTTATGATTTCATCCATTATCAGATTAAATATTAATGGGCTCAGCGAATCTCCTTGTCTAATGCCAGTTTCATATTTGATAGGTTGCGATAGTTTTCCTTTGCGCCATATATAAAAATAAAAAAAAAGCTCAAAGAACCGGTGACGAGCCTAAAGAACATGTGTGTATAATTGTACAGTGAGGCCCACATCTACAAAGATCAGACCGGTTACATTTCTCTATAAAGTGGTACGTATATCACACATAGGCTTTTCCTCCACCCCTCCCCATCGGGTGACTTTCAAGGGGAGGCTTATTAACTGATCTGGTGTCCTGAGTATCGGACATGGAAATGGAATATCCCCTGCTTTTCTTGACTGTAGTTATTGTCTAAGATCTCACTGCAGGATCACTACTAATTAAACTCACATTTTTATATTCATTTAAAATTAGAAGAATATATTGATAATAGGTTGACAGTTTACAGGTTGTCGTTTACCAAATACTTGATATGGATATTGAAGAAACTCAATTTGGATTTCGTAGAGGCGTAGGTACCCGTGAGCTCTCTTTACATTCAACGTACTAATCCCGAGATGCTTGGATGTGAACCAAGATATGTATGTCTGTTTCATAGATTACAACAAGGCTTTCGATAAAGTCCTAATGCCACAAGGCCACAAAGAGCTAATGGACGTCCTTAATGCAAAACAGTTACAATACAATGACAAAGAGCAGATTACATTTTGTAAGGTGTGGACGTAGAGAAGAATTTTTAAAATGTCAACATTCCTCTATAGGAAAAAAGAGCTAAGAAAAAAAAGTTTGAAAGAAAAATGAAATAAAAGATAATATTTGTACATAATACATAAAATACAAAAGGGCATTATGCGGCTCATAATCTGAGGTGAAGGCCACAATTGTCAACTTTCGTAAATAATCTAAAGAAAGAAAGATATACTTAGATGGATAGATTATTTAAAAAGGTGAGAAGAAGAACTAATTATTAAGTAAAATAATAAAGAAGACTTTTAACAGGTAACCTAAAGAAAAAACAAAATGTGATTTAAGGAAAAAACTATTGGGAATGTCGGGAAACTTAGATTCAGAGGCTGGAGAATCAAATGCACAGAAAGAAAAGGACTGATCATTGAGAAAGAGCAAATGATGAATGTATGAGACATCAAGCAGAATAACCAAGTATGGAACGAAAAAAGAAATGCAAAATGATTTGCTTTTACCTATAAAACAAAACAGCCCAAATAAAACGTGGATGGAGATAGAAAAGGCCCTTATGACAGCTGGTGAAGGCTCCTTAGCTCCAAGCAAAATTAAGAAAAAGGAATGGATGACAAACGAAATTTTGCATCTCATGGAGGAAAGGGGAAGAAATAAAACCAATAAGACAAAATACAAAGAAGTGAACCGTGAAATTAAGAAAAAAATTAGAGAAGCCAAAGAGAACTGGGTTCTGGACAACTGCAAGGAAATAGAAGAATATGATGGAAATTACGATAGCTTTAACGTGCATAAAAAGATCAAGGAAATAACAGGTGAAAAAGTGAAACAAGCATCCATAGTAAAGGACAAAAAAGGTAAAATAATTACAGATTTAAATGAAAAACTGGCAAGATGAACAGAATACATTGAAGAACTTTTTGCAGAAGAAAGACCAGAAATGACAGTGGCAGTACCTACAGACGACACAACAGGGCCTGAAATCCTAAAAAGCGAGGTAGAATATACTATAAGGAACATAAAAGGGGGTAAAGCTGCAGGACCAGATAAAATTCCTGTAGAATTGTTGAAACTAATAGACGACGACGCACTTGAAACAATGGCGAACCTCTTTAACACAATTTATAGAACAGGCATCATACCAAAGAAATGGCTCTCCTCTACTTTTGTCACAATCCCGAAGACGAATAACGCCAGAGAGTGCTCAGACCACAGAACTATAGCATTGATGAGCCACGCACTAAAAGTATTTTTAAAAATAATTCACAAAAGAATATTTAATAAATTAGAACAGGACATAAGCGCCACACAGTTTGGATTCAGAGGTGGACTGCGAACACGGGAAGCTTTGTTTAGTCTGATTGTGATAATGCAAAGATGTTTGGATGTAAACCAAGACCTCTACGTAGGTTTCATAGATTTTGAGAAGGCCTTCAATAAAGTCAGACACCAAAAGCTGTATGAAATCCTAAGAAGCAAAAACATTGACAGTCGCGACATTAACATCATATCCAGGTTGTACTGGGCACAAACAGCAAAAATCAAAGTTGATAATGGGTTAACCGAAGATACTGAGATTCGTCGAGGTCTGCGTCATGTTTGTGTGCTTTCTTCACTATTATTCAATATATATAACGAAACAATATGTCAGGAAGCGCTTCTAGAGCAAAACATTGGTATAAACATTAACGGAGAGTTAATTAACAATATACGATACGCTGATGATATGCTAATAGTAACAGATAACCTAGCAAATTTACAGATTTTGATTGAAAACATAAACACCCATACCAAAAAGTATGGTCTAAAACTGAACATCAAAAAGACTAAATTCATGATTGTAACAAATAAGCTATACACCAATGTGAATTTAACCATAAATAATCAACTAGTTGAAAGAGTTACGTCCTACAAATATTTAGCGGTTTGCTTCACTGATACTAATGACCAGACAAGAGAAATCAAGAGGCGAATAGAGATAGCGAGACAATCGTTTGTCAAAATGAAAAAGTTCCTATGCAGCCGGGACATAAATATAAACTTAAGAACGAGAATGTTAAGGTGCTATGTTTTCACTGTTCTGCTGTACGGCATGGAAGCCTGGACACTAAAAAAGATAAACATTAAAAACATTGAGGCATTCGAGATGTGGTGTTACAGGAGAATGTGGAAAATACCATGAACAGAAAGAGTAACAAATCAAGATGTTCTGCTGAAGATGGGGAAGGAATGCGAGGTCATAAAAACCATACAAACGAAAAAACTGGAATATCTGGGCCACATAATGAGAGGAGAAAAGTACTCTCTGCCTAGACTCATAATCCAAGGAAAAATCTCGGGAAAGAGAAATGTGGGACGTAGGAGGATTTCCTGGTTGCGTAATTTAAGGGAGTGGTATGGGTGCAGTTTAATACAGTTGTTCAGAGCTGCAGCCAACACAGTAAAGATTGCTGTGTTGATAGCCAACCTCCGATAGGAGACGGTTCTGCAAGAAGAAGAAATAAAACGTCACTCATACCACTTAGATATAGAATGCCCTGACACTCTTTAGGAATTGTGAGTTTCTTTAAGATTTGGAACGAATAAAAAATGTTGTTATAAATAAAAAATCAATAATAATCTATAAAACTGATATAAAAATTTTATATATTAATTATATGTTAATATTAGAATATATTTTACGACGATAATTAAAAAAAGTAAACATATTTATAATTCTAACACTATAAATTTTCTCGAACGCACTTTTGGGTGTGCGTATTTTTCTGCGTAGGTAAAAATACCTTTAAAAAATGTTTTGATTCGGAGTTCCAACCGGTTTATTAAAATAATTTGGAAATATAATTAGATTTTTTTATTCTGGTAGAAAAACCCGCCTAAATAGTGGAAACAATATTAACTCAGATAGGGCCGAAATATAATCTCTAGGCTTATTAATGCTTACAAAAGTAAAGTTGAGGAGTGATTTTGGTAAAAATTTTGTTCTTTTAAAAGCCCGGCATAATCAATGGTTGGGACTAACAAAAAAATAAAAGTGTCAAAAATTAAACAATTTTTAATTATTATAACAATTAAAACAAAAATCTAAAATATCTTGTTTGTATGATATTTATAAAAAACATTGTTTGTAATGCTATAATGCTACATTACAAATTTATTGGAATAAATATTACATTTTTTTTGACAATCAATACGAAGAGTTTGTGCAGTGCATCCTTATAGACCATCCACCCCATTATAATATTATAAGGTGCTCCATTCGATCGTATCTTGAGTCAATATGTTAATTTACTGAAGGTTTGCTGGGTTTTGTTTTTGTCGTCTTTTTAAAGTATTCAAGAATATTCCTACTACAACTCCGAGACGATACTGTAAATGATCCATTTTACCACCACTAATTTTATGCAATTACGACTCATTTTGACCTGCTAGATTCACTATTTGGCTTATTATTAGAACATTGCATTTCTTGCTACGGATCGCTATTTTATAGTGGCTGATATTTTCATCTGCCTGGTCTACACCACTCATATTTTCATTATACTTTTTTAAAATATTATACTGATCAGCCCTCTTTTTTGCTTTTTAAATATATTGTTTTATTTACTTTGTTGGGCAGACATTATTGTTCATTCCATCATTCCATTTGCAAACTATTATTTTGTTCTACTCTGCAGGACAGTGATCAAAGGAACCTCTTTAATTCTTGTCAGTGTGTTTAAACCGATAATATTATAATTTTTACCTAGGCGATTTTCTTTTATTGTACTTGTTTCTTTACATCTACCTGATGTAAGTTTTCCCAAAAGCAGTATTGTGGTCAAATATTTATCATTTATCATTTGGTAATTTGAGAGTCTTCTAGGGCATCAACAAATTGTAGGATAACACTAGCTACCAAACTAAGAAGTTTGTTTATATTAATCTTAAATAGTGGTACAGGATTCTTGATATGGATTAAACTACTTGGCATAATCTAGCCTAGTAGTCTACATCCAAAACATATATCTCATCCAATAGGTTTCCCATGGATAAACTGCTTGAATCTTTTTTTGCAATACAGAACCATCCACTTTGTAAGCTATAGCGTGCGTCTTAAATCTCCATACAACGAGGAGTCAGACAAGGTTGCATTTTGTCGCCAACATTGTTCAATGTTTACTCGGACCAGTTATTTAAAAAGACACTTGAGAGACAACTATATGGAATAAAAATCAACGGGGAACTACTTAATGTGATAATATATGCAGACGATACAGTCAGATAATATTGAAGGTCTCCAAATTCTGCTTGATCGTATTCACGAGGTAGGAGAGGAAATGGGCATTAAAATAAACTCAAACAAAACCAAATTTTTAGTGTTTAGTCGTGACCCACATTCCGATGCAAAGCTTCAATAAAATGGAGTCCAAGTTGAGAAAGTTCAAGTTCAAAGCAAGGAAAACTAATGAATCAGATAATTTTCTCCAATATATATCTGGCCAACGAACATCTATATATCCACTTTATAATGAAATTCCAATAAAACACCTAATTTCAGTCGTAGTAATATCGCCTGTGTGGGTATGTATATTAACGCATACATTTCAAAAATTCAATATACGTCTAATTGATATTCTGTTTTAATCTAACTTAAAATCTTGCTATTTATGGCTCTCTTAGTTCATCGACAATTTTTATTGTATGTGCTCTCTAGTATTCGTTGTTCTATACGGTGTTAATAATTTTTTTGTTTTTTCTTAGCCTCTGGAGAAAACGTATGTTAGTTGTATGATTTCCACCACATTTCAAATGCCTTTTATTGTTTATGGCATCTTCTGTAAGACTCCAGATTTCCACTCCCTAGAGGACACTATTTAAAGAAGTATTATCATAGAATTCTTATGAGTACATTGATACTTAAAGATAAGTTGTACAGAATCCTTATAAGATCGTTAGAGGAGCTTCGGGTTTTTTTCAGTTTTAGTTTTCATACCTTAGCTCTGATCCCATCCCCAGGTATCCTTAACATTATCTTTGTATTGCTGTTGTCATTGTCGTAGCTATCTTTTATTGGAATGTAGGCATTTATGTTGGCGTTTTTACTAATGATCATTATTTTTTCCTTCTTACAATTTAGTTTTAGGTCGTATTTGTAACGTGTTTCTGCAACATTATCCAGCAATACCGTATCGTCTGCATATCTATTAATTGTTCATAAATTAGCTATTTACTGCAAAACCATCTTCTGATTCATCCAAAACTTCTCTAAAGATATGAGAGTATATGTTAAATAGTAGTGAGAGTATGCAACCCTATCGACCTCATTTTCCATCTGTAAAGACCTCAGAGAATTCATTTTCGAAACACAATGTGGCTTTTTGTTGGAGGTGTAAGTTTGAGATTAGTTTTATCTCCTTACCATCAAGTCGTGATATTTTTAAGACATCGGTTTGTTTTGCATGAAGTAGGTACTTTGTCAAATGCCTTCTCAAAATAAACAAAATATACATACACATCGCAGTTGAAATCCGTGGCTCTCTGTATTGAAAGTTTAAAACTGAAAATTGCTTTCCTCGTTTCGAGTCCAGCTCAGAATCCAAATTGAACTTCACTTAGCTGTTCTTTTTGCGCATATATGCCTAATTTGGCGTATATGCGCGAATAAATGGTAAGGAGTACTTTAAGAACATGGGCCATTAAACTAATTAGTCTACATTCTTTATATTTCCTAGCATTGGCTTTTTATGAAGTGAAATGAATATTGATAGTTGCTAGGGTTTTAGTTATTGACCAGTCCCATATATGTTGATGAATGACATTTTAAGAGCTGTCATTTGGTGTACCTCTAATAGATTTAAAATTTCACCATGCACTTTATCAGGTCCTGCGTGTATTTTTGTAATTCTTGCGTGTATGTTTTCCATATCTTTAATTTATTTTCAATTGTAGTCAAAATCTATTCTTAGATGTCTACAACTATGCCTATATTGCGTTATTGCCGGGTGTTCTGTACCTCTTTAAATTGTATGCATATAGAAATCGTCATGTGTGTGTTGTAGTGTTTTAATTTACGTACATTTCTCCATCAGCATGCTTCGTTTGCTCTTTTTAGTTCCTGTAGTATATTCTTATGCAACTTTTCATTTCATTTCTACATTCCCATCTGGCAGCTATTTTCTCTGTCCTGTCCCGCGTCCTGTCCTGCTGTCCTGCAAAGCTAACTTAAATTATATTTTCCACTTTTATTGCACAATGACAAAATTTTAAGATCGTCCTTGTCAATAAAGGACCCAGAAAAGATCCGACTTCTTTGTTTGTTCCAGGTTAAGGCTCTTTTTTTCTCATTTTCCATAAAAAAAATTTTTCCTGTTTCTTGTTTCAAGGAACGGCCCCGTTCCGATATATCGAAAGTTTTTAATTTGTTTGATTTTAGCTACATGATGAAGAAACTACAAGAAGAATATAACAAGGCTGGCCTAGATATTAACCTCGCGAAAACAGAGTACCTATCTACAAGTGAAGAACATATAGAAGATCTACAGATTGATGACAACGTAACAATCAAAGGAAAGGACAAGTTCAAATACTTGGGGTTTATAATCACGAAAAAGGCAACAACAGAAGAAGAAATTACACAAAGATTAAGACAAACAGGAACAGCAATCCGACAACTTAACTCAGTATGGTGGGATAGACACCTAAATATGAAGACAAAAACACAGATTTATAAAACATTAGTACGAAGTATTATGACATATGGGGCTGAAAATTGGATCATAAACAAGAAAAACAGCAGTAAGATAGTAGCAACAGAAATGGCATGCCTGCGAAGATGCTGCAGAATAACAAGAATGGATAGGAGAAGTAATGACGAAATAAAGCAAAGAACATCAATAGAAACAGACATACTAACATATATAGAACAAAAAAGACCAAAGTGGTATGGACATGTCAAAAGAACTAGCGACAGCAGATGAATAAAGACAATAACCGAATGGAGCCCCATAGGAATGAGGAAAAGAGGACGACCCCGAAAATCCTAGAGGAATGAAGTAAACAGAGAGAGATGGAAACGGTTGAGCGAGAGAAGGCAGTGAATACTGTAGAATCCTTGAATATATATATATATATATATATATATATATATATATATATATATATATATATATATATATATATATATATATATTTAATTTGTGTCAGAGATCAATTACCAGAAAAATACAGTACATCCAATTTGTTTTATTGTAGTATTTGATATTCTTATTTCTTGCTAATCTAAGTTTTTCAAATTAAATTTAACGTCATTGCTTTGCTCCTCACTACGGAGCGTGATATAATTTTCCCTTCTAGTAAGTTTGTAACTTTTTTGTAGGTTTTTAAGAAACCTCCTATTGGTTTAAATAAATCCCATTCTTCTTCTCGGATTCAGAATGGTGTGAATGTTGACACCGAACAAAATAAAGGAAAGAAAGTTCTTTTTATTATGTAAAACAATTTTTTGCATACCAAGCGTGCATCGCAATAAATCAAAATAAGTTTTTAAAAACTTTTTAAAATTCTCTGTTATTCTAATTGTATTAATTATATTTCATCAATATGAACTATTCAAACAGAAAACCTTTTAGTTTTCATAAATATTTTGTCCTGTCCCATATCATGACTCGCCGAAAAATTGCTGTTTCGTCCCGCGGGACCAAAGGCGGGACAATGTGCTAGACAGCACGTCCCGCCTGCATTCCTATGTATTGTTCCTTATAATTTCCTTTGGACAATTGAAAAATATAAAAGCCATGAGTGCAGACCGGAGAAACTGGAAACAATGAATAAGCAATAAACATTAAAATAAAAAATCAACAAAGGAGAAGCAGAAGTGTTAATTTCTTTCATATTTGGAAAGAAAAAATAAATTGTAAATAAAAAATCAATAAAAGAGCCATAAAATTGGTATTAAAATATCTTTTACGACAACCATTAAAAAAATTAAAATATTTATAAGTAAAACTAATTATAAGACTATAAATTTTCTCAAAATTATACGCACTTTCGAGAGTGCGTGTTTTTCTGCGTAGGTCTTGACCACTAAAACAATCGATTCATAAAAAACGTCTTGTTTCGAAGGTTCGACCGGTTTAATAGAATAATTCAGACGTCTAATTAGATTTGTCCGTACCTTGTACAATTTCGTTGTGAACGGTGGACCAAAAAAATCAAGTTGAAGGTTAAGGTTGAATGAAAGTGAAAGGTGGAAGGAAGGTGTTATCGACCTGCCTCCGCTGCCGCTGATGTCGAGATTAAAAGGAGTAAGAGATTTGCGATAATGACCATTGAGGTAATTCGAGATTTGGGTTAAGTAGATTATGGAGCTTTCGTGTCGCAAAATATAATAACACTTATTCTTCAAGGATTTAAATGGAATTAGGAATTATGACGTATTTATTGTTCAGGTGGAATTCTTTTGTTGTCTAATAAGATCAGTTGGAAAATAAACACTACGAAAAAAGATTTTTCGGTTAGTATTTCTTTTCTACAAAAGGCAACAAACAAAAAATAAAATTGTATTGTTATTTTCATTTTGACTAATAATGTATGTTTTACTTTTCGGTATAGTAATAATTATACTGGTATAGTGTGTTTCACGAACAATGGTTGAGTGCTTAATGGTTACCTGAGTTGATCCTATCGTGTATACAAGAGTCTCTCAATAAACTACCGAAGTACACAGGGTGGCACTTCAGAAAGTTTGTTTTTTAATATATTTCATTGGTAGCTGTGTAATACACGATTATAAAAATGTATTAAATTATTTCATATGGTATTTTCAGGTTGTTCAAGTAAATATACTTGATAATTGAATAATTTTTTACATGAAGAAAGTAGTTTTTTTGTTCTACGTGAATAATTAAAGTATATGGATCTAAATTCAGAAAGGTACTTTCCTTTAATAATTTCTTTCCTAATAATAGTTCTATTTACAGTATACATACAAACGAATATATAATGTACAAAAAATAGATGAATTGAAAAAAAAAAATATAGAGAAATATATACAAGTTAATATTTACAAAAAAAAAATACCCAAAATAACCAAAAAATATTAATGAATTCCTAAATACCTAATTCTGTTTCGCTGTCGCTCTCCTCTTCAAGATTAATAACAATTGGTTTAATTATGTGATTTAAAGTAACATATGAATTTTCTACGTTCATTACATGGCGTACTGAATTTTTCCACTTTCTGGGGTGATATCATCAACACATTTCCTTATTAATTCGACTACACTACCACTTAAAGTCGGAGAAACATTTTGTGACCTAACATTTGACTTTAGTTGGTATCACATATGCTCTATGGGATTAAATAAACAATAGTAGGGTGAAAGCCGTAACACTGTATGTCCCATGTCCTCGGCCAATGCGTCACAAACATATACTTTTTTAATACTTCTGTTCATTTCAACAGTTCATTTTTTAAATAACTTGCTTCAAAATATACATCGTTTTCTAACAGGTAGTTTTGAATTTCAATTCTCGTGTTATTTGCACTTGGAGACTTATGTAATTGACGACTGTGGTAACTTGCATTGTCCATTACTATCACACTATTTTGAGAAAGGTTAGGTATAAGACAATTCTTAAACCATTGCTCAAAAAGCTCTGCCATTGTATCCTCATGGTAGTCGACGCAGGAGTCTTTAATGTTCTTTGCAGAAAGCCATTTGGGAAAGGCATTTGGGACCCAACAATTTTCTGATCCTGCATGTAAAATTGTTATTCTTTTCCTTTTGTTTGATGGAGCTTTTGTTTGACACCTGTTGGGAGAATCAGACCATCCTTTGGATGGTGTTTCATGAGTGTCAATCCATGTCTCGTCCAGATAAATTATTGGTCGATCTTCTGTACGGTACTTTCTTATGGAAGTTATATATTCAGTACGCCACTTTTGTAAACGATGGGACTCCATAAGCACATATTTGCTCCCAAATATTTTATTATTTGGCCCTTGGCATACACATGTACGTTTATTGGTGTCTTTAAAAATACTAAAGTTTTAGTTTTGGAAACGTTTAGATGTAAACCGAACATTTCGCTGTGGTGAACTACCACATTTATTATATTTTGTAGTTCTTCTTGTGCGTTGCTTGCTATTTACACGGTATCATCAGCATATCTGATGTTGTCTATGTTGATTACGTTAATTTTAATTCCGCCTTGAACCTCGTCTAATGCTTCTCTGAATATAGACTTCGAATACAAATTAAACAGTAGCGGTTATAAGACGCAACCCTGTCTCACTCCTCGTCGGATTTATATATCTTCGGCTGTTGTGTTCTCTATTTCAATTGTTGCCGTTTGGTACCAGTATAGGTCTGAGATATTTCGCAAGTCTTGTATGCCAACTCCAGTTGTTCTCAGAATTTCGATTTTCTTTTGATGGTTAACGCAGTCAAATGCTTTTTGATAGTCAATAAAAAATGCATATATATCTACACTCATATCTCTGCATCGTTGCGTTAACACATTTAAAACAAAAAGAGCCTCTCGTGTTCCCAATCCGTTTCGAAATCCGAATTGAGTGTCACTCATCTGGAACTCGCACTTCTAACTTGTAAATTCGTGTATGGATAAATTTGAGAAAAGTTTTAAGGACATGAGACATCAAGCTTAATATTCGATAATTATCGCATTGTGAGGAATTAGATTTTTTTGGTAATGCTACGAATGTTGATTTTAGCCAGTCTGTTGATATTTTACCTGTGTCATATATCTTATTGAATAGTGCTGTTATTAAGTTTAGGCTTTTACTTTCGTTATCTGTAATTAGTTTTAGTATTTCAATAATTGATATTGTCTGGACCGGTGGCTTTTCCATCTTTCTGAGATTTTACTGCGTGGATCACTTCTTCTTTGTTTATTTCTGGGCTTTTTTCATTTATTCGATTATCTGTGGATGGTGAAGAACAAGGTCTATCGTCGTCAAAAAGAGTTTGTATGTATTCTTTCCATCTCTCTAGTTTGTCTTTTGTACCCATAATTATTTCGTTATCATTTTTTAATATTGGTGCTTGTCTATTTTTGTGTCTACCTGTCATTTCTTTTACGTTTTTATGAATATTAAAGGTGTCGCATTTTTCCTGAAGTTGTTCGATTTCTAGGCATTTTGTTAACATCCAGTTTTCTTTCGCCTTCCTGCACTTTTTTCTGATGATTTTGTTAATTCTCTTGTATTCTACTGGGCTTATTTTATGTTTTTGTCTTACGTCCATGAGGTCCATGATCTTTTGCGTTATCCATTCTTGTTTTTTGTTGTGTTTAATGAATCCAATGTCTTCTTTTCGTATCTTTGTTATTTTTGTTTTTAGAGCAGTCCATGTTACTTCAATGTCTGTCTGTACCAAGTTTTTGATCATTTTTATTTCTTCCTCAAGCTTAATACTTATTTCTTTTTTCTGTTCAGGGTTTTTATTGTGAGATGTGTATTTTGCTTGTCACTGTTTTCTTTTTGACTTGAAATCTTTTTAATCTAAAATCCAATATAACTGGATTGTGATCGCTATGTATATCAGCTACAGGGTATGTTTTCGTAGTATGTACTTTTTAAAGGTGTTATTGAGCAAAATGAAGTCAATTTGATTTCTAACAATACTGTCTTTTCTGTCTGCAGGTGATTTCCATGTGTATAGCCTTCTGGGATGTTGTTTGAAGAAGGTATTGGTTATTAACAGATTGTTTTCTATCTGTTTTGATCTTGATTTTCTTTGCTTTGGAACCACCATTTAGAATTTCATCAATGTAGCCAACCAAAGTAAAATCGTCAGTCTGTTATACAGTTGTATATTGAGGTTGGCTGTAAGATTTGTTATAATTACATATTTGCCAAATTATCCTAATCCAGTGTCATGGACAGTTTTAGATCCATCAGTTAACTATATTAAGTCCCTACTATTGTTTGATACTTATTGTTCTCAAGATTGTATAATTATGTTAATCTTCTCAGCGAAAATTAATTCTAGTGTCATAATATCATCTGACTGCATCTGAAAGATAAATTCATCAAGTATATTTCAATTTCTGGTGTTTCCGGTTCTATCCTCGTTTGTTCTTTCTTTGTGTAGAATTTTTTTAGATAGTCAATCCACGTGTCCTTTTCTATATGTTTTGGTTCTATTCGATCCTTTACCTTTGCTCTTTGATCTCTTATGAAGCGTCGTATTTCGTTTTTCAGACCGTAAAAATCATTCCATTTCTTTGGAAAACGGTTCCCATTTTTTTTTGGCCCTGGCCAAGAAAGTTCTTGATAAAAGAAATATCAATAAAAATAGATTGTTCCGAAGGCGAAGAACTCCATGGTTTTGTACAAAAGGGAAAATGTAAAGAAAAGAAACAAGCTTACCTGAAATACACCCAAAACATAAGAAGAAAAGTTTCATTTTATTTACAAAAAAAGGTTCCTAATTTGGACAAATTTTAGTAGACATTAATGAAGACGAATCTTTTCCAAACATTAAAAGAGATAAATTATTGTGGAAAACTTTACGTGAACTAGGATTCGTGTTTGAGAATAACAATATAAAATCTGCGCTTATAGAGAAAGAAGAAATTATTTAATGAAAGAGGCAATATTTAAGGGGAATTCGAAAATTGAGGGAAGAAAGCCTAAATATTTTTTATTCAAATGAAACATGGATAAATGAAGGGCATTTTGTAAAAAAAAAGTTTAGCAAGATAAACTGGTTACAAATGTTCGTCAGACAGAAGGTTTGTCTACGGGATTAAAATTTTAAAATGATAAATTTTCATTAAATCTAAACTCGTTTTAGGTTATAATATTTTATAGATTATTAGGTAAAATATTAAGAATATTTATTTATATTTTTATTAAAAATAGAATAAATATTATATGGCACAGGGCAATAGAACAAATATAATACGCCAAAAATGCTACCCATGGAATTGTCGCACACGCCTGAAAGCTCGCACTATTAATTTTACATTCACGAAAAAAAGTAATATCTCTGCATTTGTGACATAACTTAATATTATTCGTTAACTGCTCACATAAATAAATATTAAATTTTACCCAAATATCTTATGAACATACCAAAGTCCGGTAGGTTTATAATTAATTAGCTTTAAAAGTCAGTTTGAAGTTGGAAGAAATTTAAAAAATAGACGCCGGTTCGTATATATTAGCAATATCTATAAATTACATCCGACGTACCGCAAGGTCGATATTTTTTTAGCTGCTTTTACGTTAGTTACGCTAGATAATTGTATATCTCTGCGTTTACTATAAAAACAAGCAAATCTTGTCACTTACATATAGTTCTCTCACGTCTACAGTACGACACAGACCTATTTACAAAATGTACAAATTGGTGGTGTTGTTCGCCGTCTTGGCTGCCGTCTCTGCCCGACCCAGTTATCTAACACCAGTGGTACACAGCGCTGCAGTGATCGGTTCCGTGCCAACCAGCGTCAGTGAATACGGCAGCTCCATCATCCACGATCATGCTTTGGTAAGCCCCGTTGTGCATGCTGCTCCAGTTCTACATGCTGCTCCATTGGTCCACTCTGTTCATGCTGCTCCCGTTGTCCACGCTTATTCTGCTCCAGCCGTTGTTTCTTCTCCCTATGTATCTGTCGGACATTTATGGTAAAAACCAAGAGGCTCTGTAGACTAGAGGCTATATAAATATAATTACTTTCATGTGTTTTAAATTTTGACTGCAAATGATTTTAAATAAAATTTTTAAAAACTATTTTACCTCAATTTTCTGTTTTTTACTATAATAATATAAGAGGCATACATAGGCATAATAAAGATTTTATACCCAACCTTTAAACCTAACTGTCTTAACACGTTGTTTTATATTATTTGGTTCTTATCTATTTTACCACTTTTTCTTTTAAAAATCATTTTAGTGACTTATTAGCTCAAATATTACTTTTATTCAGTTTCTCTATTAAATACAATTTATTTTAGTAAATCTATCCATTTATTTTCACCAATTTTTAAATTTTTTTTTTTAATATTCCTGCATAGAGTCTAATAAAACAAATATGAGGAACGCCAGATATTTGCCCTTATCTCATCTGTATAACATCACTGATTTTTATACAATACGTCTTGCAGTATTGACAAATTTTTTTTAATCCCTTTTAATTTGCAATCGGTAAATTTTACAATAGACAACTGTTAATGAGAATAACAAAACATTTAGGAAATCTGTTCAGTAACAGATATTTTTAATTTATCTAAGGCTGGGTTTGGGAAACTAAACTACTCCACAACACTACATTATATAATATAGTACTAAGGTTTAGTACGCTAGAACCGGAAACACCAGCGATTCTCACAAATAAAGAACTTAATATAAATGTACAGGAAGTTCAGAAAATACTTGAAAACCTGAAGAACAGAAAAGCAGCAGGTAAAGACGGGATACCAAATGAGCTACTGAAATATTGTGGAGCAGCAATGACAGAACAATTAACAACATTAATTAATAAAATTATAAGACACAATACAATACCGAAAGAATGGAGAAAGAGCGAACTAAATCTTCTATTCAACAAAGGAGATAAAAAATAGCCAAAAAACTACAAAGGCATAAACTTAGGTATAACAAAGGTTAAATCTAACGCTAAAACTCACAACTAAAATTTTACAAGTGCTAATAAATCAGAGAATAAGTTTAGCAGACGAACCACAGGGTTTTCGTAATGAAATATCGTGTACAGATGCAATATTAATTATAAAGCAAATTACTAAGAAATCACTAGAGTATAATAAACCAGCATTTCTATGTCTGGTTGACCTAAAGAAAGCGTTTGACAAAGTAAAACTCAAAGATGTAATCCATCTTCTGTATAATAGAAAACTTACCCTACCCCTAAATATTATAAAAACTATAGATAACATCTAATAAAACAACAAAATGGAAGTCAGAATAGATGGACAACTTACGAAACCTATAGAAATAGGCAGCGGATTAAGGCAAGGGGATTCATTGAGCCCCATGCTCTTCAATTTGATCATGGATGAAACCATCAAAACCGTTAACAAACGAAGAGGATACAGAATCGGAAAAAAAAGAAATTAAAATACTCTGTTACGCAGACGACGCAATATTGATAGCCCAAGATGAAGATTGTCTGCAAAGACTGGCCCACAGATTTAACATAAGAGCATAAGAATTTAATATGCCAATCTCATCTCAGAAAACTAAAACAATAGTAGTCAGCAAAGAACCAACCAGTGTAAAATAGAAATTGATGGCATCAGTATTGAACAAGTAATAAAAATAAAATACCTGGGAATTGCATTGTCTAGCTATGGAGACCTGGACAAAGTAGTAAAGGATCAAGTACAAAAAGCAAATAGACTGGCAGGATGCCTTAATAACACTATATGGCAAAACAGACACATTGAAACTAAGATGAAGTCAAGACTTTATAAAGCCAGTGTAAGATCAATAATATACATACGCATCATAAGCAAGACCCAACACAGCCATAACGTAAGGGCTACTGGAAACAGCAGAGATGAGAGTTCTTCTTCTTATGGTGCCGTGCACCTATAGTGCGTTGGCGAATTATCTTAAGGTCAGACGTTTGTCTTTTGCGGCATGCAAAAGTTCGCCAGTGTTAGTTACGCCTGTCCAGTTCTTTATATTTCGCAGCCACGACATTTGTTTGCGACCTACTCCTCTCTTGCCCTCAATCTTTCCTTGGATAATTAGTTGAGGGATTGCGTATTTTTCCCCTCTCAGGATGTGGCCTAGGTATCCAATCTTTTGTGCCTTGATCAAGCTGAGCAATTCTCTCTCAGTATTTGCTCTTCTTAGGACTTCCTCGTTTCTCACCCTATCTGTCCATGGTATGCGGAACATTCTTCGCAAGGTCCACATTTCGAAGGCTTCCAACTTGTTAATGGAAGATATCTTCAACGTCCATGTCTCCATGCCGCATAACAATACGGACCATACATAGCACATAACCATTCTGTAACGGAGATTGAAGGAAAGATTGCGGTTACAAAGTAGCGGTTTAAATTTAAGAAAAGCTTGTCTTGCTTGTTCGGTACGGCATTTTATTTCTTGTTGAGGATCCCATTGGTCATTCACCATCATTCCCAAGTATTTGAATGTTTTCACTTGCTCGATTGGAGCATTATCTACGTGCAGTTGTACTCTGAAAAATGCGCCCTTTCTTATTGTCATGCATTTTGTTTTTCCAGCATTTATCTTCAGGCCATATGTTTTTCCTGTGGTGTTTATTTTATTTAGTATCAACTGCATATCATGTTCGTTATCTGTGATTATTGCGGTGTCGTCAGCGTAACGAATGTTATTTATCGGGTATCCGTTGACCTTTATACCACAATCAGTGCCTTCAAGTGCCTCTGCATAAACATTCTCCACATAGAGGTTGAACAGCATAGGAGACAAAATACACCCCTGTCGCACCCCTCGTAAAATTTCGAATTCCTCTGTGTTTGTTGATTTGTTCAGCCTCACACGTGCCTTTTGATTCCAATAGAGATTCTGGATAACTCTTATATCTTTCTCATCAATATCAGCATTGTGTAGCATTTTTATTATTTCATCGTGTTTTACGGTGTCAAAAGCTTTTTCGTAGTCGAGGAATGTGATGACTATATCTTTGATGATGAGATGAGAGTACTGAGAAGAATTACAGGAAATACGCTGAGAGATCGAAAGAGAAGTAAAGACATTAGAAGAAAATGTGACAGACAGTGTATAAATGAATGTACACAAATTAGAAAAAAAGAATGGAATAACCTTATAAGCAGAATGGAGGAGACCCGTGTAGTTAAAATACCAAGATATGTCACCAATCGGCAAAACAAGTATCGGACGACCGCGCAAAAGATTGATTGACAACCTTCCATAAAGGTATAGAGGAGATCATAAAAGATGCCTTATTAACCTTCGCTGGGCGGGACGTCTCATTAGGGGTCGATCCCATTGGAGCGACTTTCTATGCATTCGTCATACTTCTGAGTGAAGTAAAATATTTTTCTTTGACAGGTTTTGTTTCAAGATCACGAGTAATAACACTTTTACTTGCATATGGAAATATGGAGAGTTTACGATAATCCGAAGTTTTTTGGATTGGAATCTTTGTAGGATTTCGAAATTTGAGTGGGATGATGTCCCTCACAATTGAAATTCGTAGCTCCATATCAGTTAAATGACGACTTTAAAAATTAACAATGTATTGGTAACTGTTCATTGTAATTTAAGGCCTAACATCTGGTACAACTTGCTTAGTATTAAGCCCAGTTGCTTTCTCTTAGTAGATATATGTGTCCTCCAATTTATTCATCCATCCCAATGAATTCCCAGATATTCTGCATCTTCTTTTTGTTGCAAGGCCTGACCACTTATTACCATTGTTGGATAGGCAACTCTTCAGAAACTATAAAAAAAGTATAATGGGTTAGGGAAATAATAAGAAATAAGAAATAAACAAAAATAAGTTTAAAAATCGGTAATGTTTTACTTTTTTCATCTGTCAGCAAAAAGTGAAGCATATAAAACAAATTTGAGAGTAATAAACTTTTAGCTGAGTATGAGACACTTGGACGAGACTGGACGGTATATTTGAACTAGTCTGATGTGACTGTCGGTAAGCATTGAATCTGCATTACCAGCGGAGCAATAACCTTAGCTAAGACTAGAACCTTTTGTCAACTGCCAATTCTTTTTCTGTTCCTTATAATATGTCAACTGTCAATTCTTCTTCTTTTCTGTAGCTAATGTCCGAAGGAAACTACCGACCAATGGGAACAAAGTCTGTTAACCGACGCCACAAACGATTATGGATGATAATAATAATAGATGTACAAGGCATTGAAGAAGAAACCCTTACAACATATGAAACATAAAATGAACGATGAAGAAATATGACACAAATATGACAGACATATTTTACTGTTTAACAAGTTGAGACTGTTACACGTGCGGAAACCGCAACGAGCTGAATACTATATTTTTATATTTCTGTGGCTAGAAGGCAAAAGGGGATAACTCTCATTTGGAAGTTTTTCAGTACAGACATTTTTAGTTCATATGGTCTTTTTATTACCTTATAGACGTAATATTAGTAACGTTTGTATATTTCTAGATCCGACTTACATTCTGTTAGATATATTTAAGTGTTTTTTCTTAAATTAATATCTATGTGTCCAATATTTTGATTAATTAAAAAAAAATATTTTAGGATATTTATTATTTTTAATTATTTCAAGAAAGCATAAGGAGATAAGTCAAGTTATAGTTGAAATGCACATAAAATCATCTTGGTAAAGGGGGTTATGTAGATTTATACCCTTATGCTCGGTAGTAACTTGGTTAACATTATATGTGCACTGTAGTGTTAACTGCAGTTATTTCTACTTACAAAGGGCAACCACAATACAGCAAAGAAAATATTTTGTTCTGGATATAGCATTGACAGAACAAGAAATAAAACGTAAATTTTTTCAAAAAGTTTATTAAACATGGCGGTTTCTGCAGCAATCTGATGATACGTTTACAAATTAACAATTGATCAAGATGATACTTAGAAAGAGAATTAAAGGCGCATCCTAAACACAAAAAAAAACATATATTCTATATAATACGAACAAAATAGCTTTCGCAGGAAGAAAACAAAATTTTGATGAACACAAATATTTTTCGGAAGCTGTTTCTTTAAAATAATAAATTACACAAATATTTGTTTTAGAATATTTTATTAAAAATCGTCATCACTAAAATAATTATCTATGTCTGGATCTGTGTCAGCAGTATTATCCAGATCTTGTGAATTTCGTGGGATTTGGGCAAGTCCACGATAACATTCTTTTGCACTCTCATCAACTAACTTAATAAGGTCTGAAAGATCGCTTACTTTTTTTTCACTTATTTGTCTTGGCTTATCATACAAATTATCTAAAGTAATGTTCTTGATATCGATGAGTGTATCTTTTTTTTGTCTTCTAAAATTTAGTTCTTGAAATGGCTGATATTTCTGAAGCGACGTTTTAAAATTCATAATGCCAAATTCCTTGGTGTATCTTAGCCATTTCATATTTCTCCAGCAAATTTCAGTCTTATTGTCTCTCTTCTTTCTCTTTATTAACATTCCTTTTAGCAGAAAGCATTTCAGAAGGTAAATTAGCAAAACTCTTAAATAAACAAGAAGCAATTTCGTTTGCACGTAAAACACGGTATTAGTTTGTAAGTAAGGAATAGGAAAAACCTGTTGTAAGTCAAATACAAATATTTTTTGTCTTTTACTGTTTATACATTTTAATTTGTCTAATCTTTTTAACTCGTAAGCAGTTTCAGATTCTATATGATGATCTGCTAATAAATTCTCATGTTTTTTCCTTGCATCAGCTGTCTTACTGATATTAATATGATTCTGAAAAATATCACAATTGTTACAGGTATCGTTGCTTGGTTTTTTAAACTTTAAGCCTAATTTATCGATTGTTTGAGAGTAAACTTTATAAGAAACCGGTTCAGATGTTATGTCCTGGGTATACATTTGATACATCTTAGCTTTTGTTAATTCTGCTACTAGATACTTTTTACTAGTATGTTTTCGTGAGTAGTGAGACTCATAGGCAGGAAATTTTGATATGTGGCATAGACGAGTTCCATTCTAGATTCGGAAATTTTGTTTTTTGGTTCATGCCTGCCTCTGCTATCAGCCATAGGAATACCACAGTTGGATGACATTTTCTTTTTTGTAACAGTTTCTATAAATTTATTACTTTTGTCAAAAATAGCACAAAAACATACCTTGCAGCATTGGATTCTTCCTCCTTGGATTTCAATAAAATATGTAAAACACTTTTCTTTTTCTATATTTTTTGAAGGTTTATCAGTATCACTTCTGTTAGTAGTAATCTTCTTGTCAGAAATTTGAATTAATGACTTACCCTTCTATCGTAGTTGCCCATTCCCCAGTAATTTTGAAACAGAGATAATCTATGTTCACCAAATATTTTTTTCACACTTTCTTCTACAATCTCGCAGTGACCGTGACTGCCTAGCTTTATTGCGATTCCTTTGTTTGTTTCATATCCTTTACCCGTATTTCGTAAAACCTGTCTATTTTTTCTTTTTCCTACTTTACGTTTCAATATTTTGTGCATTGGTTGGCCATGTTCTTCATTGTTTTCAAAATTTGGTTCATCTGAGCCATTTTTCTCCTGTTCGGTGTCAGAATCACTATGGTGGTCTTCTTGAATGTGATCATAGGCCGGGTCTTTTACGCTTTCGTCTGAGTCAAAATCTTGCTGTATATTTTCTTTTACTAAAAAAAAGTATGGAATGTAGTGATCAATAATCAACAATTATACCACACGTGGAGAAATAATAATTGTTATTTCGAGTTGCCATCGTAGTGAACGTTCCTTGATAAAATTTGCGTGTGCTTTCTTCACAATCTAGACAAATACTGACAAGAAACTGATACGAATATGATTTGCGTGGACACCGCATTCTTGCAAAAAGGGATAACTTTGTATATCCTAGCAATACTTTCATATATATTTCTTCTATCACATTCCGGCAAAAGGGGTTATCTTGATTTAATGCCTTTTACTAGTACACATTTCGAATAATTCTCAAGTTAACATGACTTAAATCGTTTTGCTTCTCAGTTAATTTCATAATGTTAGAAAATATGTGCACATATACCATTTTACTAGTAATTACTATTTTGCTCTCCAGAAGATATCTTGAGTTATATCCTTAAAACAGTCGTAACGATTAAATTGTAGCCAAGTTACCCCTTTTTGATCAATACTAATATTTTAATTAGTAAACTTTCACTTAACTCTCTTTACCAAGATTGTGCACAATCAAAAATGCTGTCGAATGGTATACATAACACTATTTTGCAAAAAATCGACTTATCCCCTTTTGCCTTCCAGCCACAGATTTTATCTAAGACGAACAATTCATTTCTTAAATTGTTATTGTACTTATATATATATATATATATATATATATATATATATATATATATATATATATATATATATATATATGTTGGTCATAGACGGTTTTAGATACCTATCAGGCAACATTTACCTTGATCATGTTTATAGAAACATACGAAGTGCACTGTATATACGATTTCATTGACATACTTCTTTTCGACGTGTATTAAACCTGTAACGTTTTAATGCTGAAATTTAACCGTAACGAGTTGCATACTATATTTTATCTACGACAAACAAGTAATTTATTTTTGAAGTTGTTATTGTACTCCCAGAGTCCGGTAAGAATATATGACGGTCATAGACCTTTTTCTAAAGCCATGAGGCAACAATTTTTCCTGATTATGTTTACAAAACATACGCAATGCACTGTATATACTAAAAACCTTAAAAACGACGTTTTTTAAATGTTTTTATTCTTATTTGTTGCTTATAAAGTTACAAAATTATTCAGAAATTTCGACTTTTTTTTACAAATGTTTATACCTTTTTTAAAAATAAACATACAATCGTCATATTACACGAAATTTTAGATCTTGTACTAATTAAAATATGATCAACATTTTAAGGTAATCGATCAAATTGTTTAAAAGATATTTCATTTGTTTATACCAAATTAATTTTTTTGGCAACAATATAAGTCAGAAAATGATGAAGTTGCAGTAAATTATTATTCTATCAAAAATTTTAAAAAAATAACGAAAAAGAATTTTCAATATTGCAAAATCGTGTTGATTTTTTGCATATATATTATTAGCCATTGCTGCAAGCAAATTATTTTTTTATATTTAGAAAGCTTGCATTTTTTTACAAATAATTTTACAAACACTGTCCCAATGCTTCGTTGGCCTTGGGTTTCTCTGAAGATATTCTCAACCTGATTTTTGCTCTTACTAGGTGATGGTCTGTATCTTCATCTGCTCCCCTGAGGCTTCTTACATCCAGCACATTACTTCCATGTCCAGCATCGATAATTACGTGGTTAATTTGGTTCCCCGTGGAGTTGTCATTAGAGACCAAAGTCTGTTGATGAATGTTTTTATGTTGGAACATAGTAGACTTTACAAGCATATTTTTAGCCGATGCTAGCTCTACGAGCCTTTGTCCATTGTCGTTTGAGATATTGTGGAGCCTGTGTTGTTCTCTTGTCGGTCTTAGATTAGGTTCTTTCTTAATTTTTGCGTTGAAGTCTCCACAGATTATCTGCATGTCTTGTTTGGGGATTTTCTCAAGCGTTCTTTCGAGTTGTTCATAGAAGTAATCTTTAATATGTTCGTCTTTATCTTCTGTCGGAGCATGTGCGGATATAATTGAGATATTGTACCATTTTCCCTTCATTCTAATATAACAAGGTCTTTAACTAATGGGCGTGAAACTTATTATACTGTTCAGGTATTCTCCTCGTACTACAAAACCTGTGCCAAATTCGTGTTTTCCTGCCTGGTTTCCACTGTAAAAAATAACCGCCTTGTCTATTTTTATGTTTTCCGTGTCTAGCCACCTTAGTTCTTGTATTGCAGTAACGTTCATCCCTACTTTTTCTAACTGTTTTAATGCATGTATAGCTGCTCCCGTCCGGTACCAACTTAGAACATTTCATGTTCCAACATTTAAAGTCCTTTCCATTGCGATTGTCGTTTTCCATATGTATCTGTTCGATTCCGAGGCAAACTTGCAGTTTTCATAACAAACTGTTTTTTATAAGGGTAGGTTGTTGGCCTTCCGCTTAACCCTCCTCCTTTATATGGGCTTGGGACCGGCAAGAAAGACTGTTAAGCTACTCGATCCACCCAACAGTCATTCCAGGCGGAGTATAATTACTATTACTACATAATTTTCTGACTTATATTGTTGAAAAAAAAAATTACTTTGGGATAAACAAATGAAATACCTTTTAAACTATTTGACCGAACGATTTGAAATTTTAATTACACCTTAAACACTAGAGGACCCAACATTTAATGTCATGTAAAGGTCAGAGGTTTATTTTTAAAAATGTTATTAACATTTATTAAAAAAAACGCCATTTTGAAGAGTTTTATATGACTTAATAAGTGTCTTAGTCTTAAATTTATTTCAAATGCTTTATTTTTTACTGATAGACGAAAAAAGCAAAAATTTACCGTTTTTTGACTTTAATTTGTTAATATTTAATTAAGTCCAAAAAATCGAGTGCAGGGAACATATAGGTTCTTGTTCTAGAGATCCATACTACTCAAAACAACTGTCGTTTTTCTCGCCAGATAAGTGTCACTAAAAAAAGCTTATACACCTGGGCTATAATGTTAAAAGTTTAGTGTCAAAGTCATAGCCAACTATTTAGACTATTATGTATTTATTAACATTTTACACACCAACAATCCAAACAACTTATTTATTTTGATTTTTCATCCAATACTAACAAATTAAGGAACAGTCTGGATTATATATATATATATATATATATATATATATATATATATATATATATATATATATATATATATTTTTAAAATTGTTCTGATTGAATATTTTCACGCCAACCTGATAAAATTTCAACTAATTTTTGTTGCAATTAATATTTAGTTAATAAAAATTACTAATAACTCACAAATTAAAGCGGTTAGGTATTGAAAACGTCTAAACGTCTAATAAATAATAAAGTATTATAAAATAACATTTCGTAACAATACTAAAAAACAGGGTGTTCCATTTAAGAAAACTCAAAAAATTCTCATTCCGAGTTTCGACCGACCCTGTATATCAAAATAATATTTCGCTATATTATTAATTTAACACAATAGAAGATTATATTAAAAATCTTTTAAACATAAATTTATTTTTACATATTAAATCGCTACAATTCTTGAGGGTGTTTTTGCTACTTTGCTGGCTTTGTGAACTTTGCTACGAAATTAACCCAGATGTCTGTCCTTTAAAACATACGCTTTGCAAATTACTGTATTATTCGACTTTTACTATCATTTACTAGATGTCACAACGTAGCCTGCTTTTTAAATATGTATCAGTAATTGTTTGCATTTATCTGCAGTCGAAAGTTAGCTAGGTAAGGTGTCGAAAGTTTACATTAAATATTAGCGCACGTGGTAAATACAAAATGGATAAAAGGAAGTTAGGGAAGAAGGACACCGACGAATATTCAGGGGATGAAAACCATATTGATATAAATAACCTTCTAGGTAATCAATTAGAAGTACAAGCTGAAGTTGTTTTTGATAGTTCACCGTTGGAGGATAAAGGGCAGAATGAACTTATTATTTCAGATCCAGAAGATATTTCAATTGCAGATTCTGATAGTAAAGATAACCTCCCGTTGTCTGTGCGTGTGTCTCGCTATGGGGTAAGTGCTCCACAACCTAAGCCGAAGAAAAAAAGGAGTATTCCTGGACAAAACAAAATATTGATCTCAATTTTCCTGACTGGAAGCCAGTAAGTGAACCAGAAAATATTCTCACGCCTTTACAGTTATTTTCCCTTTTTATCGATGATGACGTTGTGGACCTAACTACATATTTTAGAAATCTATATGCATCTCAACACAATCGCTCTGGAGATATCAATCAAACTGAAATTAGGTGTTTTATTGGGATATTACTTCTAAGTGGATATTTCTCATTTCCTCGAAGGTCTATTTACTGGGAATACAACAATCACGCAGGGTGTAAGTTGGTGTATTCGGCAATATAGCGAGAGATTTAATTTTAATATGCAAAATATACTTGTCTCTGTAATGCCGAATTACAAAAAGGCGATAAATTTGCTAAAATGCGTCCGCTATTTGACATAATCAATAAAAATTTTCATATGTTTCGTCCATTTGAAGAACATTACAGTGTTGCTGAAGCGATGGTCCCTTACTATGGGCAGCATGGATCAAAACAGTTTATCCGAGGTAAACCCATTGGATGTGGCTATAAACTATGGGTCGTAACCACAAAACAGGGATATGTCGAGTTGTTTGAACTTTATCAATGTGCCACCACTCCACTTTCTGATACATACAAGGAATTAGGATTAGGAGCCAGTGTTGTATTTTTATTTGCAGATAAATTGTAGTCTGATAACCCAGGTGCTCCATTCCACTTATTCTGTAATAAGTTTTTTACTTCACTTCCATTACTACGTGAGCTAACAACAAGAAATTTAAAATGCACTGGAACAATTCGAGAAAATCAAGTTCCGGGTTGTCCTCTGAAAAATTCCATGCTTTTCAAAAAAGATCAGAGGGATGTATTTCAATACTCACAAAAGACAAAAATATTATAGTATGTAAATGAAACGCCAATAATGTCTTTACTATTGCATCAAATGCTACTTCATCACTGCCAATGCTACAGGTGAAAAGACATTCGAAGAAAGAAAAGAAAAGTATACTCATCCCACATCCATGTTTATTTAACTATCATAATAAAGAATATCTTTAATTTTTATACTTAGTTTTATAATGAAATCCATGATCCTTAAGAAGCTTGGATTCCTACTGTTGGTTATAACATACACCTGATAACTCAAAAATAGCCAACCTAAATAAAAATTTTTATTTGTAAAACTTGTATATAATTGAAGTATAAAGCCATTCATAGCAGAACTTATTAAAAATTTTAAGGTAAAAAGTTTTAGGAATATCTGGGTTAATAACGAAATTAAAAACGTAATTATCTTTTAAATTACCTCGTATAACACTGCTAAGTCTTATATTGAAAAAAAAAACATCGAGAAATCTCAAAAAATGTAAAAATATACAGGGCGTTCCATTACAAAAAAGATAAATTTGTTCCACCCCGTCAATATGGGTGACACTGTATATTTGAAAATATTTTTAAGACTATATATATATATATATATATATATATATATATATATATATATATATATATATATATATATATATATATTCCCATTTTCTCCAATATAACTACATTCCTATTGTTACTTTTCTCTACATAGCACAATTTGTATCCGTCACCTAGTTCTTTTGTCCTGTCTAGCTCGTCTCTTAAATGTAAGCAGTTTGTACTCTTCTTTTTTAAAGCGCATCTACCAGACTCATACCCTTACCTGTTCGACTTTCAAAATTGCAAGCCCATATTCTAATTTTTATAATCAATAATTATTATTCACAATTAAATATGTTACCAATTGGTATTTTAATTATGAAATTTGATAAATAATAACTTTATTTTAAAAATAATATAAATGTTAAGTATTTAGTATTTATTTTCATATTTAACATTTAATATTTTTATTACTGTAATATATTGTGATCTTATTTAGTGGTATATCCCAACTTATCATTTATTTTAAAAGATATTACTTTTGTCTATTCAGTAAAATCTCATTTTTTAACTGCTTAGCACATGTAGTCTGTTTTTAAGTTCAAAGAATCTGAATTCGCTTTTGTTATTTGGAAATTATGTTGCAAGTACAGAAAACGTTGTAAAGTATCATATTCCTGTGACTATTTAGTTAGATTATCGCCATTCAATAGCGCATTACAATAGCGCTAATTTATGGGAGTGCACTTGGACCACCTAGGAACGGTTAGAGGGTTTTCTGACCATCTCAAGACACTTTCTATCGAGAGAGCGTACAGTAATTATCTTGCGTTGCTCGAGACGTCCCTTTTTTGTGCCTTGGCCGGCGCCGCAACAGGCAGATATACAACTCTACTCCACTGGCTACAATAATTAATACACCATATTTCAAAGGTAAGTCTTTTCTCTGTACATTTAACAGCAATGAGTTAATTTTTGTAATATTTAAATTAATTGCTAATTTATTCACAATCAAAATATTGCATTTTTCTTCATTATTATTCTTATTCATTTAACCAGCGACCTCTTAGTTTTGCACAAAACGATAAAGAAAAATATTTTTCCATTAGATGTCCTATTTTATTCGTCTTCAAATGTCCGATAACAATAAGGACAAATTAACATATATTAATGTTTGTATTAAGGATGCGTACACACCAACAACCATGCTCTGATTAGGGATTATCGAATCAATTAATAGTACACAAAACTAATTAGTTGACTATTCATGGCAAAGCAGAGGATAGTACGATTCAATTCATTCTGTTAGAAAGGTCATTGTAGATATTCTCGTTATTTATGTTATCTACATGGGAGTTCGTAGCATACATAAATATATTAAATTTGTAGGATTTTCGCGATATTTGACTGGTGCAATTTGATTAGCGCTAGGGAGTTGTACCCTGATGCGAGTATTCAGTTTGTACAAAGTCGTTTTATAAAAAGGCTGAGAAAGCTTATTTTATATGGTCTGTAATCATTATTATACATGATGTGCAAGTTCTTAGTATAAATTGGTGTGGCAGAAATGAAATTTTATTTGTTTTTGTAATGAAAGTGCTTTGCTTTTAGTGAAAGAAAATATCAGCTTTTTATCAGCAATCCGGTTTCAGACGTTACCGTTCAACCCTTGACAATTTAGTCCTATTACAAACACAAATAGCTTTCGCTATTTCAAACAAACAAGATCTGATCGCTACTGTCTTCTTTTTTACCGTCTAAAAACTTTTTACAACAAAGAACGTTCAAAGTGAAAACAAATGTGGAAATTTCGGCGACATTCGGGCAAAATAATGGAGTCCCACAAGGTTCAGTACTCAGTACAACACTGTTCATTCTTGCAATAAATGATATTTGTTCCAGTATTTGTTCACCAGTCAAGCTCTTAATATACGCAGATAACCTTAATTTATATTGGAATGGAAAAAGTACAATTGCCACATGCAACGTGCTCTAGACCGCTGTAAATCAACTTAGCGAATGGTCCAAAAAACCGGATTAGCTCTTTCAACCACTCAGTCGAAATTAATACGGTTTAGCCAAAGACCCTGCAGCCAAAGTTAAATTATTACACTTAATGGAACTCCATTGCAACTAGTTACTCATGACAAAATACTTGGTTTCATTGCAACTAGTTACTCATAACAAAATACTTGGTTTAACGTTAAACAGTAGGCTAACTTGGAAACAGCATATTGGTGTAGTTAAGGGCCATGCAATAAAGAGACTCAATATCATCAAGGCACTATCAAAGTACACATGGGGTGCTGACGAAACCATCTTACTTAATATATATTTAATATATATACATAGCTTTAATCCGCTCAAAATTGGACTACGGCAGCTTCATATATATGTCTGCATCAAAATCTGACTTAAAGCTACTGAACTCTATGCATAACACTTCTATTCGTCTTTGCTTAGGCGCTTTCAAATCTAGTCCCATAGACAGCCTTTACTACAAGGCTAATGAACCACCTCTCTGGATTCGACGAGAGTATCTTCTTCAATGTTACTTTACTTCCTTGTCCGCAAATCCATCCAATTAAGTCTACCATTTAATAACTTCAACATCGCCTATGGAGATCCCGCAAAGGATCCAATCAATAATAGACATCCAGAAATTAGCTCTTAGAAAAACCATCGACCTTACTAAGACACATCCCTTCCCAATCCCGGATACTCCGCCTTGGAATAGACCAATCCCACATTCAATCAATTCTCTATTAGAATATAGTAAACATGAAACCTCAAACCTTCTTATAAGGCAGCACTTCGAAGAAATCATAAGCAAGAACCATTTCCAAAAAAATCTGTATACAGATGCCTCCAAAAGCGAAGCAGGCGTTGGATGTGGCGTTACCACATATGATGAAATAATAAAATCATCTTTTTTACCGAATTTATGCAGCGTATACACTGAAGAACTTTATGTCATACTAGAGGCTTTTAAAAAACTAAAAACAGATGATAAAAATCAAACAATATGCACAGACACCCTGTCGTCACTACACTCGATAAAAAGTCTATACTCTCCGCATTCCTTAGTTCAAGAAATCCGTAGGATTTACAGTGCACTCGCTTTTCAAGGTGTAAATGTCACGATCATCTGGCTACCGTCCCATATCGGCATCCCTGGTAATAAAAAAGCAGACCAAGCAGCCAAGCAAGCTTCTTGTGTAAACAGTCACTCCTCAAAAGCCCAACATACTCAAATTCGTAATGACATAAAGCAAATATTCAAGCAACAACAGTATCATAACTGGAAAACCCACTGGAACACAATCAAGAGTGCATTAAATGAGATCCGGCAGACTGTTGAAAAATTTGAACTTCCAACAATTTCTAGGAAGGAAAAAGCTGTCATCCGAAGATTAAGAATAAGACATACCCAAATCACACATGAATACACTTAATGGAGTCCAAGCCGAAGCTTAATTGCCAAATCTGCTCAAGTGTATTAACTGTGAAATACATCCTGATCAAGTGCCCCCGGTACGCAAAACACAGAATGAAACATAAACTTAAGTCAAATATAAAAGATGTTCTAAACTCACCCGATCAAGTCTTTAACCTAATTGGTTTCTTGAAAGACATTCAGTTGGCAACAAAATATGACCCCTTATTTTCCATGTACTTTACCTTTAACTTATAACTTAGTGATAAAACTGTTGTATTATTTAGTCATAGGTTCTAAGCTTATAGATTAACTGTAGCAATTAGTAACATGGGCTTTTTTAATTATTATACACAATATTGTTTGTGTCAATGGTCTTTGCAGCCGAGACACAATAATTTAAATAAAAAAAACTATTTTTTAATTCCTTTTGGGATAAAGAGATTTTTAAATAGCATTGGCAGTAAACACTTGGAAGAGTTCATTTACGCGACAAGAGTTGCCCGTTTCACAATATGTAAACTATTTTAATTTTATTAAAATCTATAAACATACTAAATAAGTAATAAAATTACTTTTTTCTATAGCTAATGTTAAAGTGTTGCTATAACAACTAGTTTGAGTAGATAAAGTATCACTTTAACCACAAGGGTAGATAAAGTGACACTTTAACAGCAAGAGTAGAAATTTAATAATGTCATCTGACTCCAGGATTTTGGACTTTTTAGCTGTGTATCCTCCACTCAGGTTTTTTAGTAAGGTGGTTAACTTGCTAAATTTAGAAATGTCACAATTTTCATTCACCAACAACGTACGCTTCAGCATCGCATAATACGACCATAATGACGATGGCATCGCTTTCTTTCAGAAAAATACGCCAGAGTATTTTTTCACTCACGCCATTGATATTCTTAATGCTTTTCCACTTTTTAAAAGACTGGTATTCTTTCTCATACATCATCCTAGATTTTTGTGGCAACAATAAACTTTCTGCTTCCAACGCTGCATTTTCTACCTCTGATGGCAGGTTTTCCTTTTCTTGTGTCAATTCTTTTCCGTCCATTTTGTATTTATTCACTTTGTACACAAAACGGAACAATATTCTCCGCAAAAACCAAAACGTAACATTTGTTTGACATTTCGTCGGTCGAGTGTTATAATGTTGCATTAGCATATTTTACAGTTTGGCAGGAAAAACAATTTAAAAAAATGGTCACTGTATTTTTATTTTAAGACTCTTTGGTTATAGAAAGTTTTAATTTTTATATGTATAATAAAGTTATAAAGAGTTATTTATAAAATTTTATTTATTTATTTTTTATTTAACAAACAAAAGTATTTTGAAAAATTATAAAATGTTGATAGAACATTATGATTTTATTGAAACATCAACTTTTACAAAAACGTAACGACATATTTGAAAACTAACTTTTGAGATTTGATGGTGGTCTGTACCTCTCGGTTCTTATTCAATCTTCTGAGGACTTCCTCATTTGTGACTAGGTCAGTCCACGGGATCTTAAGCATTCTCCGATATAGCCACATCTCAAATGCTTCCACTTTTCTGCACATATCTTCGTTCAAGGTCCACGATTCAACGCCATCAAAAAGAACAGAGAAGACGTAGCATCGCAGCATTCTTACTTTTGTATCAAGAGAGAGGTTGTGACTCTTGAAGATGGCCCCCATCGGATTAAAGGTGGATCTAGCTTTTCCGATCCATGCTCGCTCTAATCTCCTGGTTGTTGGTCCATTCTCCATTTATTATGGTGCCGAGGTAGTTGTAGTGCGTCACTCTTTCTACAGAGGATTGGTTGACGTACAGTTGACCTTCTGTGATATTTATATTAAAACGCCTTATACCTTAAATCAACGCCTTCCATTTTTTACACAATTAACTTTACAAAAACAACTTAATCAGGCCAAGTTCGTTATCTTCGACACACAACACGACGTGGTTCTTAGACGAAATTATAATGTTCTAACAGCAAAAATACCGGATTGCTATTGGTCGCATCCGATAGAACATTTTAATATTAAGCTATTTTTAAATTTGTCATTTAGAACAATTTAATATTGACTATATCTAAAGATACGATCAAATATTTATGCAGGAGTCGATTTTAATAGAACAATATGCCATCCCTTAAGCAAATTCTGTACATATCTCGATTTTCACCAAAAGTGCTGATAAAAAATTATAACACTCGACCGACGATTTGTTGACAGAGTAATTCATATCCCTAGCAATGGAGCAACACAATTGCGATTTTTGTGCTAAAAATTACAATTTTCTTTGAAATTCTATTTTTTACCTGAACTTGAAGTCTTGCTATAGAAAAAAATGTTGTATTGCACACGACGATAAAATCGCATTATCTTCTCGAGCATAATTAGCGTCTCGACTGACGTCTCGACGCTAAAAAACGCTCTCGAAGATAAAGTACAATTTTATCGTATTGTACAATAAATAACTATTATTCAATTTTAAAAATATTATCTGAGTTTTAAAATATTGAAAACATAGTATGAAGCTTCGCGCTAATCTACAGTACCGCCTACTGTAAATCAACATTACCGCACTACTGTACAACTGTTTTTTCACTGTTTATCATTTTTAAAGATTTTTGGACTGGTATGTTGTTGTTCAGTCTCAAACACATTTTATGATTCTATTGCAAATCTTTCTCTGAACTATTCATACAAATAAAATAGTAAAATAACCTGGTCAACTGGTTAACAACAATGAATTGCCTTTTTATTGCCAAGATCTTTGTGTTTATGCCATTAAATTTTTCACTTTATTTTCCAAGGAAATAAATACCGTCAGGCTTTGGCGACTCTCCGGAATGCGGAATCCCCTTTATCCGCGTCTCTAAATACCACCTTTTCGTCTATACTATATATAGATAGGTTTTATTACGGTAGTGTTGAATCCAAATTGAATTCCAGAATACTTCTCACAATCAGATGGAGATTTATTGAGAAGTGAATGGAAGTTTCCAGCTTATACTCCAAGATCTAGGCTACTTCGCAAACTATATTACGTCAATTATGGTTAAAGTGGTTAGTCGGGGAATCTCTTTGTTCGAAATATTACCGTTCTGGTAAGAGAAGAAGGTGTGTAAGCGCTGATGGAATGCCAAAACTTGTTGGATATTAACAAACTTTAAGACAAATTATGTCTCATTCATTTGAAAACAGGAGATCGGTTTTCAATTTATTTTACCAAGGTGACTGCATTTTTTGTTAGTTACAGGTATAAAAGTGTTATAAAGGTCAAATCTAATGTAATGAATAGGTAGAAACCTTTTAATACTTATGACATTTACATGAGATTACAATGTTATTAGATTGTGTTTTTTACAAAAATTGTATAAAAGATCGGCAAAAACAGTGTTTCATTATTTCTTCGTATGAAGAAATGTTTTTTTAAATCAGCTAAATATATACATAAATTTTCTAAACTCAGTAAAATATATTGGGTTTTGTATTTAATGTCTTGAAGAAAGTTATGCATAATTTCAAAATTTTACCTTGTATTATTTATAATAGACCATACATAATAAGTTTAATAAGATCAGGTTGATTTTAAGGGTGTTCCATTAAAAATAAAGATGATAGACTTGATAGACTAGACTAGGCTTGAATTACCCTGCACATTTCAATTTAAAAGTTGCATTTCTCAGCCTTTTTTAAAGTAAAGCTTCTCCCCGAGGATTCTGGGGGGGGGGGGGCAAGTCGACATTGAAAAAGAAGAAAAACAAACAACTCCATATAGCAACATACAACCGCCCCAGGGTAAAAGATGAAAAACTCTCTACGAACTAGAAGAGGATTTGAATTATGCTCCAACTGAAAAAGCAACCGATGAGGAAAAAAATTCTTTTTACGAAGACGTTAAAAATGCTATAGACAACAACAAAGAATCCAAAATAATAATAATGGGAGACTTTAACGCCAACATTGGAAGTAAGATTGAAGACTCTAAAAGCAAGATTGGAAATTTTGGATTCGGCACAAGAAACACAAGAGGAGAAAAACTCATGGAATTCCTGGAACAAGAAAACATGTATGTTATGAATACCTTCTACAAAAAAAAACCTAACAGAAAGTGGACATGGACAACTAACAGAACTACCAAAAATAAAATAGACTATTTTCTTTCAAACAAAAAAGGAATATTTGAAGACGTCACAACAGTAAACAACGTAACAACGGGTAGTGACCATCGTATAATTAGAGAAAAATAAATATTAACATGAAAGAAGAGAGAAAAAGGATTAAAAAAAAACAACGAGGATAGATGCCTTTAAACTAAGAACAAATAAAGAGCAATTCCGAGAGGTCTTAGCGGATAAGTTTGAGTCTGATCCTTTACATAATCAAGATCAAATTGACGAGATTAATAAAAACATAAATAAAAACCTTCTCGCAGCAGGACTACAGGTCGCAAAGAAAACAAGGACAACAACCGGTTAACCTACAAAATGGACAATTACCAACCGGTTGAACAGGCTGGCTTCCGCAAAGGATATAGTACATCAGACCATCTGCTGACAATGAGAACATTGATAGAGAAGGCAAATGAATACCAACTACCCGTATTTCTTGTCTTCGTCGACTATGAAAAGGCGTTTGATAGTATCGAGATGTGGGCCACAGAACAAGCTATTAATAATTGTAGAATAGATTTCAGATATAGGCAACTAATACATAATATATATGAAAATGCAACTATGATAGTACAACTAGACGAAAATACAAATCCCATCCCCATTAAGAGAGGAGTGAGACAAGGAGACGTAATATCGCCAAAACTTTTTAACCTAGCCCTAGAAGACGTCTTCAAAACTACAAATTGGTCAACCTATGGCATTAACGTTAATGGCAACAAGTTAAACCACCTCAGATTCGCTGACGATATAGTGATTATAGCGAGCACATACGAGGAACTGCAAATTATGATGGGGGAACTAGCAGCCAGCTCCCAATACGTCGGCCTAAAAATGAATATGAAAAAAACAATAATAATGACAAACACAGATGACCCCAGACGTATAACTATAAATGGCAGTGAGATAGAACAAATCCAGGAACATATCTACCTAGGCCAAATCCTGAGACTTGACAAAAAGAACCAAAGTGCGGAAATTACTAGAAGAGCAAGAATAGCATGGGCAGGATTTGAAAAACTTAGTTGGATACTTAAGAACCGCAAAATACCCCAATAATTGAGAAGCAAAGTGTTCAACCAATGCATCCTTCCTATCATTACATATGGATGTGAAACCTGGACCCTAACCAAGGCAAACATGAATAAACTAGCCACAACAGAAAGAACAATGGAAAGAGCAATGTTAGGTATACGGCTGTCAGATAAAAAGAGGAACGACTTGGTAAGATCAAAAACAAAAGTCGAGGACATAGCAACAAAAATTGCCAAACTTAAATGGAGCTTCGCGGGCCACACTGCTAGACAAAAAGACCAACGTTGGAATACTACAATACATCATTGGAGACCTTACAAAAGTAAACCACCAAGAGGAAGACCACAGATAAGATGGGTTGATGATATTAAAAGAATAGCCGGAACAAATTAGAAATATGTTGCTCAGGATAGAGACCGATGGAAGGAGTTTGGAGAGGCCTATGTCCAGACATGGACGACACAAGGCTAAGAAGAAGAGAAGTAGGTATAAATTAAAAACTGCACAAAAATTAACTAACAAAATACAGATATTGAATGAGAAGTAAAAAATTAAAAGAACATCAGTCAATAGAAGATTTGATTCGTAACGTTTGTCAAAATTTAAAGGTTATTAACGTGATCCAACAATTTTAAATAATGTGTTTAAATTTTTATTATAATTCTCGTATATAATATATCATAAGAGAGAAAATTTTGCCGGCAATATTTTCAACCGGTATGAAAGCTTGTTGCCTGGCAATTTTCCCGAATTAAATTTTAACAGTTAAATTACGAGACGTCAGTCAACTGATTTTGTCAAAATCTCATAAGCGAAAATTGCCAAATGGCAACAATCTTGAATAAAACCAGAAGAAAATTTTTTCCGGTAAATAATTTTCTCTCGAATATTCGACAAGACTATTCCACGAGATAATTAATGCACCATATCAACGAAAAATAATCTTTATTTATTTTTACTATTAAATGTACAATTATTATAAGCTATAGTAGTTTGCCCATTCTTTTCTACCAAAGCATAATTTTGTATAATTGACCTGTAGCATTTGGGAACTGGAAGGTCCAGCTTCATTTGTTGCTCTAAAATTTTCGTTCAACTTCTGGTGGTGACTAGAATCCAGCTGCAGATATGGCTTTTGCTTGCATTTCAGTGACCCGTTAATTGATTTAACTCCTATTATAGTTTATTCGTCTTCCGGGTTTGGACCGTGTCATTTGTGAGTGACCCAAAAGTGGGTTCATCATGAGATGAACCCACTTTTGGGTCACTCACTAATGACACGGTCCAAACCCGGAAGACGAATAAACTATAATTCTGACTCTGGCCGTGGAAGCCTACATTTTCATTTGAATTAACTCCTGTTCAGAAACACCTTGCTTGGACAAGACTCACACAGCTGAAGATCGATGAGAATGGTTTGTTATTTTATGTTTTTTGTGTCTATTTTAATTTTTTTTTAGCTGACGTTTTTGTCCACTTAGATACCGTGTTAGTCCAAGTGGACAGTTTTTGAACCAAGATTCATCCTTTCAGTTGGAATAAACGAAAAGAAAGAGTCTGTCTGATAAAATCTTTGGCTTCCTTTTTTCCATTAATTTCAAAAATAATCTAACTGTGCATAAACTTTCGTTTGATGAATTTCTTACCAGCCAATTGCAGCTTGCCAAACTTTTCGAACCGCTTTGATTTGTTTTGGAAAAAATGCTGTTGTATTTAATTCGGCCCGTAAATTCTCCCATAACATAACATAATTCTTTTTTTGTTGTGTTTGTTATTATTAGTAAAAGGTTTGAAAAAAAGCAAATTTTCAAACAATTGTAAAAAATACTTCAAAAACAGTTTCAAACAACAAAAAAAAGAAGCTAGGATTACCAAAATAAATGTCAGTATTAATAGATTGGGAACAGTCATACCATACTAAATATAACGGTTCTCGTTCGATTACCGAAGTCTAGCAGTATCGGTTGCAGTTAGGACTTGGATGGGTGACCGTTTGGAAACACAGCATGTTGTTACCATGTGAAACCTTCCTTCTGCGAAACGGCTGAACTGATTTTTATGAAATTCTACATTCTGTATTCTATAGGTCTGAGAATAGGTTGTTATTTATTTTTCATACCCCTAAGGGGCAAGAGTGGTTCACCCCAAACATTGTTTTATATATTTTTTTTATTTTTTATTTTTATGTCTTTACGATGTGGCATTAAAAATACATACAGCCCTTAATTTTCACTCCTGTCTTACTAAACCCTTTTTTTGAATAGCTATAAATATATTAGTGTCACAGAGTTAGGTAATTTACCTACTTCTCCGAAATGACTAAACCTATTTTTATGAAATTTTACGTGTGTATTATATAGGTCTGAAAATGGGTTTTTATTTATTTTTCATACCCTTAAGCAATAAGGGTTGTTCACACAAAGATTTTTTTTTATTTTTTGGATAAAAATTTTTATTTCTATTTTTTTATGATGTGGCATTAAAAAATACAAACAAAAATTAATTTTTGCCCCTCTTACTAACACCTATTTCTTAATGGCCTTAATTTCTTAATATTAGTGTCACAAATTTAGTTGCCATATTCCTTCGAGTATGGGTCTATCCCAAACATTTCTTTTATTTTTGAACAATTTTATTTATTGTTATTTTTAAAAATGTTGCATTAAAGAATACATACAACCCTTAATTGTTATCCTTTTACCACCAACCCCTATTTTTTAATAGCGAAATGAGTGTGACAGTAAAGCTTTTTGTAAAGCTTTTTGGTGTATATGGATTGTACAATGTGGTCGAGGTAAAGTTATCGCTGAGAAAATGTGTTCAATCATTATTAGATTTTTTAATTCTGAAAAATCCAATTCGGAAATTGTGAATCTGTTGCAATTGTCATGGTATAGTGTAAGAAATACAGTCAGAAGATACAAAACTACAGGATAGGTCGTCACAAAACTTGAATGAAGAAATGTACAAAAAGTAAGATAACTGAAGCAGATCGAAGGGCGTTAAGACGAATTATAGCAAAAACTCGAAGAGCAAATTATATGGAGTTAAGCGTTTTATGAAGTGACGTTATTGAAAGACACGTTTCTAGATCAACATGTCACCGAGAGGCCCACAAATTAGGATTTAGTACTACTTTACAAAGTAAGTTTTATAGTTGAAAGAATTAGTACGAGTTGTTTTTACTAAATTTCATTTTATTTTAAGCTGAGGAAAAGCTACTTTTAACATTATAACAGAAGAAAAATAGACTAAGATGATCAAAAGAACATAAAGATTGGACAGTCGCAATAGAATTTATTACAATAGAGTGATGAGTCCAGATTTGCAGTGTGTGTTGGAGAAAGTTCTTCTTCTTCTTCTTCTTCTTAGAGTGCAAGATATAACAACCAAGATAAGTCATACGGTTGGTTCTCTCCTGGTAAGCTGTTACCACTTCTGGTTGTATTGGCGTTTTATTGACAACCATCACCTTTGTCTATGTGGAGTTTAGCTTCAGTTCGTATTCATAACACGTTGTGGTAATCTTATTAGTCAGATGTTGAAGTTCTTTGTAACTATTTGCAATTAAAATTGTGTCATACGCATACTTCAGATTATTAATATTGATACGATTAATTAAGATACCAGATTAAACACTATCTACTGCTTTATTGAAAACGGACTTCGAATATATCGACTGGTCCAACGAAGACTGTAGTAACTAAAATTTTCCACTTTTTGAGTTACGAGCGCAAAACAATAAAACATAATGATATCTTCCCCAGGAAAGAATCGTATCTCAGTAAACGTAGTTATGCAACCAATATTACGTGTAAGAGTTTTATAGTATCTCCGATTTATGAAAAACAACCGTAGAAAATCATCGTATCTTGAGTTACAATAGTCTTCGTTGTTATATGAGGCGATAGCATAGGTATCGTAACATGAGTTACTACGGTATTCTGCGTTAGTTTAAGGTTATGTTCAAAAGTTTAGTTTTGTTATAATTGCCATAATGTGTTCCAGAAGTGAGTTAATATTGGAATTAGCTGAGAAAGCGTATAAAAACACTGAAACGGATATTTCTTATCGTTCTTTTGAAGGTAAATTTATAATAAACTTTATTTAAAATAATAACAGCAAAGTAAAAACCTACTTATTTTTTAAGGTAAACATATTGCTGAAAGTATTGTAGAAGAAAGCAAATACAAAAAGGCGAATGAGGATCCTGGTGACCACGAGACTGATATTAATCCTGAATGTTCTACAGGTTGGTTTAAATTCCGCATGAAAAAATATTACGTAGGCATTTACCTCATTTTTGTTTAATTTTAGTAAGCTTAGAAGAGAATGAAGCCAATAGGAATGAAAATGAAATAATTGAGAAGGAAAGCGATGAGGAACCATTTCATGCAGACTCTGATACTGACCCAGATTACATTCCGACAGAAGACAAAAACATCCCTGAAGTAATAATTAAACCTAATACGAATATAACTGAAGCAACCACAAATAGAAAGAGAAGAAGCAGAGGCAATATAGAGAGAGTAAGTAGAAAAAGAATTAGAGACGTTAGTAAGTGGGCGGATGAAAAATCTAAAACAAGTCTAAACCTGGGACTTGAACATGAAAATCGAAAAGGTATTCAAATTAAAGGAAGACAGATGGGTGCACCATGCGCAAACACATGTAGACTAAAATGTGCTACCAAAATAGCTAAAGAAGATAGAGACCTTTTTTTCAATGAATTTTGGAAGTTAAAAGATCATACGAGAAAGTGGAATTTTATTGCTCGTCATGTGAGACAGGTTGCCAAAAAACAAGTAACTATTACTGCAGAACAACGGTCTCGAAGAAATTACTCTCGAGAATATTACTTTTACATTCGCAATGAAAAACAACGTGTTTGCAAAACTATGTTTTTGGAAACCCTTAACGTTTCAGAAACTTGGATCACTACAGCATTAAGGAAACTGCAAGATGGTGGATCGTTAGAGGAAGATAAACGTGGAAAGCACACTAACAGACCACATAAACTATCACCAGAACTTATAGACAACGTAAAAAATCACATAAATCAGTTTCCTGTAGTACCTTCCCATTATACCCGTAAGAATACGATGAAGATGTACCTTGAAGAAGGGCTAACTATCTAAAAAATGTACCGATTGTACAACGAGCATTGCGAAAAAAATAACATCACTACAGCTGCCACGTCACGCCAGTATAGAGATATTTTCAATGAACAGTTCAATATTGGGTTCTTTAAACCAAAAAAGGACCAGTGTACTGTTTGTTCTGTTTTTAATATGGCTAGTGATGCTGAAAAAGCAAAATTGCTCGAACAATATGAGTCCCATATGAAAAACAAAGAAGTTATCAGAAACTTAAAAGACATAGACAAACAGCTTGCACTAGATGATAAGAGCTTGTGTGTGGCTTGCTTTGACCTTTAAAAGGTTTAAGCTACCCCTTTGTCTAACGTAAGTGATTTTTACTACAAAAGCAAATACTTTACATATAACTTTACAGTTTATGATGTTGGAAATAATCAGGGTTACTGCTATGTATGGCACGAGCAGGTGGCTAAAAGAGGTCCTAATGAAATTGCCAGTTGCCTCTGGAAATTTTTAGATCTCAAGGCACAACAAAGTGTTAAAACAATAATATTCTACTCAGACAACTGTGGGGGACAAAATATGAATCGTTTTGTGTTTTCGATGTTTGCTTTTGCTGCTGCTTATTTTCATATTGATATTGTTCACAGATTTCTGGAAAAAGGCCACACTCAGAACGAGGGTGACAGTATGCATGCTGTTATCGAAAATGCAAAGAAAAGGCAATCGGTTGTATATGTGCCAGAACAGTGGGTTACATTAATTAGAATGGCTAAAACTACAGGAAGAGTTTATAATGTTACGGAAATGTCCCAAGATAATTTTTTTAATTTTAAAAAACTGACTGATACCGAGAATTGGAAACGTGACAACGAAAAGAAATCAATAAAAGTTAGCAAAATACGAGAAATAAAATTTTCGCATGAACACCAAAATTCTGTAATGTTTAAATACGAATTCGATGATGGTTTTAGAGGTTGTTACATAAAATTAAATCGAAAATGCAGAGGACGGCCTTCCACTACTATCAAATTTCCACCGAAACTGTATGATGCACCATTACCAATTGAAGAAAAAAAGCTAAAAGGATTACTGTGGCTGTGTAATACCGGCAAAATACCCACAATGTACCATGGATTTTATAAAAATCTTAATTCAAAGAGTTATGTACCTCCTAAAGTCGAGCTCGAAGTTGATTCAGTTGAGAGCAAATTATATCAGTAGCTTCTTCAAAATGTAGCATTTTATATAAATAAAGTTAAGAAACAAATAATTCTGGTATTTATTACTTTAAAAATATCTCCATCGAAAACTATAGTAACTCATTCAAAAGTCACTTATGACCATTTCTGTCTTAAATCTGTTTTACCCTTGTAAGATCATTATTAAAAGTATCACTTAATGCTATAAAAACATCAATTTAATAGATTAATGAATTTTGGTAACAGTGTAAATACATTTTTATAATTATCTCAATTACATAAAAAATGAGTTACTACAGTCTTCGTTGGACCACGTCACAATTATCCTGGCTAATGTTTACACGTTGATGCCAGTAAATATTTTTAATGGTAAGTAATTTATAATTTAATAGGGCGATTATTGGTAGTCAAACAGCCATAACTAATTTTGTTTTTATTTAGAAAAACATATAATCCACATCAACCACGAAGGGTTATTAGTGGAGTAACGTACACAAAAGTTCATTTTATTTACATTAAATAGATGTATATAAACATAAATCTTTTAAATAATTTATTATATGGTCAGTGTTTATGGTTAAAGTGGTTTTGATGTCATCTGAGATTCCATATTTTCTTCTTGTTTCTTCGTGGTACTGGCAGTCAATCAGAATATATGCTTCACCGTCAATGGGGGAGAACAGTTTCTGCAGGTTGGAGAAGGTTCTTTGTTGATTAAGAATCTATGGGTCAGTGCAGTGTGGCCAATTCTTAGTCGGTTAATTATTACTTGATCCCTTCTATTGGATGGATTATTCAAGATGGTCTTCACAAGGGGATAAATCTCATATAGTTTGGTTCCTGAATCTTTCCAGTAGTCTTGCCATATGTTCATACAGTGGTCTTTAATTAGGTTTTTGAGATCGGAATATGGGTAATTTATTGTTTTGGTTGTGTATTGTGAGTTTATTCGACTTGTGTTTGCTAGGTTGTCCACTTTCTTATTTCCAGCTATTCCTACATGCGACGGTACCCAGATAAATGCTACTTCTTTTCGAGTTGATTGAATTACATTTATCTCATTTTTTATAGCCCGAAATATTGAATTTGTAGAGTTTATTTGTTTTACACCTAATAGAGCATTTAATGAGTCAGTGATAATGACACATTTATTCTCACTACGCGTTTTGAAGAAAATTAAGGCTTCCAAAATGGCTGTGGTCTCGCCTGTGAGGATGCAGCAGTTTGTAGGTATGGATATAGTGTGAGTAGTGTATTTACAGTAGTATGCAGCAGCATGTCCGTCATGAGCTTTAGAGGCATCACTGAAAATTTGGAGATGATTAGGATAATGAGATATCACTTCGGAGTACAAGTGTTTAATAAAAATTGGATTTGTAGTTGATTTGGGGTATAGCCATAACTAATCTTTAGTGAAATCGGACTAGAAAGAAGAAATAACTGTAGATCAATTTCAAAAAATTTTTAGGTTATATTTAAATAATTTGTTTTGGATTTCTTGTGTGGAAGTGACTATTTAAAAAAGGCAGGCATATTTAATGACCTATATCTCAATTACAAATTTTTCCACAGCTCTATATTTTCAATGATTTCTGATACGGAAGTACCGATAAATACAAGTAACAATAAACAAAAGTATATTCGCTATTATCTATCATTTGGTGTTGATTTATATTTAGTTGTATATAAAAAATCATAGGAAGTAAATAACCAATGTTAACAAATTATAATTAATTATATATTAGTTATAAACATTAACAATTTTCGTCATTTCTTCCGAAATTATTCAGGGTAAATTATTAACTTTACTAAAAACAAATTAACAATTTTAACAATGATTTATTTTTCGCTGAAACCAACCTTCCTCATAAAAATTAATGTTCGATTACTAGCGATGTTGGGTGTGGATTTCTTTTCGACAAGGTCGAGTATCGTAGGTCTTTATCAATATCATTTTCTTCGTTGGATCGAAACTCGTTTAGACCCGGTAGTTATTAAATGAATCTGCGGCCGAAGACAGAAAAAAACTGTGACCTTAATGTACCTGGTCTACACATACGCGTAATTGTAACTTCATGGGTATCAGGTTGTACCTGTTGGCTTTCGTCTCAAATGAAAAAAAAAAAATGCGAAAGATTTAATGAGTGATACGCTATATGGTACTGAAAAAGAAAACCAAATAAAATGTAGATAATATTTTTTTTTGTATGGAATAAATATTCTGTTTTTTGGGACCTAAGAATAAACATAATAATTTTCTAAAGTTTATATAAAAAAATTATAAAGTTTAGCTAAGGATGAGTAGGTATCATCAACATAAAGCGTTTGAACTCAAAATACTTTAGCAATAGATTAATTATTTTTGCACAACACGTTGTTCCATTAATATGTTCCCCATGTGTATTTGATTTATTTCAAAAGTATTAGTTAAAAACTTAAGTGCATCTAAATACGCTAATCTAATTAAACGCATCTAAAAATTTTAAGTCAACTACAGACAAACCATTCACGGAGATTTTGTAGCCACGAAATTTTATATCCTCTTACTACGCTTCTTACGATGTTTGATTTTACATTATATATGCTGCATTATATAAATTAATAGTAAAGAAATATGAGTATAACTAGTAGATAATAATATAGGAGCTTGTGTTAGTAGAATTAAGTATATAAGCAACAACAGAGATCAATAAAAAAGACAATAAGTAGAAATAATGGAAAATGATAATACCTTAAGTTATAGAGGAGTATCAAAAGATAAAAGATCAGCTGCAGGTAAATTTTGTATAATACATAAAATAATGGAAAAGCAGATATACTCCTTAAATTCATAGTTGGAGACAATATTACTAACGAGAGAGAAAGTTAAAGATGCAGTTACAAAACTAGCAGAAACAAATCAACAGGAATATATAATCTCCCAGTTGAATTATATAAAGAAGGTGGTCACGATACTATAATGGCACTACAGAGGCTCAAAAGAAATACGGACACAGAAATCCCTTTCCAGTGATTGGAATATTGGAATATGTTGCACCATATACAAAAAAGGAGATATCTCTAAATTCTTTAACCACAGAGAAAATCTTTTTTTTTGCGCCTCGTCACAACTAATAACGGTGTTTTATACGTATACCTAGAATCTCATATTTTATATAGGTATTATTGTTATCGGTACGAGAGGTGCCGATACAGTCCTTTATGAGAATCAAGAATGTAACGGTATTTTAGTTTCTTAATAGAAATACCGAAACATGCAGATTACTTGATGGCTGCTTTGTTAGAAATTTGGGAGCAATCGTCATTTTTTGGAAACAAAGAACATTTAGACCTTTTTTTTATAGCGCTAGGAAGAGAGTACTAAAATTGATTAAACTTCTTACAAATAGCTTTACTTCAAAGAAAATATTTCCCTCAATATGGTACAGATATTTGCTCTTTTGCTTCTCTTTTTAAAAACTACCATCATGCTTATATCTTTACGCCAAAAATGAAAATGAGTCGGTTCTTATTAAGAGGGAATTCTTTAAGTGGGGATGATCCTATTCTAGGCGATAGTTTATCCAATTTGAGAAAAAGTGGATCACTTTTCGTTGGGTAGTCTAAGAGATTAGACTGACTTTTGGTTGCGTCGTCTAAGAGTTTGGACGTATTTCTTTTTCTGGTAATTTATCTATAAGTATATGTATCTCTAATAGTTTGATTTAACACCCGAGTTAATCAAATATACAATATAAATTAACTTCATTGTTTGATACTCAGGTTGAGTACAGTTTATGAATTCAGTGCGATGGAAGAGGCAATATCATCTAGAGTTACTGAAAGTAATCCTACTATTAATATTAGCTCCGATTCGATTTCTCTAAGGACCAACGATTTCATCAATTGCACTTTTCAGAACTTTTATTAACTTTCATATCTTTTCATGCCCATATATTAATTACAAACATTCATTATTTAAATTAAAGCTGTGCGAGTAGCTTCTTGTGAACCAAGTGCGGGTTGTTCCTTATTTTAATTTTTGGTAGAACCGATTTTTATAATCTTGTCTCTGTTCTTCTGTAACTGTAACCGTAAACTAACTTAGTATTATTTTGTACTTGCTATAAATTATTATTTTTAAAGCCAATTATCTCGAGATAAGACTAATACATCAAGGACAGATATTTATACACTCAGGGCCAAAATTAACCGGCCACCTTAAAAATGGGTAGGTAATTTTTGATGTCTTATATCTCCTAAACCTGTTGTCCGATTTAAATGATTTTTTAAATGTGTTGACAATATCGCTATAGTAATATGGTTTCACTAACAAACAGAGAAATTTTGTTTTTCCTTAACAATAAACAGTAAAATTTGAACAGCACAAATACTTCGATTTCGTAATCGAACACTTCTAATATAACTAAAACAATATTCAAGAATCAAGTGAAAGAAAACCTAAGAACCTTAGAAATAACTGAAAAAACTGCAGAATCAAAAAGAACAATACCTAGAAATGTAAACTAATTTTGGACGAGACCAAAACTCACAAAGAATTGTAGAGACAAAGACGATGGTCATTGTTCTGAACAATTTGTAGAATAATTATTAATATTTATTTTAATATCTTATTGTAATGTGCTTGTTTTCATTGTGTATCGTGCATCACAAATTGAAATATAATAAACAGCGAACGGAATGGGAAAAAGGGGTAGACTAAAGGCACGATTCAAGTATTAATTAGTGGAAAAACTAAGAACCCTAAAATAATCAGAAAAACTGCAAAACCAAAAAAAGGAATAGCAAGAAATGGAAACTTATTTTGCAAGAGATCATAACCCATAAAAATTAGATAGATTTGTATTTATATGTAATATAGTATAGAATATATAGTATAGTATAGAATATATGTAATTATATTGTGATTTTTGCTGTTATATTTTCTACAGTGTTCTAAATTATATAATAAATTAAATATTTTTATTATACAATTAGCCAGTGATTCGTTTATATTAAAACCACAATATTACCGGGATCTGTCGCATATTACGTGATTTTTATATATTTGAAAGAAGGATGTGCTGCAGGTCCAATAACGTTTACATTTTTTTTTTCACCACAGGCAAAATTTCAACCACACCAATAAACTGAAATCTGCCTCAAACTATTCATTTTCATAACACAATTTTATGCCAGCGTTGCGGAAGTTACTGCTACCTATTTGCAGGAAGCGTAAAGGAGCTGATTGGAGGAGAATTTTATACCGTATCATGGATTTTCATGTTTACATAGCTTTTCCTATTTTCGCGTCGGGATTGTTGTGAAAGTACAATATGAAAGTTTTCTTGTAAACATTGAGTAATATTAAAAACTGGGGCTAGAGGTAAAAACCCGCTCAATTTAGGTTAAATAAAAATCCTACAGCCGGAAAATATTTGTTTAAAATATGACCGTGCAACTGAAATATGAAAAATATAAAAAATGTGAATTAAAAACTGAGACATGAAAATATTTTTATGTCTCAGACATGAGGTTTTACAAGAGTTATGGGACATGAGTGTTGTTTTTCTTAGTATAGTTTCTTGTAATACCTATCAAAAATCATTTACCATTATACTTAAATTATTTTTCTTCTTAGGGAGATTTATTCTTAAGTTGCTATGAACATTTTTATATTTTAATTACACACAAAAAAGATTATTTTATATATCACTTAACCCTCCTTCCCACGGGTGGGGTCCATCAGGACAACTGTAAATGAAATTGCTTAATTTTTTTAATTTTTTTTTGTATTTTTTTTCTACACTCGGTGTACCTTTTAATGGCAATGAATAGTACACTTTAGCATAATTTGGTGAAATTGTATGAATCCCTTCAATCGCTACCTGTAAAACTGACAGACCCCACCCGTGAGTGGGCGTTTCTTGTTTTTGTGCTATGGCTTGGCTAACATTGCAGCTATAAATGCATTTATTATATACTAAGATTCAATAATAGGAATGCAGAATTTCGGTCTTCTCGTCGATTGTTTCTGAACTCTTTAGGAATTGCGGTAGTCCAGAAAAAAATGAAAATACGAGCACCAAATATGCGTATACCGAGAAAATCACGGTTACTTGCTGCAAAATTTTCTGGAATTGAGCAAACGACGAGGGATGACCCAGTCCCAGGAAAACGGGGATGTGTAAGTATTGTAAAAAAAGAAAAACTAGATATTTTTGACAATTTTGTAAAAACTGGTTATGTATGGAACATACAAAAGCGTCTTGTGCTGATTGTGTAGAAACAAATTTAACCCCCTCTATTTTTAGTTTCAAATTTTAATTTTGGATATTTAGTTTTTACTTGTATTACTGTAAGTATATAGAGTAATAATGTTGTCTTTTGTTATATTTTTCTTTTGTGTTTTGCCGTTCATAATTTTTTTAATAAACTCTTGTAAAAAAATAATGTTGTTAGTTATTTCGCAGTAAACTATACCAATACATATTGATACACATATAATATGTACATTTAGGTAGTACAACGTTATATCAGTAAGATTCCTTAAAAATATTAAAAAAAAATTTTTTTAATGAGAAATAGGATGTTTAAAATTTGGTCCTGATAGACCCTACCCGTGGATTTGTGTCACAAGAAAGTCACCCGTCAATTCTTTTAACAGAAATTAATTAAAATTTTTGGAATGAATAACAAAAATTGTTAAAAATATTATCCACTTAACACTTTGGCTGCCACGTCAAGTCAGTGCAAGGTTCCAGCCAATAAATTTTGCTATTATTCTCTAAATTACTAAATGTGAATGTGTGTTCAGTGTGTATGCGGGTATACACACTGAAAAGTATATATATGCGGGGAGAGCATTTACCATTTAATTTATTTTAACGGAAATATAGTGAGTTCATTGCAAAAAGATATTCTCTTGTATAAATATTTTTAAACTTAACAAATAACTTAATAAAACTTAATAAATACTTAATGTAGATTAGAAAAATTTGTTTTTTTACAAAAATTTATGTTTACAATGCTTCAAAGTATTGACGTGGCCTATGTTCCACCAAAACTTTTGACGACCGCAGGGATAATAAAATAAATATAATAGTTGATAGGTATATTATATTCCAGTTTTCTAGCAGTTTTCTAGTATGAAATAATAAATCCATTCATCCAGTAGCGAAACCCTATCTCTCATCATGGGCCGGCTCGATTAGTTCGCGCATTATATTAAGGCTTCTTTCTCATCTACTTTAAATTTTATTCAATGCGTTTGAAAAATTCTTGGTTGGATTGTGGCTAGAATCTACTACTAGATAAACTACTCATTTCTAAGTATACCCTCCACTCTGCTGAGCCATCAAGCTAACCAAAATTCTATATCAATTTGTATTAGCTCGAATTAACTTGTATTATCTATGCATGAACTAAATTTTGTTACTACTTTTATTAAAGAAAAATCAATTTCAATTTGCATTGGTGATATTTTTCAATGCATAAAAATTTAAACTATTTTTCTGAATGGTTTTTGTGCTCTAATTTTGAACACCGTTTTTTCTTTTGTTTATTTTTCATTCTGGTTTATTTCGACCATACCTATTTATTTTATTTCCATATCCTGTCCCACAAAAGTTTCATATAAAGATTTGGATAAGGGTGATTCTAAAACGAACCCAAGCATATATATTTTATAACAAAATATTGTTTCGATAAAATAATTAATTTTTTTATGTAAAGAACCATCAAATTTATTATTGTTATAAAAGATATCTGTATTTTATAGTGTATTTTTATGTATGAGAGAGTAATAAAACAATAAATTATGTATGCAAATCCCTAAACTGTTGATACGGGTGACTCAATGAAAAACAGATATTTGTCAACAAGTTTACAGAAGTATATAGGAAAACAATTTTAAATTGAGTATGACCACCAGGTATAAAGGTTGGAGCAGAATAGAATACAATAGTTGTGAGGATTACTAATCCCTAAATAAGGTTGCCAGTGTCGGAGTGATGGAGGTTAACAGGTACTAATGAATTTGCAAGAAATGTAAGATGTTTATTTTATTGGTTATATATAACCAATAAAAGTTTAATAAGTACCTACCTATTTGCAAAATAAAGTTTAATTCTTTAGATAAAATCAAACGTTTTATTTTATCTATTTGCAAAATAAAGTTTAATTCTTTGCTTATTTGCAAAATAAAGTTTAATTCTTTAGATAAAATAAAACGTTTTATTTTAACAATCAACAATCAAAACATTTAATTCTTTAATTCCAGGAATCTACGACAGTAATTGACTAGATAATTACCTTATTCCACAGAAAATGTGATAGTGGGTTTTTCCATTTTGTATATAGGAAGCTCCAAGTGGCGTATTCAAAATTCTTAACAGTTCACTAAAAGTAGGTACTTCAGTTGCAAGGTGCAGTTTATTGTGTATACTAGTGTTATGGAAAATTTGGAAGTGCCGTGTAAACGCCGAAAAATTGGCCCTCTAACAGTTAATGAAAAAACATTAATATTTAATTGTTTTAAATCATTAACAGACAAACGTTTATGTGAAAGTGTTGATGAGACCGTTGAGTTAGTTAGCAGTACACTTGGTGTTGGGAAATCTACGATTTACAAGGTTATTAAAGAAGAGAAATGTGGTAGTTTTCAAATGCCACGTAATGCTCCAGGGAAACCAAAATTTCAAATAGAATATCATTTTAAAGAAGGACTTCGACGGAAAGTGCATGAATTCTTCTTTAGACAAGAATTTCCAATATTGGATAAAGTTCTTGTCTCAGTTCGAGATGATAAGGATTACCCAGAAATGAGTCGAAGTACGTTATGGAAACTTTTAAAAGAAATAGGCTTCCGCTGGAAAAAGAATCCCAGAAAGTCTATTTTATTAGAAAGAAGCGATATTGTCATATGGAGAAGACATTTTTTAAGAACCATAAAGGAAATGAGAAACCAAAAAAGAAAAATATTTTATCTTGATGAAACATGGATCAACGAGGGTCATACACCAAATAAATTTTGGCAGGATGAAACTGTTCCAAGTCAAAGGCACGCTTTTGTAAATAACTTATCTACTGGTTTAAACCCACCATCAGGAAAGGGACGCAGGCTGATAATAGTACACATTGGCAGTTCAGACGGTTTTGTTGAAGGTGGTTTATTAACTTTTGAATCAACTCGTACCGGTAACTACCATGAAGACATGAACGCTGATGTCTTTCAAGAATGGTTCGAACAAATGATAGATCTTCTTCCTAAGAACTGTGTAATAGTAATGGATAATGCAAGTTATCACTCCAGACTTATAGAAGGACTGCCCACAACCAAGTGGTTAAAAAAAGACTTGCAGAATTGGCTGAGTTCAAAAAATATTACGTACCATCCCGGATCTATAAGAAAGGAACTTTATTCGTTGTGTGCCCTTCATAAAGAAAAATTAAAAAAATACGAAATTGATGAAATTGCCAAAAATCGTGGAATGACAGTACTTAGATCCCCACCATATCATTGTGAATTCAACCCGATTGAACTGGTGTGGGCACAGATAAAGAGTGAAGTTTCAAGAAAAAATAACACTTTTAAAATTCATGATGTTAAACAGTTGTTTTTTTAGGCCGTAAATAATGTAAAACCTGAAAACTGGGAAAAGGCAGTAAATCACACTATTAAAGAAGAGGAAAAAATGTGGAAGCTGGACAATATTACTGATAAAATGATCGAGCCAGTTATTATAAATCTTGGTTCTGAAAGTTCATCTTCTGAATCTAATTTGGATTTTTAACAAGTAGCTGTAAGTTTTATATTAATATTTTTATTCATCTATTTAACATACCTTAGACGGTTTTAAAAACTCTTTTTCTCTTTTGTAATTTTTAAAAATTAAAAAAAATGTGAATTTTTTAAAACCCTTTTTAATGTAGGCCAGTCAGTTCTAATATAGTGTGTGATAAAAGAGGTCACTTTTGTTTACATACATATAACACTTTATAACACTAAAATAATTCATTTATTTTTTACAATTATTCAAAGTAATTTTTCAATTAATCTTGAGCACGCCCATGGAGTGGTCGGAGCTACCAGTTAAAATTATGCTAATTACTCTCTCGTTCATAAAAATTAACTATAATTGATTTCAACACTTATAATTAATATAATATTAGTTCTCTTTTAAAAAACATTTACTATTATGATAAATAAATATCGATCATAAAATTAAATGGCCGTTTTGTTTAGTCTCCTTAGATTTGTAGTTTAAAAACGTGTAGTTATTTTCGAAAGCTTTATAGATTGGTTTGATTTATAAAAAAAATCCAAACCTTTTTTGTGAAACTCGATTGATAGACAAGTTTTGTCTAAATTCTAGATACTTTAGATAAAAGTATAGATAGATAGTAAAAGTACAAATAGAGCAAACAGAGCCGCAGCTTGTTTGAATAAAACAATATGGAGAAATAAATATATATGGAAAAATGAAAGGCAGAATTTACAAAACAGTCATCAGACCAATAATGACATACGCAGCAGAAACACGACCTGACACAGAGAGGACAAAAAGGATGGTGAAAACAGCAGAGATGAAAACACTTAGAAAAATTAATAGTAAGTCACTATGGGACAGAGCCAGAAGTACAGCGATATGACGAAGATGCAAGGTGGAGAACATAAAGAACTGGGTAAGAAATAAAAGAGTAGAATGGAACCATTATATTATATAAGCCGAATGACAACAAATAAAGTAGTAAAGATGGCAAGAGACGGTTCTTCAATAAGAAGACGATCAGTAGGAAGACCACGAAAACGATGGAACGACAACTTACTGGGGCACATTAAAAAACAGACATAGTCATGTCTACATAAAAAGGAGAAGAAGGCTGAAATTTGTAAATCATCATATTTTATAGAATAAAATACTCCTGTAAATTAAAATTAATAAATACGTGTCGCCTGACTAACTTTGCATAGTTGACGTAGAACTTTGCATAAGGAACCTACGTTATATTTTTGGCCTTTCACGTAATTTTGTTTTTTTTTTTTTGTTATTATCTTCATTCTGATTTTACCCAATATTAGTTTGTAGTCGCTGCCTGAATTTAAGGTTCTGACGTCAATTATTTGCTAATGTAGTATGTTTCTATTGGTTACAATATAATCTATTGTTGATTTTTGCCCTCTGCTGTTTTCAAATGTGTATTTTGTATTGAGCCTATAGTCAAAGAATGTATAGTTAACTCTTAGACTATTTAAAGAACATAGGTTTAGCATAAGATTATTCACGTATAAAAATAATATAACCATAATAATATATACCATATAAATATAATATTAGATCATTGAACCTTTGTTGGTCCCTGGAATAATATCTTGTCCAAAACGGGCATTGAAATCGCTTTACATAAATTAGTTGATTTTCTGATGGAAGGCTCTCAACAATTTCCTGAGGTGGACATAGAAAGTCTCCTGCCCTGTTTTAGTTTACAGTGTTTTGGACTGTACAACACAATATGATGTCTATGGCTGTGGTTTTCGGGATGTGACATATTTTTATGTTTAACGTAAAATAATAATTACTTTAAACAATTTCATTTACAATAATTTTGTATTGATGCGATCCTGATGTTCTTTTTTATAAACATGTTTTTTGGTCATATTTGGCAAAAAAATCAAAATTTTGAAAAATTTACATGAATTTTTATACTAAAATCATACGAATTCTATTATTTAATATAAAAAATCAGAAAAGATTGGGTCAGGTCTCAGGAAGTCATAATTTTACCACAGTATTTTATATAATAATTAAAAATTTTATCTTAAACTCTGCTAATTTTTTACTGAAATAAAATCTAAAAAAAAACAGCAGCAAGCAGAAATTTACTTGTTTACAAACAATCTAAAATTTACTTGAAATCTCACTGCAGAAAGTTAAGATATACACATATTTTTTCTAGCCATTCTTTTGTCAGAACGCTTACGAAGGCATATAGCCGGTTTAATCGGCTTCAATTACAGTATTCTCCTTTGGCTCAAGCGTACAAAAGGCTGTAATTTTCAAAACGTTTCTCAATTACAATTAGGAATAATAGCCAGAAAGTTCTCTTAAAATTGAATGGGTCTTTCTTTTCCTTCGAAAAGAAAAGCCAGGAAAACTAATAGTTTATGAATTTTTGTAGTACTTGTAAGTAATTATAAATAAGATGGGGAGTGGAAAAGAAAGTTTTTAAAATGGTAGTAAATAAATCACCTTTTTAAAATATATTACGGACAAAGTACTAAAGTAATTATTGGCAACAAAGAAAAACTGGAGAACGAATACAACTGTCTTTAAATTTTTAACATAAATTGTTTTATTTTCTAACTTTGTCTTTTCTTTCATTATTTGCTTCCAACATTTTCTTTCCTTATTAACCATTTTACATATTAAAAGATATGAGATTCCCAAACTTTATATGACTCTTAAAAGAAGAGGATTTACTTACATCTTTCAAGAAGATGCAAGTATATCCGCTGTTCCCCCCATCCAAAATTGTCCTACCACAAAATCTAAACCCACAGACTCAGACTCTCATTATATGAATTTTTCTTACATTAATGGTGTCACTGAGAATATCGACAAATTTCTTAAATCAAGAGAAATAAAGCCAATTAATTATTACCCTCTCCCCAACAAAAACTTTCATCACTTGCCCAATTAGTCAAAGATAACATTGCAAATGAACAACACGAAGTTCACAAAATTCCTTGTACAGATTGTCCCTTATCTTACACAGGCCATATCAATCGTATTGTAGCGTATTTAAATAAAACGAGCAGTTTCAATTTATATAAATATATTTATTTATAAGTTTAAAGTACAATAATATCTTGTCAACTAACTTATTTCCATTCAATTTTAGCTCTAGGTCAACATCTCTGTCAACAAGAGATGACGGCACCCGGTTACCTTAGACATGGAAACCTTTCCTAAAAAAAAACATCATCCGCTTCACCTACCAATCTAAATGCTGTTAATTCCAAGTCACTGTTATCATCGGTATTACTGCCATTCACGTGCTTAAAAAAAAAGAACAGAAATTTTTTATTATAAATTAATCGATGAATTTATAACTGATTTTAATTTAAAATATCCCAGGGGCTTACCATTTGTTTCTTTAAATAAATTAAGACCATTACCTGGACGTGCACAAATGATGAATATAGCATTCTTAGTCGTTTGGTAAAAAACAAGCAATAACTACTTCGTAAAACTCACCTAATTTTATTTACCCATCTCACTCATTTTTAGAGTAATAAGTAAATCGCGACACAAGAAAGGTGATAGTCACAAATTGGAAAACTACAGACCCGTCAGCCTACTGTCACACCTGTTTAAAATACTCACCAAAGTCATAACTACTCGACTAACAAGGAAATTAGACGAATACCAACCATATGAACAGGCAGGTTTTAGAAAAGGCTATTCAACTTCCGATCACCTGTTAACCACAAAAATATTAATAGAAAAATGTAACGAATACAAGTTTCCAGTTTTCCTAGCATTTGTAGACTACGAAAAAGCTTTCGATACCATAGAACACACGGCCGTAATAAACGCAATGCAAAATTGTAGAATAGACAGCAGATATATTAACTTAATAAAAGAAACTATGAACCAAGCTACAGCTACATACTACCTAAATGAAAATGAACACACGAACCCTGTACCATTAAACAGGGGAGTCAAACAGGGAGATACTTTATCACCCAAACTGCTCACCTTAGTTTTGGAGGACGTTTTTAAAAACCTAAATTGGAAATATAAGGGAATAAACATCAATGGCCGCTACCTCAGTAATCTACGATTTGCAGATGACATAATCCTGATAGCTACTGACCAGTAGAAGAAATGCAAACCATGCTTTTAGAACTACATACCGAATCTTCTAAAATAGGACTGAAAATGAATTTAAACAAAACAAAAGTCATGCACTCCGAAGACACCGTGACAATAATAAACGATAAAGTTATAGAAAAAGTTGAAGAATATATATACTTAGGACAAAAAATAATACTAAATAGGGAAATGCAAACTGAAGAAATAAAAAGAAGAAGAAAGTTAGCTTAGGCAGCATTCGGTAAACTGAACTATATACTCAGAAATCAACAAATTCAATTACATCTTAGATCTAAAGTTTTTGATGCATGCATTATTCCGATATTAACTTATGCGGCACAAACATGGACAATCACAAAAAAGAAGATGAATATACTTAGAGTCACTCAACACGCGATGGAAAGAGCAATGCTAGGTATATCACTTAAGGACAAGAAAACCAACACATGGATAAGACAGAAAACCAAAGTCACCGATGTGGTGCAAAAATCATTAAAGTTGAAATAGGAATACGCTGGACATGTAGCTAGGAGCGATCTAAACAAATGGCACAGATCAATTTTAACCTGGAGACCATACCAACACAAAAGACCCAGAGGCAGACCTCCTATGAGATGGACAGAAGATCTGAAAAGGACTGCCGGGAAAAATTGGCTACAAGTAGCGTACAATAAAAAACAATGGAAAGGAAGACTTGAAGAGGCTTATGTTCAGATGTGGACGTGAATGGCTAGATGAAGAAGAAGAAGAAGTAAATCGCGAGTTTGCAAGAAAAATTTCAACACCTTGTATCTAGGAAATCGAAGCGTTTGCGGGCATACGTTTATATTGCAAACTGTCATTATTTTTTATACAAAATCACCCCTATGTGTGATAAGTTTTTGGCAATCAATTTGTAACACCCTGTATATTATAAAAGTGAATATTATTAAAATGCACAAAAAACCGACAGTTTAAGCTTCTCTTAATCAGAAACAATTGATTTCTTAGTCTTGAGGCAACAAAAACCTTTGATCAATATGACCAATGCTCTTCTGCAAACTTTCAATCAATTTAACTGAAACAGCTTTACGTAAGCACAAGTGTCGGACTTAACATTCAAAAAAATATTTAGTTATGTAATTTTTAAAGAGGAATATTGGAAAAAATTAAAGCTCTACACAATTCAGCATTAAAGTTTCTTGACTTGTTTTTTATCCAATTCAGTAGCAATATATTGGGTAACTTGAAACTTACGATTACAGGCGATCTGAAGTGAACAGACATTATTGATTTTATATAAATATTATTGCAATGACTATTAATATATCTTTTTATTAAACATAATTTAATTAGAGAACAATTGGTATTTTCAAAATTTAATTATCATCTCTCAATATTTAAAAGATCAGTCCAAACAACTCAGTTTTTAAATTAACAGGTTATACCTAATGGACCTATTAAATCATTAATACAACTTACCGATTTGTCGTAAGCTTTGCAAAAATCTTTTTCATCTTGTAAAATAAGTTCTGGAAAATTTTTAATCCAGGACATCACTAAAGAGCACGTCATCTTTCGGCATATTTAAAAAGCACGAATATGTACGTATTTACGTTATGTCAATTAATATTAAACTGATATAAAAGTAAAAGAGCATTTATTAAATCTTTAAATTAACAGGCAATTTTGCCACATACCTGGGACAGCTCGATGAAACATTTATTTATTACTAAACTATTAAAATTAATTTATGTTTCTAAATAATTTTATTTTGCTGGTGTATAGGAGATAAGTCAAACCTCATAATCTTAAGTAAGTTTTTTATTGTTGTAGAATTCATAGTACATAGGTCTTTATTGTAACAAAAACTAAAAGCTAAACAACTTAAAATATAAAATGAATTCCTAATAAAAAACAAGAATTAAAGTCAAAATTAAATTATTCAAGCAAACAACTGTAACCTTAATTAAGTAAGAGAGTTGGTACTGCTAATACTGTGTATTAAAACTGTAAAAATTAGTCTATAGGTAATTAAATTAATATTGGGTATATACATTAAATTTCAATTATAAGTACAAGGTTAAACAAATTATATGAAAGAATTACGAGTTCCATATTCGATAAAAGCAGGCTCTTGTATTATATATAATTTTGCAGCTCATTACTACCCTCCAGGGACCCATTTACTCAGATATGGAAATGTAATATTTATTAGTTGTATGTGACCAAGCATATGTGGGTAATAGAGAGGTTTTACCAACAATTATGAATTTGGTTAATTGTTGTTGCCTTTGTCAGATGTAGTTATTGGACTGACATTTTGAATATGTAAAATATAAGGATATCACATACATTGAATTTACAAACACAATTTTGAAATATCACTATATCATAAGAATGTTCTTATGTTACTGTTCTTCTTCTTCTTCTTCTTCTTCTCCTTATTTTTGGCTTTTATTCTTCTGAATAATCAGCCAGTACATTTGTTTTGTTAATTTTTGGGCCACTGTCGTGAGTCTGAGAATATCTCATGCCCTATTATCAATTATCATTGACATATAGACATTTTTTCTACAAATCTACATTGATTTTATTTATGTTTTCTATTTTCTTATCGTTGCTTTAAATGTTAATATTGGATAGGTTATTATTAAGGTTATAATTTTATATGGTTGATCTGTAGGAATCTGATAAGAATTTTGATAATTTTAGGGTTAATCTCGCATAGAAGCATTGGTATGTTAATTGGGGTTTTAATATTAATTTTGATCAGCTCCTGATAGACATCATAATCTTTTATTTTGTTTATTGGGCATTCCCAAAATATGTGTTCTAGTGTATCCATTTGCCCACATTCACAGTATGGGTTATCGCGAATGTTGATTTTATATAAATGTACCCCTGTCAGGCAATGACCACTCCTCATTCTAATAATGGTAGTAATATGCCGCCTATCTATGTATGGGATTGTGTCAAACCATGGTTTATTAGGAAAAAAATTTTGTATGTTGTTATACCACTTGCCTTTATATTGAAAAGAATTTAACCAATTATTTTGATGCATAGAACATATTTTATTTTTTAATAATGGCATGATATCCAAGTTACTTAATCGAATTTTAGCAGGAATATTTAATTCGGCCCCAATCTTTGCCAGTTTGTCAGCTATTTCATTTCCCTTGATATCATTATGTCCAGGAATCCAACATAATCTAATATCTTTTCCATATTTATTTAAATAGTATAGTTTCTTTTTAACTTGCAAGACTCTGTAATCTTTTGTTGCAGTTATCATATTGTTATTAATGTTGTCTATAGCGCTCTTTGAGTCCGTAAATATTATAGCTTTATCAAAACTTTTTTCCTCACAAATCATTAGACCCTTTTGAATAGCTATTATTTCTGCTGTACAAATATTAATAAGTGTACAAATATTAATAAGTGAAGGAATTTTTTCAGAAAAGGAATAATTTATACTAGGTATGTGTATTCCTATGCCCGTTTTGGCTTCCTCAAGGTTTTGATTTTTTTGTTTTTTTGAAGCATCTGTAAATATTTGTATGTAATTATAGTAATACGAATTTACAAAATTGTAATATTCCCAAAGGTTATGAGAACTATTTTTTTTAATAATGTTTTTATAATTGGTACATTATAAGTGTAGATATCATATTCATTTGAGTAGCAGGCTGGTATGTCACTTGTGTTCATTGATGGTAAAAACTTTTTAACTTCTGTTAGAGCGTCAATCAAATATGTTGGATTTTTTCCCTTCCAATATCCTTGTTGACAACCATGATATTTTTTTAAGTCTAGAAGCATGTTTAATAATGAGTGATTTGGAGTTGTGCTAATCTTTGCTATGTATTTCGTGGCAATCCATTTAAATCTATGGTGTAGATCGATAGTTGCACTTTCTGCTAAAATGACATTAGTGGGAGTAGATTTCATCATCCCATGTGTTGTTCTCAAAGCTTGGAATTGTATTCGGTTTAATTTCATAAAATTTTGTTGAGAGAAGTTATTAATTATACTAGCGCCATAATCTAATTGTGATTGTATCAAGCCATTATATATTAATTTTAGTGTTCTTGGGTCTGATCCTCACCATACTCTACAAAGAGCACGTATTATATTAATGCCCTTTTGGGCTTTATTAATCATGTTATCTATTTGGTCTGACCAATTTAGATTGTGCTTAAATATTATACCTAAATATTTTTTCGACAGAACATTAGGGATTATATAGTCATTAATTTTTATATCTGGTGGATTACTAATAGGACGGTTCATTTTAAACCACGAAGTCTCGCATTTTGATGAAGATAGTTTAAGATTATGTGTATCAAACCATTTGGATAATTCATATAGGATAAAGTTTACCTGATTTGCTATATGGTTAAAATTACTACCTTTTGTTAAGATAATTAGATCATCTGCATATGACAGAAGTACACAATTTTCAGGCATTATTGTGTATATATTTTTAAGATAAATATTGAATAATATTGGGCTTAAAGGTGAGCCTTGTATTAGACCTTGCGTAGTATGCGATGGTCCAACCATTTCGTGATAATGATTTTTAACATATAGAGTCCTATTGTTTAAGAATTGAAATATAAGGTTATTGATGTCTACTGGAATATGAAGATTATTAAGAAGTCTGTATAGTATGTAAATATTCACATGATCGAAAGCTGCTTTAATATTAATATCTAAGAAAGTAGCATTTACATATTGGTTTTGTGAAAAAGCCAATTGAACATAAGTATTTAAATAATTTAAATTATCGTTAACTCCCATACCTTTTCTAAATCCTACTCGAAATTGGCTAAATGTTTTTTGATTTTCCACGATCCAATCCAGCCTATTTTTAATCATTGATTCCAGTAGTTTTACTACACATGATGAAAGTCCCAGAGCTCTATAATTTTCTGATTTTAAATTATAATTTTGAATTTTGTTGTTCTTAGGAATACTTATAATAATCTGAGTTTTCCACTCATTGGGAATCAGTTCACCTTCTTTAACCTTGTTGTATAAATTTAGTAGCCATATTAGCCCTATTTCAGGTAAATGTTTTAACATATTAAAGTTAATATTATCAAGGCCTGGTGATGTGTTTTTTTTATAAATAGACTATTTTTTAATTCCGTGAGATTGAATTCACTAGACAAGTGATCAATGGTCTGTAATTCAAAATCCGGTTCAATATTAGTTACTGAAAGGTTAGTTAATATTTCATAACTTATTTTTTCATTGGGAAGTTTATTGTTTGAAGGTTGAGAGAATGCATTTTTAAATTTTCTTATAGTTTGCCAAATAGAGCTGATGTCTACGTTTCTATTAATACTCCCACAATATTCCATAAACTTTTGCTTCTTTATTGTTTTTAGAAGTCGTTTTGATTTAGCAATTATGTGTTTTGCATTGATATAATTATTAAGATTAAAATTATTTTTAAATTCCTTTAACGCTTCTTTTCTTTTATTTATTATTTCAGTGCATTCCTGGTCCCACTAAGGTACTCTTTTTTGATATTGCAGTTTTCTTATGCCTCTGCCTTGTTTATTTGGGGTAGCAATTTCTACTGCTTGGTTAATTATACTTGTGAAGTGGTCATAGGATTGATTTTCTATATTTAAATGTTCTTCTACGTATTTACTATACTTGTTCCAATCAATTTCTCTAATGTTGTTTCTAAAATTTAAGTTTTTATTGGTTGTAATGCTTTTTCCTTCACTATAGTTAATTTTCATTAGAATAATTGTAGGAAAATGATCGCTACTACCACAATCTTTCAAGACATTCCATGTACATTGTATTGCTAGAGAGTCAGATACAAATGATAGATCTACAGGGCTGGATCCCTCCAGTGGGGTATGAATTCTAGTGCTTCTTCCATCATTTAAGTATATATAATTAAACTCGTCAAAGATTTTTAATAAAAGGTTACCATTTCTATTACTTACTTGACTACCCCAACATGGGTGATGTGCATTCAAGTCTCCCATAATGAGCACATTGTTCCAATTATTATATATATATTCAAAAAAATTATATGATAATTTATTTTTTGGGTTTGAGTAAATGTTTATAATTGTATATTTATCTATTTTGATAGCTATATATCTAAAGTTAGGGCTTTGCCATTTGGAGTCTAAATTAACCCTACTGTAAATTAGATTATTTTTAATGAGTGTGGCAATACCTCCTGCTCCATTTTCTATATCTTCCCTAATTACATCATAACCTTTGATTCTACATATTTGATGAGGTTTAAGTTTGGTTTCATTTAACGTAATGATATCAGGGGAATGTTCTGTTATCAAGATATTCAGGTTGTAATTATTGGATTGAAAGCCATTCATGTTCCATTGCATCAAACTAATGTTTTTAAGTGAGTTGTTGGTATAACTCATAATTTGTTTTATTTTTTTAATAATATTTGTCCTGATCGTCTGGATCAGGAACTGATTTGTTGAGTTCTGAATATGTTAATATTAATTCTCTAATTTTAATTTGTTCTTCTTTATTCATATTTGTAAATTTTCTGTATAAATCATCTACTGTATTACAGTAATTTTGGGATGCACTAACAGGCGTTGATTTATTAAAATTATGTTTTAAATTGTTGTTATTAATACCAGATATAGATGGAGTGTCATTAATTTGAACTGTACTATTTAGTTGAGATAATCTACCATTTTGATTTATTAATTGCGATTCATGTATAGTTTTATCATATGAAATATTTCTTTTCTTTATTGTTCCCGTTGATTTGGCTGCAGAAACGTAACTCCTTTTAGAATTTATGCACTGGCTTGCTGTGGTTCTTCTTTGATTAATATTAATACTGTTGTTTTCTGTATTTTGTTTTGGTTTTATACTTGGGAAGTTAGCCGGATGGTATTGACTATCTTCTTTTCTATAGTCTTTACTTAAATAAGTTTTTGGTGCTAGTTGTGCAGCTTCATAAAATGATAAGTTTTCATATGCCATTAACTTTTTAATTTCTGTTTGTCTGGTATATTCAGGACACTTTTTATTAACTGAGTTATGCTCAGGACTCTTACAATATATACACATCGTTAGGCATTTTGCCTCTAGATGTGACTCTAATTCACCCTCTTCCACCTGTTGTCCACAATTATGACATTTTGGTTTAGTTCTGCAAAGAGTCCTGGTATGACCACATATCAAACATTTATAACATTGTGTGACTCTCGACACATATGGAATTATGTTGAATTTAAGATAACTAATTTTTATTTCTCTTGGCAATATCTTACCATCAAAAGTTATAAGTATTGTGCCTGTAGGAGCATATTCAACCGAGTTATCATCTTTAATAATTTTCCTGTTTAGTCTTTTGATGTCTATAACATCGAAGGGTGAGATTAATGATTTTTTGATTTGATCTTCGGTTAGTGACGGGTTAACATCTCTGATGATGCCCTTACATGTTATTTGATTATATGGAATATATATTTTATATTTATCTTTAAGATTGATAGGGTTATTAATAAAATTGTTAGCCGCTTCGCTGTTCGCGAAAGAAACACCAATTTTATTTATACCTTTGACTTTAACCTACAAGATATCTTTTAAATTTAAATTGAAGAGGTCATTTGCTATTTGTAAATGATTATACTTGCCTATTTTGAATTTTTTCTCGATTCATTCTACTACAACTAAGTATGGCCCTATAGCATTATTCTTGTATCTGTTGTCGCTTTGATTAAATTTATTTTTTTTCTCATTATCAGACTTATCATTTATTATTGTATTATTTTCATTATTCGAAATATCCATATTATCGTTTTCATTATTGATCGCTTGGAGATCAGGTGGCTTTTTCTTACCGCCATGCGGTGACATATCAGTAGCTGATCAAAATTTTACTAATATAGAAAAAAATATGTAATGGAAAAGACTTACCAATGCTCTAGAAGAGTTATATAAAAGTAGATTAATTATCTCTATCTCTTAAGACTCTTGTCTGAAATTTCTTTAACCCAGCCAGTAAAAATTGTAGTATATTACGTTGTATATCGAAACTGTTGTTTCTACGCTGTAATTGTGAATTATTATATATTTAATTTTGCGATATACTCTCGTAAGTATAAAGACAACCAATATTTAAATTTACCGCTAGAAAGATTCAAACTTTTGACGTTTCGGTAAATTTGACCACAACTAACTGTCTTATGTTACTGTCATGTTTTGGAGGTTACTTCTTCCGCAATAGTAATCTATAGTTGAGCAATATGTCTTCTTTTAAGGGAGTGGGGATAGCTTGGCCCTGATATTATGATTGTACAGTTAGTTTTCATATATGATTATTATAGAAGTGCAGCCAAACTAAATTGTATGAGTTTGTTGTATTATAGTAAAATTATAAAACATATATACACTGACAGGTTTCAGTTAATATTTCAAAAAAACCTTTCAAAAAATCTCTCAAACTCTTTTAAAGATAGTCAAAAAAATTTTTTAAAAAACAGTGAGCTAGATATTTAAATTCACCTATTGTTTGTATTTATGTGTCTGTTTGTCAATCTGTTGTGTGCCATATTTATTTATTGATATTATTTTAATTTATATAATATTTTTATTTATACAATAATTTGAACCAAATATAATATCTCCAATTTTATCTATATATTTTTATGTGTGTATTACATGTCATATTAATTGATTTTAAAATTGTAAATTATGTAGCAGGAGATGGGACACTTGAGCCAGACGGTCAAAGTTTATTCTGACGTCACTGGCGATAAGCCTTTAATCTGCATTACCGGCCGAGTATAAACCTTAGCAAAGACCGGAACCATTTTTCAACTGTTATTTATTCTTTTTTTCGTGATCTAATGTCAACTGTCAATTCTTTTCCTTTTTCGTAGCTAATGTCAGATCGAAGCCACCGAACAATGGGAACAAAGTCCCGTTCCCACTCCGCGCTCAAGCTGCTCCTTATATGACCATGCCACCGCCTGGTAATAGAGGCAGTGAGCCTCAGAGCTTCAGAGCTAAAAAAATAGTTTTCCTCACGGGGCAACTCGCCACCACCCGCCCTAAAGCTAACCACGCATACTGGTAAGCCACGTAGTCTTTTAACATCATCTGACAATAATATGTGTATATAAAAAAAAACACCACAAAATACTGCGCATATTGAATATTCGAAAAAATAAATTGTAAAAATATTTTAAAAGAAGCAAAAATTTATAGTGGAGCATAATCTTTATTCAAATACATAAAGATGTTAGTAAGAAGTAGTAGTCCTTAGAATGTTATTAAAAAAATTGTCTAATGCATAAAATTGGACGTGAGTATCATACACCAAAAACTGATTATCGCTTATACCTACACTTAAGATGGTTCACATTCAAATAGTTGGCACATTTAAAAATTTAAGTTAGAGACCGCATTACATCCTACGAACGTAATACCTATTAATACTGGGTACCTGCTTGAAATGCAATATTTTGCAAGTTGCACTTTGAGTAATTTTTTTGCTCAAATTAAATATTAAGTTTTTTAAGTCTGAAAAAATTATCAGTAAGGAACATCCCAATATTAGAAAAATGTGCAATGAGGTTTACAAATGAATAAGTAGCAAAAAATTACTTAGTATTGCAACTCAACTATAGATTATTATGGAGGGAGAAATCACCACGTTACCTTCAAAATACCACAGAAACATTTTTGTTTCTGTGATAGACAAGAAAATTTTTGTGATATAATGATATTGTAAAATTGTGAAAATTCAATGTATGTGATGTCCTTATAATTTATATTATTAAAAGTTTACTCCAACAACTACATTTGACAAAGGCAACCCCAACTAACCAAATTCATAATTGGAGATAGAACCTCACTATGACACACAAATGACATATTTCCATATCTGAGTAAATCGGTTCCTTAATGTTGGTGGTGTGCTGCAAAATTATACATAATAAAAGATCCTTCTTGTATAAAGTCGTAATTCTTTTATATAATTTGTTTAACAATACTTTTCTACTTAAAATTCAAATTTAATGTACGGCTGCCGCCATTGAATAGTTTACATCCTTACATATCTAGTAGCCAATTTTTTGAATTTTTACCTCGTTTAACAGCACATTTTATGTCAAAGTTAATTACCAGTGGCGGACCCACAATAAGATGATTAAAAATAAAAAATCAAAATAAAATAAATCTATTTTACAAAATGTATTAAAATAGAAACTGGGCAAATGTTATGTTGGAAGGTGAAGTTGTTATGGTGAAAATTTTTAGATCACTGATAACAATATTATGTTCTCACGAATGGGTTTGTTAATATATTCCTGTTAATTTTTCTTCTATATAAAAACAAACGCCCGGACCTACAGCATTTATCCATCCCTATACGTGGACCGAGAATTTTCCACTATTTCTTAAATGATAAGCATACTGTTTATCAAACCTGTCGTTTCTCGATCAAAAAACTCTTATTCGACCATTGCTATATGACTAAAACGCTTTTTCCATAGATTCCAACAAAGATAGCTTAAGGCCTTTATTTTGAATGTGAAGAATTTGAAATTCGTCATTAAAAGACTGATTACGATCTAGAAGGTGAAGTTCGTATATAGAATCTGTTTTTTTATTATTGAAAGCCCTTTTATGTTCTGCGATTCGTTTATTAAAATTTCTACCATTTTGACCGATGTAAGTTTTTGGGCAGTCGCCACATCCCCTATTCAAAATATCCCATATTCAAACAGTTTTTATATTGGTGGAGATACGTAGATGACGTACTGGTATGTTGCACAAGAACTAACAGGCAACTCGACCAATTTTTATCGTATATTAATTCACTTTACAGTCATATTGAATTTACAATAGCTACAAAACAAAATCAATCCATAAAATTTCGTTTCTTCTTGTGATCTTTAGTCAAAAAAGATTTCCTGTAGCTATATGATTTAAAAATTCACTTGCTTTAATTCTTCTAGATGCAGTGCGAATGCTGCTCGAAGACGCCGTCTCTTCGCCACCTTTTCGAGCTGTGACAAAAGGAACTTATCTCAGATAATCTATTACCTTATTTTTGTTTTATTTTCCCCATGCTCATATGGGTCACGTTTAAATCTACAGCAACTTGCGTTAGTGACCAATCTGCTTCGAGATTGGCAATTGCTCTTTTTTTTTAGCATAATTTAAATGCAGTCTAGACATTTTGGACGAGTTTAATAGCTTTTTATGTCCGTACGATACTGCGATTATACAGTATTACAATATAAAAATTAAGGTGTAAAATATTTAGTGACCGTTGTACATACCCTATATTAATTTAACCAACTATAGACTGAATATAGTGTACCGTTTATATCAGCCTAGTTACAACCAATTACAAAGCACAAAAACTTACATTGGTCAAACTAGTATAAATTTTAATAAACGAATAGCAGAACATAAAAGGGCTTTCAATAATAAAAAACAGATTCTACATACGAACTTCACCTTCTAGGTCATAGTAATTCTTCTAATGACGAATTTCAAATTCTTTAGATTCAAAATAAAGGCCTTAAACTATCTTTGTTAGAATCTATTGAAATTAACATAATAAAAAACACATATAATTCTGAATGACCAACTTGAGACAAACAGTTCTCCCCTCTTCAACCTATTTCATTAAATACTATAAAGTGTAAACGCATTCCAAAAATAGATCACTTGAGAAGGCACGTTGAAACAGCTGTAGTGATAAGTTTTTATAATAAATTTTGTGGAAATTTTTAAAAACAGTGTTTTCACTTTTCAACAACAAGTTTTCAGTGTTTTATTGTTACATAAAATGAATTTCCATCAAGTAACGGTAGAACCCATCAATTAAATACAATGTTATTAACAATCAAGTAACAAAGTAGATACTTACATTATAGTACATATATTGGACATATTAACCTATCGATGGTATAGTTATTTTAGCCACCTTAATCTCTTTTTAACCTGTTATCTATTTTTCCAGTTATTTAATAAATGCCGGGTAGGTACTAATAAATTAAAATAAAATAATTAAAACACACCACTATATCATTTTAAATTGATTTTTATACCCGGGGACTCTTGTGTTGTGTTGGAAAAAATCTTTATAATGGAAGTTTTGTTATGTTACAAATTGATGTTGTGGTCCTAAGAATAATTCCAGATAGGTACCAATAAAAAAAATAAGTCAGATAAGTCAGAGATATATAATAAGAAAGCCAAAATTTAATATTAAAATAAATAGGTACCTACATACTTTTTTTAACTATAAATGAAATAACGTGCGCTGACTTTATATTTTTGTCATTTATCGCCAACAAAATATATCTTCACTGAATCAAAGTTTCAACCGTCTAGTCCATAATTAACCCGATCTACGTCGTCTTAGTTCCATGAACTATTCATTCCGTTCCTTTAAAACAAGATTATCCGAAAAACTGACATCCAAAGGTCCCTTGATGAATATTCATTTCAGCCTCAATCCAAGCATGCCTAACTTCAAGAAATTTCAATAGAGATGAGAGTTACTAATATCTGTCTAACTTCACTTCGGATAGTGCTATAACAATGCGATCAGGTCAACCATGCTAAAAGAGAAATTATCGTAGTTGAATACCGGTGGCGTTGGAGGGATAAACTACCAAGTTATTGTTTCAGTTGTTGATGTGTATTTGCATGATATTTTATTATTTTCTTACCACATAGGCTTAATTAAATGTATTATCCAACATAAACGTCCTTTAGTATTGAGAAATTACCTTTAGTATCGATAAATAGTATTGAGGAAAGTATCATAATAATATTATTATTCATTTATATCGTTAAGTTTTCTATATATTTTTTTCCAATATATAATATCTAATTTATTTTTTATAAGTTCTTTTGTTACTTATTGGTTTCGCCAAATTGCTAGTTTTGGTATCGCATAGCTACCCACATAAGTTAGAAGTTTAAAGAAGACATAGAAGAACTAGATGGTAAACATCCTATATTTTTAATCTTAACCTTTCAGTGCTAACGCATGGTCTCACAGACGGAGCTAACCTATTCATACCGATAATTAACGATCCGTTCCGATATTCGCGCTAGGTCATTCAATAGCTTCATATTTTGCCTAACCGTTGTTAGTATTAAAATATTGTTGAATGTAGATACACGGTTCGTTCGTTACACACGATTTCGGTCTCAGAGACGGATGTTAGCTTTTGCGGCTGTACTAAAGGTAAAGATTGTAACTTTTAGCGTTGTATTTTTAGTGAATAAGGTATTATTTTTTTACTTTTTAGAAATAGAAATGAACTACGAGGAGGAGCAAAAATATTTGCAGAGACTTCTAGAGGACGTTGATAGTAATGATGAATTGGAATGCAACGATTCTTCGGATAGTTCTGAAGAAGACGAAGTTGAAATACAAAATCTCGATACAGAGAGTGAACAGGATATATCAGAAGCAGAAAATGATATATTTCATGAGGCAGAAGCAGAAAATATTTGCCGGCGAATTCCTATTTTTTTTTGGTAAGGATAAAAAAACTAAATGGCGAAAGCATGTTGGTAATAAGCGAGTGCGTACAAGAGCAGACAATTTACTGAGATATTTACCAGGAGTAAAGGGGGATGCTAAGGAGAAATTAATCTTTAGTCATATTTGGGGATCTTTTATAACAGACCAGATGTTGGAACTTATTGTAATAAATACAAATATAGATATTGAACTACATGCTGAGCCTTTGAATAGAACCTACAGAAAGACGGATATACTAGAAATAAAGCACTTGTAGGCCTGTTGTACATAGCAGGAAAGTTCAAAAATAACCATCTCAATGCTCGCGACTTGTTTAGAAAAAACGGTACTTCCTTAGAAATATTTCGCCTTACAATGTCATACGAGCGATTCAAATTTTTATTGGCATTTATTCGCTTTGATAATAAACAAACTCGTGCAGAGAGACAAAAAATAGATAAATTGGCTCCTATTCGAAACTTTTTTGAAGACTTCAACACCAATTTGCCAAAACACTACACCATGTCACACTATTGTACAGTTGATGAAAAATTAGAAGCTTTTAGAGGACGCTGTGGGTTCAAAGTTTATATGCCAAAAAAACCAAATAGGTACGGTATAAAAATATACGCCTTGACTGATGCTAAATTAGCTTATACCTCAAATTTAGAAATTTATGTTGGTCAGCAACCACAGGGACCCTACCAGCAAACCAAAAAGACTTTGGATTTAGTAGTACGTTTGTGCAGACCTATCTGGGGTACAAATAGAAATGTTACACTTGATAATTTTTTTACCAGTAAGCAGCTAGCTGATACATTATTGGCCAATCATCAGCTCACTATAATTGGAAATCTTCGAAGAAATAGACCAGAACTGCCTTTGGAACTTACGGCGCCTATAAATAGGCCTACTTCTACAAGTATGTTTGCATTTCAAGATAAATGCACTATTGTTTCGTATATTCCAAAACCGAAAAAAGTTGTGCTCCTGATGTCAACAATGCATTATGAAGATGATACGTTGGATCCCCAGACTGGTAAGCCTAACATAATAATTGATTACAACGCAACCAAGGGAGGAGTGGACACTATTGACAAGATGTGTGAAAGCTACAATTGTGTAAGATCGACTAATCGCTGGCCCATGGTGATATTTTATGCACTACTGAATATCGCCGGCATAAATTCATATACAATATACAAGTGTAATTCTGCTCGGAGAGCCCAACGCATACCACTTAGAAGAACATTTTTAGAGACAATGGGTATTCAATTGCTTGAACCACATGCCAGACGTAGAGCAATTGCACCAAATATGCCAAGGATGATAAGTATGCGACTCAGAGAAATGTTTGATATTACGTTGAATGTGCAAAATATTGCAAAATCTCATGGTCGTTGTTTTTACTGTGGAAGCCAGAAAAGTCGAAAAACAAAGTACAGTTGTTACTCGTGTAATAAATTTATGTGCTTAGAACACATAAAGGGTATATGTGTGGAATGTTCAGAAAAAGATTGACTTTTTTTAAGTTTAAAGTTAACTCGTATTATTAGAATTTTTTAAGTGTGGTTATTATAAGTGGATAATGTAAGCTTTAGTTTAAAAGCAACTAAGCAAATTTTTTGTTTGTAGTAAGATTTTAGGGTTTTTTTCCCACATTTTAGAATAGTAGCTTGTTTTTGTTAAGTAATTATTTTTGTCAAAATAAATGTTTATAAACATAATTTTTAAATAAAACTGTATTTATTTTAAATAAAAAAGTATTTAATAAGACCCTTAAAGTAATTAAATTTTAAAAATTGGTAAAATTTACAGTACTAGGGCATGTATAAATATACGGTCCCAGAGACGGACGTTAGCACTTACGTCAAAATAATTCACGTTAGCACTGAAAGGTTAATAAAAAAAATTACAGTACCTTTTATAATAAAAAATATAATATAGTTATTATTACTGCCATCAACTAAAGAATAATAATTATAGAAAAAAGGAAAAGATAAAAATAGGAAAGTAATTTGTAAATAAATAATTCGCGGATAACAGACTGGAATTAAAGCAAATGCCGATATGGGAAATAGATTAACCTCAAAACGTAAATACGCAATAAAATTTTTAAACAACAGGAAACCTTGTGATTCAGACGAAAGAGAAATAGATGTCCTAAAACTACCAGATGATATTCATACGAAACTACTGACAAATCTTTCCAATGACATCTATAAAAACCAGTTCCTCTCCTACTAAGTGTAGTGCCAATAAGTCCCCCTTTTTAAATTTATGTCTGTTTTGTCCTTTTACTTGTGTTCTGTTTGTCTCTAAGTGTCCTTTATTGTTTTAGTTTTAATAATTTTAACATATGTGACATCACAATTTTCTGCCAAAACAGAAACCAAATTAAACTTTATCAAAGAAATTTGATAATTACAAGTTAAAGAAATTGCATACCCACAGAATTGTACATCTAATTTCATTGATTATCATACAATTATTATCCTTATAAAAAAATTTCAATAAATTAACACAATTTTGTAAAAAAAGATGTCTTTTGAATAAATATAAATAACTTTTAATAATTAACATAATATAAAACATCACTTTCATTAAACAAACAATGACATATACGTTATTCCTATTTCATTTTTTAACATCTCTCCCCTCAAGGACCTTCCCCACTAATTAACAAAAGTTACAATTGATAAACCAAACATCACCCATCATCAGCAATACAGGATAGTTTGAACTATGTTTTCCGAATCATTAACTAATAATTCTTGTACCGGCATTATTTAATTTACTTTAAAATGGACTTCTAGAGGCAACACATTCATGACTTATATTTTTATTTTCTCCATAGGAGTTATCGGTCCAAAAAGTGATGTTTTCCACTTTACTACTTGAAATTGTATTGTCAGCCCATTACAAAATTGACGGCACAATTTCATTTGCACGACGGGCCCCTTTCGATTCGTCCCATATCTATACATTGTACAGAAGAATCACTATCATAATATAATCTAAAATTTAATGTCCAAAGCTTCCTTTTGTATAAACTAATACAATTGTTTCTTAGTGGTGAATGCAAACATTTTTGCAAATCACCAGAGAGTAGGTACTTTGTATTTTGGTAACTCTTTAGGCATTAAAAAGTCCAACTGTTTAGTAAAAGTTATACCGAGTTTTAAATTTAATTATGTGAGTATCATAATCAGCCTGTACACTAGTTAGTTCATCTATAGTAAGATTATTTTTCAAATGATCTTAGAATATAAGTAAACAACGAACAGGGTTCATACTTACAAAAACAATTTGTAGGTTTTTTAGATGTAAAAACTATTCGCTCCGTGCGTGACCATGGTAGGGGTACCTTGAAACGATGCCAGCGTGCGTAGCGGCGAAATATGACACAATTGGATACTTTATACGCATAAATTTTATCAAAAATGTGTGCAAATACATATTGCGTATTTAATTGTGCTAATAATAGCAAAAATAGCAAGTGTAGTTTTTATAGGTTTCCAAAGATTACATAGAGAAAAGAAAAAGATGGATCCGTGCGATTAATATGAAAAAGTAAATATCACATAACATCATTTTTATGCAATTAAAATAGGAAATATTTAAATAATTTACCTTAAATGATATTTTATAAGGCTTCAAGCTAACTGCAGAGTGCCTGATGACTTTAGCTTTTATATCATAACTTTTACTATTACTGTTTTTAATTATATGCTCTTTCACGTGAAAAACTTGATTTCCCAGTACTAGATTTTTAACTTTTCTTTTCCGTTTGGGCTTAAAAAGATATATTATGATGAATTTTGAGAAACCCAGTTTTTAATACTACATTTATTTTGTACATAAACTGAAAAAATATAGTTAAAAAGTTAATTATTAATAATTGTCAATTTCGCCTGTATTTAACAATGTCAAACATATGTCATTAATGTCATATGTTTAACCTGAAAATTGGTAGACTCCAAAACTGTCAGATGAAGGCGGTAGGTGTCGCGTCAGTCACGCACAGAGCGAATACGATAACGTTACACATTAAAAATTAACTAACTAAACGAGGAACAAAAAACCAAAAAACACAAGAAAAACTGTATATGAGCACTATTGTTCATTTATATTATTTGATGGTGATTTTTTTATTTTGACCGATGGCTTCATTTGGATGTTAGTTTAACTCATTCACTGCCGGTCACGCCACTGTGGCGTGATCGGCTATATGCGCCCTGTGCCGACCACGCCATAGGTGCGTGGTGTACAGGTCTGCTAATAACAAAGTTTTTAAGTAGTCGAAACTTGCTTTATAGCTATCAGACTTCATCGGCACTTCGAGAAGGTTTATTGTGTCTCAAATTTCATATCGGTTCGAAAGTCAGGATTTTGTTTTGTAAGTAATTAAAAGTGTTTGATTATGGCTTCTGGCAATAACCCTGGTTCGTCTGGCGTTAAAAAAGAAGAACAGAATTCGAATTGAAGAAGCCTTTAACGAATGAAGAATTACGACAAATACTGGAAGAATCCGATGATGACAGTTTTGATGATTATGAGTCGAGTGGAAGCGAATACGCCGACGATGAAGATTTAATAGATTTGACGGATTCGGATTGTGAATCACAGCATTCTAACCATGAAGATACTGGCATCGCTGCTGAGGTACAGATTATTTTAATCTTTTAGCAGATGACACATTTTTTCAACTTGTCGTTGATAAAACAAATAGGTATGCTGAAGAAATTTTCTTAAGTTCTGCTGGAAAAGAGAAATCTAGAATAACGGATTAAAATTAACCGAATAAATGATTACTGGAAGAAACACAAATTGTTCAATCTTACTTGCTTCAGTAACTATATGGAAAGAAATCGTTTCCTGTTAATCTTACGTTGCCTACATTTTGTAAAAAATCCAGGTATTAGAGATACATTTCCTCAAGATCGATTATATAAATTGAGACAGATTGTCGATTACTTCAACCAAAAAATGTCTCAAATATATTATCCGTCTAAAAATTTATGCATTGATGAATCAATGGTTTTGTGGAGAGGCCGACTGCAGTTCAGGCAGTATATAAAGAGCAAACGTCATAAGTACGGGGTGAAACTTTATGTTCTGGCTGAACCTAACGGACTTACTCTAAAAATAGCTGTGTATACTGGAGCAAAAGTTCAATCTAGTGAAAGGGGGCATACCTCAGACGTTGTTTTTCAACTAATGGAGACATACCTGGATAAAGGTCATTCTTTATTCATGGACAATTTCTACAATAGTTACACATTGTCGGTTGCCCTTCTCGAGCGGAAGACTTATTGCACAGGAACATTACGACTGAATCGTAAAGGAAATTCTCATGAAGTTGTAAGTTCTAAACTCAAGAAAGGTGAAATAATTCTAAAGTGTAATAACAATTCTGGTGTTCTTATGGGAAAGTGGCGTGATAAAAGGGATGTTTCATTTATTACTACAGAGTATTCTGGTGATTTCGTGACGGTTTCGAACAGAAGAGGTATTGAAAAAGAAAAGCGTGAGGCTATTGCACAATATAATAAAAATATGTCGGGTGTAGATTGTAAAGATCAAATGTTGGCTTACAACCCATGTGAGCGTAAAAGCTTAAGGTGGTACAAAAAAATATTTATCCACTTTTTTCAAGTAATGCTCATAAATTCTCATTTTTTATTCAATGCGTATTCTGGTCAAAGAAAAAATTTATATAATTTTCGTTTGGCCATTATTGAGGAACTTTTGGAGGGGCCCAAACTAAAAATTGTCCCAAAAAAACTATAAAAGCAAACGAATTACACCATTTGCCGTCAAAATTTGAACGAACGGATGACCATAAACGGGCTCGAAGAAAAGACTGTAGAGTGTGTAAAACTCAAAACAAGAGACAGATGACTCCTTACTTTTGTAATCTATGCGTTGGTCAACCAGGATTATGTTTAAACCCTTGTTTTAGAATGTGGCATTCAAAATAATCTTATATTTTATATTTTTGATTTTATTTTATGTACAATTTAGTTTTTATGTTCAAATTTTGTTTTGTTTAACTGTTTTATTTTTAATTAAAGATTTCTGTCTGACTTGAATTATTCTACCCTAAAATACAGCAGAAGTAACTAAAACACCACTGAGGCGTAGCCGCCACCTAACATGCAATTCTTTGTTCGGTGCCGACCACGCCACGTATGCGTGATGACGTAATTTGATAGTTATACCTCAATTATCAACTAGATACTACTCATTTAAAAAACTATTATTCAAAAGAAGCTTAAATACTAAAAATATGCTAACGGCACCTGAGGGTTCATTCAAATTTTACACCGGTAGTGAACGTGTTAAGCTCTTTTAAGGGTCAAACCACACTAATCTTTTCGATTGTTTTCTATCCGTTGTAGAATGTCATAATTTCACATGTGGCTTGCTTTTGTACAAACATAACATTTTTAAAATAATTCAAGAAATATAATTTTAGAACATCAAATAAAAAAATATACCATATATGATTATAAGGGCCTGCGTAGCGCAAGCGGTAGGATGCTTGCCTCGCAAGCAGGTGGTCCGGGGTTCGAATCCCACCGCCGGCAAGAACATCTAGACATTTTAAAAATGTCTATAGGCCCCAGGTCGACTCAGCCTGAATAAAAATGAGTACCTTGGGTAAAACCAGGGGTAATAATAGACGGTTGAAGCGTAGCACTGGCCATGTTACCTTCCTTGTATACCGTAGGCCCTAGATATAGCAGACTACCCTGCTATACTCCCAAAGCCGCGACAGCGGTATAAAACGGGAGACTATTATATTATTATGATTATAAGAATAATAAAAAATCAAGCATCCATCAAATCATACACACAAAAATTATCAATAAAAAAATTAAATAAACTTATATCCAAATCAAAGAACTTTTATTTTATTGTTTCATTTACTTTTAAACTAGTGAATCAAAATTGTATATTTACTTAAATTTTTAATTAAGGAGAAAAAACAATTAAAAACAAATAACTCTAATCTAAATAGATGGTTATGGTTGATAGTATGTGTTAAATAAAGGACAAAACAAACTTTTTGTCTTCAAAACTGCTGACTTCACCCTTCTTTTTCTCCCTTGGTTGTGACGTGTTCACGTCACTCGTACTTCCCAGATTCTCCAAACACGCCTGCTCTCTCCCCTACTTATCGTTTTCGATAAAACAATTCTACAACTGCATTAATCTTTACCCAACTCCTTACTCAAACTACCAACTCTAAAAACAACGCCTTCTCTTCAGACACAAGAATATTTCAACTGATCTACTTGGTCAAATATAAACTATGCATCTGTTTTTTACTTACAGTATTACTTCTATTTCTTTAACTTATTTTGCCAGCTACCACAGTTGGAATTCTTTCTATAAATACAAAACAAAACTTTTCACAATTTTTTTTTTGAAAACTCTGCTAATTATCACCGTTGTTTTAGAAGACCTGTAGTGTCGTCTCTGGCTCTTCAAACCATAATAGATATTTCTTATTCGAGCAGGACTCACATCGTTCCCTCAAATCTCTCTTTATATTTTCTAAATCTATCAGAACGTACAGATATCCCTATTATTTCAGCTGTTTTCTACCATCAAATGTTAATGTTGTGACAAAAAACTCATTACTACCAAAATACCATCAATCAACATTTTTTAATAAAAGGTCTTAAACATTTGTTTAATTTTTAAGAAAAAAAGATAAGTAAAAATCTGTCTATACAAATTTACTAGTCGTATTGCTTTATATATTTTCTAATCGTTCGTGGTACACCTTACAATACAAAGACATCTTAACATTTTATTAAAATTTTTTGTTAACAAAATTCTTACCTACATAAATGGTTGAACCACCGCTATTGTCATTTTCCACGTAAATTTCCTCTTTGTCTCTACATAATTATGATTCACTAATTCGGAAAAACACTTAATATGCCTCATACCTGGTTTATATTTTACAAACTTAATATTACTGTGTTCTCGGTACTGCGATTTTGTCGGACGGTGATATGATAGTTTGTCTCAACATTTTCTTTTTATTTTTTTAGAAATTTGAAATAAAATGGATAGATAATCAAAAGTATTCTAGAAGGTTATACAAAATCAATTGATACAGACTGATTTGTAGACAGTGTAAAATAGTTATTAGCGATTCTCTTATAAAAAAGGCCTTGGTGGCAAGAGAGTCTATTTTTTGTAGCAAAATTTAATCTCGACATACTTTAATAATAAAAGTAGTAGTAACAGTAGTAGATAATAAAAAGTAGTTCTTTATAAAATACCTGAAGGCTTTGGATATGCACGGTAATTTATTAAATTAAATACAGAAGCTAAAACTTGACAGAAAAAATATTTGAGCATAACTTAAAACTTTATTAAAACAAGTAGCGTCCTTATAATATTACGCCAATACTTTTAAAAATTATTTAAAGAAGTATTTGACAAACTTCAAGAGGAATGTGGGACGACCAATAAAATCATGTAATGCAACTTCCATGCAAGTACTTTGTCATGAGGCGACAGCCATTACCTTCATTGTTATCAGACTCTTAATTAATTTAAGATGAAGATTATTTTTGTACGTAAATATAAAACATAATGTATTAGATAAATTACATTTAAAAACTGTTTAAGTACTTTATACAGATAATGTTTCTAAAAATAGTTAAATTAAATTCTCAAATGTTTTATTGATACTCAATAATTTTATTTATAATATGTAAAATGCAGAACAAAGGTAGATGATAAGAAGATGAGAGAAATATGAGATAGAATGTGACAAGAAAAATGTGATGATTTAAAAGCAAATAGTCTATTTTTTGCATTGCAAGCCATAATATAAATCCCGTTTTCAGCAATTTGTCTTCCTCTACTATTAAAAAAGTTGTAGTTGTCTATAATTGTTATACTATTTCCTTTTTTATTCGTTTTCTGCATTACCAGAGTACTTTACCAGTGGCACAATATGTTTTAAGGCTCCTATTTTAAAAGTACTTCTCATATTTTAAAATTGTATCCAAATTTTATTTTAATAACATTTTGGTTTCATTATTTTGTTCACTTGTTCCTTTTTACCGTTTCGCGTAAGTTTAATTGAGCTCAAGCAATTTAATTAAACCCAGCCTGTGAGACATGTTCACCCCTAAGAATAACGTTCGGGTGTAACAATTCATTGGAACGAGGTGTATTAACTCGAGTAAAAACAGGAGTCACGACACCGCGCTCCAATGCTCCAGACCATTCCTTTCCCCCTATAGCACTCTAATGTACGATAGGGGCACAACTATCAGCCAAATGATCTTCATGTGGGAGTCCTGGGTAATAGAACTCCAACATGGTTTCTTACTGTGCGAAATAAAATTGCTTACTTGGGCCTTAAGTCTCCGCTCTGAGCTAGGCTGAGTTTGGCGACTTGGTGCTCAAGGGGTTGGGCCCTACGTGCCCGGGTTTTTAATGGCTTTTGTTATTATTTTTTTTTTGTGGCTTGCGCCGGTTTTTGTTAGTAGTTTTTTGATTTTTTTGGTGGCCGAAGCCGTTTTTTGTGTATTTTTTGGATTTTTTTGTAGGGTGCTTGTAACATAAAATCAGAATTAGTGCATATTAGTATAATAATTATTTATTTAAAATTAACTGGGTCTACGCTGTACGTTGCGATTGTTTACGAGTTTTTTGAGCTACGAGCTATCTTCTTGGTGCGTTGTTTTTGTTGTTTTTTGTAGTGTTTCCTGTCTGGTGTTTTGTTTTCCCTCTACTGTATTTACTGATTTTCTCTCTAGTACGTTTGGTTTTATTCTTATATTTGTTGTTCTGGTCTCTTGTGCTTCCTCTGTGGAAAGCGTCGTACTTCATGATCTCTCTCAATATGTGACTAGGATGGTTCTCTATCTCCGCGAACCTTGTTCTTGCCTTTTCCTTCATTATATCAATCACTCTAATTTGTTTATTACTATTTAAATTGGAGTAAGCCCCAATTAAAGATTAAAATACGTTTATTGACGTTTTAATTTCCACTTCGGAAATCGTTCTCAAAATATAAACATTAGTAAATTAAACAAATTTTGTTTTTTTGTTCAAAAAAAAACTTGTTAAATTTACTAATGTTTGTATTTTGAGAACAATTTCGGAAGTGGAAATTAAAAGGTCAGTAAACGTATTTTAACCTTTAATTGTGGCTTATTCCCATTTTAATAGTAATTACTTTAAAATGTCACAAGAAAATAGCTTAAGAACAACTCTAATTTGTTGTAATTCTCTGAAGAGGAATCTTTCTGCAACGTATCTCGGTACGTTGACTGCTTCTCTTAGGCTGCTGTTATGTGCCGCTTGTATTTTCTTTTTTGTTGTGTTACATATGTGTCCCCATGCGAGAGATGCTTATGTTAGAATAGGAAGAATAATATTATTTATAAATCTTATTTTGGTTTTTATTCTGAGTTTGCTTTTTCTTTCTACTAGGCCTCTTATTGATGCTTTTGTTATGTTGGCTTTTTGTATTGTAGCGTCTACGTATTTACTAAACGTTATGCCTTTGCCCAAGATTATTCCGAGATATTTTGCTTCGCTTTTCCAATCGATGGGATTGTCTTGCATAGTCACCTGTTCTTCTGGTTGTTGGAAGAAAAAAGATTACCCAGAAGAGCACTTATATATAAGTGATTATTTGGAATCCACAAATTCAAATGTAGGAAGCAAAGAAATATCTTGGGTCACGAAATATAGGCGAATTCCACAGTAAAACAGCTTACGCAGAACTTGCTGTGCTTTTGGTATGGTTCTACGCTACATATATATCAGGGCCTTAGATATCTCAGGGTCAAATATGGAAGAGAGAACAAAAGAAAGAATTAATATTTCGTTGATACAAATTTATAAAACCAACTTCTAGAGCAATATTCTCCACTATATTCCCACCTGAACACTGAACTAATAATCCAGTTTCGCTATTGACCTAAGTTGTATAGCGTAGATTTAAAAGCTGGCAAATTATGTCAATAACAGATGAATTATATAAACCATATGTGTGGCAATCGTAAAATGTTTATAAATAAATTACATAATATGAAATTCAAAGTCAAACACATAGATAAATACGAAAACAAACACACTATTATATGATTATTGTTATGTTCGAAGTTGCGACTGTGCCCATTCTGCAATGTTACATATTATGATGGGACAATTCGCGAAATGTAATTAGTTTTTGAAGTAAACAAACTGTTTCAAATTCCAAATTAGTTTTATCTCCATTCCGATGTTAGAATGGGGTTTTACTAATTTTGGGAAGATTATTTATCGTTCAAAATTAATATGTGACGAGTAACGCAAAAATAAACAATTTTTGTGAATGTCTTAACGGGTTTGTCGAGGGATATTAAGTCTCCAATAATTACATAAAAACACTCCAATGGTGTTTTTATGTAGAATTATAATTTGATCAAAAAATTATTTAGCAAATTTCTTAAAACTAACTTAAATTATTCTTAAAAACTAAGGTCCTACTTAGTAATGTATCTTAGGGTCTAATAAAACTGGCCAACAAAAATGCCACAAAAAATGTGGCAACTAACTCTGTGAAACTAATACCTCTGTCACACTAACAAAAAATACGGGTTTCATAACTAATATTTATAATTATAACTATAAACTAATGTTTGTATTTTGAGAACGATTTCCGAAGTGAAAATTGAAATGTCAATAAACGTACTTTAACCTTTAATTATGGCTTATTCCAATTTAAATAGAAATTACTTTAAAATGCTACAAGGAAATAGCTTCAGAACAATATTAAGAAACTCTAGAAGTTGAAAAGAACTTACAATTGTTAATGGGCGATATTTTGTAGCAGAAATAAATTATTACAAATGAAAAATATTTTTTAAATGGAAATAAGCATAGTGGTTAACTTTTTTTAAAAACAAAACAAAAACAAAACAAGATCTCAATTATGATTAGGTATATGTCAATTGCCAAGAAAATAAAGCTAGCTGTCAGATGTCAATATTAAATTTTAAAACTTTGAGAATAATTAATATGGCAGCTAGGCCACATCCTAACATTTATGATATCACTGATTACAATTTTTCAACTTGTTATGAAAGCAATTATCGATGAAAAATGTCTAGGGTAAGCGATATAGTTATTGGCCTCTTAAGGCATTCTTTCTCTTAAAGAAGCTATAAAAAGTATAATATTATTATTTAGCAACAAAAATATTAGATCAAACTCTAGACAAGTTAATAGAGTTTCTACATCTCATATCGCTTATTTTGATTTTCATTTATAAAATAGAAAAAAACATCTTTTATAAAGTAATGCATGTTTGACAGTTATTGGCCCCATAAATATAGATATTGGCCACCAAATATTATAGTTATTGGCTCTATCGATATAATTGTTAAGTTGAAGAAAATACAAACAAAATGTCTAATTATTGAAGTTTTATTAATAATATTATCGATACCAAAGCTAAACAGATCAAATGAAATTCTTAAAAAATTTTACACACCTAACTAAAATAAACCAAACCCTAACTTTCTTTTTTTTAACCCTAGTTTTTTAAATCGAAGATGAAGTAGGTACCTACCTAACTACGTGCGGTTAGCTTAAAGTTTCAGTTTATCCTTTTAATGACTTAAATTAAAAAGGTAAATTTTTTATATGTTTAGCATTATTTAAACAAGTTTTGCATGTAAAAATATTAATGTTTGATTTGTGCAACGCATGTTTCTCGATACATTTAAGGTGATAAGACCTAGTACAAGAATTACATTTGATACCAAGTAATGTCAAATTTATATTAAGTACACATGAAAAACACAAACCACTATTTAAAGGCTCGTTGTCAAAAGACTGATAAGATAATGAATTTACATTTGGAGTCGCAATTTTGGATATGCTAGATTTCACAGAATCAAAAGACAAGTTTCTTTTTACTTTGTCAATTTTACTTAGTTCAGGGCACAGATCTTTGTTAATTTTAATATCTGATAAAATGTGAACTTTACTGCTTTTATTTAAATCATTTTTCATCTTTCTTTTTTTTTGTATTTTGTTTTGTTTCTGTTTTTTAAACTTTTGATTTTCTTTATAAGTTTTTCAGCTTCTCTCTTCTTTTTCTTATTTTATCTTTCTCGACTTTTGTTTTCTTGTTTTTCGACTTCTCTCTTCTGTTTATTATTTTCTCTTTCTCGTCTTTTGTTTTTTTGTTCCTCGATTTTTCTTTGTAGTCCTGGGTTTCTCTCCACATTATTGAAGAAAGTATAAATGATCTATCGGTCTGTTTCACACCTTTCCTTTCTGGTGTATTAAAATATTGTAAATAATTAGCAATTGTACCGTCCGGTTCAGGTACTGTATTAGAGGTTTCTAGTTGATCACTTTTAAATATAATTTATATTCATTATATCTATAATGTTATCGTCTTGTGGAATTACTTGTTGCTCTATCACTTCTATTAATATTTTGTCGGAATTTGGCATAAGTTGACTGTTGTTATTAGCAATCACAGCATTATCCCGTTTACTCCACATCTCATCATATGAAACATCGTCATTGTTTTCAGGAGGATGTGTCCGAGAAACTTCTAAATTAAGTTGCTTCCACAGTTTGTAAATAATAAAACGATCACTATCCGGATCCGAAATACGTCCCAATTTAAATGAATCTATTATTTGTTTGCCCACTATTTCTTCAAACTTCTTCCTGTCAAAACTTCCTATACTGTTTATTTCATCAGTTTTACTGTTGATATTTTTCTCACCCTTATTTTTTCCTAAACACTTTGAAAAGTCAATTAAATTAGGATCCCAGGGATAAAGTCCACAAGCTCTGAAACCATTAACAATTATCTCAGGCTTTATTGTTTTATCCAGAACACACTTGAGCAAAGGCGCAAATTCCTTTTTGGTTAGATCTGCATGGGGATGAGTTCTACGCCAGGCTATGACTCCTTTTCTCCAACCATCTTTTAGGGGCTTAAATGTTGATACATCAGCTGGTTGAAGAACACGAGTAGCTTTTGGATAAAGTTCAATTAGAATTATTTTAAGTTTTGCACAAAGATCTCTTAATTTTTTTGTCCAAATGGGTTTTATGCCCATCAACGTATAAAATAATTGGAAATTTTATATTTTGTTTCTTGACAAAAGGGTAAAAACAATTACCTATATATCCAAAAAAGATTTCAGTCTTCATCCAGCCTGAATCACTGCAGGTAATAGTAAATCCTTCTGGAATAGTGTCTGCTATTTCACTTGGGAGTCGCTTGTACGGATATATGACTAGCGGTGGAGTAGTTAATCCAGAAGCATTAAATGTAAATAGAACCATAAGGTTAGTTTTAGATTTTCCACAGTTCACCTCGTACACGTTTTTGGCACCCCTGGGTGCCAATACCTTTTTGTTTTGGGGGCAAAGTTGAAAATTAGTCTCGTCGCCATTAAATATTCTTTGCGGATCATTTAAAATGTCTGTGTACATCTTTTCTTGTAAGTATGAATAAATGTGTTTAAACCAGTTCCTAATATCAGCTTCGCTGACTTTAGACGATGCATTTGTTATGGTTTCTGATTTTCTTAGAGATATTTCAGGATATCGTCGCATAAATGCTTTATACCAACCAGTTCCAGGGTAGTTGTCTACAGAAGGATTTTCACGAGATGATTCATCTAGGAACTGTTTTACTGATACTTGGATATCTTCGGATCGTCTTGGAAATTCTTTGCGGTGGCAATCGAGTATCCACTCCACTAATCATTTTTCTTCTTTAAACGATAAGACAGGAAGAGGGCCGTGTGATTTTTTTACAAATTTTTCACTTAGTCGAAACTGCAAAGTGGCTCTTGGTACTTTATATCGTCTGCACGCCTCTCTTTTTGGCAATCCTTTTCTTACAGCTTCGATCTCTTTTTGTAAACTTTGTTCTGTATATTTTTTAATATAATTCTCGTTTTCAGACGTTTTAGGCATTCTGAAACGAAAATAAAACATTTAGTAAACGTCTGTATACACGAACTTAAAGCGTTGATTGAAAAAATATATTTGTTCAAAACATTGATTTTGTAAATGTGAATAGGTAGCTAATAGAAAACAGAGCATATATAGTGATTGGCCCCTGTTTTATTATAGTTATTGGCCCCGGCCAACTACTGTTTAAATAAATTTCTGAACAAAAATATTGCAAAAAAAACTTTTTAAAATGTGCATTTAATGCTTAATTATTATCCGCACGTACTGTTAAACTGAAAAGTAAAAATACAGTTGTTGACCGGGTGGCCAATTACTGCATTTTGTGTTCTTATTACGGATTAGTTATTGACCCCATAAATAAATAATTTCGCGCCAAATTTTACATAATAATACGAGCTCCTCTAATAGTTTATTATATTGTTTCTTAAAATAAACAATTGTTTCAAGTGTACTACCTTACATATTACGTTAAAAGGATGATATGTTCCTCGCTTACCTGATTCACTAAAAATTGCACAAATTTCACTGATACACAACAGCCCTCGACATAGAACACGTTCCTGTAAATGTTATCAATAAACTGAGAACTGTTCTTTTGGCGACGGTTGCAAGAAAAATTGCCGAAGTTGAAATAGGGGTTGCCAGATCTGCGGTATAGTGGGAATTCTTAATAATACATATTAAATGTGAAACGGCCAATTACTGTATGGAGGCCAACAACTGTATCGCTTACCCTATTTTTACTTTAAAAATTCAACAAAAAAGTTATCTGAATTTCACTAAATATTATTTTTTTATCCTTCAAAATTTCTGGGGTTGGAACTGCACTCGAATTCACTGCAACGCAAAAAACTGCATCTCACACTGCGAAATAGCATGGAATGACTTGGGACAAACAAAATGAGGATGAAAGCTGGGTACTGGGACGCAATCTTTGAAACTTGGCTTCTTAAAAACTCAGACACAATGGAACCATGTGGATATCCTTCTAAGTTGTTGGAAACGCCGTTTTACAAATCCCTTAGATGAAAGACGGCATGAAAACAAAACAGTGATTACTCTTTCAAAAACTGACACCTTACACTCGAGTATAATTTACCCTTTTACCAACAAATTTTGCCGGTTTCTTAACGCCGACCCACGCTGCGCCTGCTCTCTATAAAATTTCTTCAAAACCTCTCTAACTACACATTGAACTGCTACATACTACCAAACTTCACTATTTCCGATAACAAAAAAACCATAAGAAAAAACCATTACAAATTAGATAAAAATTCAGACCAACACCGAAACCAACTGCCTCTGACAGCGGCTCCACTAAGTAATTCTCTTTAAAAATTGTTCACCCAACTAGGTATAAACAAAACATAAACGAACATATTCTGTTTATTTGACGCGCAAAATATCCTAAAGTGACTCTCGATCAAAGAATACCGAAGAAATACGCATCTGTGATATATAAACAAACTTTAAAATGTGTTTATTATCAATTCCAGCAATGCAAAAGGACTGAAAATACATTTTCAGTATTTTATTATATAAAAGGTGATTTGAAATGCTACAAGATACCTGTATCAAATATTATATTAGAATAATCTTACTTCTTTGGTCTATTTTTTTATATGCTTAATTTTTTTAATACGAATATGATTATTTGTTTTAATAAGGTGCAGGCAACATACGTGCTTGCGGCTCGAATTTTAAAATCTTGCTTTGTTTTATTGTGCTTACACAAAATATGTACTTATTCTGTACTAATAGATAAACATTGAGATCTAATTTTTTGTTGAAAAGTAATTTTTTTAAAAGGACGCTAAAGATAGTGAAGTTTGACGTACTGGAATTATAAAGGATTATATACATATTATATAAAAGCTTATAGCAGGCCATTTCAAGCCTTTAGCTTAGTAATTCTCTTCCATCTTTTTCTGTCTCTAGCTCCTTTCCTCCAATTTTCTATGTCCTTTTCTTGTAGACCTTCCGCAACTGCTCTCTTCATCTTCTCCTTGGTTTGCCTCTTTTCCTCTTATCTTCCGGTGTTCTCCATGCTATGTTCTTTACCTCTGTACTGTCCTCCATTCTAACAAGATGAACTAGCCACTACAATCTTCTAGATTCACGTAATCGCTTATTCTACCTTCGCCGAACATTTCATAAATTTCAGTATTTTGTTCTTCGCTGCCATCCTATTTCTGTCAACTTTCCTCGAATAACTCTACTTAATATTCTTAGTTCCCATATTTCAATTTTCTGTTGTAGTTTCTTTATTAATACACAAACATGTCTCGCACCCATAAATTTGAGTAGGTCGTAGGATAGTCTTATACAGCCTTATTTTTGTATTTCTCGATACCTCTTTCGATTTTATTATTCTTTGCAAACTGCCTGCACACCTGTTTTCTTTTGCTATTCGTAGATCTATTTCCTTTTCTTTTTCGTATTTATTTGTCACAACAACTCCTAGATACATGTAATCCTCCACCTCTTCAATTTCCAGAATTTATCTCTCTAATTCAATTTCCTTATTGAGTTTTCTGCTTTTCTGTTACTTATTATCCAGCTCCATGTATATTGTTTAATTTATATTTATCTATTATCCCATATTTCCTTCGGCTTCTAGAAGATTCTTAGCTATTTTTTTTCTACTCCTAGCCAAAACTACATCATCAGCATAGGCTAGACACTGGCGACTCTTATTAAATATTGTTCCCGCTTTATATTTATTGCTGTCTCTTATTATCTTTTCAAGTGCCAAATTAAACAGTGTGGTGGATACAGGATTTCCTTGTTTTACACCTTTCTCAACTCTAAAGTATTGGCTTTCCTTTCCATTAATCTTAACTGCGCTTGTAGTGTTCTGAAGCATCATATGTACCAGTCTGATTATCTTAGATGGGATTTTAAACTAATTTAGTACCTTCATCAGTTTTGATCTACCTACATTGTCATAACCACCCTTAAAATCCACATAGAGAGGGTGGGTCGGTATGTCGTATTCACATGCACCAGAGAGAACTTGTTTCGGCATATATACATAGTCACTAGTTGATCGATTTTTTCTAAAACCAGCATGATAGTCGCCCAATATATTTTCTGTGTCCACCTCCATTTTTCTTTTTAGTATGTTTGCCAATACTTTGTATATGACGTCCAGGAGTGCTGTTCCTCTATAATTATCACAACTTGATATGTCTCCCTTTCTCTGTATTGGATATATTATAGACTTGCACCATTCTTTAGGTATTATTTTTTCTTCCCAGATTTGACAAATTATAAAGGATTAAAATAAGAAAAGAGGAAATATTTGCATAGAAATTATTCATTTTATTATCATAATAAAATTATTATATTTTTTTTTCATTTCATCTATGTTTATTTTCAATAAACTCTTACGCTAAATCTTAAATAGAGTAAACTATCCACTTAAAAATTTAAATATTTGGATAAGTTCCAAAACTAGCAATATTACACTGATTGTTTTTATTTCTGGTCATCCATATATATCCGTTATTTCCCCACTGATCCCCCCAAGAATTTTTTACAATCCAATAATCTTTGCCATTCTGCGTTCCATAACCTACAACTAGTACTCCGTGGTTCACATAATCGGTAATACAAGTATTATCGTCAAAGATTCCTATAAAAACATTTAAAATTATTATTGCTTTTATATAAAAAAAAAACTAAAACAACTAATAAAACACCTTGTTACCTGATTTGTATAGACTAAAGTTGGGTGTTACCATAATAGCTACAGATACTGGACCTTTTACAACAACTGCATTTTTAAGATCATCTTCATCACCTTTCTTGATATACGTAAAGCCGCTGATTTTGGCAGCTACGTTTGAAATATTAAATCTACATTGATCATCTATTCCTTCGTAAGGATAGTCCTTTTCAGACATGATTCCTCCAGCTTTTCTAATATATTCAAGAGCTTTATACATCCAGCCTCCACTACATCCATTACATGTGTCCTTTGCGCAATCTACCAAATTTTGTTCGCTTAGTGAGATTAGTCTTCCTGTTTTAAGGAAATAAGCTCCTTCCACAGTTCCAGTCTATAAAACAAAAAAAAGAATTGATCAATTATATTTTAGCAGTTAAAATAACATACTGTACTGAAAGTCCAACATGATCCACAACTTCCTTGATCTTTAACTTCGGTAACCGCTCCTTTTTGCCTCCAGTCAAAGTCAGATGGTAGATCTGATTCCTGAGGTAATGCATGAACGATACTTTCTGGTATAGGTTCACTAAATAGAATTAACGATTCCAGAAACTCCTTTTCAGTTAAGTCTGCAAACTTGGTAACCCCCATTTCGTAAGTAGATAGTCCTTTGTTGTATTTTTCATTGTGTTGTTCTATTTTTCTAAGATTTGATTGAAAAATTGTAAAACGTTTTTGTTCTTCGACATAGTTTATATAATTTTTCTTGTGTTGCACCTAAAAGAATAGAAAGGTATTTTTTTGTTTCCACTTGACTTACAATCTGTAAGTCAAATTTTTCTGTCAAATCTGTAAGTTTTTTAACGAATATTTAGCAATTTAAGAATATGTAGCAATTTTCTCCAGCAAGAAAACATATTTACTCGAAATATTGGTTTACTATTACTACTATTAAACATATTATTATTATCTAACTAAATCTATTACTTAAGTCTGTTGATTCAAATAGTTTTAAGCGACGCACTTCACCTGTGGTTTTGTGTAGGTCACTAGATTGTGATCATGTTTGTGTTTATTATTATAACCTGTTATTTCTGTTTTTACGAATAATATTTTCAATGATATTTTCTTGATTAGATGATTAGGCACGTATCACGAGGTATCTGTTATTATGCACAGGATCTTATTTTGAAATATTTGAAGGATTTCAAGGTTTGAGTTACTAGCAGCACCCCGGAGTTCTATTTCGTATGTCAATACTGGTTTTAGGATTGACTTGTGGATTAAGAGTTAATTTTTTATTTTACGTCTAAATTTTCTGCCAATCAGAAGTACATTTTTGTGCAGTTTTAATACCAATTATTTACGTTTTGTAAAGATGTGTTCTCCACGTCATACGTCGATCTAAATGCATATCAAGGTACTTTACAGCATTGGTTTGTTGGAACTATATACCATTAGTTGTGACCGATGGGCAGGTATCCGTTTTAATTGTAAAGCTTACCTGTTTTGGCTTCATTTGATTTTATTTTTCATTTGTTGCTGGGAAATTCATGGTGTATAATGGATTAAGCACAGACTCAAGAACACTGCCCTAGGGTATACCTAATTCAACTAATTAAAAATTAGTGCATTCCTCTTGGTGTCTCATCATCATTATAAGCCGTTTTGCACCCACTGCTGAACATGGGCCTCCCGTAACTAACTCCATTCCAGTTGATCTTGAGCACAGTGAATCTTGTTGTGCTAGATGCGCTTGACGTCGTTTGATCAGCTTATTTAATACGGGCTCGATTACGATAAGCATCCTGTCTAGGTCTTCATTCTAAAATTTTCTTGGTTGCTCTTCCATTTTTGACTCGTTACGAACTGCGTTCGTAATACCAGTTTTTCTCCTAACTATCTGTTTTGAAACTCTGTCTTTAAGCGATGTATTCAACATTGACCTTTATATTGCTCTCTGTACCATTTCTATCTTATTAATTATTTTTTTAATACGGGTCAATGTTTCTGCTCCATACCTTAGAACTGGGTACTGAGAGACAACTCCTAAATATTGTAAAAAACAGAAAAACGAGTTAACTGGGACACATTTACAAAGGAGAAAAATACAACTTCCTACGACTTATAGTGGAAGGGAAAGTGGAAGGAAGAAGGGGTCCAGGAAAAAGAAAATGCTCCTGGTTGAAGAATGCAAGAGACTGGACAGGCCTGGACACACATTCGATACTAAGAACTGCTCAAGATAGAGAGCAATTTGCTGTAGTTACAGCCAACCTTCAGTAATGGAAAGGGCACCTTAAGAAGAAGGCACTTGATGTTTAACTAGGAAGTATCTGTTAGATAAATAAGATTCAAGGGCAGCGTAGAGTCTATGTGGTAAATGCTTTTTAATTTTATAGTGTGCCAGACCACTGTCGAGGTCTGTACGCTGGCGTCCAAGAATCTGTACGCTGGCGCTGGTCGTAGCAAAAATGAACGTCACGGAAAATGCGTCTACGAAAACGTGATTAGATGGAATTTGTAGCTGAAGTTGTGTAGTTTCCAAAAACTTATTTGTGTATACGAAAAAAAGCAGTATGAAACGTTTTATATCTTTTTTAATGTCAAAGTTTTAATTCAGTGATTTTAGGTATAAAAAAAAAACTCCAAAAAACCCCGAAACTAGAAGTTAGCAAACTAAATGAAGATGGTGTAAAAGAGAAACTCAAATAGAAAATATCTGAAAGCCTTGATAAATTATACAAAAACACCTCAAAGGTTAACACATAATGGAAATCACTAATAAACTATCTCCTTGTTCCATACAAAAAGATGTTAAGAGATCCAATAAAAAGGAAAGATAATTGGATGATCTACAATATACTGAAAATAATGGAGTAAAAGAGATAAGCCAAGAACAAACAGTCACAAATATAAAATTATTAATACTGAAATCACAAAAAAAAGAGATACAAATTCAACTTACTTTGAGTAAAAATGTAAAGAGAAGATCTTCAGAACAAATACGATCTATTCAACCAACAGAAAAAGGTTTAAGAAATAGCATGATTGCAAAAGTAACCACAACACTAGTGTTTTAGATAAAACAGGGAAATCCATGATAATAGTTGACGAAAAAATAAAACGATAAAAAGATATATTGAGAAGCTGTTCCAAGACGATAGAGGAAATCTACAAGACCTACCGTTAGAAGAAAAATAAACAAGTGAAGAAATTAGAAGGGAAAAAGCGCTACTAGAACAACTACTATTTATCGACATCTGTCTCCAAAAAAGGAAAATGCTGGACAATGCAGCGACCACCGCACCATAAGTCTTATGTCTCACATACATAAAATGTTCTTCAAGCTCATTCACAGATGACTAATTTACAAAAAACGTGAGATGGATATTAAATATTGATATCCACAAGGAAACTAAATTCCTGTGGCTGGCTGTATACCATTGTTGAGAATGTAATACATTTATATTGTACACGCAGTATATATATATATATATATATATATATATATATATATATATATATATATATATTGGTGTTTTATAAGTGGAACGCACCCATATTATCATGGGTTGGCATGACAGACAGTAATGTCAACAAGTATCATGCCGTAGTTGTAGTGAGAAGCATCGCTCTAGACTTAAGTTAGTTTAGTTGTTTAGTATGTACATTATAGGAAATAAAGCCTTGTATTAGTAGTAAAGTACGACTGTTTATTTTCCAAATTTACACCTTAACAACCATTTATCACAAAAAATGTATTTAAAAATTTCTTTATAAAAGGTATAATATTAAAAACCCTATCGGGCTACATCACAGCGCTAATTCCTAAAACTTTTTGTGATGTAACCCGATAGGGTTTTTAATATTATATCTTTTGTATAAAGGAATTTTTAAATAAATGTTTTTTTTTTTAATATTAATATGGTTAATACCAATTGGGATTCCGTGGAGGCATAGTACTGAAATTATAATTGCAAGTAAGGCTAGCAAGCTGCTAAATTTTCTCGGTTCAGCCCAACAGAATGGGAGCATATTGCCTGAACGAAGTGACTACTACAAAGCTAGAAGAATTCGAACTGTGGTTGTGGTAGAATACTAAAGATATCATAGACCGAGCATGTAACAAACATCTGAGTCATGAGAAGAAGAATAATTTCATGGTTGCGTAACTTAACGGGAATGGTACTCATGCATAACCATCGAACTATTAAGAGCAACCTCATCTAAGATTAAAATAGTTATGGTGATTGCCAACCTCCGTCACCGAGAAGGCACATAAAGAAGAAAAATCAAAAACAAAACAAAACAAAAAAAACTTAAGGCGAAAATGATAACAGTACCACATTTTTTTACTGACTTAGGTCATAAAAAAGATATAAGCCTATTATTAAGAACTACATAACTACATACCTAAACTTAAAATCCTAGAAAATATATCATATTCAATATATTAACAATAAGGCCAAAAGTTATAGTAACAAAAATAACTAATACAAAAGTGATAAATGTGAGTATTTAGAAGATAAAAAAGATGAAATAAAAAAAAACAAATATTAAAATAAAGTTAAATTGAACAAAATAAAAAAATAAAAACGAACCATAAAACCATTACTTGGTTGTAATTGTGATATAGGAGTCATAGGGGCAAAAATATCATTATTTTAGTATTACCTTAAACTGTACCTATTCATCTTGATTATATAGTGCCTAAACAGCAGCAATTGCCAGAAAAATTTTGACAAACATATTTATGTTTTAAAAATTCAAAAGTTATAATAAATTAAATTGAAAGTTAAATTGAACAAGATAAAACCTTGAAAACGAATCATAAAACCATTACTTGGATGTAATTAGGATATAGTAGTCATGGGGGCAACAATATTATTATATTGATATTACCTTAAACTGTAACCATTCCTCTTGATCAGGTAGTGCCTGAACAGCAACAATTGCCAGAAAAATTGTGACAAACATCTTTGTGTTTTAAAAATTCAAAAAAGTTATAATAAATTAAATTAAAAGTTAAATTGAACAAGATAAAAACTTGAAAACGAATCATAAAACCATTACTTGGATGTAATTAGGATATAGTAGTCATGGGGGCAACAATATTATTATATTGATATTACCTTAAACTGTAACCATTCCTCTTGATCAGGTAGTGCCTGAACAGCAACAATTGCCAGAAAAATTGTGACAAACATCTTTATGTTTTAAAAATTCAAAAAAGTTATAATAAATTTAATTGAAAGTTAAATTGAACAAGATAAAAACTTAAAATCGAATCATAAAACCATTACTTGGATGTAATTAGGATATAATAGTCATGGGGGCAACAATATTATTATATTGATATTACCTTAAACTGTACCCATTCCTCTTGATCAGGTAGTGCCTGAACAGCAACAATTGCCAGAAAAATTTTGACAAACATCTTTATGTTTTAAAAATTCAAAAAAGTTATAATAAATTAAATTGAAAGTTAAATTGAACTAGATAAAAACTTGAAAACGAATCATAAAACCATTACTTGGATGTAATTAGGATAAAGTAGTCATGGGTGCAACAATATTATTATTTTGGTATTACCTTAAACTGTACCCATTCCTCTTGATCATGCAGTGCCTGAACAGCAACAATTGCCAGAAAAATTGTGACAAACGTCTTCATGTTTTACAAATTCAAAAAAGTTATAATAAATTGTGGTTTACAAATCTCTAAAAACTAGACAAAGCGTTATAGTAAAATTTAATACTGTTTGCCAGCTGGTTTACGGAACTGATTTTTTATATGCCTACTTTGTAACAAAAATTTTTGTAAACACATGTGTTTAAATAAATAACAATAATAATTTTCGCAATTATAATGATCTGTATAAAGTAAAATCCTTAGTTCGCTTGGTATATTATTGTTATTTTTTTTACAGATTTTAAAAGATAAATGTAGAAATATATTGTGTTATTTGTAATTTTGTAAATAAATATAAAAATAAAAAAACTTTATTTTAAGTATACAGCCTATTTACTCGTGTTTATCTCTATGACTGATCAGCGTTACTAATAACATTTTTCATGGATCTTATCTTGGGTGATAAATATTATGATCCTTTCCTATATGTCTTTTCTAAGAATATGATATCACAATGTTTCTTACTCTTGCTGTCCTAGTTTTCTCAGAAACTTTATACTCAGCGATTATTCTTATTGAGTGATTATCATTTTTGAAAGCCTTAACTATCCTAAGAGTCGTGATTTCTTACCATGCCTCGACTAAGTTTAGATTAGATTAGATTTAGAGAGGTGGCTTTATGGCCTATTCCACTACGACCTTTTCAGATCTATTGTGGTCTTCTAGTCCTAGATAACATTCTCTAGCCTGACCCTTTTTATAAAGTCTAGTAGCTTCGAGACTGTACCTTCCATGTAGCTATTTGCCGGTGGATTTTCTTCTCCGAATGCAAATAACCGCACATTTGCCAGACTGTCACACTGACATAAAATGTGTTTTGCTATTTCTTCTTCGAAGTTACAGAATCTGCACAGGTCATCATCCGATAATCCCATCAGCTTCAAGTGCCTATTCAGCTTACAGTGTCCTGTTAGAAGACCTACTATGGCTTTGACTGTTTTCCTGTCTTTACTTATTAGGTCTGCTGTAAATTTTGGCGAATGTTCTGTAATGAACTCTTTCGCTTGTCTTTGTCCTGGTCAATTCCTCCACGTTTCAGAGATTTGTGAGCTACCCACTTCCTTGTAGCCGTTCTTGTTACTGATTTTGCAACGCTGCAGAAGGGTTACGGTCCAATGACTGGCATTGATGAGCCTTATTTGGCCACTTCATCTGCTTTTTCATTTCCTTTATGACCCTCGTGCCCTGGTACCCAGGCTACCGTAACTTTACTACGGCCTCCTAGTTTATTTAGGGCATACACGCAATCCCATACTAGCTTAGAATTGACCTCTACAGAATTGAGTGCCTTAAGCGCTGCCTGAGTATCCGTAAAGATAACAACTAAACAGAACGTTCTTTCTTGCTTTTCTATATCTTCCACGCAGTGATGGATTGCCGTTATTTCCACCTGCAAACTTGTCACATCCTTAGATAGACTTACTGCGAAATGTATATCTTGGTTTTTCCCTACTATGCAGGCTCCAACACCCTCCGAAGTTTTTGAGCCATCCGTGTACCAGGTAGCAGCAGCTTGTATGGGTACATCTTTATTCCAGTCTTCCCTGCCTGGTATCTTAATTGTGAACTTATCGTTAAAGCTATATATCGTAGTTGTTGCATTAATAGGATGCAACCATGCATCTGGCTTATATGTTGCTGACTATGGATTAATCTGTGCATCACTGATTTGGCTTCGCCCTGTATAAAGATATGAAGTGATGGTAGATTCAGCAGGACTTCCAACGATGCAGTAGGAGTTGTTTTTATGGCCTCCGTAATAAACAAGCATGCTAGCGTTTGTGTATTACCTAGCAGCCTTATTGCTCCCACTTGCTACGTCTTTGTCCACCACGTCACCGAGCGATAGGTTATCATGGGTCTAATAAGCCTCGTGTATAACCATAAAGTCATTTTGGGGTTAAGTCCCCAATTCTTACCGAACATTCTTCTACATCTGCCCAGGGACATAGCAGCTTTCTGTGTGGTTTTCAGAATGTGAGTATTTCATATAAGCCTATGATCAAAATATATCTATCATAAGGTATTTTGCTTCTGTGGCAAATGAAATCTCTGTTCTTCCCAGCACCGGTGATTTTAGGCCTTGTAGTTCTGTTTTTTGTTGGTGAAGTTGACGATTTGTGTTTTCTGAGCAATGACTATTAGTCTCTCTTGTTTATACCAGTCGTCTACTATATTTAGGGCTGCTTGCATTCTCTTAGACACCACCTGAGCAAACACGCCCCTGACAATGATTGCTTGACTCCTCGATACCTCGACTTATAAATTGTTTATTTCTGCAACATCCAGTTGTGTTTATATTTTTATTTACCTAGTAGGATACTCTTTTAAGGAGAGTTCCATTGTGGTGTACTTGAGCTTAGAAGGGTTACAACATCCTGTCTATTTGAGAATACAGACAGAAAACATGTATATCCCAAAATTTCCAAAGTATCAGATTTTAAAGAAACAATGGAACTAAATTTCACATTTGATGATGATGACGATAACATTTCATTGGCTTATTTCCAGTCAAACTCAAAAGACCATGCAGCATAGCGGCGAAAGATATATGCCACTGCCTGGGGTGATTGCGGGAGGAATTGAGAAGCTCTGCGGTTACCACAGCCGGTCCCAAGCCCGGATGAAATGGGGAGAGTGATTGGCAAGGTTAACAACCTACCAATCGTAAAAAAAATAATATTGCTCAAAGAAACAATGTACAGCCTCGGAACCCGACTGGTACTAGGAAGATGACTACTGCAAGAAATAAGGACAAGCGAAAAACATCTAAAACCCAGATGAGAATTACTGTTTTGAATATCAGATCGCTTAACTCAAATGACCAAGACATAACCCAAGTGCTGAAGAAAAAAGAAACAGACATTTGTGCTCTACAGAAGACAAAAAAGAAAGGAAAAGGACAATCAAAATTAGGTTAACATATACTAATCTACAGTGGAGTAGCAAGAAAAAACATGGCCAAAGAAGGTGTAGCTTTACTAATACACCAAAGGTACCAAAATCACATCAAAAAGTGTCAATACATATCAGAAAGAATAGTAACAGCAAAGATAAGAATGGAGAAGAAGGACTTGAATATCATCGGAGTATACGGAGGATGTCAAAAGCGAAAATGGAGAATTGATGATTAACTTCTGCACGAATAACGAACTAAGAATAGGCAACACATGTTTTGATCAGAAAGACCAACACAAATATACATATAATAACACCCGTGGACAAAGATCTATGATGGAATATGGTATAACCAACAGAGATATACATTCATCAAAAATAGTCGACGTAAGATGCCTCAACTTAGAAGATGTAGGTAGCAATAATCCTGAAATACTTTCCGCTCAAGAGAGCGGTGCCAACACAAACAAAAATCAAAGTCGAAGGAGTAAATACAGAATCCACGGAATACTTATACAGGAAAAAAATATCAAAGAAAATCTCTAGAAATAAAATATTAGAAAACGATAACATCGAGGAAAGCTGGGAAAACCTCAAAAATAACATAATTAACGCAGCAACAGAATCACTTGGAGGGAGAAACGTTACTAACACTTACATATCAAAAAAGAAAACACCATGGTTTAGAGAGGAAGTAAAGACAAAATGTGAAGAAAAGATAAAAGCCTTTTTAAAATACAGAACACAACAAACACAACAGGTATACAAACAGTATAAACGAATCCGAAATGAAACGAATACTTTAGTTAAAGAAATAAAAAGGAAACACTGACAGAGCTTCTCACAACAGATGGAACACGACTTCTATGGACATATAAATAAATATGGAAAATGATCAGAGAACAAAGAAAAGGAATGAACGAACTAATAAAAACGAAACACATTCAGAAGGAAACATGGGTAGATTACTTTCGATCCCTATTTGCTAAAGGTGACAATAATGAACCACCAACACCAGAGGTAACGACAAACGAAGAAATAAATATTGAGAAGGAACAGGTAAATAAAGGAAATTAAAAAATAGAAAATTACCAGAAGAGGACAGAATACCAAACGAACTTCTAAAGTACGGAGGACCAGATCTGACCAAAATACTATTAAAACTAATCCAAAAAAATAATAGAACAAAACAGAATTTCTCAAGAATGGAGATTAAGCATCCTATACCTCTCTTCATAAAGTTTATTAAACACAACACTAAAATTAACAATCAAAGTGATAACAAATAAACTGAATGAAATTATAACACTAGCAGAACAACAACAAGCTTTTAGGTTGGGAAGATCATGTACCGACGCTAGATTTATAATGGGGCAAGTGCAAGAGAAATCATTAGAATACAACAAACCAGAATATCTATGTTTCGTGGACCTTAAGAAGGCGTTTGACCGGGTCAAATTAAAAGACGTTATCCACTTACTGTACGCAAGAGAAATACCTCTAAGTAGAATCAAAACGATCGAAAATATTTACCAAAACAACACAATAAAAGTAAAAGTAGAAAAATAACTAACCGATCCTATTGAAGGTGGCAATGGGATATGACTGAGTCGTCTATTGTTCAACCTGATAATGGATGAAATAACAAAAAAAGTAAGAACTAAAATAGGATACCAAATGTGAGAAAAACAACTTAAAATAATCTGCTATGCAGACGACGCAATACTACTCTCTCAAAGTGAAGATGATTTACAACGTATGCAGAACCAAATTAATATAACCGCCAGAAAATTTAACATGTTAATTTTCAAAAAAAAAAGGCAAAAATACATGGTTACAACAGCAAATTTACTAAGATTGTAACGTTATAAACGTCACATCTCTATTAATTTATATTTTAATAATTATTTCATTTTAATTTGTTTATTAATTTATTAATTTCTTTATCTTCAGTTTAATTTTTACTATTTTTTATTTATAAAAGTAGTTGGCGCCCTATGTTTTTTCTTTTCTTCCTCTATCTTTATTTTCTCCCTCTTTCTGTCCCGTAGAATAAATATTCGCCTTCTCTCTTTTTGTTCGGCAGACTATTCTGTTCCGTGTTGACAGACAAGCTAGTTTCATGATATCTATAGCAACATCCTATGACATCTGTGCTAACTTCATTCAGTCTCCCACTTTCTGTCAAAACAACTTTTCTGTAGTGGGATTATTTTTTGCCTCTTTTTGAAATTTATAAAAGAAGGCAAAAATTATTATAAAACTCATTTTTATGGTCTACAAATTCTCTTGGGGTAAGTACTTTCATTGTGATATTTATTCTATAATTTTCAATATAACCTTACTTTCTTTCGAAAGCACATTTTTTTTCTGATATATGCATTAGGACTCTTTAACAGAATTTAACTAAGTAGTAACATTTATATTTCATTTTATCCTTGCCATACGCTATTTGTTTAAGTGTAATTTTGTAAGATGGCAAGGAAGTTAAACCTTTCTTTTTGATGTGTTTCTAATGCAAGTTGTTCCTTATCTTTTAGTTTATTGGTTTATTGGACATTTTATTGGGTTTGTTGGACACATCCAAACTTTATTGGATTTATTGAAATTATTGGATTCATTGAAATTATTGGATTTATTGAATTTATTGGTTTATTGGACACCAAAACTTAGTCAGGACATACAGCCACCTGTGACTGCAGCTCTCCAGAAGCCACAAATTCTAATTGGACGACCCAATAGCTAGAGCACACAAGTAGCCCATAGAAGCAATAAGTAGCACTTATTAACTGTTAAGCTTTGGCAGGGTTAATTATTGTTTTTTTTTATTATTTTAAATAAATATGTTTAGTTAAAATTTGTCTTATTTGCTATCAACTGAGAGCTCAGGTTCAATCCCTAGTTTAAGACAAGACGAACTCACCCTTGAGATACTGACCTAGGCAAGGTATAGACGATAAGCTCCCATGGTTGATTGAGGTATTATTTTTACAATAGTACTTCAATTCTCTTTGGTAGTCTTATCGTTACAAGATGTAAATTGGAGCTGGAAGATTAGATAATAGAACAAGTGATGGAGTTTAAATATCTAGGCATCATGTTATCTAGCTACGGAAAGCTCGAAACTGAAGTGGAAGATCAAGTAAATAGAGAAAATAGAGCCGCAGGCTGCCTAAATGAAACAATATGGAGAAATAAAAATATCGGCAAAGAAACAAAAGGCTGAATTTACAAAACAGTCATCAGACCAATAATGACATACGCGGCAAAAACAAAACCTGACACAGAGAGGACAAAAAGGATGTTAGAAACAACAGAAATTAAAACACTTAAACATTAAAGCAGAAAAATTAATGGTAAGACACTATGGGACAGAGCTAGAAGTACATGTATACGACTTAGATTCAAGGTGGAGAACATCAAGACTGAGTAAAAAATAGAAGAGTAGAATGGAACGATGATATAAGCCGAATGGCAACAAATAGAGTAGTAAAGATGGCAAGAGACGGTTCTCCAATAAAAAGACGATTATGTATTTAAATAACGTAAATTTTAAGGTGGCCTACTACTAATGCATGAAATTATCAATATATCAATTATTAGCCATCTAGGCCAATAACAGACATAATTTTTTTGTAAGAATCTAGTGATTGACATACGTTAAGGAATAATATTTTATGTGTGGCCAATAATTAATTATTATATATTTTTAGCAACTATGCCAAAACGATCTAAAACTGAAAACACTCATAAAAAAATTATTCCGAAAATGATGTTCAAAAAGCGTTTGAGTTTATTCAAAATGGTATGATTTCTACCAACGCATCTATATTCTCATCATTTAGCAGTTTTATCACTTCAATGTATATTTCATCTGGTCCTGCTGTGTTTCCTTGCTTATTTTTTTTTATTGGCTTTAGGATTTCTAATTTACATATTTTTGGAGAAGGTTTGCCTTTAATAGTCGTCTGCAAGGTTTCACTAGGTATTTTGTGTATGGGATTAGTAAGTATACGTTTTTCTGCGATGGAGAAGTGTCTAAGTAAAAATAAAGTCTTTGTGTATGTTGTTCAAGCTACAAGACTTTATTCGATCTATTACTTGTTTTAATAGTTTGGGTATGTTAATGTGGTCATATTTTTGCTTTAAACTCTCCCATTTCTGTGCATATATTTTTTAACCACTGTTGTTTTGCTTTAAAAATCTTTTTACAAATGTTTTAATCGAGATTTTAATATGTAAGTTTGTTTTTATTTTTGAGTTGTCTTAGTTCATTCATAATCCATAATATTTCTCCATTTATTCATCCATTTACTTTTTTACAATATTCTTGCCTTGACTTTTACTAAAAAATGGTCTATTTGGTTAACTGTTTTGCCATCCGGTAATGTCTATTTTCCTTATATTTTCTTTCTTTTTTAAATGTGGTACTTTTGGCCATCATTCCTTTTTCCAATGCACAACCTGTTAACCGTTTCTAATTTTTATTTGTTTTATTATGTAGCGTTTTAAATTTGGTGAAATATTTTCGTTTTTCTGTTTGCAAATGAATTTTAAAACGATCAATATATTATGGCATTTTAAGTTGAGATTCTAAATATCAAGTTTTGGTATTCAGCTGTTTTTGTCTTTTGTCGTTAAAACGCAATAAACTGGAATATTTAAAAGTTGTTTCGAGTCCCCTAATATAATATTGAAAGTCAGGTATACGGTTTTTCTAAGAGGTATTAACTGAGAATATTTTTTTTGTCTTTGTTTACATTAATATTCCCCTATTCTCTGTATGTATTGTGAGGTAAAAAATTTCCACTTAACCAATTTAAAAGTAAATAATCAAGAAGTTTTTTTGTTGGTTCGTTGCTAAGAACGAGGTCAAAAAAGGGTAGATTGTTTGTTTTAAGTTTGTAGGCAAAAACTAGCTGTGAGACGTAAAAGGAAATTTATTTTGCGTTGAAATTTGTAAAATGTAAGGCATCTAGGAGTCGACATTTAAGCCCCAAGCAGAGCAGATAGAAGAGATTTTGAATCGCGAGTCGATTCAATTTTTTTCTGTTCCAATCGTTCCTGCCTACGTATGGAAATGGTTTATTTTTATTCAAGTTGAGAGTTATGTCCTTTGCAGCTCCGGTCCCATAGATGTTAACAAGTTTTTGTTGCAAGTTAAGTGCTAAACAGTGAAATCAGGTAACAATTAACATTTTAATTTTAAAGTAAAGACAGACATTTTTTGCTAAAACAATAATTGCTTTCATTAAAATTTAAAGGATTTGTAATAAATAATAAATTGTAAATTTTATGGTTTAACAGCTGTCATTTTAATTGTTTTTTATGTAATGTTAACATATGACAGCTAGCTTTGTTCTTTTCGATATTCATTTGTTTTGTTTGTTTAAAAAAAGGTTAATCTCTGTGCGATAACATTTGTAAGTTTTGTAGTATCTCCAACCCATTTGTAAACGAAGTTTGTAAACGGACACATGTAAGTTTTTTATTCTGTATTTGGCAACTATTTATATAGTATATTTTTTGTGCCGATTTTATGTTTGATAACTGTTTGTATGAGACAAAAATAAACGTTTGATTTGTTTCTCTGATCCTTTGTTTATTTTAGTTTAGAAAATCTCCTAACCCTTGTATGTATTTTTGATTTTAGGGAAGAAGAAATTTTCTTTCTTTTTCCAGCACGAAGTTTTCTTCGAAGCGGCGTCGAAATTTAAATCGCTAGAGATAACCGTGTCTGCCATATCTTATTTCATTTTGTCCAGGAGATTTATGTAAGTACCCTTTCATTTTTTTTGTAGCTGCCCCCATCCGACCGATTTATTTCACTTATCCACGACCCCAGCTCTCCAACAACCAACTGAGTGTCGTACGCACTAGTAGCGTTTATTTTGCTTGCCTTATCTTCGCCCCATAGTTTTTGTCCCCTATTTCTACCCCTATGTTCGTACCCTGAGGTAGGCAAAATATATTCGTTACAATTATGCTTACTGCGTACCTATTATCGATGGATCTTTTTATTTCCCATTTAGCATTAGAATCTCCTATGCCTAATCGTATGTCAAACTGTGCTCATTTTTCGAAATCGTTGTCTATTAATTTATAATACACATATTTTTCCTCATTCCGTTTACAACTGAAAGTGTTTGTATGTTTATTATACGTACATTTTCTTATTAGTTGGATCTAACACATAATTTGATATAGAATGATATAGATAGATGATATAGAATTAAGCAATATCATTGCTCGCCCAATCGTACCATTGACTAGGAATTTCCCAACACTTTTGAAGAAAGTTGTGTTTTAAATTTATATTCCATATTTTCTTATTTTCTAAAACAATTCTTTTAACTTGCCTTAATAAATTTCTCCTCTCCAGATTCCATGTTATTTTGTTATCTTTCTTATGACCTGTTTTCATCTTTTTTTGTTTGTAAAGTTTGTAGAAGTTTGTCTTCATCTGCTTTTTGTGCTTAGTGAAGTGTAATATTTTGGATTATTAATTTTTTTTTGTTTTGGTTACATACTTTTGTAGTCTTTTCATCATTTTTTATTTAATTGTAGTTCTCCTTCGCGCTAATCTAGCTTAGCTTAGTCCTATTTTGAGCTAAGTTTTTCACCTTGTTGCCAGACTTTCCTTTTTTACTCTTTATCCCCTTCTGTTTGGTCAAGTGTAGCAGATCTTCGTCTCTAATTGAATCAAACCAAAAAATATGGTACAAAGAAGAAATTATTAACTTTTAATTATTTTTATTATACCTATATATCAAGTATAATACAAATTCAATATATGGCCTAAGAAATTATTATCATATATAATATTTACTATACAGCGCTATAAAAATCTATTCATTTATAATTTCATAAAAATTTCCAACAGTTGCATATACTGCACTCCTAGAAATTCCGCATTGATTATTTTTATTTCTGGACATTAGGATATACCCGTTCATACCCCATGAGGTCCCCCACGAATTTTTAACTATCCAGTAATATTGACCATTAGAAATTCCGTATCCTACCACGAGAGCACTGTGATTTAATTGGTCTGGATTGCAATTGTCGTCGTCAAATACACCTAAAAATAAATTTGATAATATTTGCATCAATTAGTAAATAAACAAAAACTTTAGGATACTTTGAACTTAAAAATTTAAATGCTAACGATGACAATAAGAAGGTACATACAAATATTCGCGTCGCACAGTAGGTATACGTTTTTATTAATCTAGGTGAATAAATCTCATTTTATAATACCATAAATAATTGTGTTATATATAAGGCATGGCCAAATTTTAAATTATTTTTTTACTCTTTTATCCATATAGAGCATACGTCGACGGTGTCACGACAGAAAGGCATAAGCGCCATTGACAGTTTTTTTCAGGAGACACAAAAAACGTTTAAAATCGCTTAATATTTCTTTTTTTACATTTTTTTGGCATTTTATTATTATCGAACTGATGCATTTTGACTTACCATATGTTAGTTATAAAACAATTATTATAAACATGAGATATTTAACATTTTGGTGCTTACGCCTTTAATGTTAGGTTCTGTGGTGTTTAAGCCTTTTTGAAAGGCGGTGACCATATTTGGAAAAAAGTATTTTGATCAAAAAATGTCGCTTAGGAACTTGTACGCCTTTTAATTTTACGGAATTATAACAAAAATGGAGAATAAATCTTTTCATTTTAAAGCATAACAATTAAGTAAAAATAATACAAATTAAACAATACACAATAATATATTTATGAGTTTCTTACAGTTATATTGGTGTAAAAAAATACAAAAATAAAGTTAATATAATTATCACGTTATATTAAGTAAAAAACAACAAAAACTATTAAAACGTACCATTTTTTCTACATTGATAACTAAGTAAGTTGTATAGTTGTTATAAAACTAATAGAAATAAAATACAAATCAAAATTTGATAACAGAAAATAACATTTATCAATAACAAAACAAACTAATAGAAACGAAGGACTGATATAACAGAAAATTGAACCAGTTGATGAGCTAGACCTAATGCTGTCAATTTCAGTCTCATATTTAAAAAATACTGTCAAGGATGATGAATCTGATTCGGAGTTTAAAGAATCATTTTGTTGTATAAAATCATTACAACCTATCTTATCATCAACTAATGAACTAAATACCATTGCTGCATTATTACTACTATCATCAGTATTATCACTATCTGAGTAAGGTACAAGCTTTTTATCACAGGTTAATAAATCAGTCTTTTCTTCGGCAGTTTCATCAATATTAGAAATAAACGGCTGTCAATATTTAAATTTGGACTTAGATGAAAACTGAAATCCACGATGGCATCATCATCTAGAACAGAACTAGGCATTTGGAGTTCTTGTTTATGACCTTTTAGTATAGGCTCTAAAAGAACATCATGCTTTACCGCTTCATCGAGAACCTCATTTTCAGTGGAAAATGAACCATGGTTTTTATTATTTCCGCTGGATTCCTGATCCATCATTGCTTTCCTGATCTTCCCAAATGAATTGCAATGCAAGATTCATTATTTTGTGCCCCCGAGAAACCATTAAAAAAAAGAAGTAAGCGCCATTCAAATGTTAGTTTTTTAAAATAATATTACTACCAAAATATAACTTTAAAATTAAAAAAAAAGAAAACTATACAACAAAGTCAATATATATTTTATTTAAGTTCAAACCTTATTTAAGTCGGTTAAGTAGTAACTTTTCTATGACAAATCTAAGTCATAGTGTATTTTAAATGGCCAAATGGCGGTTAGATAAACGAAAAAAATTTTTCTGAAAAGGCCTAACCGACAGTCGGTAAAATTGTACATTCTTATGGTATATTATGATTTCTCAAGATAAATAATCTAACTAAACGCTTAACAAAACATTAAATATTAATAATATTTCAAATTATTGTTTACCTTATTGATATAACCACGTTTTCAGACCCAAGACGTAAGCACCACCTTCCACTACGGATCTTGTCGCTTACTGATTTCGGTGTCTCATCTTTTAAGAAACTCGTTTGGCGGTTAGAAAATTCAAAGCTTGTTTTAGTCGAGTTGGAATTTTTTACAGCTGCGTCATTTTAATAGTCGATAGGACGTAAAATGTATTTTATTTTGATACCAAAACATAAATTTATACATTTTGGCGCTTATGCCTTTTTGTCGTGACGCCATCGACGTTGTGCGTATCAGGCTTATGAAGTTTTATTTTTCGTGATAAAATGCAGTTTATATCTACAATTTTTATGTGCAGTGTACCTTCCTAACTACGTAAGCAGTATACATTTCTGTGTCAGTTAAATTGTTAGTTACTTAGAGTTCGAATAGGGGGCGATGTGGGCCTGACAGGCCTAACATATTTATTCGCGTTACTTGTTTGACAAATATAGTACCACTTATTTTACGTTTTAGAGCGTTCTTTTGTCGTAAGAAAATAATTGCCGTTTTGTTAATTTTATTAATTTAAAATTACTGAAGGTGAGGTTTATCATATTGAGATTATAACTTTATGTTAATATTTAGGTTAAAATGGATAATTGCAAAAAAGAAGTACACAAACTACAAAAGCTATATGGGAATATACCCACAGATGTAGGGGACATAGACGTAGATGTCTATATTTCGGAGAGACGAGGAGATATATAAAATTTGTAACAAAACTGACGATGATGTAGAATTCAACAAAAAATGTTACGATGGATAATTGGTTGACTGGAATTAAAATAAAGGAAAAGTTTCTTAAAGATCATAAGGTAATAGTTGTTGGAACTGTACGGAAAGCCCGAAGGGATCATTTTGGCCCCAAGTTCCTAAATCAATAAAAACCAAGTTTAGAATTAACTATTTATTTGGGAATAAACAATAAATAAAAATAAACAGTTTTAAGAAATTATATAAAATCTTGAAGATAGAATTTTATTTAATTTTTTAGTTTTATTTTAAACATTTGGAACACCATACAGTTTGCAGTTTTTGGCATTTGCCACACATTGCCTTGTTACAGCCGTGGTACTCATTGGACGTATGATTTCCTTTACAAAATATTTTTAACTGACATTTTTTTCTTTTTTGGCTAGTAACAGTGCTGGTGGTTGGTAAATCCGGTGGTGCTGGGTATAGTATCCTGAAGAATAAACTTACGACGACTGATTTTACTTCCAGTAACTTCTTTATAAATAATGCATGCATTTATTGCTCCTAAGTCAAGAATGTTATAAAACACGTGCATTGGCCATCGTCTTGAAGCAACTTTTGTAGTATAAAGACGCGCCATTTGGTCCACTACATCAACCCCGTATTTTGTTTTATTATAAAATCTTACTGTTTGAGGAAGTTTTTTTCTATCGACAGCAACATCCACTGATTGATGTAATGAGCTTAACAAAAGCACATTTTTGTGACTCTTTCCTTGGTATGCAGTAAGTGTTATCTTTTCGTCGCTCTGGAATTTATGGGTAACATATAATTCTCCATGTTTACTCTTTACGCTTAGAGGAACTTCCTTTCTGTTGCGATTCAAAGTACCCATAAGACTTGCCTTGGCCAATTTTAACGATGTAAAGTAGTTATCTGTCGTAACATTTTTGCCCTTTCCCAGTTGATTTTCCATTAACTGCAAAACAACATGTTCACCAACACTTGTATCTTTCTTCCGTAGATGATCAGTGCCAGTATAAGGGTAACCATTTACAATATATTTTGATTCCACGCATGTCAAAAGCCCAAATTTTATGCCAAACTTATCCGGCTTATTTGATATGTACTGTGTGAACGGGCACCTGGCTTTAGAAGGCAGTAGTTGTTCGTCCACAGTAAGGTTTATTTCCGGTTTGTAACATGCACCACTATTTTCTATAAACCCATTCCAAACCGCAAAAGCTAGAGCAAATTTGTCGGTTTTCAATCATTCAGATCTCGTTTGCTTTATGTCAAATCTGAGATATTTTATAATATCCTTGAATCTGTCTCGTGGCATAGTTTGCCTAAAAAACTGAGGACCACATACTGTTGCGTACATAATAGCAAGGGCAGCCTCCAGGTTTTCCAAAGTTATAGTTCATGTGTCATTTTTCAAACATCGATGTGCTTCTGCAATAGTGCATTCTTTTATATGACGTAACATGCTGTCGTTGATTATTAGATGCCAAGCACTTACCACACAATTGTTCCTCACGTTCCTTTTTGCATACGACGTAGGACCTGATTCCTCTCGATAAATGTTGTGCTGAGCGCGGCGTCCTGTAATGAGCAAACATTCAATGAATATGAAGATACTAAAAATCATAATCTTACCAGGTACTGATCCAGAATCAATAACTTTCCACGTTGTTCCGTCTTTCGATTGTTCGGTGTCTCCGATTGAAATAGTTTTTCCTTGTTGACCACTTTTTCTCTTGTGACTTGGCTTAGATGCACTTGGATTCACGATAAAATTAGCTGACTCGTACTGTTAAGTTGTAGAAGCAGTGTTTACATAAATTGGTGAGTCTTGTACAATAAAACTTTCTTACTGCTCTGAAGCATCACAGTCACTTGAATCATTATTTTGTGGTGGTACGTATTGTTCATCGTCTGACTCATTATTTTCTGCAAATTCAGATTCACCTCCCGAAACATCTTCTTGTATTTTTCGTATTTTTTCAAGAAGTTCAAGCTCTGATAGTCCACGACGAGACATCTTTACAGTCGTCTTGAATTTTCATAATTGAACGAATGTTTCAATATTCTAGAAACGAGAGTCAGCAGAACCTAATAAACCGCTCAATAAACAAAATACTTTCAAGGAACAAACAGTATGTAACAAAATACCTTCTAGGAATAAACGTACATAAACATAATTTTATCTATCCGACAGAAAGTTAAAAAAAATCGTCAAATGTCCTAGAAAACGATAATAATTAATACAGGGCCAGTTTGGCCCCTTCAGACTTCTATGGTAGGTTTGTTAGAAAATCCATTTAATAAATTTAGTAAACAATATTTTTTTGCGTTAAATAAGACTTTGTATCAAAATACTAAAAGTCATAAAATATGAAATTATTATTGTGTCAAATAAAAGAACTACAATAACTTCAAATCGCAACAGGGGCCAAATTGGCCCCTCCGACTTTCTAGTGTTAAAATAGAGACATACATTCAACATTATTTGGCTTTATCGAAAACGTTACTATTGCTTCATGTATTCAAAAAAACCATTAGACATTTTTAACGTAATATTAATCTTTATTTTGGTTTTATTCCAATTATTCAGTGTTTATTTTATATTATTTTCATATTATCGTCTAATCCCAATATAAAACTATTAATTTTTTAAAATTTTAATTGAAGTTGAGATAAATCAACCAATTACAATTCTTAAATAAATTGGGCTACCATCGTAGCCCACGCGCCTAACCGAGTCAGTAATATCCACGCGCCTAACGTAGGCTTAAATGAATACGCTCTATTTACCTGATACATAAAACTGGAAATTAGGAGTGACGTTTATAATAACAGAAACTGGTCCCCTAAGCGCAACTGCCTTCTGTAGTTCTAATTCATCATCTCGTTTAATATATGCAAAACTATTTATTTTGGCAGCAACTTTTGAAGCATTATATTTGCATGTATTATCAGAATTTGTAGGATAATTATCTTCCGACATGATTCCCTTATCTTTTACATAGTCAAAAGCTCTGGTTATCTAATCAGCATCACAGGAAGTAGTTTCTACACAGTCAGCTAGGTTTTTTTCACTAAGAGATATTAATGTGTCAGTGGATATAAAGTTCGCACCCTCTACTGCACCAGTCTAAAATGATAAATATATATTGTAACATTTTTAAAATTTGAAATAGTTAAAAAAAGATATTACAAGAAACATAAATTGAGAATTTTTTATAGATATTTTTTGACAATTACAATGAAACCTAAAGTTAATAAGTTATATAGTAATAATTTAATTTGATCTAAACTTTTTCTGTAGATTATGTTGTCCAAGACAGATGTGGAATATATTTAACTCATTTATAGCCAGAACTATTCATGTCAACTGATCATTTTCAAGAAATTGAAATTAGGGGAGACTGGTGTAAATTGTAACAGGTGTCGTTTTTAACAATAGTGATATTTGCACCATATTTTGAAATAAATCAAAACGCACTAATATGCATAGATGGATATCTACCTCACACCACCGTCTGTAGTTTCAGAGTGAGCCGTAACCTATTGCACAAGTTCCAGGCACATGTTTGTATTTCATCATAAAAGTACATTTTAGTTGCGTCAAAAATTGTTGATTTTGCCTTTCAAAACTCAACTTGAAAATATTTTAAGGTAAGGCCAATCTATTTTAACATCTTTAATTTCGTTTACTGTAGCTCATCTTTTCTACGAAGGGCATAATGTATACAAAAATCATCTTTCTTATTTATAGGTAAACTTGGTGTCGATTGTAACACACACTGCGGTGTCGTTTTTAACATGTTACAATTGGGACCTATTATATTCTTTTTTAATAGAGTTCTTTCTTTTCTAGATCCACGAAAAATGGTGAAGTCAAGACCAAGAAAACCGGAAAGGGGGTTAACGCCAAAAGTTATTTATAACGAAGCAGCTAGGAAGGTAATAGATACTAACCAATCTATTAGAACAGTGGCTAAAGATTATGGTATGTGTCACGTTTCTTTATGTCGCTATGTTAAATCGTTACGTGAAAACCCACAACCTCGGGTTGAATACAATGCTCACAACAGAGTATTTAATGATGAAATGGAGTTACAGCTTGCTAAATACTGCGAAACTACTGTAAATTTGTATTTCGGACTTACCACAAAAGATTTACGCAAGTTATCTTTTCAATTTTGCAAAGTGTAACAGACTGTCCTACCCAGAAAAATGGAACACGACTGAACATGCAAGTGAGGACTGGCTTATTGCTTTTATGCGACGTAATCCAAATTTAAGTCTTCGTACACCTCAAGCTACTAGCCTTTTACGAGCCATGAATTTTAATAGAGAAAATATAAACAACTTTTTAAATAAATTGTCAACTGTTTTAGACAGATATAATTTTGAGCCTTAAAATATATATATATAACATTGACAAGACGGGTGTTTCGACCGTTCAGAAGCCATCCAAAGTTATAGCTAGAAAAGGAACTAAGCAAGTAGGATCCATATCATCCCCGGAACTTGGAACTCTAGTAACACTATGTGTAGCCATTAATGCAGTGGGAAATACCGTACCACCAATGTTCGTCTTCCCACGATTACGTTTTCAAGACCACTTTATTATAGATGGACCAGTTGGGTGTATAGGAACTGGAAATAAGTCTGGATAAATGCAAGATAATGAATTTCTTGTTTTTATGAAACATTTTGTTAAGCACGTAAAGCCAAATGAAGCTAATAAAGTGCTTGTATTGCTAGACAACCACTCGTCTCATATTTCGATATTTCTGATAGAATTTTGCAGAGCTAATTTCGTTACTCTACTTTCGTTTCCGCCGCACACTTCACATATGTTTCAACCTTTAGATCGTGGGGTATATGGTCCGTTTAAGAAATATTTTAATCATGCTGGTGATCAGTGGATAAAAAATAATCCTGGAAAAAGAATGACTGTATACGATTTGCCTTCAATTGTAAGAACATGACTTCCTCTGGCCACTACGCCTGTCAATATGTTTGCTGGTTACTCCTTCACTGGTATTTTTTCCTTTCAATCAAGAGATTTTCAACGATAGTGATTTTAAGGCATCATCTGTAACTGATATACCTCTATATGAAGAAAACATAGAAAATAATCAACCAGAATTACCTACGGTTCAACACAACAGTCACTTGGAAAGTCAACCGGGTCTATCCACTACCTTGTCACCAAAGATGCAAACTACTCCATCACTTAAGCCTAATAATCTAGCAGTATATATTTCGCCTCAAGATATTAAGCCATTGCCGAAAGCAGACCTAACCAAACCCAAAAAAGGAGAAAGAGTGAGACGAAAGACAGCTATTCTGACTGATACACCAGAGAAGATGTTGATTGAAGAAAAAAAATTTAAAGAAAAGGGACACCGTCAAGCGTAAAGTTCAGCTTAAACATAATCCAAAGAAAAAATCTTTGCCAGCTTTGCCATTAAAGAAAAATATCAAAAAGACAAGAGCACCCCTGAAAGCAACCAAAAAAGATTCTTCTGAGTCTTCCGATGAGGAAGTTTTGTGGTTAGTATGCGGTGGTCCATATTCATCAAGCTCCGAAGATTGGTTACAATGTCGAAAATGTAAACACTGGGCACATTCAAACTGAACAAAAGCCAAACAAAATGATTAGTTTTTTCTCTGTAAAAATATGTTACCAGAATTTGTTATTGTTTTTATTTCTAATGCTTACATATATCTATTATTTTCTGACATTGTAATATGAAATATATTTTTTACTACTTCCTCTTAAATTTATTTTTACTCTATACTATAGGTTAATATCTGCTACAATTAACACCAGCTCTGTTACTATTGACACCAATAAGGTGTCAATTGTAACGCATGAGATAAAGGGTCATAATTTTATTTCTGTAATATTTAAGCAGCTTTTGAGCCAAAGTTACTGTGTAATAGAGTCCCTAGTATAGGTTAGTAAATTAAAAATTTAACAAAGCTCAACTTAGTCTCCCCTATTATTATTAATTATTTGAAAATATTAAAAATTTTAAGCGTAACGTACACACTTAGTATTTTAAAATCATAAACAATAACAAAAATATAGCAGAAATTATATAAATATTTAAAATCTAATCTTCGTTTTGTTTTACTATACAGCGTTCCACGTTTAGAAAATAACATTAGGCTTATGGAGATCAGTGTTGCCAAAACTCTCAGAAATGCGGTTTACTAGATTGTCAAATAGTTTTCAAATTTCCATTTTCAATTAACATTTAACTGCAAAGTCAGAATAACAACTGAAGAACCCCAAAGCCTTATTATCATTATGGAGACATAAAATCGCTGACATACGCACACCGTATTATTTTAAGTTGCAATTAGTAATTAGATATATGCACTCCAAGCGGTCCGTTTATTTGCTTTTAAATCTTTAATAGCCGGCAAAGTGCATGATTTAACTAAGCAATATTTTCTACTGATTTCCATGATTCATGGTAGGTACATGATATTCTTACCGAAAAACGAATAAACTGTCGTTACTATAATTAAAATAAGATAAAATAAAATAATCTTTTGTATATACTATTTATTTAATTAAAATCATTTTCCCTACTTTTTATCTCTTGTTTCGAATGGGCACTTTTGGTCAATTACGTTAAAAAACATTGATTTAATTCATGTCTGTGAAAACGAAAATACAAATTATATAACCCTGAATCGTGCTTGTGTTCATCGTGGCATCGCTGCGCTTCTATCGTCCATAAGAAATACATAGCCCTATCTCCGCAATGTTATTTTCTTAACGTGAAACGCTCTTTATAGCATGCTTGTTGAAACTTATGCTCATTTTAAAGACTGATCATTATAAAACCTAATTACACGACTACGCAAAAGACTAGAAAAACTATTTAAACATAAAAAATCTGAACCATATAGTGATTTATGTGTTTAAACTAAATCATAAATCATTTTCATAGTATAATAAAACTAAATTTAAATAGATAATATACCCATTTAACCATGCTATAGCTTCTCTTTCAGAGCATGCACCAGATTTTATTTCTTTGCAAGAAAAGCACTCTAAAAATAACTCAATGCACAACCTGAAAGGATGGAGGAGTAGCTCTATATATAAAGTCAAATATGCCTGTCCAAAATATAAACTTCATAACTAATATCGAAGCAATCGCTGTAACAGTATTGGCCTCACTAAAGTTCAATATTTGCAGCATTTATGTTTCACCAGGCGAACCTCTGATCAATCCGAATTATTTAATCTGCTTCAACAACTTCCCTCACCTCGAATAGTCTCGGAAGATTTAAATGGCTATAACATTAAATAGAAGTCAAATAAAACAACAAAAAGGGGAAATCTGTTAGAAAACCCATGGTGGATGATGGAATATGGATTCCGAAAACGTTTTTCTTCATGATTTAGCCCGATTGAGTTTTGAAATGTATACCTTTTATAAAGGGTTTTAATAAATTTATGTTAGAAAACGATTTTAACAGTGTGAACCTATGCCTACTCAACGACGGATCTCCAACAAGATTCAATATGGTTACGGGAACATCTTCTGCCATTGATCTCTCTATATGTGAACCATTATTGCTCACCCAACTCGATTGGATAGAACTTTATATAGTAGTGACTACTTCCCAATCTTAATAACACATACAGTTAATTTAAATACAAATACAATACCAACTCAAAAATGGAAACTAAAAAAAGATAAATTGGATTGATTTTGAAAAAATTATATAAGAATGAATCAAATTAAAATTTTACAGTCGATTAACGACACACTTACGAGCTTTAATCAGGTTTTTCTGGATGCTGCTAATGTAGCCATAGGAAAATCTTAACTTTAAAAAAAATACAAACCAGTTCCTTAGTTGAATACACAATGTGGGGCCACTATTAAATTAAGTAAAATATGCCAAAGAAGCTGACATTGGTTTTGATGGCAATCAATCCGAAGGTGCTACAGCGAATGATTAATGAACTGGAAAAATACTGCAGCATCTAAAAATAAATTTGGATAAATCCAAAATTCTTGTATTCAGAAGATAACGTGGTGTGATCAGGGAATCTTGGAAACTGAATGATCGAGTATTAGAGGTAGTGAATAACTATAATTATTTGGGAATGATACTAACACCCAAGTTGTCGTTTAAAGCTCATTTAAAAAAGCGCCAGAGTTTGGCAAAAGTAGCAATTTACACGGCTTGGAGTAGTTTAGTGTCTAAGGCTCATATACCCTTTTTGGCTAAAGTAACACTGCATGAGTCAGTGGTAAGATCAATTTTGACTTATAGGTCTCAGGTATGGGGTCTTTTTGAATACGATGAGGTGGAAATAATCAGAAGATTTTATATAAAAAAAATGTTTTCTTGTCCAAGGTATGTCCTAACTTTATGTTAGATTTGGAGACAGGTATTGCTAGAGTCAGCCTATATACGATGAATTTACATAAAAAATATGTTAAAAAATTACTAAGAGATTCGAATTATAGGTTGCCAAAATTTCTTTTGAAATAAATGATGAGAGCAAGGTGTGGCTGGTGGAAAGATTGGATGAGCATGGCAAAAATTTGGTATTAAGGTAAGGTGTGAATGGGAATGGAGAGATAGCTGGCCTAGTATGATTGAGAATATGATAGAAAAAAAGAGGGAGGAGATACAGCGTCAGGCTGAGAATAGGTCAATCGAATCAAATTTTTGTGGACACTACAAAGAACTGGAAATGGAAAATTTTGGGGGCATTCGATGGATGTTCAAATTAAAATGTGGATTTCTATGTTTGAATGATCGACCTGGCAGAAATGATGAAAGACGGTTTTGCTCAATGTGTAACACGAAGGAAATAGAAGATGTGATAATTTTTTAGAAAAATATTCGGTGTTAAGATATAGTAGGTTAAAGTGGTTGAGTAGAAATGAACTTAGTAGAATGGAAGTAGTTACTATGATGAGACAGGGACAGGCTGAGTTAGCAGGTTATTGTAGGAAGGCATGACCGTAGGGTTATGAGTTATTGAGCCTATAACCACTAAATCTGATAGCATAGTGTTAGTTCAATAGAATGAAAATATTAAAATTAGCATTAATAATTTGTTTCCGTATAGCTATTAGATTTTTAATATAATAGTCTCCCGTTTTATACCGCTTCACGGCTTTGGGAGTATAGTAGGGTAGTCTGCTATATCTAGGGCTTACGGTATACAAGGAAGGTAACATGGCCAGTGCTACGCTTCAACCGCCTATTATTACCCCTGGTTTTACCCAAGGTACTCATTTTATTCAGGCGGAGTCGACCTGGGGCCTATAGACATTTTTAAAAATGTCTAGTTATTCTTGCCGGCGGTAGGATTCGAACTGCGAGGCAAGCATCCTACCGCTTGCGCTACGCAGGCCCCTACTATTAGATTTTTATCTGTCTTATCTATCTTGACTATCTTGTAATTATTATTGTCATTATTATTATTATATAAACAGCTTTCACTCCCTCTAAGAGACAAACCCAATCATTTCAAATGCAAGTTATACCTTACTGTTATACATTGTTATTATTGTTTAGTCTAATGCGAAGTGTTAATCAGTCGGATATAAAAATTTATTTTATTACTATAACATTTATATGAATATGTGCTTAATTTATTTTTTATTAATTTTAATGACCTTGTTAGTTAGAATAAGCCTTAGTGTAATTTTTTTTTAATTTGAGAATAACATTTGTTTGCCAACCCTCCTGATGGCATGTACCAAGGAGAACAAACGTCGCTAAAAGAGAATATTGTATTGTATTTTTTTTATGAGAAATTGAGAAATAAAAAGGGATTATTGATTGATAATATAGAAATAGGAAAATCTTAACTTTTAAAGAAACACAAACCAGTTCCTTGGTTGAAAACACAATGTGAGGCCACTATTAAATTAAATAAAATATGCCAAAGAAGCTATAAACGACAACAGTATTCCCATATCAACCCAATCTGTAAGTATGGATCTAAAAAGCTACTTGGAATTTTTTGCCTACAAAAATATTTTGGGTACAAAATACATGGAAATCCACACCATCAACGCTTCAGGAGATAAAAAATAAGATTGGACCATGGCAATCACCCAAAGTATCCAGACGAAAGCAAATCATTACGTTCCGTTTACGACTTGGACATACCCCATTTTCTCATGAACAATAGCTTAAAAAAAAGAACCCCCAATTTGTGACGAATGCGGTTCACCTCTTACGGTTAAACATGTGCTAATGGAAAATTGTGAAAAGTTCAATCATCACAGAATTAACACTAGAAGCACCAGCATTTGTGCATACCTAGAAGCACCACCGGCGGTCAAAATGACGGATATTAGAATTTCTATTGCCAGCCGTTTTTGTATTCTTTTTTTGATAAAAACCTATATTGAGTTAATAACTAATAATAAAAGACATATTAAATATATTTAAATAAATTATTTAATTATTTAAGTACAATTTATGCAGTAGCAAAATTTTTCAATTATTTTGCTTGTACATGACCCACACACAAATTTTTTACATATATGACAAATTTCAAATGTTTTATTTTTGTTGCAATTCCCTGTTTGACACTGCTTACGTTTATTATTTGGTGTTTTTTTGTACCTCTTGGATTTGTATCCGTTGATGTTGTCCTGCCCTTAGTCATGTGATCTTCTCGCAATTCTTCTGCTAACTGAAGTAGGAAATTCTGCCTAGATATTTGACTGCCCGTAACTTTCTTATACAGAACCCAAGCATTTATTCCTGCCATATCTAAAATATTAAAAAAACCTTGCAACGACCATCTTCTTGAAGCAGATTTGGTTGAATACAGTCTAGCCATCTGATCTACAATGTCTACTCCGTATTTTGTCTGGTTGTAGAAGATGATGGTTTCCGGTTTTTTCTTTTTATCTGTGCCCATTTTAATATCATTCGAGTGTAAAGAACTCAGCACTAGAACATTTTTGTTGACTTTTCCCTGGTACGCCGTTAGCGTCAAGTCTTCGTGTTTGAAAATTTTTGTTTTGTACAATTCCATCTTTTCATTTTTTACTAACGGTGGAATATCCTTTCTTGTTCGGTTGATAGTTATAACAATGTAGCCTTCTTTCGTAATTCTTTTGCCAACTTTATGGACGTAAAGAAATTATCCGTCGTGACATTTCTTCCTTTATTTATAAATGGTTCCATTAGACGGCTAACAACATGTTCCCCCAGAAGTTGAGTGGCTGGTCGTTGTTCATCTTTCCCTAGGTAAGGAAATTAGTTCAACAAATATTTGGACTCGACATCAACTGCAAGCCAGAATTTAATTCCAAACTTATCGGGTTTATTCGCCATGTACTGGGTAAAGCGGCATCTTGCCTTCGTGGAAAAAAGCTGTTCGTCGATAGTTATATTTTCGCCAGGTGTATAACATAATATACAATTCTCTATAAATGGGTTCCATATTCCCGACGCAAGTGCAAATTTATCTGATGATAATCGCTCAGACCTGGTATTTCTCATATCAAAACGGATAAAACTCATTATTTGTGTACATTTGTTTCTAGACATCGTCTCTTGAAAAAATTTTGGACCCCATGTACCAGACCACAGCATCTTTATGCTAACATTTCGTGCCATATAAGCTCCCCTAGCATACAGTAAGGATATAAATGCTTCGATTTCTTTAATAGAAATTTGCCAATTTTCATCTTTGAGTTTTCTTCTACCTTCAGCAACAGTATCTACCAATCAACAGCCGCCATGCAATAGCTGCAGAATCTCTAATAATGCTTCTCTTAGCATGAGGGGTTGGTCCAGCAGCTTCCTTTAGAACATTTTGACCGGTACGCCTTCCTAAAATGAACGAGATAAATTAGTATGCAGGTATATACTCATTTATTTATTTATTTAAATAAATGGCACCGTAATAAATAAAGAATAAAACAACAACCAAGAAATAAGAACGCACATCGGAAAAGCTAGATCCACCTTCAACCAGATGGGGGCCTTCTTCAAGAGCCATAACCTCTCTCTTGGTATAAAAGTAAGGATGCTGCGATGCTACGTCTTCTCTGTTCTTTTTTATGGTGTTGAATAGTGACCTTGACGAAGATATATGCAGAAAATTGGAAGCATTCGAGCTGTGGCTAAATCGGAGAACACTTCAAATCCCGTGGACCACTATCAAATCTCGAAAGTTACAATATTTCGAAAACATTGTGCAAAATGAATCTAGATGCGCCCTTCTACAAGTCATCCTGCAAGGAGAAATATTTGAAAAACGGGGTCCAGGAAGAAGAACATCCTGCAGATAAGGTAAATATTGCCATGAATATCGCCAATATTCGTGACATCAAGAAGAATATGCTCAAAAATATTATACACCTAAGTGAATACATAAATAGAAGCTACTAATATAATATAGTTGCTTACCTGGTGTACTAGCATTGTTGTCAAGTAACTCCCATCCTATGGTATCTATGGAAGAATTCTCTAAATTGCTTCTGCGAATTCCTCTTACCTGGTTGGTAATCATTTCTGAAGATGTATTGAAGTCTGCATTCAAAGTTGAAGCAGAAGTACTGGGCATCACCTCAATCTCAACTTCACCTTCAGAATCACTGCCCGATGAATGTCCTTGATCAACTGTATTAGGCACATACTCGTCAACTTCATTATCGGATACATCTTCATCAGATAACTCTGCTACAGATTTATCTTCTGACAAATTCTGTAGACACTCTAATAGCTCCTGCTGAGTCAAATATCGGCGAGACATGATAACAGCAGAAATAATAAAAATCACAATGTAAAATTAATCAAAATACAGATTGAACATGCAATTGCAAAGAGTATACTCAAACTACATAATAACAAATATTTTCGATGTATTTTATACATAAAATAAGTAAAATCTTCCCAGAAAAGTAGAACAAAAATTAGACTACCTCGTCATTAGGACAGTATTTTTCTAGGTAGACATCAACATAAATATATTTAAAATGTAATTATACTAAGTACCTTTAAAAGAGAAATTATAATCCTCAAGTAAATAATAAAGTCCCAAATCATAAATTTCGTAAAATAAATATGAATGAGTAATACTCTAGACTAATGAGGGTCGAAAATAGAAAGCAGTCAAAATGACTGCTATATGGTAGTTCTAGGTATACGTTACCATATCTTAAAAAGTAATTACGCTAAGTACCTGTAAAAGAGAAATTATAATCTTCAAATAGATCTAGAAAAAGTCATATGTTATCAAGTTTCTAAAACATTTATGAATAGGTAATACAGAGTGTCAAAAATGAAAAGCAGTCAAAATGACCGCTCTGGTTCTTCTAGTGTTAAATACCATTTACCATACAATCTTAAAGACATGTTAAACTAAAAAAAAACACTATAGATAACCCACTTTTGTATTAAAAGACTTTAATTTACTAAGCAAAGTGTGATTAACTTTAGCCGTTCCACTAATATCCGTATTAGGGTAAATCGGGTTTATTGTAAATAAAAAACAGAACACAATCAATTAACACGCATTATTTTATAGGCAAATATTTGATTTATTAAGTGCACCTTAACAAAAATGACTTCTTTTCAGCGACAAGAAATGATAATTTTTTAAAAACCGAATGGATCAATTTTGGTCAATATATTTAATTATTATTCATGGTAATTCAACAAAACTAAAAGGCGAAAACTTTGGAATTTTTCGAGCCCGATTAATTTTACGGATATAAGTATTATCTTGTATCTTCACTTTAAAATTACAACAGTTTGTACTTACTACACTAAAAGCTCCACATAAACCAATAGCTCCTTGATTTTTTACTTCAGTTACGGCACCTTTTTCTCTCCAGTCAATTTCATCTGGTAAATCACCAAAAATGTTTTGTTGCATATTACTTTCATTGTCAGATACATCAATCAGCTTAAACTTATCTAAAAACTCTAGTGATGTTAAATCGGTAAATTCTGTGATACCAAGTTTATACGATGATTGCCCAGCTTCGAACCTTTTATTGTGATTCTGGATTTTAAGCAAATTATTTTGAAAAATTCTAAAACGATTAGGTTCCTCTAATAAGGTGTAAGATTTACCATATGTATCCTAAAACATATAAATAATACTTAAAAACTAAATAAAATTGGTATATTAATTTTTTTAATTTGATATTTTATTTGCAATCGTAAAGCTCACTAACTTCCTTAAGTAGAAAATTTTTCAAGTGACTTGTGCTATTTTAGGTTTCTCTTAGATTCGTATTCTATATTCAACTTTTTTAAGAATTAATTTTGGTAAATTTACGAACTAATTTGATATTTCTAGCTCTTGCATTCTAGAAAACTAGAAGATGATATGGATGATACTCAGTTTGGGTTCCGCAAGGGACTGGGAACGAGAGAGGCATTGTTTGCTTTTAATGTCCTCTCTCAAAGATACTTAGATATGAACCTAGATATTTATTCCTGTTTCATCGACTTCGAGAAGGCATTCTACAGAGTCCGACATGAAAAACTAATAGAAGTACTGAGAAAGATATAGACAGACGAGACTTACGAATCATTATCAATCTGTATTGGAATTAAAAGGCCAATATAAAGATAGAAAAACAGAAATCCGAATATATAGATATAAAGAGAGGAGTAAGACAGGGCTGTGTTCTGTCACCATTACTGTTTAACGTGTACAGTGAAGCCATATTCCAGGAAGCGATAGCGGATCTGGGTGATGGAATCTCTGTAAACGGAAGAATAGTAAATAACATAAGATTCGCTGATGACACCGTTATAATGGCAGACATCCTGGAATCGCTACAAAGATTGGTAAATAGAATTAACGATTATTGCATTAGATACGGACTAAAAATTAATAAGAGAAAATGAAAGATTATTGATAGAGCAAACCCAAATAGAAAAAGTAGAGACATATAAATATCTGGAAACCTAGGTTAATGACAAAAATGACCAAAGCAGAGAAATCAAAGTCCGAATTGAAACTGCAAGGCAAGCATTTGTGAAAATGAAGACAATGCTTACCAACAGAGACCTTCAGTTGCATCTCAGATTGAGGGCTCTAAGATGTTACATATTTTTCATCTTGCTATACGGAATGGAAGCTTGGACATTGAAGAAACAACACATAAGAGAAATAGAAGCGTTCGAAATGTGGTGTTACAGAAGAATATTAAAAATTCAATGGGTTCAAAGGATTACCAATCCTGAGGTACTACGACGTCTAAATAAGGAGTTAGAAATTATGAACAGCATAAAAAGAAGAAAACTAGAATATTTAGATCATATAACCAGAGGAGAAAAATATGAGCTGCTGAGAATTATTATGCAAGGAAGGATCCAAGGAAGAAGAAGCATAGGAAGAAGACGCATCTCCTGGCTGAAGAACCTTAGAGAGTGGTTTAACTGTAGTTCACTACAACTTTTCAGAGCATCAGCCAACAAAGTGACCATAGCCGTTATGATATCCAACCTCCGATAGGAGATGGAACTTTAAGAAGAAGAAGCTCTTGCATTGGTTTCAACCCTTCTTTTTTACATATTTACAAAGTCGAAGGCTGCTTTGTAGTCTATTATACGATTTGAGTATAATATATGCCATATTTCAGTATTTTTTCTCTTTGTCTTAGAGTTCCACCTGATAAATGGTCGATTTACCACTTCTGAAACAAACCTGATATTTTCGTACTATTTGTTCTGCCTATGGTGCCATATTACTTATTGATGCCATATTACTGTGAAATACAGTGGCATATTACCGTGAAAAATATTTTATACGCTGCATGTAGAAGCGTTATTTCTCTGTGGTTAGAGCATTCAAAGATAACTCTTTTTTTGTGTATGGTGCAGGGTATTCCAATGTTCCAATCACTGGGGAGAGATTTCTATGTCCATATTTTTTTATGAAATACTATGGTGCCATTATGGTATCGTATCTGCCTTCTCTATATAGTTAAACCGTTGATTGAATAACCCAAATTTGGATTATTCAATCAACGGTTAAACTGAGAGGTTATCTATTCCGGGTGATTTGTTTCTGGCTAGTTTTTTAACTGCATCTTCAACTTCAAGAACTGTTGGTGGTTCCTCGTCCATTTTGTCTGTTCTGTCTGTACATTATTAAGTAGATATCAAAAAGTAAAGGCGATAAAATACACCCGTGCCTCACTTTACGTCGTATTTCCACTGTTTCTCTCGTATTCTGACAAATTCGTATGTTTGTACATTGAAGAACACATCTTTCGTTGTTGTTAATATGCCAGAAATCTTACTGGTTTCTGCATTGGCTTTTGATTACCCTGACTCCTTTTCTGTTAATGTTAATTTTCTTAAAGAAAGTTTTTTATATATGTAAGTTTCATTTATAAGTGGTTTAATTTTTTTTCTTGTGTATTTTTTGGAAAATAGAAAATAAAAAAGTTATTAACAAAATAACTAAAAATTTTTGAACAAATTTTCTTTTTGTCCTCTAAAAGATTTTTTTCTAGTCTTTCTAAAATAAAATAATGTGAGAGGAATATTATTAATGGTCTCGCAACAAATCATTGTCACTACAAATTTGTATAATTTCATTAATTTTTCTGGGTTTTACGGCGCTCCGAAATTAACTGATAATGACTGAAAACGAACCATTAGATTTAATTTTCTATTACATCTTTTGACTGTTTTGTGTTTCACTTTGACTTTTTGACTTTAGTCTATTTTTTCAATAGACTAAAAATATACATATACGGATAAAAAAGCAGGTTAGCATATTTATTTCAATCAAAAGATAAATAAATATTAATAAAATTGAAATTGAAAAAATTACTACACCCAACTGAATTTCTTTTTGTTTTTGATAAAATATTAACAATATAAAATTTCTAATTGATACACCTCACAAATTATTATATTGTAATGAATAGTAGCCAGTAACAATATGAATACAGAGTACAAATACCATGATAAATAACAATATTTAATAAATAAATTATTCACAATTCTGAAATCATTTTAATATTTTATTTCATTCATCTATGATTCCGATGACAACTAGGTATATGTGTTAAATTAAAATTATACAGAAAATTATTAACAAATGAAAATCATCAAATGCTAATATTTATTGGAGCACTTTAGAGTTTAAAATATTCACCACTAATATTCTGTAACTGTAATTTAACTCCAATACAGAAAATATCTCCCGTGGATAAATATGGCATCAAATATGACGATTCACACATTCTTTCAAAAGAGAAAAACTAAAGGTATTACGTAAGGAAGTGGACAAAATCACTGTTAAACAGGTTATTTTATGGCAAAAAAGAAGATTTACATGAATCTAATAGTGTTGCCCAAATGCAAGAATAAGACGAGATTTAGACAGTCTTGGTCTTGGTCTTGCGCCAATACACCTGGTCTTGGTCTCGGTCTTGGTATTGCAGTCCCGGTCTTGGTCTTGGTCTTGGTCTTGCAGTAAGAGTCTTGCAGTTACCCATTAGCCTATTGCTATTTATTAAACGTTACTAGGGGAGTTTGAAGCCACGATCTAAGCGATCCGTGCCTATGCTCTAACTAACCCAGCTATCTACGATGCCCCACGAAAGTCAATCAAACATGGTTAAAACACAAAAAAACCAAATTAGTGACATAAACTTGACTGTATTTTAAAGAACTTTTCTCATCATCAACTCATCAAATTTGCTTTAAGGTCTTTTAGATCTATAATTCCAACACTCACTACTCCGACTAAAACTATTTGAATCTTTGTCCCCCATGTCAAATTGTAAACTTATCAAATGAAGTTTAGTGATGTCAAAAAAGTAACTATAAATGTCCGTTACTTTCAATACCCTAAGTATCTAATAAAAAACCGAGAATTAAATATATATCGTTACTTCGTTATTTTAAATATTTCGGTATTTTGTTTACAGGGCAAGCGACATTATCTGTTATTAATAAACGTTTGAATATTAATCGCGCTCTTTCAGCAAATTTGGTATAACCGAATGATCTCATCGCACACTCAGCAGAAATAATGCTTAGACTTAGGCCGATAAGATTTGTTTATTTAGATTCCTCCTAACTAAATTATAATGGGAAAAAAATTTAATTATTAAGTGGGTGTCCGTAATAATAAGTGTTATACTTTTTATTAGCTAAGGTGACATATTTTTAAAAAATTTCGATACGATATTGCGTGATATTACTGTCGGCGTAGCAATGCAAGATTATTTTATGATTAGAGGGCAGCTATTCTCAAAATCTGGACAATTAATTTCAGAGCGAAGAAGTCGTATGCTGGAAAAGAATGTACAAAATATTTTATTTTTACATTGTAATTATGACCTCTGAGCACGTGTCAAATATGTTGTTTTTAATGAATATTTTGATTGATGATTTTGATGTATGTTTATGGTATTGTTCGTAATGCGCATAAGTCCAGTTTTTCAAATTTTTATTACATATTTTTTTGCGTCTTATAGAGTCTTTAAGCATATACCCGAACTACAATACTCGCTAAAACGACACTCCGTCCTAACTGCAAGACGCAAGAGTCTCGCAGGCTTAGTCTTGTTCTTGCGTAAATCTTGAAGGGTCAGTCTTGGTCTTGGTCTTGCTAAAATTAAGCGGTCTTGGTCTTGGTCTTGGTCTTGAGAAAACGCAAGAACAAGACCAAGACTGCAAGACTAAGACTGATTTTGGGCAACACTAGAATCTAAGAACTGCAAGGTAAAAGTTAGTGAGACAGTAAGCCAACAACATAAGTAAAAAAGCAAAACTAAACCAAAATATCGAAGGGGAATACAAAAAATCAAGTAGTGAATATGAAAAGTTGAGAAAGAAGGTAAAAATAGTAGTAAAAATGTGTTGGAATTTGAAAGGAAAATCTAAAACAATTTAGAGAAAGTTGACTAGTACCCTAGTAGTCGGCGTGGGCCCAGTTATTGGTACTTCGAATATTTTTGCTGTTTTATAAGAAAAGGAGGAATCCGTAAGTACTAATCAGTACGCTATTTGATATATGGCGCATTCTTGTTATTGGGTAATGTAGGTATTGGTTTTGTATTTGCATATGGCTGTAAACGTTGGCTTGCCATTGTTGACACCATCGTACAAGGTGAGTTTCTTAACAATTTTCTTAAAAGTGCAATAGGTTTGTGATTTGCTTTTATTAGCTGCTGTCCATCATAAATGCAGTACTTAGTAATACCACCTTTATGAATACTATTTTACTGAAATTTTGCGTTAATTTTGAGTATTTTTTAAATGGCTATTAAAAATGAAAGAGTGCCGGTTACTAGGTCTTGGGGAAATGCCGCGAGCAATTATTGGCGCTTATGTCAATAACTGAAACTCCGTAATTACTGGTAAGATATAGTTATCTACATCAGCAATATTGATTGACTTTTCCATTAATAAATATTAAACTTTTTTTATGATAACATACAAATGTGAAAAAAATAATTTTTTTTTGTAAAGTGAACATTTCACTGTTTTTTTCTCAGATTGTTTAAAATGCCAAAAGTCAAAAGAGATACTAAATATCAGAAAAGATATACCGAGAAAGTCCTCCAGAGTGCTTTAACATATATTGAAAATAAAATGCCCAAGAAACTAGCAGCAAGAAAATATGGAATTCCCAGACAAACCCTTTAACATAGACTGAGTAAAAAATTACACGGACCTGCAACGTACTTAACAGAACTTGAGAAATATGTGTTGGAGGAGTAGATTACTGACTGCCACAGGAAAGGTTTCCTCAGAAGAAGAGACGATACTTAATCATCAGTGAAAACTTTCTTGGACGCCGCGCCGATCCACGTAAGACTCCATTCAAGTACAAATAACCTGGAAGACACTGGTATAAAAACACTGAAATGAAGGCTTCTTTAAGCGTCATCCAAACTTGACCCTGAGGACTCAAGAAGCGGTAACTAAAGCAAACAGATGCGTTTTTGAGAAGGACATAAAAACATGGAAAAAAAATGCGAAGACATGGGAGTACCGGTACGGAACGAATACCTATATACGTTAAGCGTTGCCGACGATCAAGTTGTGATTGCACAAGACCAAGACAACCTCAGCTACATGATAAAGAAACTACAAAAAGAATGTACCAAGGCTGGCCTAGATATTAATTTCGCGAATAGAGTACCTATCTACAAGTAAAGAAGACATAAAGGATCTACAGATTAATGACAACGTAATAATCAAAGGAAAGGATAAATTCAAATACTTGGGATTTATAATCACGAAAAAGGTAACAACAGAGGAAGAAATTACACAAAGATTAGGACAAACAAGAACAGCAATCCGACAAGTTAACTCAGTATGGTGGGATAGATACCTAAATATGAATATTATTCTGGAGCTATTTTCTTGTGGCACGTTAGAGTAATTACTATTTAAATGGGAATAAGCCACAATTAAAGGTTAGAGTACGTTTCTTGACGTTTCAATATCCACTTCAGAAATCGTTTTCAAAATACAAACATTAGTAAAACAATAAAAAACAAAATTTGTTTAATTTACTAATGTTTGTATTTTGACAACAATTTCCGAAGTGGAAATTGAAACGTCAATAAACGTACTATAACCGGTAAGTGTGGCTTATTCCCATTTAAATAAAAATTACCTAAATATAAAGACGAAAACACAGATTTGTAAAACATTAGTACGAAGTATTATGACATATGGGGCTGAAAATTGGATCATAAACAAGAAAAACAGCAGTAAGATAGCAGCAACAAAGATGGATTGCCTGCGAAGATGCTGCAGAGTAACAAGAATGGATAGGAGAGGTAATGACGAAATAAAGCAAAGAACATCAATAGAAACAGACATATTAACATATATATATATATATATATATATATTGTTATGATGTGTTTTTTGTTTGAATGATGAGCAATGAGTATTTTTAATAATATAATATATAGGGTTTTTATCGCGGTTCTCAAAGAATTAGCTTGTAAGTACTTTTTTTAAATTATCTTTATTATAACTATTATGAAACACACATATATATCTAACCTAGTCAATGTAAATTTAAAATAAACTATCTTTAAACTGATATTCTTATAAAACTAATTAAATTCTATAGACAATCTAAAATTTAAACAAACTATCTTCAAATTTGAAATTGTTATGACACTAACTAAATTATATTAACAAATTTTTGTACCTTTCTTTCACTGAATGCCTAAATGAACTATTTTCCACTAAGTATATAGATTCTAATCACCACTGAATGTCTTCGTACTTCAGTTATCCTTGTTTTTTTTTTGAAATTACTTTTTTCAATTATCAGCTTCTACCAATTTAAGATATATTTTTCTTCACCAGCATCTATACACCACCAACCAAACCAGCAAACAGCATTTATATTTATTCTTCTTTTCAATATACCAATATCCAATTATTATAAGTTGATTTATACTAATCTCCAACCATAATATAATTTAATTTCTTCCAATATACTTTTATAATCTTCAATAATTATTTGTGTATAATTATAAATGTGCATTAATTATATGCATAATTTTTAATCTTCATTTAACTCACTATATTAAACAATTCTACTATTTGTACCTGATTCACTGACTCCAACTAACTTTCATATTTCTTACTAAACTTTTCTGACTGACTTCTTGAAAATTCTGAACAATTTACTTCAATATTCACTAACTAAATGTGTCTATTAACTTTCATAATGAACTGGCCTGACTTCTGACTAAAAACTTCTTAAACTGCCCAAAAACTCTTCTGACTGCACTATCTAAAACTTTTCTGACTAAAAACTTTCAAAAACTGCCATCTTGAATCCAAATCACGGGTATTTATATCTTTCGGATATTCCAGAACCATCTCGTAAGATATCATGTTCTATGTAATTCTATTTAATACATGTCTGAATTTTCTGGAACAAACCATTTCGCAAACATGGCCATCTCTGGAGATCCAGAGAATTCCATTCTTTTCTATTAATAATTTTGTTTACATTTAGGCTTTTCAGATCAGAATATATAATTAAATTAGTAACTTAACATTCTAATTTAATAAAATACACATTTCAAACAATATATTATTATAACCCACTTTATATTTGTAAATATTCTTAAACGTCACTTCAGAGTATAAATATCTGTCAATCTCCGAGAGTATTTTTGGTTGCCTAAGCACATGGCTCACTTATATATATTTACAATATTAAAATACACTTTTTACAATTATTATATGCTAATTTATTAAAAATGCCCTCACATAAATATATTTTAATTAAATTCTCTAGTATATAACTTATTTAAAACAACCAAATATCTAATATTATGTAGTATATAACTTATAAATTATTTTCTATAAACCCTAATCGTCACAATACCCCAAAAATAATATTTAAAATAAATAATTTACTTATTATTTTTTTAAATATTAATTTTCTCATACCTTATTAAATTTAATAAATCAAATTTTTTTTTTATTTATTTAAAATGTGTTAAATACATCCCTGTTCGCTGTCTATGTCAAAACAGAGAACAACGGATCACAGTTCGGCTATTCTATGGTCAAACTGTCATGTCAAATGGAGAATGGATTTTATCAGAGAATAAAATATAACCTTAATTAAAAATATAATGGATATTGTGTTCTGTTTATTTATAGACAAAATCTAGGAATTATTTCCATTCAAAATAACTTTCATCAATATAAATTGGTAAGTTTTTTTACTTTATTATATTAGAAAGACCTTTTTATAGCAATTATAGTATCAATTTTGTGTCTAACCCCAAATTATGATTTTTAGGGTACAAATTAATTTCCATATATACAAAATTCAACAAGTATGATGTCAAATTGATTCAAAATAATGAAATCTACCATCTACCATTTAACAAATCAAGTCTATTGAATAAAATGGATATATCAGTAAGCTGTTAGTATTAAGTTTATAACCTAGATATATCACTACTTTTTGAAAAAATGTACATTTTTCTTGATTTAATTTAAGTCCAACTTTATCTAATCTGTTTATTATAATTTTTAGGTGTTTCTCATGATCTTCAGCCGTTTTAGAAAAAATTAATATATCATCAATGTAGTGAATTACAAAATGTTCATATTGATCCAAAATATCATGAAGACATCTACATAGAGCACTGCAAGATGATTGAAGTCCAAATGGTACTATTTTGAATTGATATACTACTCCATCTATCTGAAATCCTGTATACTGTCTACTTTTTCTTTCTAGAGGTATTAACCAGAAACTATGCTGTAAATCGATTTTAGTGAAAAATGACATTCCTGTAATTCTTCCTAATATTCCATCTATACTCATTGGTGCTTCAAATTGCTTTTCAGTAATCTTGTTAATATTCCTTGCATCCAAACATAACCTGATTTCACCTGATCTTTTTCGTACTACTACTATGGGGTTAATAAAACGTGTGTCTGCCTTCTCAATGATCCCATCTTCTAACATATTATTAATTGTTTTGTTTACTTCTTCTCTGTATTTATATGGTATTGGGTATGATTTTGTTTTAAAATCTTTTTCCTCCTTAACTCTTATACTATGGATATAATTCTGTGCAATTCTATTTTCTTTATTGACAAGTCCCTTGTGTTGCTGCAATATGGAAATGACTATTGATTTATATTCTTCAGGGCAATTTAAAACTTTCATCATATCTTCTTCTTTACAAATAACATTATTCTTCATTATGTACTCATTATTCCTTGCTTCCAATTTTACGCACTCCGCCTCGTAGGCATCCATCTGCTTAAAATTTCCATTCCTTAAATATTCACTACAATAATTATTCTTTACATTCTTCTGGGACATTTCCCTATCATCAAAATACATTTCTTCTTCGTAAACATCATTATTTTCTTTTAATAATATCCTATCAACTCTTATTCCTTCTTCTACCTCATCTTTCTGCATAAATTTAATTATTTGCCCTTCCAAAGTTACCATTTTTTCTTCAAAATCTATCTTTACTTTCTTCTTTTCCAATTCATCATTTCCCATTAATATATCAACACATAAATCCTTGACAATAAATCCTTGCATATTAATTTCTTTATTAAGAATATTAATTTTAAAATTGGCTAGTTTATCAATTTCACCCACCTTCTTATTATTTGCACCAATAATTTTAATTTTTGGAATCTTTATTATATCTGATAGTTTTAATGTATTAAAAATAAAATTCTCCGAGACTAAAGTACTTTCTGAACCAGTATCTATCATAATCTTAATCATTTTATTTTTGGCCAAAGCATTTATATAAATTAAATTAATAGATTCAATAATTTTCTCTTCATCTAAAGAAATAAATTCAGAAGGTTTTTCATAATAGCAATGGCCTAACTTGTAATTCAGAAAGTTTACTGCACAAAATTTTGATTATTAGAATTGTCAGATTGTATCTGACCACTTGGATCTGATGTCCTATGTCTTTCCCTACTATGACTTCTACTCACATTTTCCTGCCTTGTACTACTTCGTTCCCTGTCTTCGCAGCTTCTATTCCTTCGAACACAATTTACCTGTCTGTTATAGTTAGGTCGCTCTGTATTTCTTCTATTATTAAAATCTTGTCTATTATTATTAGTACTGTTATTAAAATGTTGTCTATTATAATTAGTATTATTATTAAAATTTTGTCTATTATAACTATTATTATTATTAAAGTTCTGTCTATTTGGATTACTGTTATTATTATTAAAATTTTGTAAACTATTACCATATCTATAATTATTATATGATTGTTGATTATCATTTTTATTATATTGAAAGTTATTATTGTTTTTTCTGTTGTTATTATTACTTGTCATATTGCCTCTTTGTATTCTTTGAATAAAATTAATAAAACTATCTATTGTTTGAATATTTTGTACAGTTACGGTTTGCACAACATCAGCATCAAAATGTCTAGATACATTTAAGACTGTTTCATCCTCTCTAAGTGGTGGTTCTAAATATTTTGCAACTGTTATCAATTTCAATGCATAATCTACCATATTTGATTTTAAATTTTGATTATACTTTCCAAAATATATAATTTCTCTAAACTTGGCTTGCTCTAATTCACCCCAATAATAATTTAAAAATTTATTTTCAAATGTTTGAAAGTTATCTAAATCATTTTCAATACTAGCAAACCAAGTTGCTGCATTGTCATTTAATGTCATTCTAATATAATCTTTAATATCATTAATATTATTCACCAATCTTAATTTATGTTTTAAACTATTTATGTATACTCTAGGATGCAAATTTTTTATATTACCAGAGAATTTAATCCCAGTCTCATTTGTTAAATTTAAGTAAGGTCTCCCTATGTCTCTCATTTGTGAAATATCATCTATTCTCTGTTCCACATTTCTTATTTGATTACAATTTATTTGGATATTTTGTTGTATATCGTCTAATTTTTCTTCTGTGTTTCTCCTGTCTTCGTTAATTTTTACTTCTAAGTTACATTTCTGTAACTCTATTTTCTGTTCTATATCTATCTTATTATCTTGAATAATCCTCTTTACTTCTGTCTTCTCATTGTCTATCCTTTTCTTGTAGTCATTCCGTATACTTTTTATTTCATTTGCTACTTTTTTCTCTGCAGCTTCAAGTTTTTTATCCATTTGTTTTACAATTTTATTATTATTATCTTCTATTTTCTTTTCTAATTTTCTATAATTCTCTTCCAATTTCTGTTCCATTTTTTTCATGTCTTCTTTGACTTCTTGTGAATTCTGTTCCATTTTTTGTTCTATTTTTTTCATGTCTTCTTTGACTTCTTTTGAATTCTCTTCCAATTTTTTTATGTCTTCTTTGATTTCTTTTGAATTCTCTTCTATTGTCTTGTTCATCTGCATCATTAATGACATCAAAGCTGCCATATTGACATTTTCCTCTCTTTCTGGATTCATTTCTGCAGTATCTTGTGGAACTTGAACTAAACTCTCCTCTTGTATAGGTTGTGTTTCTACTTCCACATCTTCTTCATTCTTTTTGCTTCTTGTACCTTTCTTTCCTTGAGACATTTTGAGACTACTTGTTCAAATATAATTAATAATAAAATCTATTATTTTTCCTTTCTACTGATAATTAATTTAATTATATGAGAGCACTTATCTTCCCAAACTAATTCTTTTAAATAGAGAGCCACCGCGTTGGGTGCCAAATTGTTATGATGTGTTTTTTGTTTGAATGATGAGCAATGAGTATTTTTAATAATATAATATATAGGGTTTTTATCGCGGTTCTCAAAGAATTAGCTTGTAAGTACTTTTTTTAAATTATCTTTATTATAACTATTATGAAACACACATATATATCTAACCTAGTCAATGTAAATTTAAAATAAACTATCTTTAAACTGATATTCTTATAAAACTAATTAAATTCTATAGACAATCTAAAATTTAAACAAACTATCTTCAAATTTGAAATTGTTATGACACTAACTAAATTATATTAACAAATTTTTGTACCTTTCTTTCACTGAATGCCTAAATGAACTATTTTCCACTAAGTATATAGATTCTAATCACCACTGAATGTCTTCGTACTTCAGTTATCCTTGTTTTTTTTTTGAAATTACTTTTTTCAATTATCAGCTTCTACCAATTTAAGATATATTTTTCTTCACCAGCATCTATACACCACCAACCAAACCAGCAAACAGCATTTATATTTATTCTTCTTTTCAATATACCAATATCCAATTATTATAAGTTGATTTATACTAATCTCCAACCATAATATAATTTAATTTCTTCCAATATACTTTTATAATCTTCAATAATTATTTGTGTATAATTATAAATGTGCATTAATTATATGCATAATTTTTAATCTTCATTTAACTCACTATATTAAACAATTCTACTATTTGTACCTGATTCACTGACTCCAACTAACTTTCATATTTCTTACTAAACTTTTCTGACTGACTTCTTGAAAATTCTGAACAATTTACTTCAATATTCACTAACTAAATGTGTCTATTAACTTTCATAATGAACTGGCCTGACTTCTGACTAAAAACTTCTTAAACTGCCCAAAAACTCTTCTGACTGCACTATCTAAAACTTTTCTGACTAAAAACTTTCAAAAACTGCCATCTTGAATCCAAATCACGGGTATTTATATCTTTCGGATATTCCAGAACCATCTCGTAAGATATCATGTTCTATGTAATTCTATTTAATACATGTCTGAATTTTCTGGAACAAACCATTTCGCAAACATGGCCATCTCTGGAGATCCAGAGAATTCCATTCTTTTCTATTAATAATTTTGTTTACATTTAGGCTTTTCAGATCAGAATATATAATTAAATTAGTAACTTAACATTCTAATTTAATAAAATACACATTTCAAACAATATATTATTATAACCCACTTTATATTTGTAAATATTCTTAAACGTCACTTCAGAGTATAAATATCTGTCAATCTCCGAGAGTATTTTTGGTTGCCTAAGCACATGGCTCACTTATATATATTTACAATATTAAAATACACTTTTTACAATTATTATATGCTAATTTATTAAAAATGCCCTCACATAAATATATTTTAATTAAATTCTCTAGTATATAACTTATTTAAAACAACCAAATATCTAATATTATGTAGTATATAACTTATAAATTATTTTCTATAAACCCTAATCGTCACAATATATATATATATATATATATATATATATATATATATATATATATATATATATATATATATATATATATATATATATATATATATATATATATATATATATATATATATATATATATATATATATATATCTACGGCATTAAGTGAACTCCGCCCATGTTAAAATTCAGGTTCAATTGAGCTCCGTGGTCAAGTGGATACCGATATACGGAGCTCACTTGACAATTCCGTAATATTGGTTCAGTCGATTCATCAGCATGTAGAGTTTAATAATTTATACAAATTTTTTGGAGCCCGTAAATACCCCTGTATCATAAATGTATATCGCTTAGTTCACGTGTATATATTATAGGGGTCGTTCAGATCTTCTTCATTGTATATTTGAACCATACGTTTATCGGTTTAACTAAGCTCTGAGAGTTTGGCAACTGTGCGATTATACCGTATATTTTCAACATATACCCTGAACGGTTTATATGGGCTCCTTATTTTTATCTACTGTTTGTAGACAGTGGAATGTCATACGCATAACACTGTGTAACAGAGGATATCATATTACCTGGTATAACTACATACTAAAATGTAACTGGTTCTTTAAAAAACAGGTATGAAGATACAAAAGGATTTGGGCTTATTATTGAATGGAATGTTCGCTTGCATAGAAAATTTCATTTTTTCTGTATTTTTAAAGATGTTGTTTTTTCATTTAATATAATTTTATTAGTTCAATGCCGAACTTGATGTTTTTTTTTAATTACAGAAATTTCGTAATATATTTTGTTTACGTGAGTGTCTTTGTACATTTTATGTAAGCATCTGATTAGTAAAAACTACTTTTATTTTATTCAATCTTCTGCGATATATTGTATAAAGCTTTTTTAATATTTTAGTTCTGGTCTTATTTGTGTACTACATGTGATATCTCGATAGAAGGTTATCTCAAAATAAATATGGTTAAGTGCTACAATAGATATTTTTGTGTTAAAATGGGTAGTAGTGTGCACAAAAAGAAAGAATGGTTAATTTGTCTAACAAGGTATATTCGGCAGCACAAGCATATAGTACAAGCGTCTATGTTTTAAGGGCGGAAGGACGTGCGCCCCATTTTTAGCTGACAAGCTTGCGAAGAATAATATTTCTGGTCCTCAATTTACCTTTTAGTTTTAAACAATAATCTATGTCTGACCCGGTGTGATACAAACTATTTTGAAAACGTCTATATTGAGGAAATTGAAGGAGCACCCACGACTTTTTCAGGGGTTTTGGCTGAAAATTTATTCATAGTTTATTTTTATTGTGCAATAATAGGTGTCTCGTCTATATAATAGAAGTCCTAGTATCTACCGGTATGGATCGTTTGTTTGTGTAAATGTTATACAGTATAGGTGCCTTTATGCTACCCCAAGCGAGACCGTTCTTCATCTGCTACTCTTACCAGTGAGTGATACAAAAAATATTTTCTTATGTTGGCATACGCAGACAATGTAAGTGAGCTTGTTATCTAAGGGGATATCATATAGTTTTTGGAGAAATATTCTGTAATTTAAGGTGTCGTAAGCGGCATTTAGATTGAAAAATACCACCCCTGATACCGGATATTTTTCGTACCCGTCTTTTTTTTGCCAGGTTTAAGCAAGGTAACAACTTTGGCTTGTCTCTAAATTTTGGCTATCTCCATAATTTGAATACAGTTGTTCATCATGCGGATAAGCCATTGTGGAGTGTTTTTGGTCCAGGTTTCGTAATAAGCTTTGTGCTCAGATCCTCAATGTCGGTAGTTGTATTATTTTTCATTAAATATGTAGATGGTGGATCCAAGCTCAACATCGTTAAAAGGTTCTCTCGGCTGACTGGTTTTGTCCTTTCTTACTTTAAGTTATTCTTTGCTTCTTTTGCGACAGAAATAGCATGTCTATATCTATGATGTGGTTTTCAGCGATCAGCTATATACCAAATACCCTAGGTTAGGCCCTATATGTGTTTCCTGCACTAGAGATAAGTTACATTCGTGTTTAGCTCATATGTCTGATAAGTTTAAGTAAAGTAAAGTTTCTTGATCTCTAGATATACCCTTAACAGTTATAGACATATGTTATTAGAACAGTTGGTTCTAACAAGGACCAATTTGACAAAATCATATTAAAGGGGTGACTGAAGAATTAGCCGATTAATTAATTAATCATTACCCGGGGTATGCCCGATTGCGGTGATCTTATTAGTACTTCAATCTTCCTTAACGCGCGTTCTTTGAATCCCATAAGTAATGCCTAATCTTTTACTTTTTATTAAAAATTTAAATTTTACATGCCGTGTATTACTTTTTGACGATATTTCGAATCAGATTTGTATAGTAATAATTTTAGGTATTAAAGAGCCTCTTTGTGAAAAATAAATAAGTTTGTGATATCGGTCGCAACTCATATCTAGATAATAACAAAATAAACAGTTAAAATAAGTGTACAATTTCAACTACATATATCGGTGCCACTGTTCAGGTGATGGGTTTATCACAGATTATCAAAGATTACATTTTAATTCAATGTTCTATTTACGTATTTTCAATATTAAAAAAGTAGGAAAAGACATGTTTATGCTTTTATTTTTTTAAATTTATTCTATTTTCTTTTTAGAGTTCCGTCTTTTTTGAACGACCTGTGTTCTTTTTTTAATTGGGCACTTGTCCAAAGATATGACAAATACTCTGTCCTCTACTATTCTACATTAATATGACTGATTCATTATTTTCTCTAAACACTCTGTCCTCTGCTATTCTACATTAATATGACTGATTTATTTTATCTTTCTTGCAGCAATTTTAATGTTTATCCTATGTATCTTCTTCTTCTTCTTCTTCTATTTATATAGACATGACTTTCATTTTTCATTGTGCCTCCAGTAAGTTGCCGTTCCATCGTTTTCGTGATCTTCCTACTGATCGTCTTCCTACGGGTTGACCGTCTCTTGCCGTCTTTACTACTCTATTTGTTGTCATTCGGCTTATATGATCATTCCATTCTACTCTTCTATTTCTTAACCAGTTCTTGATCTTCTCCATCTTGCATCTACGTCGTATATCTGTACTTCTAGCTCTGTCCCATAGTGTCTTACCATCAATTTTTCTAAGTGTTTTCATCTCTGCTGTTTCTAATATCCTTTTTGTTCTCTCAGTGTCAGGTCTTGTTTCTGCCGCGTATGTCATTGGTCTGATGACTGTTTTGTAAATTCTGCCTTTCTTTTCTTTCCCGATAGTTTTATTGCTTCATATTGTTTCATTTAGTCAGCCTGCGGCTCTGTTTGCTCTATTCACTGGATCTTCCACTTCAATTTCGAGCTTTCCGTAGCTAGATAATGTGATGGCTAGATATTTAAACTCCATCACTTGTTCTATTATCTGACCTTTCAGCTCCAATTAACATCTTAGTAAATTTGCTGTTGTATCCATGAATTTTGTCTCTTTTGTGAAAATTAACATGTTAAATTTTCTGGCAGTTATATGAAATTGGTGCAGCACACGTTGTAAATCATCTTCATTTTGAAAGAGTAGTATTGCGTCGTTTGCACAGCAATTTTAATTTGTTTTTCTTCCATTTGGTAACTTTTTTTAGTTCTTACTTTTTTATTATTTCATCCATAATCAGGTTGAACAATAGAGGACTCAGGAAATATCCCTGTCTTATCCCATTGTCAGCTTTATTAGGGTCGGTTAATTCTTCTTCTGCTTTTACTTTTATTGTGTTATTTTGGTATATATTTTCGGTCGTTTTGATTTTTCCTAGAGGTATCTCTCTTGCGTACAATAAGTGGATAACGTTTTTTAATTTGTGTTTCTTCTGCATATCATTATTTCTTCTGTGTATTAAAAGTTAAATTTTGCTTATTATTAAGATTCCCTTAATGTGTTTATTAATTGTCTTGTTTCTGCAGTACGAATATATGTGTATCATGATAGATTGTAATGCATATTTCATTTGCGTTTGCCAATTACTTTTTCACTTCCTCAGCGATAGGTCTTTTTTTCCTCATCAATAACCTTATCTTATCCCCGCTCGATACAGCTATTCTAAGATATTTATATTTCACTATATGCTCTATCATTTGGTTTTTATCTCAAATTTGCACCTATGACGAAATTTATAATACATATCTAATATCTGGTGCTTTCATATGAAACTGGAATAAAACAGTTGGTAGATAATATTTATTTGTTTTGAGTACACTTTTTTTAGAACCTAGTACATAAAGGAATAAATATTTGTCTGTTTAGTGTTTTCCAAGTCTGTAAAACATAAACAGGCTTAAATATTAGATTATACATTTATTAAGAATATTCAATATCGAAATTGAAGATTTTGTATCACAAAATATGAATAGGTTTTTACATTTTGTTTGACGTTTTAATCTTCTAATCGGAGTTCATTTTTCGAAAAACTATAAAATTGTGAGAACAAATTGCTATATAAAAGTACGAGGCAATATTCTCATGCTGTGAGCTTTGCTGCTCTGTTACTTGTATAACGCTTAAGCTATTTTTAATTTTTTGTCATTATTTTTGAGGTGTTTCCTTAAATGACCATGTTTAAGGTTAGTACGTTTGATTAAATGAAATTGACATTAATTTAATAGTTTCCATTTTATTAGTACTGATGGTATATAACTAGCATCTGTTGGTACTATATATCAATTTTAACATGTGGAAGTGAAAGCACTCTCTTGTTAGTATTTTCAGTGTAAATTATGTGGCAGCCGTAGCTCAGTGGCTGTGTTACTGGCTTAACAAGCTGGAGGGCCCGGGTTCGAATCCTGGCACCGACAAAATTTTCAATTTCTAATTTAACTGCGCTGCCACCGTGCTTCGGAGGGTACGTAAAGCCGTCGGTCCCGGCTACGAAAGTAGTCGTTAAGTAATGTTAGGGGCGCTTGCGCGACCTGAAAACCCTAACACTAGACCTTAGCCAGAAGGTTACACGAACTTACTTACTTACTAGTGTAAATTATGACGAAACCAGAAATAACCCATAATATTCCCCCCGTGTGATCTTAGTATTTCCATTGATTGAATAATATAGGGTCTCCAATATTTCAGACAACGGTATGTCAGAGTGGTTTTTATTAATTTTTATATATATTTGCAACATGAAGAAGAAAGTTCAGTATAGGCAGTTAAACAGCTAACCTGTCAATTTAAAAGTAAGAGCAAGTACCAACTTGCTGAAAAGCATACCCATACACAAAAGGGATGATAAAATGTACTGCACAAACTATAGCGGTATAAGCTATATATTAATTATTAGGATATACAGATTTTTTTCTAATAAACCTATAACGATTGAGTGAATAGGTGAACTATCAAATAGGAGACTATTATTGTGGAATTAGAAATAAATCATTGATCAATTATTCACAAATAGGCAGTTAATGAGAAATGTTGGGAATACAAAAAAAAATTAAACTAGTTATTTATAGATTTTGAACAAACACATGATATAATAATAAGAATAAAACTATGGAATACTATGGCATAACTAGGCTTAATTTAACAAGGAGTAACGTACAAGTAAAGTAATATTTCAAGGAAAATTATCGACTTATTTTCAAATGTACATTGACCTCAAACAGAAAGAAGACATTAGAAGAAAATGTAACGTAAAGTGTATAAATGAATTTACACAAAATAGAAAAAAAAAATGGAATAATCACATAAGCAGAATGGAGGAGACCCGTGACGTCAAAATTGGAAGAGATAAGTCACGAATCGGCAGAAGAAGTATCGGACGATCGCGCAAAAAATGAAGTGATAACCTTCCATAGAGGTATTATTCCACCAATGAACAAGTAAAATTGCTTATAAAGAGAAATAATAACAAGAAAAAAAAAGTAACATCACTCGGATAAATAAGCGGAACAACAGAAACTGAGTATAAACGTGAAATTCCAAACTTAACATTAAATAAATTACCGCAAATCGTACGAACTGAAATAAGTGTTATTTTCTGCTCATATATATAATAAGAACTATATTTAAACCAAGTGACAGAAAAAAAATTATATATATATTTACTTCTAAATGATTAAGGTCTATAAAATTATTATTAAAGTTAAAGCTTATACAAGCGACAAAGTTTTTAAAACAATTAGACCGAACATAATATCATAACTGTAACATATACGGAAACAATAAAGAAATAGATATGTTTAGTGGTTATGAAACCGCTTGTCTTCTGCCATGAATTTTATTACAGAATCAAGTTACCAATACCATAAGACACCAAAATATTTTGTCTGAGTAATGACTTAATACGATAAAAAGAAATAGAATACTTTTATAATACACAACGTTATAACGTTGTGTAAACGCATGTTAATAACAATTGGTAATAAAGACATAAAGATACCCACTAGAAAGTTTAAAATTTCAAAACGACAGTAAAATAAAGTTCAAGTATATTATTTTCATTATTTGTTCAATACTTATGCCATCAATTTTTATTTTACATCTAGTTGGTTCTTTGCTGACTACTATTTTTTTAGTTTTCTGAGATGAAATTGTCATAATAAATTCATAATGCCAGGTATTTTATTTCCATTACCTATGTGGTTATTCTATTCTTTTTTTCTATTTTGTATCCATTCATTTATACACTATACGTTACATTTTCTTTTCGATTTCTCAGAGTATTTCCTGTAATTCTTCTCAGTACTCTCATCTCTGCCGCGTCCATTATTCTTTGCGTTGTGGCTGTGTCGGGTCTTGTTTCTGCTAATGCTATCAATTTCTATTTTACATCTGTGGTCCTTTGCTGACTACTATTGTTTTAGTTTTGTGAGATGAGATTGTCATATTAAATTCTTTTGCTCTTATGTTAAATTTGTGGACAAATCTTTGCAGACTATCTTCATCTTGGGCTATTAATATTGCGTCATCTGCGTAACGGAGTACTTTAATTTCTTTGTTTCCCATTCTGTATCTTCTTTGTTTGTTAACGCTTTTGATGATTTGATCCATGATCAAATTGAAGAGCATGGGGCTCAATCTCAACGAATCCCCTTGTCTTATTCTGCTGCCTATTTCAATAGGTTCTGTAAGTTGTCACTCTATTCTGACTTCAATTTTGTTATTTTGGTCGATGTTTTCGATAGTTTTTATAATATTTAGGAGAGCTTCTCTATTATACAGAAGATGGATTACATCTTTCAGTCTTACTCTGTCAAACGCTTTCTTTAGGTCAATCAGACACAGAAATGCTAGTCTATTATACTTCAGTGATTTCTCAGTAATTTGCTTTATAACGAATTTTGCATCTGTACACGATCTACCACTTAAAAAACCCGGTTGTTCATCTGCTAAACTTGTGTATATTGTGATTAATTAGCACTTGTAAAATTTTAGTTGTAAGTTTTAGCGTAGTATTTAACAAGTTTATACCTCTGTAGTTTTTTGTCTGTTTTTATCTCCTTTTTTATATAGTAGAGTTAGTTCGCTCCTTCTCCATTCTTCCGGCATTTTATTGTGTTTTATAATTTTATTAATTAATATTGTTAATTGTTCTGTCATTGCTGCTCCACAATATTTCAGTATTCGTTTGGTATCTCGTCTTGACCTGCTGCTTTTCTGTTCCTCAGGTTTTCAAGTATTTTCCGAACTTCCTGTACATTTATATTAAGTTCTTTATATGTTGTAATTTCTGATGTTTCCGGTTCTAGCGTCGTTTGTTCTTCTCCTGTATATAGCTTTTTTAGGTAGTCAATCCACGTATCATTTTCTATGTATTTTAGTTCTATTAGTTACTTTACCTTCGTTCTTTGACGTCTGATGAAGCGCTATATTTCCTTTTGCAGACGAGAAAAATTATGTTCCATTCTTTCGAAAAACGTTCCCAGTGACCATTTTTTATTTTTCTTATAAGTGCATGTGTTTCGTTTCTAATTGTCTTGTAATTATGTTATGCCTCTTGTGTTTTGGTTGACATGTATTTCAGGTAAGCTTTTTTGTTTTCTTTACATTTTTCCTTCACTTTACTTATATTTCTTTTACCGAGAACTTTCTTGGCCGAGGCTAAGATATTAGACTTAAGTATTGTTCAGCTTTCTTCGACTCCATCACTTTCTGTGATATATGTATTTCTGTTTTTTTCGGTTCTTCTTTTCTGGAATAGGTATCTTGTCGAGTCATCCTGTAAGCTTTCGACTTTTATCTTTGTGGTGTATTTCGGTGTTTTGTTATCACATATATGTGTTTTCATTCGGCACAATACCAATTTGTGATCGCTTCCTATTTCTGCTGATGTTAGTGCTCTCTATTCAACAGAATATAGTCTATAATAGATCTTTGTCCTCTACTGTTTTCAAAAATGTAATTGTATTGTTCTTTGTGAGGGAAAAATGTATTATTATTACGTATCTGGTTTTTGCTGCAGAGTTCCGTTAGAAGGTTTCCGTTTTCATTTCTGATATTTTCGTTATATCGCTGTTTTATCGCTGGAACTAAATCATTGCCAACACGGGCGTTAAAATCACCCATAATGATTATATATTTATCATTTGGGGTCTCGTTTATTACAGTCTGAAGGTGTTCCTAGAAGTTTTCCCTTGTGGTGGTATCTTTGTTGTTCTCTGGAAGTGAATTGCTACCACATTCAGAGGTTTAACATCCAGTATAATTTTTACACTTACTATTTTTATACTTGGTGTAAAAAATTTTTGTGTACTAACAGAGCGACTCCTTCTTTGGCTCTGGTTTCTTTGGCAACACCACTGTAAATCATGAGATGGTCATCTATAATAATTTGACCCTTTTTCTTTTTTCTTTGTATCTTTTAACGCACACATGTCTATATTTTTTTTTTCTACAAGCTCTTTTGTAATTTTCTGCTCTCTTGTAGAGACTTTACGTTCAAAGCACCGATGCGAAGTGTATTTCTCGTTTACCACAAATTCGTTGTCCTCTTTCTCCCGTTAGTCGTCGTAATGAAATCATTCCTGTCCCGAGGCATAATTCTGTTTCTATGAGCTGTATGGTTTTAAAGTCTATTAGTAGGGTGCTAAACTGGCTGTAGACCCCCTCCTCCTTTATTTGGGCTTGGAACCGGCAACAGTTCTGTCGAGCTACTCGATCTACCCAAAAAAACTGCAGGCGGATTTGAGATATGTTACTTAAGGATGTACTTAATCTCTATTAATTCTTTGATCTGTTTTTTATTCTCTTTCAGATCTGTTTTATATTAGGTAAATTCTTATTTCATTCCTTAGGTAAATTCTTATTTCAAACTACATATTATATAAGTATTTTAGTTTTTTTTTTTCATTTTACTTTCACCTCTTTTTGTACTTACTTTACTTTCCGTGTCCTGAATACCAACAGCTTTAAATTTTGTATTTCCAATGGTTGGCTACATAAATGGCCCTGTCATTCGCTAAAAATAAATCTTCTTCTGTGTAGGTCTCTCTCATCTCTGTGCATGCTAGTAGATTTTTTGTGGTAACAAACTTTATAATCTTACCGAAGGGGCTTCTAATTTCAGAAACTGTTACACGATTACTCTATTTGATATACGTACATTTATGTACTAAATGTTTTAGTGCCAGTGCATTTTAATAAAAAAATACTAATTAATATAAACGGAAATTTTCGCTTTTCCAAGTTTATAATACACACTTTCTTATGTTTGAAAATATATAAAAGTAATATAAATTACCGCCTTGCTTATTAAAACTAAAAAGTAAAATAAAGGTATATGGCGGTTAACAATTTATATTTAACTACATAAATTAGCCAAATAGTCCTTAAATTCCTTCATGATTAAATTGATGGATATTTAAATAAATTTCAAGTTCCAGAATGTATCTGCTGTAAAATTTGAAAATCTACTACTAATACAATTATTGGCAACATCGCAGGAGTTTAGAAGGATATGCAATATCGTAAATACGGATCCCAAAAATGGTTTATCCTTTTGTGGAGTCCACTTAATCCTACGTGTTGGTCGGAGTCTACATAAAGCGCTACTTAGATAATAAAATACACGGTGTATATTCTACTGGAGTTAGTATAATACCGTTTTAGAACGGAGCTTACATTAACCGCTAGATGTATATATATATATATATATATATATATGTTATGTTATGGACATATAAGAAGAACTAGCGACAGCAGATGGATAAAGAGGATAACCGAATGGAGCCCCATAGGAAGGAGCAAAAGAGAACGACCCCGAAAATCCTGGAGGAACGAAGTAGACCATGAGTAAGAGAGGCCTAAACGATGGAGAATTGGACAACAGAGAGAGATGGAAACAATTGAGCGAGGGAAGGCAGTGAATACTGTAGAATCGCTGAATACATATATACATAAAAAACTGGTTTTCCAACATCGAAAATTATTTAAGGGGGAAAAAATATTTTGATATAATGCAAAATCCAAAAAGATTGTTCAACGGGAACGAAACTTGTTTTCTCTTTTGTCCTAAGGAGGATAAAGTTGTTGCTTCTCGCGGTTCTTAAAATGTTTACCAGATGGATCAAGGAACAGCAAAGGCCAATATTACTGTGATGTTCACCTTCTCAGCTGCTGGCTCAGTAACTTCTCCGATAATCATTTACCCCTATAAAAGGTTTTCTGCTGCTGTTGGTAAACGTATTCTTGATGCGTGGAAAATAGAAACAAGTGACAATGGCTGGATGATTTCTAAATTATTTGTAGACGATATTTTAAATATACTCTATCCCCATATTTTCAAAAATGAAGCACAGTTTCCCGTCATTCTTTTTGTGAATGGTACCTAAACTTACATAAGCTATAAACTAAGTACCCTTTGTATGGGGCTTCAAATAATACTCGTCGCACTATATCCAAATGCTACCAGAATCTTTCAACCAGCAGATGTTAGCTGCTTCAAACCTCTGAAAAATGCCTGGAAACGTTCAGTTCTAAAGTGACGAAGAAAATAATCCTTTCAGTGGATTGACCAAAACTTATTTTGCACCAATATTAGAAGATTCCTTAAAGTCACTAAAGAGTTCTTTAATTTAAAATGGTTGTCGAATGGCTGGAATGTCGAATCCATTGACTTTTCAAAATATATTAAAAAGAAGACAACAGAATCAGATATATCTATCTGGAAATGATAGAACAGGGAAAACTGGGGAAAAGAAAGGGGAAGCTGCTGAATAATGCCGTTCTACTGTAGATGTTTCTTTTGTTACTCTGCTGTTTAATAGTGAAGAGTATTATTCACATCAAAATGAAAAGAGGCATTTTAAAAAGTTTAATCTGTAACGTATTTCACTCAAGAAAGTACTGCTTTTTTCAGCTTAAGTTACAGTTTTTTGTAAAATCATTGCTCATGGTCATGATTAAAATAATTTAAATAAATGTAAGCATTTATTTAAAATTATATGAGCTCTTATTGTTTAATTCAACTACTATGAAATTAATGCAGCAAGACGTGTGACAATTAGCTGCCAATGAATACAGCCATGTGAATGCCAGTAATCTCGATAAACATCAGAAAAATAGTTTGAGAATAAAGAGAGTTGGTGGTGGCCAAACGAAGTTCAAGAAAAAATAAAAGAGGAGAGAAAATTATATAAATGATGGCAATAAAATAGGTCGGTCACGGATAATCTACTTAATGGTATAAACATAATAAAATACTATTTAATGAAAAGGATGTCAAAAAAGATGAAAATAGTAGTTTGACAATTTATTTAATACAGAATTTGACAGAACACCATTTTCGTTAACGGAGGTAGTAACAGCAATGGTTACCAAAATAACAATGGAGGAAGTAATTTAGGCACCGCAAAAAATAAAGAAATATAGAAAAGCAGTTTGACCAGATAATATTGTGGGAGAAGTGTGGACAGCCTTGAAAGAGACAGAAACAAGTTGGCTAATAGGTAATCGAATTATGAAAGTATGACAATACCAGACGAATAGAGAAGCAATATATTAGTATCTGTTTACAAAACAAGGAAGATATACGACAATGTAAAGACTACTGGGCCTAAAACTACTTAGTCGTACCACGAAAATATGGGGAAGAGCAAATTGATCGACAACTACGTGAATAAACCGAAATATCCGTTCACTAGTTTCCCTTTATGCAAAGCAGCTTAACAACACATGCAATTTTGATTGTAAAGCAGTTGTTGAAAAAACACAGAAATAAACAAACAAACAATCAAGTGATATTTATTGGTCTTAAGGAAGTATCGAGAATGAGATCACTAGAAAACAAAATAGCATTTTTTATTATTCAAATAATATTTCCATTTTTTATTGACAATCCATTTGATCCCATGACATTTTTTTTCGATAATACAACAATTTTTAAACTGTCCTTGTTAAACCTGGGTTAGATAGTAAAAATTCATTGTTATATGAAACAAAAAAGTTTTTTAGCAAAAAGTAGATGTACTCATACGCGTAAAATGGACTGATCGAAAGTCAAAAATATAAAACATTGTGTAAAAATAAAAATGTTTTATTTTCTTACAATATAGGTAAATACTAATAATAATCTAACTGTATTATTACCTAACGAGTAATCTGTATAAAATTGTACAAAATAATCACGTACCAAATATAGAGTAACTTCACACTTGTTCTTCACACAAAAGTTGTTCCAAAAAAACGGTATCAAAGTTTTTTGTATATTTTCTTGGGAAAATGACCGCTTTTATCAATTTTTGGACTAATTATTATAGATCCTGCTAGTTCTTTTCTAGAATAAGAAGATTACCCGAAAGTTCTTAAATAATGACGTAATAGATCTCGTGAAAAAGCCAAAAGATCAATTTCCTTATTTCCAGCTATTACTTGGAACCTCCACGAGCTAACCAGAGTCGAGTTGAGTATGTGGGTAGAAATGGACTACCACCATTTCCACGTTATTAAATCGGTAGTTATTAACCGTTTGGTCAGAGATCAACACCACTCATTGAAGCATTGTATGCTGAGAAAAGTTATGGTTAAGGTATATCAATTTTTTCTTTGGCGGCAGTATACTACACTTTACCTTTTGAAAGTGGTTTAATATCATAGTTTAATGCCATTATAAAAAGTTGTTTTATCAAAGCGATATTCGAAATAACCACGATTCTTCTTTTTCATTATCAATATCATCATCAGCCCATAGTCGTCCACTGCTGAACATAGGCCTTCTCGAAAAACCTTCATTCAGATCTATCTTGCGCTTCTGCAAAAGTTGGTACAAATCCTCTTTATGTCGTCAGTCTATCTTGTGGGTGGTCTTCTCGGGTTTCGTCTATCCGCTCTCGGTCTCCACTCCAAGATTTTTTGGTTCACCTGTTATCCTTTATTCTAGCGACGTGTCCTGCCCACCGCCATTTAATTTTGGCTATGTGTTTTATAATGTCTTCTACATCACTTTTTCTACGGATTTCTTCGTTTCTTACCCTATCTCGTAACATTATGTCTAACAATGATCTTTCCATTCTCCGTTGCGTCACTTGTAGTTTTCATCAACTTGTAGTGAACTAAGCATCTCACCATCAATATTTATTCCTTTACTTTCCCATTCCAGTGATTTCAAAGGATGTTCAAGTATAGTAATGAACAACTTAGGCGACATAGTATCTACCTGTCGAATACCTCTTCATTTTCCTACTCTAACATTTTTTTATACAATTTTCTTTTGCTGTGTCTGTTGCTCTAAAGCTCTTTTCTTTCAAAGTTTTCATAAACTTTTATCTAGTAAAATAATTGTCAAAATATACTTTGTGGTCGGTAGGCACATCAACGACATTAAGCATTTTAAAAACAACTTGTAATCCTAAACGCATTACCGAGACTTTCGATTTATCCACTGATGCTTCACAATATGTGTCAATATTGTAGCAATAACCAGTTAAATTACAAAGCATCGATTACTTGTATCCAAATCTTAAAGGTTTTGCTTTTGTAAACTGTTTAGAGGATGTCTAAAATGCATTATTATCGCTTTATCAATTGATAAGTCTTTGTGGAGTACGCAAAATTGTTAAAATTTTTTTTTTAATGAGAGGCCTCACTTTGGCTCATTCAACGGTTTCTTGAAATTGCATAAGTCACGAGGAAACCTAAATATCATTATTAAAACACCAATAATTGCGGTCTCGTGGCAGTCTACGGTATCCAGTTAAAAATAAAATAGCCAGAAATACCTTTAGATTTTCCTACCTTACATGAAATTGGTAATTCTTATTTTGAGCAAAATATAAATATTTATCTGTTCTATAATATATTCAATATTTTCATTGTCTAAAAATTTCTCAAATAGTTCGAAGGGAGATTTACCTCGGATTTGCTATCAGTCAGATGACCCTTGTAACCTGTTTGTTGTACATGTTATACCAATATTTGTAATTTCTTCCGTCCAGTCAGATTCTTTGGTTTTATTTGAACTTTCAGTAAATTTTCTTCTTTAATGGCAAGGAGAAGATTGTCTTCTTCGTCGTCAGAGTCATGATTTATCTAATGAACTTCTATTTCGTCAGGCACAATAATAAAAACATTCTTATACTGTATAAATAAACATTACCAGTACTTATTCCTTCAACAATAAAAGGTAAAAAAATGATACGTGATATCAAAATCACAATCACAAAATGACAAACACTTTAATGATCCAACAGGAAATAAACCCTTCCAAATATAGAGTTCACCTTCTAATTACTGCGAAAAAAGTAAGGAAGAGGAGTGCCATCTAAGGTATAATATGCTAAAATCTAGTAGAACATGTCCTAATACAATAGGACATAATATACATTGAGTACCACGCTTAAGCAAATGGTGTCACCACTAGACCATTTTTGCTGCTGTACTTGTACGAGTATAGTGGGACCAAATGGGTTAAGAGCTCAAAATTAAAAAAATTCTAAATAAAGATCTAAACTTCATGATCCAACTTTTAGATAGCATTTGGCATGAAGGAGTAAAAAGTTATAACCCATTGTAATGATGGTACTCGTAAAATACCGCCACGGAAAAGTGTAGGGGGGAGTGAACTCTCGGCTGCAATATGGGCTTGTTTCTTGTTCATAGAAGGATCTGTTTTTTTTGCCTAAAGTGTGTTTTTGACTAAATTTTCATTGAGCCTACTTACAACCGTATGACATAAAAAATATCAAAGTTAATAAAGTTTTTCTATTACACCTTAAAATTGTGACTGTACTTGGGAGTAAGCAAGTACAGGTGATTAAATAATCGCTCTCCGGGATAAGCAAATTGAATTATTTATAAACTATTTCGTCAAACTATATGAAATGTGGCACATTTTAATAATTGATTATATTCTTCAATTTTAAGTAGTTATTTTACATTTCGTTTTCCAAAAAAACAAAAGTAGTAACTGAAAAAGACAGAAAATATTTTATTTCACGTTCAAAACGTCTATGTATCTATTGATACGTATTTCGCTTTAATAAAGCTCATCAGAATAGTTATTCATAGCCGTTCTCAACGTGAAAAATAAAATTCTCTGTCTTATTAGAAGTAACAATAACATGACTTCGTTATGGACGCAATAGCGACATCTGATAGAAAAATCGGTAAGATAGTTTCGAAACAAATTCAGATTTCTGCTTTAATCTGGAGCCTTCTAAAAATTGCAAGGCATGGCCAAACGATGATAAAGATGTTAATAGAGACATGGGGAATCTAAAATTTGCATTCCACGACATGTCTATTCATCTAAGCAGAAATCCTAACGAATTTGTTTCTCGTACTCATACAGAGTAGATCCGAAGAAAATGAAAAAGACAGAAAATATTTTATTTCACGTTCAAAACGTCTATGTATCTATTGATACGTATTTCGCTTTAATAAAGCTCATCAGAATAGTTATTCATAGCCGTTCTCAACGTGAAAAATAAAATTCTCTGTCTTATTAGAAGTAACAATAACATGACTTCGTTATGGACGCAATAGCGACATCTGATAGAAAAATCGGTAAGATAGTTTCGAAACAAATTCAGATTTCTGCTTTAATCTGGAGCCTTCTAAAAATTGCAAGGCATGGCCAAACGATGATAAAGATGTTAATAGAGACATGGGGAATCTAAAATTTGCATTCCACGACATGTCTATTCATCTAAGCAGAAATCCTAACGAATTTGTTTCTCGTACTCATACAGAGTAGATCCGAAGAAAATGAAAAAGACAGAAAATATTTTATTTCACGTTCAAAACGTCTATGTATCTATTGATACGTATTTCGCTTTAATAAAGCTCATCAGAATAGTTATTCATAGCCGTTCTCAACGTGAAAAATAAAATTCTCTGTCTTATTAGAAGTAACAATAACATGACTTCGTTATGGACGCAATAGCGACATCTGATAGAAAAATCGGTAAGATAGTTTCGAAACAAATTCAGATTTCTGCTTTAATCTGGAGCCTTCTAAAAATTGCAAGGCATGGCCAAACGATGATAAAGATGTTAATAGAGACATGGGGAATCTAAAATTTGCATTCCACGACATGTCTATTCATCTAAGCAGAAATCCTAACGAATTTGTTTCTCGTACTCATACAGAGTAGATCCGAAGAAAATGAAAAAGACAGAAAATATTTTATTTCACGTTCAAAACGTCTATGTATCTATTGATACGTATTTCGCTTTAATAAAGCTCATCAGAAGAAGATTAGACGTTTTGAACGTGAAATAAAATATTTTCTGTCTTTTTCATTTTCTTCGGATCTACTCTGTATGAGTACGAGAAACAAATTCGTTAGGATTTCTGCTTAGATGAATAGACATGTCGTGGAATGCAAATTTTAGATTCCCCATGTCTCTATTAACATCTTTATCATCGTTTGGCCATGCCTTGCAATTTTTAGAAGGCTCCAGATTAAAGCAGAAATCTGAATTTGTTTCGAAACTATCTTACCGATTTTTCTATCAGATGTCGCTATTGCGTCCATAACGAAGTCATGTTATTGTTACTTCTAATAAGACAGAGAATTTTATTTTTCACGTTGAGAACGGCTATGAATAACTATTCTGATGAGCTTTATTAAAGCGAAATACGTATCAATAGATACATAGACGTTTTGAACGTGAAATAAAATATTTTCTGTCTTTTTCATTTTCTTCGGATCTACTCTGTATGAGTACGAGAAACAAATTCGTTAGGATTTCTGCTTAGATGAATAGACATGTCGTGGAATGCAAATTTTAGATTCCCCATGTCTCTATTAACATCTTTATCATCGTTTGGCCATGCCTTGCAATTTTTAGAAGGCTCCAGATTAAAGCAGAAATCTGAATTTGTTTCGAAACTATCTTACCGATTTTTCTATCAGATGTCGCTATTGCGTCCATAACGAAGTCATGTTATTGTTACTTCTAATAAGACAGAGAATTTTATTTTTCACGTTGAGAACGGCTATGAATAACTATTCTGATGAGCTTTATTAAAGCGAAATACGTATCAATAGATACATAGACGTTTTGAACGTGAAATAAAATATTTTCTGTCTTTTTCATTTTCTTCGGATCTACTCTGTATGAGTACGAGAAACAAATTCGTTAGGATTTCTGCTTAGATGAATAGACATGTCGTGGAATGCAAATTTTAGATTCCCCATGTCTCTATTAACATCTTTATCATCGTTTGGCCATGCCTTGCAATTTTTAGAAGGCTCCAGATTAAAGCAGAAATCTGAATTTGTTTCGAAACTATCTTACCGATTTTTCTATCAGATGTCGCTATTGCGTCCATAACGAAGTCATGTTATTGTTACTTCTAATAAGACAGAGAATTTTATTTTTCACGTTGAGAACGGCTATGAATAACTATTCTGATGAGCTTTATTAAAGCGAAATACGTATCAATAGATACATAGACGTTTTGAACGTGAAATAAAATATTTTCTGTCTTTTTCATTTTCTTCGGATCTACTCTGTATGAGTACGAGAAACAAATTCGTTAGGATTTCTGCTTAGATGAATAGACATGTCGTGGAATGCAAATTTTAGATTCCCCATGTCTCTATTAACATCTTTATCATCGTTTGGCCATGCCTTGCAATTTTTAGAAGGCTCCAGATTAAAGCAGAAATCTGAATTTGTTTCGAAACTATCTTACCGAAAAGTAGTAACATTTATAAATTACTGCAAAAATAAGGGTATTTTGTAATTAACTCTAGGAAAGTTTCAAAATTTAAGAACTTTTTATCATCTAAAACTTTTATTTGAACCGTTTTTCTATAGAATATATCTTCTTTATAGACAAAATAATTTTTTTCACGTTTTAAATTGTAAAAAAAAACAAAGCAAAGTCAGCTGTACATCTTTACGAATTTTTATCAGCTACTTCTCCAATATCTTTTAGAACTTTCAAATATAGCTATAAGATTTTTTCAGCTTTTTTTCTTCCTTATCTCGTGAATAGGAAATAGTACGTAGGTAGTGTAGAAAAAGAATACATCTTAAAATTAAACATCAAGTAGTACTTACCTTAAATGTTTTCCATACTTCCTTGTCACTAAATCCGGTAACTGTATGTATAATGAAGTAAAAAGTAATCAGCAGTTTCATCTACAACACAATAAAGGGTAAAATAAAATATTTTCTTAATAAAAAATGTTGCACACCTCTATCACTATTTTAACCAAAATTTACAAAAACAGCGTTTTAATTTTTTTATTCAATTCTGATGTTTATTTACCTAAAATTGTACTTCGTCTTATTTGTATTATTGGAAATGAAGTAATTCTTGATTAGATTAAAATTGTTTACCTGATCTCAGTTAATCAAACCAGGTGATTTGTTCGGATAAATAAATATTGAGACATAGACACAGACAGCATTACTGTATCTATAGCGTATTCACTTACGTAGGTAAACATAATAATATACAGGATGTCACAAAAATATTGATCACAAATAATATCACGCATTTTAGGGATGAGAATAAGTCGATTTAGTCTAACTTATCTATATGTTAAATTGCACCCCAAATAAAACCATTTTTTTTAAATATTAATCAATAGAGATTTGTTATTATTAAATTAAATATTAAAGTAAAGACAGCAAGAGACGGTTCCCCAAAAAGAAGACGATCAGTAGGAAGACCACGAAAACGATGGAACGACAACTTACTCGAGGCACATTGAAAAACAGATAGAATCATGTCTACATAAAAAGAACAATAATCTCTCTTGAAAGTGAAAGTGTTGAAAGTGCTTAACAATGTTCAGCCATTCTGCCCTGTCGGATATTTTCCTTCGCCACTGCCTGATGTTCATGGTTTTAAGATCCCTCTCTACGTCGTCCATCTATCTTTTACGGGCCTTCCTCTTGTTCTGTTTCTTTGGGGCTTCCATCTCGGGACTACTTTTACTGCTCGATTATCTGGCATTCTTTCTAGGTGACCAAGCCAGTTTAGTCTTTGTGACTTTACAAATCTAACAATATCTGCGCTCTGCATTATTTCATATAGCTCGTGGTTCATTTTAATTCTCCACGAACCATCGCTGCATTGGGTTGATCCAATCCTTCCTTAGTATTTTGCGCTCAAATATTCTCAGTTGACTTTCATCAGTGGTTAAGAGGGTCCACGTTTCACATCCATATGTGACCACTGGTATAATTACTGTTTTGTAGATTCTAAGCTTAGATTCATGATTCAGTAACTTACTTTTCATTAAGTCTTTGTATGCATAAAAGCACTTATTACCGCTAAGAATCCGTGCTTGTATTTCTTGACTGATGTTGTTGTTGTCATTTATTATTGAGCTTAGGTAGGAAAAAGTGGAGGCATATTTGTAGGTATGGTTGTCTACCTTCAGATTCTCATGTTGATTTGATTTTGTGCGCTCCGTATATTTTGTTTTGCTTTCATTTATATATACACCCAACGTAGCAGCTTCTTCTTTCAGTTCTATAACTTTTTCGCTTAATACCCTTTTGTTGCGGCTTATTACGGCACCATCATCCGCATATGCGCATATTTGCATTGATCTTGTATTAATAGAGCCGTTTATATCCAGTTTTCTAACAACAGCTTCTTCTTCTTCTTCTTAGAGTGCCATATCCCTATGGAACGTCGGCGACTACCATGCTTATAATATTGTTATACTGATCTCGGTCTTGCGCTACGTGTAGCAAGTGGTCCGCTGTCAAACCTGTCCACTGCCGCAAATTCCTCAACCAAGAGAGTTTCTTCCGTCCTATCCATTTCTTTCCTTCGATTTTACCGTTGAAAATTAGCCGAAGGAACTCATATCTTGGTCCTCTGATTATATGTCCAAGATATTCTAGTTTACGCCTCTAAATAATATAGTTCGTTGATGTCCCATTCTTCGAAGAACTTCTTAGTTTCTGGTTCTGCTAGTCCATGAAATTTTTAGTATCCTTCGATACAACCACATACCAAACGCCTCGATTTTATTCATGATATCGGCGTTTAAAGTCCAAGTTTCACATCCATACAAAAGTACAGACCACACGTAACATCTTGTAAACTGTTCACGAATTTCCAAATTTAATGAGTTATTGGATAATAGAGGCTTGAATTTTTGAAATGAGTTTCTTGCCTGTTCAATTCTACATCGAATTTCGAAGGATGGATCCAGATTTTGGGTAATCCAACATCCAAGGTATTTGAATCTCTGAACTTTACTGGTCACCATGTATTTAGTTTTATCGATATTTATCGACAGTCCCCAATTTGTGCATTCCATGTCAACTCTATTGATTAGCTCCTGCAGATCGTCGATGTTTTCAGCTAGAATCACAGTATCGTCTGCGTACCGTATATTGTTAATTATTTCTCCTCCTATGATAATTCCTTTTTGATCTTTTAAAGCTTCCCTAAATACATTCTCAGAATACACGTTAAAAAGGGTGGGAGACAGTACACAGCCCTGTCTTACGCCTCGTTCAATACTGATTGGCTTTGATTCTCTGTTGTTGGTATTAATAATGGCTGTTTGGTTCCAGTAAAGTTTGGCAATAAGTTTGATGTCTTTCTCATCTAGTTGGATGCTCTGCAAGGCGGTAATTAGTCTGGTATACTGAACGCGATCAAATGCCTTTTCGAAATCAATGAAGCACATATATACGGGTTTTCTTACCTCCCAACATCGTTGAAGAAGTGTTTGCATAGAAAATAGTGCTTCTCTAGTTCCAAGGCATCTCCGGAACCCGAACTGCTCTTGACTAATTATTTCTTCGCACTTGTTGCTAATTCGGTTTAGAAGAATATGCAACAGTATTTTAACGGCATGGCTCAGTAAACTAATGAGTCTACAATCGCTACATTTCTTAACGTTTGGTTTCTTAGGTAGAGGAATAAAGATCGATTTTAACCAGTCCGATAAAATTTCACTGGTATCATATATACATTATATATATAACAGCTTCTAAAGTTAGATTAAAAAATGTTTTTGATGAGGCATCACCTTGTCTAACTCCATTTTTAATAGCAAAGGCCTGCGTCATATCTCCATCTATTCTTACCATAGCTTTGGAACCCTCCAGAGTCATTCGTATAAGTTTAATCAACTTATTGGGTATCCCTAACATCGATAGTTGCTTTAACATCTTTTGTCGATCTACCCCATTAAACGGCTGTTTGAAATCGATATATAAGTTGTATATAGGTATATTTATCTTATATAAAGTGCTAAATAATCGTAAGATTGAGATAAAGTAACCAAATTATATATTTCAAACAATAACAAAAATGAAATATTATTTTTCAACATAATATAATAAATAGTGTTCCTACGAAAATATTAGTTTTTCCTAATATTCCTCTTTCTCCACTAGCTTAAGTACACAATTTTTTCGGTGGTAGTTTTAATGTTATAGCTCTTATGTCCATGGAATCTGGATTTTGAAAATCTTCGTCTCCGGAGACGCTAAGTCGTATAATTTTTTCAACCTTACATTTCGTTTAATCGCTATAATCAACTATATCCTCGACCTCTGACAAATTACTAGCAAACTCTTGTAACTCTGTTGCCGTAAAATATTATTTATAACTTTAAAACCTAGAATTTTTTTGCAATTGCTTTTGCTTTTGCAATGCTTTTCTACAATTACCTTAGACTTATTACTTTTAATCCCAGAAAAAAATTGAAAACTAATTTTACTTACATCGTCGGGCGAACTGCAGTACAAAATGCCGTAAAATCAACATTTATTACTTTAACGTCTCACTGACAGCTAAATAAATTATATTCCGACCTGCTATGTGCGTTGAAAGTAGCCTATATTGTCATTTAAAAACAGCGGGACGGCCAAGCAGATTTTTTAACTTTACGAAATCTTAAAATTAGTAAAAAGGCGCGCCCGCCCTAGGGTTAAATTAATTTAATTAGAAATAAACAATTGCATCGTTTATTGTTGAACGGGAGTAAGCGCCATTTGCTACTGTTTCGAGTTATAGTAAAAATTAAAAAACTAAAAATGGAAAAAATTTGAATAGTAAACGAACCAAAGTTAAACACAGAAAGAGAGGCGTGAGACATGATGAAGAGTATAAGAAAAATGTTTTAAAGTAGAACAGAATAAACGATAGTTCGTATGTTTCTCGAAAAGTAGAAAATGGTGGTTACTCCCTTTTAACAATAAACATTGCATTTTTTCTGAAAAAGCGGATATGCACTAAGTTTTAGGTAAGTATAACAACCACGGAAATATTGATTGTGGCTACCCTTATCTTCATTTTTTAATTAGGTATATGTTAAGAGAATAGTAGGATAGCATCAAGGCGTTATGCAGATACGTACCTTAAGACAAATTTACCAGACAGACGCAAATTTCTCTGCCATGGACTGCCCTTCATTAAAGAGCACATTAATAAGTGCGTGCTAACAAACTTTATCTTTGATAGTGAATTTTCCATTGATTTTTTCTTCAGCAAGGTTTGTTTGCAAGCGGTGGTATATAGATTGTATTGTATACTTTAAGATTTATTTATTTACATATCTTGTTTTTCCAAAACGCTTGATATTTCTGAATTAATTTTTTATTTGAAAGATGATTAGTTCTAGATATTCCTTTCTAGATAAATATCTTTGCATTTAAATATATTTAGATTTTTATTATCTTTCGTTAGTTCTAAAAATGTATTTGAATAAAAATCTCTACACAAGAAATAATTTTTGATAGATAAAGTAATATATGTTGCCACTTAAAATTTGATCCAGTATATTTTACAGAAATAACTAACATAAGTACTTTTTTTTACTTTACCAGTAAAAAATTGTAGGATACTGACACCCGTACCATAACCAAATGTTTTAATATGTTTTTCATGGAGTCCAGTATACAGTCGTTTATGTGTTTTTTTTATTGATTAAAAAAAGAAAAAAAAAAGAATAAATAGAACCAGCATTTCTCTGCTTACCACATGATCTCTCCTAGTAGCATACTTAATATTTGACCATAGCTCCGAAGATGATTTTGTAAGCCGAAAGCGCTAAGCTAGGATTTAAAATCTTTTACACACTTAAAAAATACTTCCCGTATGCATCTTTTTATTTTTAAGTTACTGATATGCTCAGTTAACTCTTCTTCTTCGCGTGCCATATCAGAATTATCCGACGTTGGCGATCACCATTGCGAAGGCTTTTTGATCTTCTGCAATATGGTATAATTGTCCTGCATTTGATATCTGTGTCCATTCAAGAATGTTGTTTAACCAAGAAACTTGTTTTCTTTCTACACCTCTACAGCCCTCTATTTTACCTTTAAGGATCAGTTGTAATATTTTTTATCTACTTCCCCTTACTATATGTCTCAGATAAGACATTTTTCGATGTTTAACAGTCTTAAGCAGGTCTCCATCTTTGTTGAGGCTCCTTAGTACTTCGTGTCCAAGGTATCTTCAGCATTCGTCTATAAACCCACATTTCCAATACTTCAATTTTGTTTATGGCTCAGTTAACGAACATAACAAATTGGGACCATAAAATCGTAATTTTTTTTTAAGTAATTTGTCGTTTCGTCAAGAATTTTCTTTTTTATTACCATGTTTATTTCTTCTTTTCCAATTACATTTCCAATACAGTATCAATGTATTGGCATATCGATACTGTTATTAGAATATTATGTTTTATATAAAATCTTTAGGTTTCAATTGTTTCGTTTTAATTTTAAAAATATATTTAACTAGAATTTGGTAATTGAATAAAATGAACTGACTTTCGAAAGTACTCAGATAAAATATTTTGTACCACTTAAGATAATAATAAAAACTTTCACAGAACCTCTTGACATTAATGCGATATTAGTTTTTAAGGGTAAACTTAATAATAATATGAGAGATTGTTACATAAGTTTTGAGACAGCTGAGGAAAAATATGGATTTAGGGGTAGGGTTGTGTTATAGGAGTAATACCTTTAACAGGAACTAGGACATAAAACGTCATATAGAATGGCACACACACACACACACACACACACACACACACACACACACACACACACACACACCTATACACGTTTCGCAATATTTGTGGCATCACCTACTATATCCTCAATTGTGGCAAATCGGAGTAAACATATCATGATACTGGCACCCTTCGTGCAGTGTTTATGGATAGGAATTACTTTGATACACTCCATGGTATTAACCCTTTTGAGTCGGCATCAGGTGAAACGTAGTAGTTTCCCAGTAACGGGCATAGTCAACAGTTGCTGATTAATCCGGTTCCCGATCACAATCGGTAATTATGGTGGTAATTACATATATATTCATTTTTATTTATTTTTCTGTTCGTATTGGCGTTGTTAGAAAAAGAAACAAGTAACATACTAAAAAAATCATTTTTGTTTGAAATAAAAATTCATAAAGAAGCAAAATAACCAAAAAAAAATGTGCACAAAAAAATATTAATTCTAATTTTGAAACAAATTCAACAATACAGAACTCAAAATTTTAAAATTGTATGATATCGTTTTAAGAATTCTTAAAACTTATGGACTATGATGGCATAAAATGGTTGACAAATATATTTAACAGTATATATGATACAGGCGTGGTTCCCCAAGAGTGGTTAGTGTCAACTTTTATAAATCTTCCAAAAAAACCCAATGCGAGAAAGTGCGAAGACTATAGAATTATAAGCCTTATGAGCCATTTACTTAAAACATTTCTAAAGGTCATTCACAAAAGAATATATTATATAAAATGTGAGGAACAACTAACAAGAACACAATTCGGATTTCGTGATGCTCTGGGAACACGGGAGGCCCTTTTTGCTGTACAGGTGCTATTTCAGAGATGCAGGGATGTGAATTGTGACATATACGTATGCTTTATAGATTACCAGAAGGCATTTGACAGAGTAAAACATGAGAAATTAATGACTCTAATGCAAGAAATTGGAATTGACAACAAAGATCTTAGAATTATCAGAAACATTTACTACAATCAAACGGCCAAAATCAAAATAGAAGACCAGTTAACTGATAAAATTGCAATAGAACGTGGAGTACGACAGGGCTGTATTTTGTCTCCATTGTTGTTCAACATTTATTCTGAATGGGTATTTAAGGAAGCTTTAGACCTTTAGACGGTTGTGCGAAAGGAATACTAATAAACGGTGAATGGTTGAATAACATTAGATATGCAGATGACACTATAGTTTTTGCCGATAATCTGAATGACTTACAGATATTAACAAATCGCATAACAGAAGTCAGCAACAGATAGGGACTAGCTCTTAACATAAAGAAAACCAAATTTATGACAATTAGTAAAAAACCAATACTAAACGCTCAACTTACAATCAACCAACAGAATATCGAAAGAGTCGAGCAATATATATATATATATCTAGGCACCAATTTAAATAGCCAATGGGACCACTCAACAGAAATTAAACAGCGAATAATAAAAGCAAAAGCAGCATTCGTTAGAATGAGAACTATTTTCAACAGTCGAGACATATCATTAAAAACAAAATGCCGTCTATTGAACTGCTACATATTCACAGTTCTGCTCTACGGAATGGAAGCAAGGACACTGACTGTTGCATCTATGAATCGGCTCAAAGCTTTCGAAATGTGGTGTTATAGGCGCATCTTACGTATATCCTGGGTTGACAGAGTTACTAATGTGGAGGTCCTGCGTAGAATGGGGAAAGAATGTGAAATTCTCATGACCGTCAAAACTAAAAAGTTGGAATATCTAGGACATGTAATGAGAAATCCAGAACGTTACGGCCTTCTCCAGCTGATTCTCCAAGGGAAAGTAAATGGTAAGAGAGGACCGGGAAGAAGACGCATTTCCTGGCTCCAAAATTTACGAAAGTGGTATAACATGACTACCACTGAACTGTTCCGCGCTGCAATAAATAAAGTAAAGATAGCCGTGATGATCGCCAACATCCGGAACGGATAGGCACTTTAAGAAGAAGATGATATCGTTCAAAACAACTTATTACACACAAAGGCACATTACACTTTTGACACAAGTACCTTGTGTCTTTTCTAATTTTGCGTTTGGCACAAACGACACATCTTTTTGACAAAGGTCGCCTGTTTTCTCATAACGGATACAGCGTAGGAAAATGTCTTTCTACCAACAGAAATAGATGATCATCAGCATTCGGTCTGTTACTTCGTTACCGTCGAGGAGTGCTTTGTTTATATTTTTGTAAAATCTGTTTCACCAAATCCCTCTGGAAGTTCAATAGATGAATGTTTTTTCCAGTTTTGAGTTTGTAAATAGCATGTGAATTTAGTAAAAAAGGTCAGGTATCCGAAAAAAGACGTTTTTGTACCATTTCACGTTTTTCCTTACGGATTTAGTAGAACTTAGGAGCATGTCTGTTCTGTCGACTCCACCTATATTCATATTGTACGCGATAATACATTCAGGTTTTTTAACTTCTTGGTTTCTGCTATTTTTGGTTTTAGATATATTAGCTTCATGCATGGTTGTCAACATTACAACGTCTGTTTTATCTTTCCATTTGAGTCTTGATACAAAGATTTGTCAGTAGAAAAGTATTGCATAGAACCTTTTTCCAGATTATTTTTTAATTTTGGCATATGTTTTCGATTCTGCTATACAGTTCTGCAACAATTAGTCTTTTTCTCGAATAAAGCTTCAGCCAGTAATGGACTGCTGTACCAGTTGTCCATGTAAATTTTGTGGCCATTATTCCAATATGGCTCGGTCAGTGTTATAACGTTGTTTCCAAATATACCAAGATTCTCAGAATACCGTGTTATATCTGTATCCGCTCCGGTATATGTTATGAAATCTAATATATAACCGGTTTCACAATCAACGGCAACAAAAAACCTAATTAGAAATCGATACCTTTTTTTGGAAGATATTGGTGAAACAAGATACGTCCTTTGAATAACATAAGGCTTTCATGTATGGAAATATTTTCAAATGGATAGAAGTTTTTCTTGAAAATATTCCTAAAATAGTCACTTATGCTTCTAATTTTTACAAGACGGTCATTTAAGTTACAGTTATTGTTATCCGAAAAGTGGATATTTCTCAATAGCTGAAAATATCTATCTCGATGCATACACTGAGGAAATGTTGGTGTTTCTAGTAAAGCATCTTTTGTCTAATATTCACGCAGTCTCTGCTTTTTTAGTTGTGGCATGAGCAAAGATACGGCAATAAAAACATAAATTTCATCAATATTTGTGTTTTGCCAGTTTTTCATGTGAGAAGAGCCAGACATTCCAAAATTAGCATTATCACCGAATATATTGGTTTGTTCAACGACTTTTTCCATTATCTCTTGTGTTCTTGTGTAAAAAAGGCTTCAAACACTTGTAGGACAGATGGAGCATCCGACAATGCTTTAATACAACATTCAGAGGCATCGTTTGAAAAATTATGTATTGTAGGAGCAATATTTTTTTCTTGCCACTCGAAAGGATCCGATTCTTTTTGTTTTTTTTTTGTCTTTTGGGTTTTGGAATATCAGGAACAACGAGTTCGGTGTCACTTTCTGAACTGTCATGGTTTTTCTCTCGCAAATATTTTCCCACCCGTAGCTCTTCTCTGATTCAGCATCAAAGTCTTCGTCTAAATCACTGTAAAAAGCAAGTTCTAATAACTCTTCTTCAGATAAACCCTTTTTACGAAACTTATTGTGAAAAAACGTGAAAATACAATGCGTATGCCTACAAAGTTATGACTTCACTGACGCTAAATCAACGAGTAACGACCCGTATCAGAGCTAGTAAGAATCGATGCTTGAAATCCCTACTATTGATATTTTGCTGGTGCTCTGTTACGTGAATGATCACAGTCAAGTTATCCATGCGCTGATTAATACGTTTTCCGTCTCGAAGTGCATCCTCTATCCATGCGGACTTATACGTCTCCCGGGTATCGGACTCGTTATGATTTCGCGGATATATCAGTTTCCCGTTAAGAAAGGTTTAAAATTATCGACGCATATAATTGTGGCACCGGATTCCACAATTATTTTGTCATCAGAAAATGTGTGCAAAAGATGCCACAAATATATCCGTAACACATTTTCTGTGTTTCGGGGTTATGGAGTATGTGTATGTACATGGTATTGGTGTATATACAGTGTGTTTGAAAGCCATGTTGCCATATTTGTTATAGGAACAAGTTTGTGCTTTACCTTTTCTGTGATACGGATACTCTGCTGGTTACAGATTTTTGATAAATCGATTTTTTTTGTTCCCCTTCTCCCCCTTCTTCAAGGGGGCGTTTTAGGAAGAAGTCGGGGAACAAAAGTGATAAACTTTTTTAAGGTCCTAAAATTAACATTCTCAGCAAAATTCACTTTGTTTGTATGATCTTCAGAGGTTCTGCGGTATTTTCGACTCTGACGACTGGACTATATTAGTGCAATCGGACGTTTGCTTTTTTAAAAGTCGTTAAGAGACATCCCGTTATAAGGGGGTTAAAGTAGTATTAAGTCACATTTTTGCCTACTTGATTCAATATTTTAGGAATTAAGGTGTGTTTTAATAAATTTTGGTAGTTTTTTTTTCTGATTTCGTATCGTTCAATGACTAGTTAATGGATTCAGAAGGGATTCCATTGCTCGGCTAAGCTTTATTTTTAATTAGAGTGTGGTGTTCTTCACCTTTTGTAGCTTACGAGAAGTATTAGCACTTGCGCACTTATTTTGTCGACTGTGACTTCCTGCTTCACGAGTTGGAGGATTGGCACTGCCTGATTTCTTTAAAAGTCTACACTCTGATTTTTAAAGGCTATATCTCTTATGGTTTCCATATCTTTCTTGCGGCGCTCAATGTCTAACTTATTGAGAAGTTCATCTTTAATTTAAAAATCACCTCTTTCTTCAAATTCTTGGTAAAGCTGTAGGTTAAGATTCCATAGCGATATCTATCCCTTTTTATACTCAAGTGGTGCATTTTTTTGACAGTAACTATAATGTGATTGGTAATTCTGTGGTAATGGGGACTCTTAGAAGGTAGAATCTTAGGTAAAATCTATCTGACAATTTTATTTAGTTCATTAGTAAACTTGATTAAGTGAGCCATTTTAAAGTTCCGTTCTGGTATACTATGAAAACTATGGGGCAGTACTGACTAAGTGGTAAGTTATTTAGAACTCCTCTTAAAATTGGTATAGGACGATTATAGTCATTTTTATTAACAAAGCATAAATCTTGACTGATTTCGGTATTCCAATCTGCCAGCTTAGTCAGAACTAAAAACTCGGAACTCTTATCTTTGGCATCATGCATTAGGAGTTAAGTTATTAACCTTTATTTCCTTTATAACCTTGGGCATATCTTGTTTCTTGTTACGGCATATCTTTTGATTTCTTAATATATCTCATCTTACAATCTTGTTTTAGACCACAACCATACTTAAAAAGATAAAAGCGTTTAAATATTCATAGACCTGGTATGTGAAGAGTACCTTACCAGATAAAACATATATAAATAAAATTTTAAGTTAACAGAGACTGTCATTATTATAGTATCTTTAGTAAATAAGTTAACTCTTATAATGAGAAATATTTTAATAGTGTTGGTGATTGTAGTTGCAGCTACAGCATCTACAGATGTAGAAAAATGGACCAACTTCAAGGTATGCACAAAATTTTATACGTTTAATATATATATATATATATATATATATATATATATATATATATACATGATGTTAACTTGGTCAACTTGCTTTAACAAAATATTCATATTAAGAAAAATACAAGGTGTTTACACCTTCGCTGCATTATAGGACAAATAGACCTCGTATTACATTAGAGGTTAGTTGTGTCGACAATGTGTCAAAAATTATCCACTTTTGCAAAAGCTTTTTCTTATTATAGAATGTCTCGTAAGAGAAAATTAGTCGAACTGGCACAAGCTATGCCTGACTTAAATAATTCCGACAGTTTTGATGAAGATTTAGATAGAAATTTCGTGCCTCTCTTAGAGTCATCAGATCTGACCAATTCGCATATCTTTATAGAAGAAAATATTGATTTTCTACAGAATATAAAATAAAATAGAAAGCAATAAGAATACACACACAAATTCAACATCCTAAAGAATATTATAATATAATGAAAGAATAAAAGAAGTCCCCAAACACAAGCATTAATGGAAGAGAGGAGAAAAATGCATAGTAGTAGAAGAAAAGAACATCATAAACTTAAAAAAATAAATAGAAGAATACAAAAATTATTAAAATAGACAACCAAAAGAAGATAAAGTGAACAAACTCAACAAATGATTGAAAATAACAGGTCTCAAAGTTCTCCAAAAAAATGAAAAATGGTGAAAAAGAAATGAAATTAAAGGATAAAGATGGAAATATCATTACTAACAGAGATGAAATATTAAGGGTAGTAGAAGATTTCTATATAGAATTATACAGCAGTCAACAAAACCGTGTTGAGTAACAGAAAAGTTAGAAAAAAGATTATACAACCAAGGATCGAAATTGATGCCTGATATATCAACAGACAAAATAAGAAACGCACTAGAGAAAACAAAAACAAATAAAGCATCGGGAGAAGACAATATTGTTATAGAAGCCGTAAAGATTTCAGGAGATAGACTTCTAGAGAAAATATAGAAATTCTTCAACTTCTGCACCAAAGTAAAACACCTACAATTTCACAGTGTACTTACTATTTCATTATACAAAAAAGATGATCTAACAGATCTCGAGCATTACCGACCCATAAGCCTTTAAACGACCTCTACAGGTTATTCACAAGAATAATAGCAATAAACTGTAGGGAGAAAAGCCTAGATGTGGCTACCCCTACAGTTAGGTGGCATAACCACATTCACTAAAAACCGAAGGTGTCCTATTACCCAGGGCACCTTAAGTAAATTTCAGATCTTAAGCCTCCTCATGTAAGTCACACGATGAGGAGGGGTGGTGGAAAAGCCTGGGGGTCAGATAGGTACCACTTCGACTAGTGAAGTGTGAAAAAATGCGAAAAAATATTATAAAATTCGAAGAAAGCTTTTATAGCAAACCAACGAAATCCTATCAAGACATGTTTGTACTGAAGCACTGCGTGACAAATAATCCAAAAGACCTGGTACAAAAATTAAAGAAAACATTCTAAATAAACCAAAAATAGTCAGTGTAAAATACACCATCATCACTTCAAGATGATAAATTTCTGTTTTTAAAAAAAATATTCGTAGAGATACTGGGTACTGGAAAAAACCGAGTTGAAAGGATATTAAAGGAGTATCATAAAACAGGAGTTTTGCCAACAGAAAGAAGGAGAGATGCATGAAAAAGCAAACTATAACACATTTCATTGAATCTATTACTTGCTACGAAACTCATTACGCCAGGAATAAAACAGTTGTTAGACAATATTGGTCTTGTGAACTAAATATATCAAAACTGTAGAAGATGTACAATTCTACAATGAAGGAACATCTAAAAGTAAGACAGTGCTTCTTCAGAAATATTTTTGGCAATACAACATTGGTTTTGGATCACCAAAAGTTGACATGTTGAAGTTGTATGTTCACAATGTCTACAATGTTCAGAAAAATTTAAAAAAATCACAAACTCACAATAAAAAATAAAGATAATAACGGAACAGCGCGTACACAAACTGCGTGGTAAAGCGTTTAATGAGTTATTAAGAGAAGTCAATCGAATAGTAGCAATATTTTCCTTTGGTTGCCAAAAGAAGTCCCCACCTAACCTGAATCAGTAAAATTGTTTATACGGACAGAAAATGATCGCCAGAGGAGTTCAAATGAGAATGTTTTCGCTGTTTATTATACATTGACAAACTTTAATTTTGATGAAGGGGTAGAGAAAGTGCGTTTAGTGGCTGATGGCTATGAAGGCCAGAATAAGAATATCACAATGGTTGGAATAGTTCAATACTGGCTACAATTCTGTGCTTTACTTCATATAAAGTGTAGAGAACTCGTATATTCCATAGTCGGTCATTTTCTCCTCCCCCTGATCGAATGTTTTCTCAAATAGAAAGAAAAGTTAAAACATGTGCCACCATAATTGATCCAGAAACGTAAATAAATTTTATTAAAAAATATTCTACAGTGATGAAGATGGGAGAAGATTACACAGTTTTTGACTGGAAAGATAAGGTGTAAAAAGTTCTTAAAATTCCTGGATCCTGACATTTTCGTTTTCAACTGTCTAAACGATTATTATTTAAAAAAAAAACAAGAAAAGGTTTGTTTATGTCACAGGCAAACCGTTTTATAAAAATGTGCTTTCTAAGCCCAAGAGCATTTACAAAAAAGAAAAGAATGTTATTCAAATCCAGTTACAACCATTAAGTGTACGGAGACTTTTAAAACCAAATGAAATAAAAAGTATATCAATTTTGTTATCGAAACAATATGGGATGAATTGGGCGGATAATGAACGTCTTCATTTCTTCACAAAAGCTTTTAACTACATGAAGTAATATCCTGAAAGTGCAGAAGACGAAAGTATGATTTAATACATCTGACACTGAAGATTTAGTGAATGATTTAGTAATGAAGTTAATAATTTAGTTTTATATTTGGTTTATATATTCATTAAAGGCAATATTTTATCAAATTTATGTTTTTTTTAAGTTTTATTTTATTACGACCCTTTTTTGTTAGTATCACACACGAGGCTATCAATGTTATCTTCTTCTTAAAGTGCCTATCCGTTCCGGATGTTGGCGATCATCACGGCTATCTTTACTTTGTTTATTGCAGCGCGGAACAGTTCAGTGGTAGTCGTGTTATACCACTTTCGTAAATTTTGAAGCCAGGAAATGCGTCTTCTTCCCGGTCCTCTCCATCAATGTTCATCAATGTTCATCAATGTTATAAGAAATACAAAATCAGTTAGTAACTCCTTGTACCCATGGAATTCTCAACATTTGTCTGTATATGTACATCTCAAAGGCATCTATTCTTTTTTCTATTTCAGAGTTCATTGTTTAACTTTCACAGCCATACAGTAAGACAGAAAAAATGTAACATCTGATTATTCGGATTCTAATCTGTAGACTAAGGTCTGATCTTGTAAAAAATGTTTTTATGCTCATAAACGTTTTCCTTGCTTGTTTGATTCTTGATAGGATTTATTTTTTGGATTACACTGACTATTAATATTTGCTCTTAAATATTTTTTTGGAATTTACCTGTTCTATTATTTGACCCTTGGCATACACCTGTACGTTTATTGGTGTCTTTGAAAATACTAAAGTTTTAGTTTTGGAAACCTTTAGATGTAAACCGAACATTTCGCTGTGGTGAACTACCGCATTTATTAAATTTTGTAGTTCTTGTGCATTGCTTGCTATTAAGACAGTATCATCAGCATATCTGATGTTGCCTATGCTGATTCCGTTAATCTTAATTCGGTCTTGGACCTCGTCTAATGCTTCTCTGAATATCGACTCCGAATAAAAATTCAACAGTAGCAGTGATTAGATGCATCTCTGTCTCACTCCTCGTCGGTTTTGTATGTCTGCGGATGTTGTGTGCTCTATTTCAATTATTGCAATTTGGTGCCAGTATAGTTCTGAGATATTTCGCAAGTCTTGTTCGTCAACTCCAGTTGTTCTCAGAATTTCGATCATCTTTTGATGGTTAACGCAGTCAAATGCTTTTCGATAGTCAATAAAACATGCATATACATCTACATTCATGTCTCTGCATCGTTGCGTTAACATATTTAAAGCAAAAAGAACCTCTCGTGTTCCCAATCCGTTTCGAAATCCGAATTGAGTGTCACTCATTTGGAACTCGCACTTCTTGTAAATTCGTGTATGGATAATTCTGAGAGAAGTTTTAAGGACATGAGACATGAAGCTTAATATTCGATAATCATCGCATTGTGAGGAATTCGATTTTTTTGGTAATGCTACGAATGTTGATTTTAGCTATTATTATTAACGAATTTACTGTTATTATCTTACCTGTGTCATATATCTCACTGAATAGTGCTGTTATTAAATCAAGGCTTTTACTTTCATTATCCGCAATTAGTTTAAGTATTTCGACATTGATATTGTCTGTACCGGTGACTTTTCCATCTTTCTGAGATTTTACTGCGTGAATTACTTCTTCTTTGGTTATTTCTGAGCCTTTTTCATTTATTTGGTTATCTGTGGATGGTGGAGAACAAGGTCTATCATCGTCTATAGTGTCGCTATATCTGATTATCTAATTAATAATGTAGCCCCATTGAATATCTGCGCTATATTATATCTGATAAAAATATTTTTACAGATCAATCGATTTTTATAAAATGTATTTTTTTAGATTAACAATAACAAAGTATATAAAAACATTGAAGAGCATAATCATCGATTTGAAATATTTAAGAAAAACCTAATCCGCATTAAAGAACAAAACGAAAAATACGAAAAAGGAGAATCAACTTTTAAGTTCGGAATTACTCAATTTGCAGACCTTACCGAAGAAGAGTTCCTAAGTCGTTTTAAATCCGATGGTAATTCTAAGTTAACCGAAATAAAAAGAATTCTGTCTTCTTCTAAAAGCAAAAGTAAAATTTCTGATGGAGCAGATGATTTTCCAGAACAATATAACTGGGTCCAAACCGGAGCAGTGACACCGATAAGAGATGTTTTATATTGTGGTGATTGCGTAGCTGAAAGCGTGGTAAGTAGTATAATAGATCTTTAGAATATGCATTTTTCGTAAAGAATTATCCCTTATATTTTTTGAAAATATAGAATATAGAAAATATAACTTTTCTCTCATGACTACAAAGTGTGTCATTGGTTATTTTGTATTGGGATTTAAAAAAGGTTTCTTTTCAAAATTGGACAGTAAACTTATTATTTAAAAAAATTAAAAAAATTTTTCCCAAATCCCTAGGACTTAAGAATTGGATGCATTTGATAAAAATAAAAAAAAATTAGTTGTTATATTCACAAAAGTACATGCAAAAAGATGTAAAAAATATATTGAAAAACAGGATATAGCACGAGATGGGGAAGCATAGCTCTCTTATCGTCTAAGCAAGAAGCGATGGTTTAAATTTTAATACATTTTATTATATTTTTTTTTATTTCTATTCTGTTCGATTCGAGTCGATAATTGATTCGATTCGATTCGATAATTGATTCGATTTAATAATCGATCCGATTCGATAATCGATTTAATAATCGATTCTATAATTGATTTGATTTAATTCGATAATATGTTCGATAATCGCTTCAATTCAATATTTGATTCCATTCGATAATCGAGTCACAGAGCTATTTAGTGATCCCTTCAAACCACGATATCTTTTGCGCATACTCTTTTATGTCTTTTATAGTATGTGTTGAGTAAAGATGTTGCTACTATTCAAAATAAGCTTCATTGTCTATATAAAGAGACGCACGTAATTGGAAGGACTGCGCGCATCTTTTATCAAACATTAATGCAATGGGCATGATCATCTTTATTTTACAGAAAGATACAGTCTAGTTTAAAATTTTTATACGCTAATATCCAAACTCTTGCAAAAGGGCACTGGAAACAGAAGTGTAAAGGGATGGAGCTGTCTATTGGGGATGAAACGTTATACACGTTGCACTATGCAGATGACCAGGTAGGTATTACCCAAGACAAGGGAGACCCAGATTACATGGCTAAAAAACTAATACAAGAGTACAAAAAATGGGGCCTCGAAGTAAATTTACAAAAAACGCAATATCTTTGCATAGAAGGAGAAAATGCTGCCGATGACCCCGACTTAGAATACAAGAAAATTAAGAAATGCAATCAATGTATATATTTGGGGCTAAAACTAACAAAGACAGGAAGAACTGATAAAGTCATAAAAGACAGAATAATTAAAGAGAAACAAGTTATAGGTGCATTTAATTTTTAAAGGTTACACAAGAAGACTCGACAATATAAAATTATGACCCTCTATGCTGACTGATACATGCAGTAAAAATCATTACAAAGATTATTTCGTGGATATATTGTTCTTTGTATAGATAATATATTTTATTGTAGGTAGCAGCTGTAGAAGGTGCTGAGTTTATAAAAACTGGAAATCTAATACAGCGAAGTTCTCAACAAGTGGAAGACTGCGCTCCTTTTGACTCAGATGATACTTTAATAGGTTTGGAAGTGGTCCTCAATTACACCAGGGATGTCGGTCTTATGACAGAAAAGGATTATCCTTGGCAATTTGATAGTCAGGATTGTCAAATAGACAATATTACCCCCACCACGCCACTTATACAAATAACTGACTGGATAGCTGTTTCAGAGGGAAATGAGGTAGAGTTAGAACGTACAGTTTACCTTGAAGGCCCTGTAGTGGTTGCCATAGATACAAGCGTTAATTTTATGCTGTATGTAGATGGTGAGTAATTAAAAAATTCATTGGACAAGCAAATTACATTAAAATTTTATTTTCTCGTATTCAAAACGTTAAAATTAAATGTTTCGTCATTTTTTTTCTGGTTAAAATAAAACGAGTAATATTTGTATTATTACAGGTGTACTGGATGATCCACTATGTGAAAATACAAAGAATGATTTGGATACCACTCTTCTGCTTGTCGGTTATGGTGAGTCTAAAGAACAAGGTCAATACTGGATCCTTAAAAACTATTATGGCACGTTATGGGGAAATGATGGATACCTCTGGTTAAGAAGAAATAAGAATAATCAATGTGGTATTGCTACCTCAGCTGTTCTCCCAGTTCTCGGTTTTTTATAATAAATATAATATATAAGATTTATATTAAACAATATTTAAATTTAAAAAATAAAATTTTACAATTTTGAGTTTTTCATGTGTTCTTATTTGTGAATTATATTAAAGTATTTATTTTAGTTTCTTTGGTCATGATTTAAAATGAATAATTAAAAAATCATAACATAGCTACTTAAAACAAGAGAGACATGCTGTTGCTGGTGCAAAGATACAATATGTAGCATGAAATTTAAAAGCAGATTTTAATTTTTTTTAAGGAAATAATGTTACTGTTGGATAATTCCAGATGACAGGGTTTTTAATAATATGGGTACTATAACTTACTATTACTAAGGTTATTAGATTACTAAGGTTTATTAGTCCTTGGAACTTGTTTTTCAAAGTTATTATATGAAGTATAATCATATTAGTTTGGATGAATTGTCATCTGTATGACATGTAGTTATAGGAACTCTATTCGGACTGCCCATAATTTCATTGTATGAAACTTACTGGTTATATATTTTAATCTGGACTTTACTTTGGAGTAAACTTTAAGGACATAAAAGTTACTCATCGAAAGATAATTTTGATTTCTTGATTATAATGCGTACTGGACAAGTATACATTATACCTGCATTTGATATCCTGTTGTGTGCAGAGTCAAAAGACTTTTCTCCGTACTGAAATTTACCTATAAATTTACCTGTTGCTTCTTTTAATCTATATTCTTAAATCTTAATCTAGTTACTTTTAGTTTTATATTTTCCTAAGGTTTTACAAATCTGGAGAAATAATACCTAAAATTGACAAAGCTTTGCAAAAACTAATCATGACAAATGCTGTTGAAGGAACGAAAATTACACTAATTATTTAATTATTTTTCTAATTCAATTAATTACATAAGTAACAATAACACGCTTATCTTAAATAATATTACTACACGCCATACAATAACTTTAAAAGACAAATTATAAGGATAAATAAAACCTACTTACTCACTAAAGTAAAAACCGTGTCATCTTGAATTATCCAACAATGTCAATATCTTCCGCTAAAACAAACACTATCTTTCTGCTTTTTAAATTTTATGTTATAATTTTTGTTTTTTAAACTTTACGTTATCTGTTTCTTTAGTTGTATATTACAGAGGGATCTTACTCGGTGACACAAAGAGCTGAACATAATTTTTTTTTCCTACACTGGTGGGAACAAAACAAAAAGACCTGGCTGAGAAATAAATGGCTGTTTCAATTTTACAAATAATTATATGAATGGAATCAGCAAATATGAGACACCCATTTCTACTTTAAATTGGCATCATTGAGCTCAATAAGCATCTTATAGACGAATTTAATTTTAATAAAGTTCTCATTAAACGCCCTGGATATACCAGATAGTAACAGAAGGGGTCTATAAACAATAATCATTTTTACGAAAAGCTGATAAAAAATAAATAAAATTAATATGTTTTCCACTTAAGATACTATCAAATAAATTTTACAGAAATACTTGACATCAATGCTACATTAGTTTTTATGAAAACAGTTGATATTAATACGAGAACTTTGCATGTCATTTTTATAAAGATAAGTGAACTCAAGTATTTTTAAACTAAAAATACATGTTTGTTTAAACTTACGTTTTTGTGCACAAGCTATGATCATTTTAGAATTATTTTTTTGACTAAGTTCAAATAAACTAAAATGGACGCCTTTTTAAACATATGCTCCGTTTTGAGCATTAAGCGTTTTTTACAAAAAAGATTACCGGAACAAAGACCTAAAAAATATAAAAAAGTCTATGCTTTAACTGCCAATTTTTTTCCTGGTATTAGCCATTAGTTATATTTGTATTTATATTTGTATTGTAACTAGTTACCTTTAAGTCTTTTTTAAAATCAGCGTAATATTTCTTCCTGTATTAAGACCGTATTTGATTACTTTGGTGGTAGCAAACCATCCGATCGTGTGAACTACCAGACATAAAAAATCGAAGCTAAACAGCACAGTTACCAAAAAAGAGACTTGGTGAAATATTTTCGTAAAATCTTGCACTGTTTTTGCAGACAATAATTCAAAGTTTTTGGCTACCAAAAGAAATTTTTATATACATTTTTATTTATAATTAATAATTTTTCAAAGCTCCACTGGTGAAAATATTAATATATATTGGTTTATACGAAAAAACCGACAACAATCTGCATTGAACAGCAAACTACTATGCAAAACTTCTTCTGTTCGCAAAGATCCATTTTATCTTCTGAAGTAAGTTTGTAGATATTATAATATCAATTACAATAAAGAGGGCATACAAAAACTTTGTTCTTAATGACATAGTTAAGATAAAATTAGGAAAGTGAAACAATCGGAGAAAATTAAAACATAAGCAAATAATAATAAAAATGTCATTAAGATTAGAAAAGGAGGCAAAATATTTTGACCTAGAAATAAAACAGGAAATGTCAAAGTACATAGTACTCGGTAATACGTAGCAAAAAGAAGTGGGGCAGTTTACTTTCATATCCAATGAATCAAGGAAATATAATTTCGAGATAGTCCATTTTACTTAACTGGAGGCTATTATAGAAGAGAAAGATGAGGATTTTCTTTATGTCTTATTATCTCGCTAACTAATTATTGGCATTATCAGAAGAAAACTACAATATACTTTTAAAATAAATAATAAACGATGTTACAAATTATCGACTCACAGATTTAGAGTACTTTATACATTTCCATGTTGTTCAAAACGGTACTGACAATGTAGCTTGGACAGAATAGAACTAGTTAGTTTTATATGCATTTAAAATATACAGGATGGTTAAAATTTTATTGTTTACACAAAATAGTGAAATATTAAGAATACTGTAGTATATATTGCTTAATTGTCCCGTATCTGCTTTGTAATTTATTTCCAATTTTTCTTTATTAATGAGACATAATATTTTATAAACAATATATTTTTATTTCTTTCTTGCTTCAAAACTCCAACATTTAAGTAGTCAAAATACTGCCCAGGTTTGTGTTGTGATATTCTCTCTTGGAGCCATGTGAAGTTTGACCGACGTAACAACGTTGACAATCAGAACTCTGTCTTTTACTTGTGAAAACAGTTGTCTGTTTTCTAATACCTAATATCTAACCATTTTAATATTAGTAAATTGTTTAAATAAACTAGTTACAAAAGACGTTAAATGCTTTATTAAATTGGCTGTACTGGTCAGATATCAGTGTTACCGTCAAAAATGTTTGAGTTAAATATGAATTTCTTGAGAATATCTTTTAAGTAACCATTATTTTCATAAAGAAATAAGATAATTTTCATAAAATTTTTATCTTTTTATAAGATGTTCAATAGTAAAATAGTAAGCTTAAGTTAAAAAGAAAACAATGCTTGCAAACAATGGAATATAATCTTGGGCATATCGTGTTTCTTGTTTTGGCATATGTTTTGAATTCTAGTTATCTAGTTATCTAGTTCTTAGTATATCTAGTCTTATAATCTTGTATTAGACCACATCTATACTTGAAAAGATAAAATCTATCGTTTAAACTATTCATGCATCTGGTGTATGAAGTGTCCGTTATCAGTAAAAACTCTGTCCGTTATCAGTAAAAATATAAATATAATTCTGAGGGTACACAGTGCCATAATTGTAACTTAAGTGAAAAGTTAATATGAGAACTATTTTAGTAGTTTTTGCGCTTGTAGTTGCTGCTACAGCGTCTACAGACGAAGAAAAATGGACCAACTTCAAGGTATTTATAAAATTTTATACAATTAATAGGTTCTATATTAAATATATATAGTAGAGAGTAGTATATAAGTAGAGAACACGGACTTGATCTTAATACAAAGAAAACAAAGTACATGGTAGTCAGTAAGCGCGAAATATTAAATACACAGCTTTTGGTTAACCAACATCCAATTGACAGAGTGGACAGCTACACATACCTTGGTACCAACATTAACAGCCAATGGGATCACTCCAGTGAAATAAAACAACGCATAGGAAAAGCGAGATCGGCGTTTATAATGATAAAGTCTCTTTTCAGAAGTCACGATTTACCACTTGCTACCAAAATCTCTCTCATTAGATGCTATGTATTTTCTACGTTATTATACGGAATAGAGGCCTGGACACTTTCCGAAGCTTCTTTAAGAAAACTCAAGGCACTCGAGATGTGGTGTTACAGACGTATTTTAAGAATTTCATGGGTGGATCGTGTGACTAATTTTGAGGTCCTACATAGAATAGGCAAGGAATGCGAGATTATTAACACCATCAAAGAGCGCAAACTAGAATATCTTGGCCATGTTATGAGGAATTATGATGATTGTTAGAAGAATTATTTTATTTCATCTATTAAAGAGATAATTCTTTCTTGTAATTCAGTTTTTCAAAAGCAATATACAAATACCTGACCGTTCAAGGCGAAATGTTGAATCATTTCATTTTATTACTACTATTATTAGTATTTAAAATTAAAGCTAGAATTTTGATTAAAGTTTTTACTTTTTACAGTAGTTTTGTTGTATTTGTAAATTTGAAAACTAATAGAGGTCACATTAAAAAGCGAACCTTTAATCTTCTTCATTTTTTTATGTAGACATGTCTGTTTTTCAATGTGTCTCCTATAAGTTGTCGTTACATCGTTTTCGTGGTCTTTTCATTGTACCCTTCTATTTCTTACATAGTTCCAGTTCTGTACTTCCAGTTTGTCCCCTAGTGTTTTACGCTCAATTTTTTATCTCAGCTGTTTCTAACACCATTTTTGTGCTCTGTCAGGTCGTGTTTCTGCCGCGTATTATTGATCTAATGCAGTGAAGCACCCAGAATTTGTCTGAGGGGAGGGTTTTGAAATTTTTTTATGCTACCTCCATTTTGAGTCCCCAAAATTTGAGTTTAATTTAAAGTACTAAAGATAGCAATGCCAAAGATTCAGGTATCTGTTATTCTTCCTACTAACTAAAACCACCCTCTTTTACTTGTGCGCAGTTGACACGTACCGTACTAAGAAAGTGGAGTGGCCGCTGTAAGGATGACGACATTTTTGGAACACTCCCTTCTCTTATCTAGATCTTATCTATTGTTCTGAAGCTATTTTTTTGTGGCATTTTAAAGTAATTACTATTTTAATGGGAATAAGCCACAATTAAAGGTTAAGATAAGTTTTTTGACGTTTGACATTAATTTAACTTATAAATACAATACATTTTGGAGACGGCTATCGCCGTATTCGCGTTCTCCTCCCCGGGTCCACGGCATGCTTCTCCTCCAAACCCCTCGATTTTATCGCTCTTCTAATTACTTTAATCCATGAGCGTCAAGGTCTACCTCTTTTTTTTCTTCTAGGGGGCTTTCATTTGTAAAGTTTTTGGAGTCAACGTTCGTCAGGCATTCTCAATAGGAGTCCAAACCATTTTGAACCTGTTCTTTCTATTCTGTCAATGACCGTTTCTGTAGGATCCATGTCATTTCTTATATATTCGTTGGTCTTCCTTTCCTGTTTTGATGTTCTAGCACTTCTTCTCGACTAATCCATTTCAACTGCCAACATTCTTCTCTTCAGGTCTGCATTAATTGTCCGTACTTCAGAGCCATAACAAAGAACTGATTTAACCATGGCTTGTCCTATTCTTTTTATGTTTCTTTTGGAAATGTTGCGATCCCACCATAAGGAGTTCAGATATCCTACAATTTTACGTCCCTGATTAATTCGGTGTTTAATTTCGGTTTCTCCCAAGCCGTTCTTAGCAATGAGTGCACCTAAATGTTTAAACCATTGCCACTTGATTGATTTCCACGTCCTCCTTTATCAACACTTCAAACCATGCATCTGAATTGATAACTAAAAATTCTGTTTTCTTCGTGCTGACTTGTAACCTTCATTTTACATATTCTCTGTATAGACGCTTCATCATAAATTCTAGATTACAAAAATCTTGAGCTAAGACGACTTGGTTATCCGTAAAGTTCAGAGAGATGAGTACGTCATTTCCTATGGCGATTCCCGTTACCTGGCAGTGATTCTACCAAATATGTAGGTCTGCCTTGATAAATAAATTAAACAGTAAGATTGACATACTGCATCCTTGTTTTAGTCCTTTAATTAATTTTATTGGCTCTGATTTCTGGTCTATTTCCGATTTTTAGGTAAGTAGTGTTATTCCTGAATACTGTGATTATTCCTAAAAGGTATGGACTAATGTCGATAATGCCACAATTTTAGTCTTGGAACTATATCATACGCCTTTTCTAGGTCAATGAAGGCTAGATGTACTTCGGTACCAACCGCTATTCTTTTTTCTATTATTAGTTCGAGTATAAACAAGTTACAAGTGAAAGATCAAAGATCAAAGATTCAAACGTCAATAAACTTATTTTAACCTTCAATTGCAACTTATTTCCATTAAAATATTAATTAGATCTTATCTCTGTCGTTGGCCCGGTTGGTGTCTCTCTATTTCATTCTTTTGTACTTCCCGTCATCTTCACGATCATCTCTCTTACAGTCACAGGGTGCATACCTATTTCTTTATACATTCTGTTTCTCTCCACTGTAGATCTATTACACTCCAGCATTGTGTAAGTAATAATGTCGGAATATTTACAGCATAGTCATTTATCTGTATCTGTCTTTCTGAACCTATGAAGATACGCCCTAAAACAGACAATCTACCCAGTCCCTTACTCTCGGGATCAGCATCTTGGTCCACTGGGCAACATCTTCCTTGTTGGTCCACTCTTGCCATCTTTCCATTGATCTTTCCCTTTCATCTTTTTTTACACCTGTTGTCAAATGCTCTCTTATCTCATGGAGATGTCTCTTTCGACAAGAGACATGCGACAAGCCACATGCGACAAGGCCGCTGCAGATACAGTCCCGTAGGCGCATGCTACTCGCAACAGACTCGTTCTGTCTACTTTTGTCATAACCCTAATATTAGGTGTCTATATCTAAATATAATGAAAAATATTATTAATTATTGTGTATTTAGACAATAATTATTGTGTTCTACATATTTAAAATGGTAATTTAAGTATTCAATTAGCGTTTTGGATTTTTTGTATTGTGTGTGAAAGTTACATTTTCCTTCTACTCTTTATATATTTTTTACTTTATATGCCCAAGGAGGGGGGGAGGTTTTAACCCCCAAAACCCCCCCTGAGTGCGCCACAGATCTAATGATTGTCTTGTAAATTCTGCCTTTTATTTTTTTCCCGATATTTTCATTTTTTTATATTGTTTCATTAAGATAACTTGCGGCTTTGTTTGTGGTATTCACTTGACTCACTTCTGTTTCGAGCTTTTCAAAGCTAGATAAGATGATGCCTAGATATTTAAACTCCATTACCTATTTTATTATCTAACCTTCCAGCTTCAATTTACATCTTAGTTAATTTGCTGTTATAACCATGTATTTTGTGTTTTTTGAGGAAATTAACGTGTTAAATTTTCTGGCGGTTATATTAAATTTGTGCAGCATACGTTATAATTCATCTTCACTTTGAGAGAATAGCATTGCGTCGTCTGCATTGCCGAGTATTTTAAGCTGTTTTTTTCGTATTTGGTATCCTTTTTTACTTTTTACTTTTTTTTATTTATTTCACCAATAATAAGCTAAACAATAGAGGAATCAGGAAATCTTCTTGACTTATCCCATTGTTTCAATAGGAACAGTTAGTTTTTCTTCTACTTTTACTTTAATTGTTTTCGTAGATATTTTCGATCATTTAGATTATTCTTTAAAGTACCTCTCTTGCGTACAATAAGTGAATAACGTACTTTAGTTTGTCCCGCCCAAATGCTCTATTAAGGTTCACGAAACACAGATACCTTTGATATACATATGCATTAAAGATCCTTTAATATATCTATTAAATAAATATTGTTTTTAGATTACCCACAACAAAGTATATAAAGATATTGAAGAGCATAATCACAGACTTGGAATCTTTAAGAAAAATCTTATTCGTATTAAAGAACAAAACGAAAAGTACGAAAAAGGGGAATCAACCTTTAACTTTGGAATTACTCAATTTGCAGACCTTACCGAAGAAGAGTTCCTGAGTCGTTTTAAATCCACTGGTAGTTCTAAGTTAACCAAAATCAATAGCATTGTTTCTTCCTCTAAAATTAAAAGTAAAATCTCCGGTGTATCAGATGATTTGCCAGAACAATATGACTGGGTCCGCACTGGAGCAGTGACACCGGTAAGAGATGTTGGAGATTGTGGTGATTGCACAGCTGAAAGCGTGGTAAGTACTATAGAGCTTTAAATATGTGTATTTCGTATTATATATTTTCTACATTTACTCTAATAATATATTGGATTTTATGAAATGAAATTTTACAAAATATTACTTCCAATTTCCATTTTATTGCACGAGGTGCAGATGTAAATATAACCTTGTTACATATGACATCTAGGTATTGACAGAAATCAGAAACATTGTCATCAAAAAAGAAGAAAAATTCTTCTTTTCTACCTTAAACATGAAGATGCGGTTTTTGTTGGGTTTTAGATGTTTTTTGTGTTGTATTTGTAAAAATACAACACAAAAAAATTTTGTGTTATAATGTTTTTATTGAAAATTTTAAATATATTTATTAACAATTTTAACATATTTATGACAGTGTTCTTCACCAATAAGACCAACTGAACATTTTCAATGTAGGTTTTTAAATGTTAACTTCCACCATTTGTACTAAATAAGTTTTCCATTTAGGTGCTAATGACGGTGACAGCCTATCACCGAAAATTTCACATTTAGAATAAAGTTCTACACCAAACTGGCTTATACCATCTCTAGCCGATCCTTGATTCGCGCCAATAAATTTAAGAATGTTTCCAATAATCTGTGATTTTTGGTTTTCGTCTAAACCCATCCATAGCAGAAAACTCAAAAAACAATACATTTCTTCGTTAGTCACTTCGGTCCATTTACTTAGTCTAGAAGACGGCATGGGGGTCTTTTTCGTAATGGCTTTTATTATGGTTTGTTCCGCATACAAATGGGTTTCGGTTACTATAGTATTTATTAGCTTCTCATCAAGAAATAATTTTAAGTAAGCAAATATATCTTCACCTTGCATATCTTGTACTTCTTTGACCAAACCAATGTCCCTATGAAAATCGAAGTCTTTGGGATCTTCAAAAACTACGCCCCAATCCGTCACAACATCTTGCTCAATATTTGAAGAACCATTTGTTTCGGAATCCTCGGACTCTGAAACAAAAAAAAAATGGTTGGGAAAGTTTAGGAAAAGATTAGTTCATATTCCTAGTGTTATTGTTAGTCAGAAAAAAATTGCGGTAATCTTTGACGATTCATTCATACTAAAATCATTATAAGTTTTTTTATATTTTGTGATACTAAATTTTTATTACCTATTGAAAAACAATCCTGAGTTTCGTTTTGGTGTATTAACTTTGGTAAATAATAAAATTCCCTGGGTGATGATTTGAAACACTCGGTAAATAAAATCTTAAATTTTATAAAATATGCAAAAAAAACTACTATACAGCGTTCCACGTTAAGAAAATAACATTAGGCTTATGGAGATCAGTGTTGCCAAAGCTCTCAGGCATGCGGTTTACTAGATTGTCGATATATTTTTCGAATTTCCATTTTCAATTAACATTTAACTGTAAAGTCAGAATTACAACTGAAGAACCACAAAACCTTATTATCATTATGTAGTCTCAGAGAACGACATAAAATCGCTGACATACGTACACCGTATTATCTTAAGTTGCAATTAGTAATTAGATATACGCATTCCAAGCGGTCCGATTATTTGCTTTTAAAGCTTTAATAGCCGGCAAAGTGCATGATTTAACTAAGCAATATTTTCTACTAATTTCTATGATTCATGGTATATGATATTCTTACCGAAAAACAAATAAACTATCGTTACTATAATTAAAATAAGATAAAATAAAATTATCTTTTGTAAATACTATTTATTTAATTAAAATCATTTTCCTTACTTTTCATCTCTTGTTTCGAATGGGCAATTACGTTAAAAAACATTAATTTAATTCATGTCTGTAAAAACGAAAATACAAATTATATAACCCTGAATCGCGCTTGTGTTCATCGTGGCATCGCTGCGCTTTTATCGTCCATAAGAAATACATGGGCCTATCTCCGCAATGTTATTTTCTTAACGTGAAACGCTCTATAGAAGAAAAAAATTAATAACCTTCAAGGTCCAGCTCCTCAATCCTACGTCTTTTTACCCTGGGTTCACTGGAAATCCATACACTACTGCCAGCTCTCGAGCTATCTTGTTTGTACACAGGATCATTATCAGATTCATTGTGATATGGATCCTCGGTATCATCGCTCATATTTTCTTCCCATAAACTCGCGAATATTTCTTTACAACTGACCTTCTCAAGCTTACTGATCATCAATGTTTTTGTCAAGTCTAGACGTGATAACTTCCCTCTTAAATGTATATATAAAAATATACACGTGGCGCACAGATGCATTTTCCATTTTCTGGGCCGCGTGTATATTTTTGGCACATACACCAAACACACATGCGCACTAATATTTTTTACTTTGATAAAATAAAGGCAGATATCGAGCAGTTTTATTAATTAAATTTTCAACGGCATTTCGTTAATTTTGGGCTATCCAACAATTGCAGAATGTCATAAACATAAAATTAAACATAAAGTTAAACCTAACACTACGCTAAACAAGGACAAACAGTTTAAAATTATCTATAAATTCGAAGCTACATTCTGGTCGGCAACAAGAGAGAGAATGCAAAAAATAACCATGACACAGATTTCGTAAACGTATTATTGCTTTTTATAAATAAAATATTTTATTCTAGGTAGCAGCTGTAGAAGGAGCTGAGTTCATAAAAACTGGAAATTTAATACAGCGTAGCCCTGAACAACTGGAAGACTGCATTCCTTTTAACCCAGATGAGTGTTGGATATGTTTGGAAAAGGTCCTAAATTACACCAGAGATGTCGGAATTATGACAGAAAAGGATTATCCTTGGAAATTTGGAACTCAGGATTGTCAAATAGACAACATTACCGTCACCGAGCCACTTATACAGATAATTGACTGGATATATGTTTCAGAGGGAGTGGAGGCAGAGTTAGAACGTACAGTTTATCTTGAAGGACCTGTAGTGGTTGCCATAGATGCAAGCATAAATTTTCAGCTATATGCAGGCGGTGAGTAGTTGAAAAAATCATTCAATTACAATACGATATAAGTTTCTGGCATTTAAACCATTGAGGTCAGATCTAAATGTTCACTTTAAATATATAGTTAATGAAATAAACAATCAAGATATCATTATGTTACCGTATAACGAACCTTTATTTAAGTTACCTTGTTAAATATATCTTTTCTTGCCTTTAATATTAGTTTTTATTTATTTAAGTAATTTAACAATTTAAGTCAAACTTGGAAATACAATTAGTACTATTAAAAACAGGCCCATGACAAAATGTTCCTTTGTAAATTGTTCTGAAATGTTTTGTTTTATGTTATTTGTCAAGGGTCCACTACTATTCGTTAATTAAACAGAAGTCAAAAAATATAAGCAAATTTTTATTTCTTGTTGAGCAAAAACCAGTAATATTTGTTTTATTACAGGTGTACTGGATGATTCACTTTGTGGAAATACACAGGATGATTTGGATACCACCCTTGTGCTTGTTGGCTATGGTGAATCGAAAAAATTAGGTCAATACTGGATTCTTAAAAACTATTTTGGCACGTTTTGGGGAAATAACGGGTACCTCTGGTTAAGAAGAAATAAGAATAATCAATGTGGGATTGCTACGTCAGCTGTTATTCCAGTTCTTGATTTTTAATATTATTTAATGTATAATATTCATATTTGAATATTTGAATTTCTAAAAATAGAATTTTGAAAATGTTTCTTCTCTATGTGTTTTTATTTGTGAAAAAAATCCATAGTTTTGATTTCTGTTCTACTTTGGTGATTTACAATGAAAGCTACTTCAAACTAGGAGTAATCTGATGTTACAAAGATACAAGATGTAATCTGGATTTCACAAATATATACTGTAGTTTTTTTGAGAACTAATGCCACCGTTCGACAATTCTATATGACATGTTTTATTTTGTTTAATGTCGTCCGAACCACTGGGTAGTTACTACATATTAAAACAAAGAAAGTTTAGAATATTAATTGATATGAAGCTCGGCTACGTCGCTCGGTTGAGTTTACTTCTCGTTTCCTGGAAAATTTTACATTTGGTTAAAATATGTTTTACGGTACTTGTAACGGGATATAATTAAGCATCAGATCTATGTAATTTAAATTAAAATTTAAAATCCTTTTAAGAACAACTACACTATTATTTCTAAACGCAATTGTTTATTTATGACATTAAAAATATCGTTGTAACGAGGACGCAAGCTGACCTAGTGAAATTTGCAATGTAATCAAAAGCTTATTAAATAATGTGTACAAATTAAACAAGTTAAAACAATATTATATCAACAAACGCACGTGAGTTAAATAGTTGGAAATTACGGGAGTAAGATTATTATTAAGTATAAAGATTCATGAGAACTGTTTTGAGTTAGTGTTGTTATCCGTCAACTGAGTACTACCTGTTATTGTACTTAGATAACTAATCAACGGAATTATGAGTATCTAGTGTGTTCAAGTAATTAACCACCTGCAAGAGGTAAATTACCCTGGAGTTCCACTATCAGGGACTCTTGATAGAATTAATCCCATAAACATTACAGGAATATATCTACAGTATTATTATATACTGTTGGTTTGACACTGATTGCAGTATGGGTGGTTGGCTCCTGTGATATGGCAGGTGTGACCAAGTCGGAGTCGAGTAAAGATGACTTGTTTTTTTTTAGGTAACAAAAAGGCTTGTTTTTGTAAAGCATTGTCTTTAATTTGACTTAGTTTGTCGGAATAAGGCGAACATTTGTTTTGCCACGCACAAATAACTATGTTTTTTAAGCACAATTTAAGATCTTTTGGCACTATTTTATTTAGTTGAACTTGGCCATCCATTGTCGCCGCTTCGTGAGCTAGGCGGTCCACAACCTCGTTACCGTGTACTCAAATATGAGATGGAAGCCAGATTAATACCACATGTTTGTTTTCCTTGGCAGCATTTTAAAGTTGTTCGTAAATGTCTTGATGAAAAAGGATGCTGGAGTATATGTTTTGAATGTCACAAAGGGCATTTATTGAGTCAGTTATGATTGTGTTATTTCTCTGGTCCGTTTTGGTAATGACTTTTAAAGCTTCAAGGATTGTGTATAGTTTTTCATTGGGGATAGTCCAGTTGTTATGCAACTTAACTTTGGCATTATAAGTATTAGAAAAAATGGCTGCTTCCACTTCGTTTGTTGTTTTTGATCATATTTGTAGATCTGTCGGTAGTCGCTAAATCTATCCATAATATCTTTGAAGTGATTTATAAATATGGCTGATGAGGATTCATGTTTATTAAATTTTGGTAGATCAGTGATCACTGGTGGTTTATTTACAGTCCATGGAGAAGGAGGGTTTTCGGTAGGGTGGTATATTGTCGGGAATAGTATGCTATAATTATGAATTAAACGGTTAATTCGTTCATAGAAAGGAGGACTGCATTAAGGGTGAGATGAGAAGTAGTGGGAGAAACGATTGTTATAAAAGTGATGGTAAACTGGGTTATCTGGAGAGGATAGAACTTTACAAGCAAACGACAAACTTAAAAAATCTCTTCTAAATTCTAGAGTCACTGCATATACTTAGTATGAGGCTTGTTCGAAAGGCACTCAAAGCGACTGACAGTCTCGTATTTGGAGCTACATCTAGTTTTTAAGAGCAGATTTCTTAGCTGAGTTGTATACCACTATGTTGTCGTCAATTTTTGATCGAACTAAGGATGAAAAGATTCGTAGAAGATTTGCCGTATCGCTGCCAGGTGATGTTCGACAGTGTCTTCAAAATATTAATGCTTTGCTGGCAAGTAACTTTTAGATTTTTAAAAGAACCAATCTTTTGTCAAATGTTAGACCAAGGAATTTTATTTCTTTTACAAAGATCAGATTCTTACCATTCAATATTAAAATTGGATTATCCTCTTTTCGCTTTTTTTGAGAAGAGCAAGCATTTTGCTTTTTCATTAGAGAAGCTGTGTCCTGTTTTATCAGACCATTTCTGGAGATTATATAATGTGCTTTGAAGGATTTTTTGGGTGGATTCTAGATTTGTTCCTCTTGGTGGGAGAACCATATCGTCTGCGTACAGTCTTCTTTTAACTGGTTGTTGACATTGTTCCAAGATATCATTAATTGTAACAAGAAATAAAGTTACACTTAATACCGATCTTTGGGGGACTCCATTTTTCTGGATTCGAGTTGACAACAGTGTTTCATTTTCTCTACCTTGAATGCTCAGAGTCGATTGTCCACTAATACTTTGATTTTTTACGTCCTTTTTGATTTTTCCAGATAACATGGCTTTTAGTTTTATGTATAATTTCCCAAATTCGTGTAATTATAAAAACTTTTTTTAAATGCATATCGTTTCGGTGCATGAAACGTATTGGGTACGTATTCTATTCTGGAATTGAGTAATCTTCAAAGACTCATACGATTTGAGATTCTTCCAGATATTCGGCCGAGTAAAATAAAATTAAAGTCTCGCGCACTTAATATCAACTTCAGTTTACAAACAAACCACTTTACTCTGATCTGGAATTTATATTTAACTTTCTTCACTTCTTTCTCTTCCGTAATTAAATTTTTAAAATGTACAACTTTTCATTTTTATTATTTTCCGAGCATTCTACAAATCTTAAACAATAAAGTTATCTAAAATTAACACAACGTTGCAACAAATTATTGAAACAAATTACTAACTCTATTTAAGTAAAGAGTATTAACAGAATTTATCAATAAATCAATATTACCAAAAAAAAATCAATTATTTTTTAATCTAAAATAAGAGATAATAGTACATCGTTATTTATTTGTTTATTTAAATTATCGTGTATGTGACATGAATATGTGACACCTTAGTCTATTAATTTTAATAGACCGGACGATGTTGCATTTTTCATAGCATTGATACAACTCAAAATTGTAGCGCCTGCGACATATCCCGCTTTCTTGTACTCCTCCGTATATGTGCCTAAGTATTCTTCTTTAAAAGTGGCCTAACAGTATGCTTTTGTCACCAGATCTTTTGGTGCCGTTATTTGTGTGCTGTTCGTGACCTTTATGTATTTTGTTTTGGATACTTTGACCTGCAGTCCCATTGTCTTCGTGGCTTTTTTCAATGTTTCAAAAGTCTGTATCAGGTCTCTTTTTGTCCGTGTTACTATGTCAGTGTTATCTGCGTAGGCCAATATCTGTACACTTCTATTCATGATCGTACCTCTGGTTGTTATGCGTGATTTCTCTATGGCCCTTTCTAGCGGCATGTTAAACAATAGGCACGATAGACTGTCTTTCTGGCGTAATCCATTATATGTTTGAAAATACATTGACACTTTGTTTTTGTACTTAACTTTTGAAAGAGTTGCCTTTACCAATGTTATTAGATTCGACGAAATATCTAGTTCTGCCATGGCTTTGTAAAGTGAGCTTCTGTCTACACTGTCATAAGCGCTTTTAAAATTTAGGAAGAGGTGGTGGGTATCGATTCCATATTCATATGTCTTTTCTAAGGTTTGTCTGAGAAGGAAAATCTGATCAATTGTTGACCTTTCTTTTCAGAATCCACATTGTTATTTGCCTATTTTTTTCTCAGTATATACTAGTAAACGATCCAAAAGTATATAAGCCAGTACTTTGTAAGCCTTATTTAAGAGGGTAATGCCTCGATAGTTGTCACATATTAGTGGATCCCCTTTCTTGTGAATAGGTATTGTAATACATTCTAACTGTCTGGGAGTTTTCCTTTTCTCCAAATGGATGCAACAAGATTTATTATGTATTTTTTTACCGCGTTTGCCCCATACTTGAACAGCTCAGGGGGTATACCATCTTCTCCAAAGGATTTGTTGTTATTTAACCTTTTTATCGCCTTGGCAACTTTTTCTTCTATTGGTATATTATTTTTTCCCTCTCATTGTCTACGTCTTCACTGTGGTCATTTACTTCTCGGTTCCCTCTATTTAATTTCTCAGTAAAATTCTCCGCCCATCTCTTCACTATTTGATTCGGCTCATTGCTAATTTCGGCTTCCTTAGTTTTTATTATTGTTATTCTAGGTTTAAATTCTTTTCTGTTGTGGTTCACATTTTCATAACCTATTTGTAGTACCATGAATTTTCCTTGTAGTGAACTGTCAAAATTTTTATTAAACATTATACAACCATTTGCAAATAAAAATAATAAATGTATACAAAATACACAACATTTTTTAAATAAATTATCAAATATTGAATTTAATTCAAATAATATTTTAGTAAGTTTTGACATAAATAATTTATTTACAATTGTGCCATTAGATAAGATTTTTAAAATTGTTAAGACAAAATTAGAAAGTAATAGTTCATTTGCAACTGGAACAAGACTAAAATATATCAGATATAATGGAGTTATTGACATTATGTACTGATATTACATATTTTTAACTAAATAATGAACTCTATAAACAAAAGTTTGGTCTAGCAATGGGTTCTAGTGTATCTTCATTATTGGCCGATATATTTATATTGATAGATTGGAAGATTTTAAAGCAAATATAGTTTCTAAACAACATTTAAATACCACAGTATGGTGGAGATATGTAGATGATGTATTCTCAATATAGCCTCATGAATCAGAGTTTTTGGATATATTGCAAAATGATATAAACGATAAAGAAGAGATAATAACATTTACCATAGAAATGGAATAAATAACACACTGCCTTTCCTGGATGTTTATATCTCTAAGAACGATACTGGATATGATACTCAGGTGTATAGAAAACCAACACACACCAACAGATATTTAAATTACAAATCAAATCACAATTTCGGTAGATAAGCTAGAGCCAAAATTGCTTGTTCTAACAAAAATTCGTTTTTGGAAAAGAAATATTTGTTAACATCTATTTTATTAAAAAATGAATATCCTTTATCGTTTATAAAGGAGTAATTTTCAACAATCAACCAAATAGAACAGAACAACTTAGAACAAGATCCTACAGCATACACAAGGAATTATACGGGGAAAATAACAATACCATACATAAAACGATTATCAGAAAAACTTAAAAAGATAGAACATAAATTTAACATTTGAACAACATCTAAAACAACAAACACATTGATCTACTTTATCTAAAACTAAACCGAACAATGAACAAGAAAGAACAAACAATTGTCTTTATACAATAACTTGTGAATGCGATCAGTTCTATTTAGATAAAACTTCAAGGCCATTAAATGAATAAGTGAACATCAATCACTTATTCTAACATTACATCTAATATTAAAAAAAGAGAATTTAATAGATCTCAAATAAGTAAACACGCATGGGAAAATAAACATAGGGTTCAATGAAATAATTTAGTGTAGTCCTTAAAGAAATAGATTGTAAAAAGAGAAAAATTAAAGAAGCGGCTCTAATTATGCTAAATGAGACATATTGTGTTGCAAATTCCCTGGCATATTGCAGTAGGATCTGGTTACCCATATTAAAAGAGGAAGTTAATAAAAAGAAAATATTATAATAGTAAGTCAATAACATATCGAGGATACATCATATTTTTTAAATAACAAACATATAAAATCAGAGTTTGGTGTTTATTGAGAGTAAACTAAATGTAAGCTTTAATATGAGGTTTTTTCCTGGTTTTTTTTTTCATAATTTACTATAAAATCACTAACGGGAGAATTTTACTGTCATCATGGCATGTGGATGTCTTTTTGAAGACGAATTACGCGCTATGACTTTTTTCTGACGGGTATTCTCAAGTTAAAGTTGATTTCATGTAATCGAATGAACTATCTTACAATGAAGTCGTCCCAGAAACGCAACTTAGCAAAATTGGCAGTATCATTTTAAAGTTGTCTACTTATGCTTAAATTGTTAATATAAATGGGACAGATAAAATTAATTATTAAAAGAATTTTTTAACAAGCAACATAAAACAAAATTGGTTTGCTTTATTAATGTTTTTATTTTAAGAACAATGTGCGAAGTGAAAACTAAAACGTCAATAAACTTATTTTAACATTTTGGTGTGGCTTATTTTCATTAAAATAATATCTATCTTTAAGGCTGTTTTAGCAGTTGAAGCACACTGCAGTTTGAATTGGGCGTGTTACTTACTTTTCTACACTGCTTACGCCAGACAGCTTGTTTCGATCTTTACTCAGTGGCGCCGGCGGACGGGTAGTTTAATGACAACAAATGCAATATTCTTCATTTAAATTAGTTTTGTCGGGAATACCTTTTTAGATTAATTATCGCAGATAATTATTTAAAAAGAATTATCACATTTTTAATTTATATGTCTTAGCTAAATATAGTATTGAATAAAACTTTGTGAGACGTGACTGCAAAAAACATTATGGTGTTTATTTATAATAAATTTAAAATAATATAAAAATATTATTGTCAAAAAAATTACAATTTGTTGTCACAAAAAATAAACAATTAGTTAGAGAAAACTGATATTAGCCTAGTAAAAATTAAACAAAAAATATTATTATTTATCTTTTAAAAATTGGTACCTGCCAAGTCATCATAATAGTAAATGTATTTAGGTATCTGGCAAGTATTTCAAGGCGACTCACTGTGAGCAATCCAATCTAAATAAGAAGAGTATCCAATTGATGAATAAAACACAAATCGTGGATAGTAGTATAATTTTCTGTCTTATTTTAAAACAGTCTGTTTTGTATTTTATTCTGAAGAAAAAAGTAAACTGAAAATACTTTTGTTATTTATCTACTTAAGATATGTGGCAACATATTTGCAATATAAAATTTTTTCAATTTTGGCAATATTTGCTATCAAAATTCCGGCTCGGCTTCTATCTGTAATTAGAAAATATTTAAATTAGTTTGTGTAGTTTAGTATAAGCAGGTATCGGTATTAAGTATACGATAAATAATGATACATAAATAATAATAATAGTAATCACAAAAATAGTGTTTGGATATTCTAAAAATTCTGACATGAAAAAAAAGTTTCTAATACGTTTATAAACTAAGATAAATAAGTACCTTATCAACAATGACATCCATAGGTGTCCAAACAATAAAGTAAAAATATTTTTTCTGAGCTATTTCTAGCTGTCCTTACTGTAGTGCAATTTCTCTCCTTTTCCTTGACCTAGGACGTTTACTGGGACTCATTTCTTATCTTGTCACTTAAAACTTATATCACAAAACTAATGTAATACTTAAAAATACGCGTAAACTAAAGAAGTTGTAACTTATACCACTTAACTAATAATATGTTACTTAAACATGCCCGTAAACTAAAGAATTTCAATGTTTTCAAAATAATTAGGAATACTGTAAACTGTAAACAGTAAGCAAGTTGATGTAGAAAATACAAGAATATCTGAAAATGGATTCTGATTTAAGCGAACTAACTGACCGTACGTTCATGACATTTGTCGTCACGAAGGCGATAACGATGAAACTAAGCGTCAATCATGAGTAACAAGTTTCACTATTAGATTCCAGTATTTTTTAGCAATTTTCTTCAAAGTTGGAACACGCTTTTCTCGATTATTACTGGACATAGAAAGGTAAAAGAAAATCAACAATTACAGAAAAAAAACTCTTCCAAGTGATAGGCGTAAAAAGTTTGGTTATAATAGAGCGTTAAACAGTATAATGCAGTTTTTCAACAGAAGTTTTAAAAAAATAAAAAAAGTAAAACCATCAGTTTAAGGGCAACATAATTTCAAATAACGTGTCCAAATTTCAAGACATTTTCTCGGTAAATAACAGAGAAAACACTGTCCCTAGGTTTTGTTGCACTGATAAAACAGCCTTAAAAAATAGGATTTATGCCAAGTTGTTGGCGAATTTTGGTATAAAAAGGATGTTCGATAAACACAATGAGGTGTAGGGTTGTGTTATAGAGGTAGCACCTTTTATCGGAACGACCACATCGAGCGTCATAGACGGGAGATGGTTCTTGATAACTGGTCCTCATAAGACACCTAACTCTCACTTATGGCTCCACGCGCCACACCCCGGGCAACTGCATTGGTCTGCAGGCTAAACTAAGTGAGGGTAGACAGATATGTCGAAAATTTCACCGAATGACTACCGGTATAAGTAGTCCCCCACTTGTCGGTCAACAGCTTCGGGTGGAAGAATTGACAAGTGGTAGGGCAACCCGTTGTCCTAGAGGCGAGAAATTACCTCTAAAGGCGGAGGAATCAAGATTGATCAACGGCATGGAGATGCGGAAAGCAACGGGAAACTACCGCATTAAAGATCTATAAGATATCCCTAGTATAGTTAACATGGCAAGCGACAAAGTAGAAATGGCCCCAAGTCCCCGGCAGCCCTTAGATGGGCATAGGGTGCGAAGAATCCCCGGGAGGATAAAGATTGTTACATGGAATGTGCGAACCATGTATGAAAGCGGCAGAGCGCACAATATCGTCAAAGAGATGGAAAGACTAGACATTAATATACTAGGAGTCAGTGAAACTCGGTGGCCTAACTCTGGGCAATGTACAATTTGAAACCACACAATCTACTACTCCGGAAATGTCACTAAGACACACAGAAATGGAGTAGGCGTAATCGTGTCCCCATCTATAAAAAGTGCAGTAAAAGCATACACTCCCTTCTCAGACAGAATGTCACTCCTTCAGCTGAAAGCATATCCACTCGATCTAAATATCATACAAGTATACGCGCCAACAGCAGACAAAGATGACGAGATTGTGGAAGAATTTTACCAACAACTGGAGACCCTGATGAGAATGACCAAGAAAAGCGAAGTGACATTAATAATGGGCGACTTCAATGCAAAGGTCGGCAGAGGTAAGGTGTCAAACGTTGTGGGCGGTCACGGATTAGGAACTAGAAACGAGAGAGGGGAACGTCTCATACGCTTCTGTCAGGAACAAAAACTATTAATAACTAATACTTTTTTTAAACTGCCCCCTCGCAGACTTTACACCTGGAAGTCGCCAGCAGACTCGAAAGAAACAAATGTAAGAAACCAGATCGACTTCATTGCCATACCAAAAAGATTCAGAAACTCAATCACATCAGTGAAAACCTATCCCGGGGCTGACGCTCAATCGGATCACAACCCAGTGGTGGGAAAACTAGGAATCAAACTAAAACGTATAGAAGGGAAGCCTAACAAAACCAAGATAAACATTAGGAAATTAAAGGATCCCAACATTAAACAACAAGTACAGGAATCTTTAAGAAGAAACATTGGAAACTTGAGTGAACCCGCACAAGACGCAGTTGCTAAATGGGAAGAAATAAAAAGAGCTGTTGAAATGACAAACAAGACACTTCTGTTACAGAAGCGCGTAAAGAAAAAAGAATGGATGACGGATGAAATCCTTGATATGATGGAAGAAAGAAGACAACACAAATGCAAAAATCAAGTGAAGTATCAAGAAACAAGTCACAATATAAAAACAAAGATAAAGGAAGCGAAGGAGCGCTGGCTGAAGGAGAAATGCGATGAAATCGAAGAGTGCGACAGAAGATATGACTACCACAACATGCACAAAAAGATCAAAGAATTAACAACTAAAAAGAAAACCAATAATCCCCACCCGACACTAATAGACGCAGACGGTAACCTTATATCAGACGACTTGAAGCTCATTGACACATGGAAAGATTACGTAGAACGACTTTTTAACGATAAACGCAGAGCGACAGTGGACCAAGATGACGACATGACTGGACCCGAAATACTAAGGTCTGAAGTGAAAAAAGCCATTTCATCGCTTAAAAACGACAAAACACCAGGTCCCGACAACATACAGAGCGAGATCATAAAACTCCTATGCGAAACGGATGACCACTTCCTCGATTTTCTGACAGGCCTTTTTAACACCTTTTACGACAAAGGGGAGATTCCGGAGGAATGGCTTCGATCGACCTTTGTAGCCATACCTAAAACACCAAGTGCAAAACACTGTGATCAACACCGCTTAATAAGCTTGATAAATCACATTACCAAAGTTTTCACCAAAATCATACACAATAGAATATATAACAAATGCGAAGCAAATATATCGGAGTCACAGTTCGGATTCCGAAGCGCATTGGGCACAAGAGAGGCGATCTTCAGTCTGCAAGTTTTAATTCAAAGATGCAGAGACATGCACAAGGACGTCCACTTGTGCTTCATTGACTTCTCCAAGGCGTTTGACAAGGTCAAACATGATAAACTCATGGAAATGTTCAGGAAGATGCATATTGATGGCAAGGATCTGCGCATAATAACCAGTCTCTATTGGAACCAAAGTGCTGAGATAAAAATGGGCAACTTACACAGTGGGAAGATAGATATTAAAAAGGGTGTACGACAGGGATGCGTCCTCTCGCCGCTCCAGTTCAATATATACTCTGAACAAATCTTCAGAGAAGCACTGGGAGAAGTTTCGGAGGGTATCAAAGTAAACGGAGAGGTAATCAATAATATTAGATATGCTAACGACACAGTTATTATCGCAAATGACTGCAACGAGCTTCAAAGACTCATGCAAAGCATACACACAGCAAGTCAAGAATATGGTTTAGAACTCAATACAACCAAAACTAAATGCATGCTCATCAGCAGAACACAACAACCTCCGATGCAATTGACATTAAACAACCGAAAAATAGAACAAGTGGAGACATACACATACCTTGGAACCACAGTCAACACAAAATGGGACCAGTCAACAAAAATAATATCACGAATTGAAAAAGCGCGAAACGCGTTCAACAATATGAAAAAGTGGTTCACAATCAAAATCTCATTGGAACTAAAATTAAGACTGGTCAAGTGTTATGTCTTCCCGGTCTTGTTCTATGGAGCAGAGGCATGGACCACAACGGAAGCCACCCTGAAGAAACTAGAATCCTTTGAGCTGTGGATATATCGCCGTATTCTTCGGATATCCTGGACAGACCACATCACTAACGTGGAAGTAATGCAGAGAATAGGCAAAAGCAAAGAAATAATCTTCACCGTAAAGAAACGGAAGCTTGAGTACTTCGGACATGTCAGGAGGCATACTAAGTACCGGCTGCTACAGTTAATAGTCCAAGGAAGAATCGACAGTAGGAGGGAACCGGAAAGAAGACGACACTCATGGATGCATAACCTGCGACAATGGTTCGGACTAACATCGACCGAACTGTTCAGAGGTGCCGTAAACAAAGTTAAAATAGCCTTGTTAATAGCCAACGTCCGAAACGGATAGGGCAAAGGAAGAAGAAGAAGATAAACACAATATAAAATATATGTCAAAGGTTCGAAGAGTCCGTATTACAGTGCTGACATTTTGGTTCTGAACATGTCATCAGATAGCCATAAATCAGACGTGCATATCCTACATAAGATCTTTAATTGCCATATTTTTCAGAGATAAAGAGATAAACTTTTTCTCCTTCTTAGGATGCCTATCCGTTCCGGATGTTGGCGATCAGCATAGCTATCCTAACTTTACTTGCAACTATTCGAAATACTCTGGTTGTAAACGTATTGAACCACTTCCTTAGGTTTTGAAGCTAAGATTCTTCTCACTAATCGTCTCTTTCCACATACATTCCCCTGAAGAATGAGTTGCAATAAGCTATATCTCTGTTTATTTCTCATAACATGTCCAATATATTCTAATTTGCGCTATTTAATTGTGTTAGTGATCTTGAATTCTTGCGTGGGATCTCAATATTAGTCAAACGATCCTTCTATGAAATTCGTATAATTCACCTGTAACACCACATCTCGACAGTCTCGAGCTTTCCTAAAGAAGCTTCTGAGAGCGTCCATAGCTCTACTCCGTATAATAATGTAGATAATACATAGCATCTGATAATAGAGATTTTTGTACTAAGTGGTAAATCCTGATTTCTGAAAAGAGACTTCATGGGAATTTCATTGGAAAGGTCCCATTGACTTTCTATGTTAGTACCAAGATATGTGTAGCTATTTACCCTGTCAATAGGCTGTTGGTTTACTAAAATATGTGTATTTAATATTTCGCGCTTACTAACTACCATGCAAACTGTGCTTTTCATATTGCGATCCAGCCCATATTTTCGACTTATATCTGATATGCGCGACATTATTGTTTGTCAACCATCTGGGTTATCTGCAAAAACTACCGCGTCCTCTACTTGTCCCAGTGCTTGCTGGAAGATACGCTCCGAGTACATGTTAAATATCACTATTATATCTATTATATAATCTATATATCTATGAAGATTGTCTCTGTTAACTGGTCATCCACTTTAATCTTGGCAGTTTGGTTGTAATATAAATTATAGATAATTCGCAAGTCTCTATCATCCAAGCCGGCTTCTTTCAAGATGGGTATGAGACTGCCATGTTTTACTCCATCAAATGCCTTTTTTAATCGATAAAACAAATATATATATATATATATATATATATATATATATATATATATGTACATCACAATTGACGTCCCTGCACCTCTGGACCTCTGAACCTCAAATTGTGTCCTTGCCAAATTTAACTTAATTAATTGTTACAAGAGAGGCCTAGGAAGGAAAAGACTATCGTGGCTCAGAAACATCCGACAATGGACAGGGCTAAATTTTGAACAGCTAATAAGAACAGCTGAAGATAGAGAAGATTTTAAAATTGTAGTAGCCAACCTCCATTGTGGAGAGGGCACTTTAAGAAGCAAGAAATTGTTACAAATGTTCAATTGTTCACAAATTCTAATTAATTGTTACAATAATTGATTGTTACTAATGTTAAATTTAATATTATTACATATGTTACAGGAATGTCGCTCATAACCTTTGGGTGGATGCGACATTGTCTCTTTAAATAAAAAAAATGTACAAAAATGTTATTTTGTATAAATTTATTTAAACTATTCAAATATTGTTTAACATGTGTTATATTTTGTATTTATTAAAATTAATATTCAAGGATTAGAATTAGAGATGTGTAGTTCACCATCGAAATAGTTCAAATGAACGATTCTTTCAACTGAACTAATTGAACTAGTTCATTAATTTTCATAGAACTAGTTCGCTGCGAACGATTTGCATTATAAATTTGTCTCAACTTTTAAAGAAGAAAATAATGAATGAATGAGATCATATATTTATTATTTTGAGAATGGGATGGACTGACTAGTTTAAAAAAAGAAGTGTCGATTAGCCTCAGATAACAGATCATAATTCTTATGAATGTGACAATAACATAAACAGTCTTATCTTAATATCATAATGGTTCGGATCTTATGCCCATGCATTGGCTTGAACGTTGACATGCTGTGTTGTTTCTCGTATTGTAATTTTGAAATAACAATTTTAAGTTGTGGTTAAAGTGATTGATGCATCTACATAAAATATAATTTTATGTAAAAGTGAGAATGAATATGTGTTATTTAATGTTCCTAGAAAATTTACTGATTTTTTTTGTAAGGTTCTTTTAGAAATAACCTAATATAGATACCTATGAGTTTAAATATACGTAAATATAAAAATAAATCATACGTGAACCATATTTATATTTAAAACGGTTAATAAAAAACAAATCTTAATAATTTTTTGCAAATAAAAAAAAATGTTATTTGCAAAACATTTGAGAAATAAATTTAAAACATTTAAACCTAAACATACGATCGAAAGAAATGGTTCCGAACCCGAACTACTTGTACGGTAGTGAAAGAGTGAAAGACTGACTGAAAACCGAAGAAAACGCGCGGCCGGCGCCGAGCTTGTGTGATGATAAGACGAGACATCTGGCAACCAGTTATGTTAGGGTTGGATTTCGATTTCGGTCCTACAAATAGTTCTTTCGCGAACTAGTTCACTGAACTAGTTCATTTTTGTGAAATAGTTCTCTTGAACTAGTTCGTCTAAAAGAACTAATAAGCACACCTCTAATTAGAATAACAGCTGAAGTAGCAACGCCGCATAGATTATTCTTATTTCTCCTTAACCAAAGGTATCCGTAATTTCCCCAAAACGTGCCAAAGTAATTTTTAAGGATACAGTATTCACCTTGTCTTTTAGAGTCACCATAGCCAACTAGTACTAGGGTTATTACTAAATCATCCAATGTATTCTCACAAGTTGGATCATCCAGTACACCTGAAATAAAGCAAGAATTACTTGCCGTGTACATCTTTTAATAAAACTTAAAATCTACTTACATTTTTAAACCACTCTTCAATGACTACACTAACCCAACAATCCTATAAACACACATATTCACAACATCAAACATTAAACAGTGAACACCACACACACTCCTTAAGAGTCGAATTAAAATCACAAGACAGAGAAAGAGTGGTTTTCTGTGGTTTCCCAATCTCATTGCACAACGATACCTGATCCTAGGTAAGGACATAGCCACATCTATCCTCCACGCGTTTAAAACCAAACAAAACAAGAGGCCAACACTCTGACAAGGACCGTTTTCCCATTGAACTTGTACTTAGTAGCAGGCTTGGTCCATACGGCATCCAAAAAGGTGACACAATTCTTCTGACACTCCGGCCTTACAGCTACTACCACGCTCTGTCTTGGAGAGCGGCAACATGAAATTGAAGTTTTAAACCAACAAATTGGTCACATCCTTGAAGAGGCGCATAAGCCTAACCAAGGTAAAAAGTCTGGATCGAGATACTTCGGGAAACAAGTTTTATAAAATTGTAACATGTAGTGTGCTTGATTATTATTTTTTGTACGTATAAAATTGACTAAGGAAATTGCCCTTTGTCTTACCCAAATAAAGTGTCTGCGTGTACATTAAATTTTTTTGCCTTATTTTATATCTTGACTAAAATCATAAACGCCACTTATTTTTATTTATATCTATCATTCTAAAATTAACTTTATTTGGCTCTCCTGTAAAGTTTAAAAACTAGCGCTTCAAGTGTTGTGCTTTTCCACCGTCGATATTAGGTGTCGAATTAGATATTTACAAATATGGCGAATGCTACATCCACCATAAATTAAACTTACAATTTGATAGACAATAACTATTTTAATAGTTGCGACGTATATTTTGAAAAAATAAACAACAAGCAATTTAAAGTTGCTATAAAGACCTCATTAAGTCTTTTTAACAATTTGAAATGCATATTAAAATAGGCATTTGCCGGGAAATTTACATATTACGCTTGATAAACGGCGAAACTTTCGCAGCCGCGTTGCTTTTCTGTTAACGTGCAAAATGTGATGAGCTAAAATGGTTTGAAATTAACTTAGAAACTTGCTCGATGCCCTTTGTGACTTGACTTTCATTTGTAAATAATAGAGCGTATAATATTTTATGCATTACGGCTTCTTTAAGGGTGTCGTCTTGAGATCTTGCGTCTTATTTTGTTACATACGGCTTACTTTAGCCCATTTACGCCCATTTTTTTTAAATTTCTTTAACTGTCTTATTATTTTTGAGATATTATACCTACAGGGTGTGACGCAACAAGTTTTAATTAAAACTATAACTAAAATAACGGTATCTCCTTTAACAACAAGGTAAGTAATGCGAAATATTGTAACCAATAAACAACAACTACGTGCCCGTTAACCCAATGTGTCTCATTGATATTTCATACAGGGTGTTTTAAACTTAACTGAGAACATGCACAATTTAAATCATTTATAAGTTGCTTATTTTAAATAAAACACCCTGTATTTTATTACATTTTCCACTATATTCTAACCCTTTACAGGCAAGATCGTAAAAATTATCTGTTGAGGTTGATATATTTTTTTTTTCAAGTAAATATAGGCTAAAGTATCTTATAGGTATATCACACGAAGAGGTATATCACACGAAGACCACAGGGCCTCCCGGGTCGTCAACCAGCAAAATCCCTGTGAAGTACTAAATACCACTCCAAAAAAAAAATAGAAAAACACCCAAGAGAGTATTAAAAATTGGTACATGGAATGTTAGGAGTATGTATGATCCAGGCAAAATGCATAATATAATACAAGAAATGCAAAGATTAAATGTCGACATTCTAGGCATTAGTAAAGCAAGGTGGCCAAATTCTGGCAGTTTTTCGACAACAAATGGCATGGTATATTACTCCGGAAACAGTAGTACCCAACACAGACACGGCGTAGCAGTTTTCGTATCTAAGTCTATGATGCAATCGGTCATTAATTTTACTCCAGTATCAGATCGGCTCTTATTTCTTCAATTACAAACAAACACAAGTAAACTAAATATCATACAGATCTATGCACCTACTGCAGATAAATCCGAGGACGAAATTGAACAATTCTACGAAGAAATCAATCAAATATTAAAATCGACGAAACCACGAGACATTACCGTAATTCTAGGTGATTTTAACTCAAAAATTGGTAAAGGAAAAAGTGGAAAACATGTAGGAGAATACGGACTCGGTAAAAGAAATGAACAAGGTGACAGATTACTTCAATTCTGCCAGGAGAATAACATAATTGCATCTAATATATTCTTCAACTTACCAAAGAGAAGACTTTATACGTGGAAATCACCCCAGGATAATGGCGAAAGAATAATTCGAAACCAGATTGATTTTTTACTGATAAACGAACGATACAGAAACTCCTTAAAATTCGTTAAAGCTTACCCAGGCGCAGATGTCTTTTCAGACCATAACCCTCTAATAGCGCAAATGAGTATTCAACTAAAAAGATTGGAGCAGAAAAGAAGAGCAAATCAGATAGACGTCAGTCATTTATGTAACCTGGAGGTAAAGGAGAAATTGCAAAAATGTATTAATAATAATTTCAAAATACTTTATGAAAAGGAAACATCTCAGACAACGAACAACATAGATAAAAAATGGCAAAACGTAAAAATGGCGATAACAGGTCCTGTGAAGAAAATTCTGACTAAAGAAAAACCAAAAATAAAGCAAAGGTGGATGACTGATAAGATCCCTCTTCTCATGGACAATCGGAGAATAATGAAAGGAAAAAACGAACAAAGGTATAAACAAATACAGAAAGAAATCAAAATAGAACAGATTTTTTACACAGCTAACACCTCTTCTTGCCTTTTATATTTACCCAAACTGGAGAATGTTTATCACAATTAAAACATACATCAGCAACTAGATGAACCGCTCTTTTTCCAACATCAGATGAACTAGTTTTACTAGAAGAACCAGGTTTACCATTTTGAGCTGATAATGGTCGACCTATATTTTGTTTTTCTTTGAAAGAAACAAGGCCAGATGCTATCTCTTTACGAAATTGTGGAAGAGATAAAATCCTCTCCTCTTTGGAATGGTCACTAAAATTATTAGCCTTTTTGGCACATCATAATATTTCTGCTTTTAACTCATATGTGATATCGACCCATAACGCCATCCATCAAATTGACTCCAACCCTATGAGCATTATGTTCGCGTATAATTTGTAGACAATCTACTTCGATGTGTTTATTTTGCTTCCTGTCATACCAAGGTACTTTTGCTTTTTGTTGATTTGAAGTGGTTCTTATAAAAGGTTAAGTATATGTCGATGCCTGGCGGACACAATATTGTTATCCTTCCATAATAGCTTACGTCAATCCCATAACTTAAGGTCATGTATTCTATGGAAAACCCTTTACTTTATTTATTTACTTTACTCTCAGTCGGCAGTTTATACGCTGGTATACGATTAGAACAACAAAAAATTAAAGCATGCATGTGTCATTTTGAATAATAAAAACTACGGAAAATTTAATTACCTCTTGCTGTGCCCAAACTATAAGTTGCATGTAAATATACCAAAAAAGGAAGTGAAGTATAAAAGTTGTCAAAATACAAGATGCACGAAATTAGGAATCGTTTGTGATAAATAAACCACAACATTTGATGTTGTTTCTAGATCTGTTGTACCAAGCAGGACTAATAAAGACAAACAATGTTTCGTTTTTGTAAAGCACATCTGTTTATCAACACAAAGTCTAGCCGTTTTGGAAATGGAATCCAATCTATTATTCAGTTTGTTATCTAGCTTACAAATCCGAAATAATAAATCATATCCTGGTTCACCTTTCTTCTTTCGTTGTGATTAATGTTGAAATGATAGATACTTCTTGATGGAAATCAATCGTTTTGGTTGGAATTGCCGCAAAAGTATTATCCCCAATAACTATCTATGTCGGAATAGCGATATATAGACATGTATAACGTTATACCAATATAATGTCTTATTTCGTCTGCAATTGTGCTGCATGTTGTGTTTATATTTTTTTTGTAAATCACAACGGTTTGGCCCTTCAGCAATCAGTTTAATAATGTCGTCGTTAGAAAAATAAAGAAATAATTGCATCGGTGTTTGAAGCTATTTCATTGTCCTAGGAAGGGACGAATCGCTACGAAAAGCCACCTAATATACATGTAAACGCATTGAGCAATTACGTCACGTGAATTTGGATAGCTCTTTCGAGTTTTTTTATATTATATTCAAAGCTGTGATAAATAAGACAGTATAGCTAACTATGTTTTATATGTTTTATATGTTTTATATGTTTTATATGTTTTATATGTTTTATATGTTTTATATGTTTTATATGTTTTATATGTTTTATATAATCTTACCTACTTCAGTAAAGTCACTATCATTTGGTTGAATTAATGGCCCAGTAGTTTAAGAGTTGGCAATAAAGATCGAGCTCTTTTGGCTAGTTTAAAACATGCATGGTAGAAGTAAATGTAGATGGTTCTTGTACTTCAAATGTTTCGGTGGCTATATGATTCAATACTAATGTTAAAGAATGTGTTGGTTGATCAACTTTGCTAATATCCAGTGAAAAATTTATATCATTTACAAATGCATCAGCTTTAAGCATTATCGTTACCACTATAAATGATACCGTCCCTTTTAACAGAATCAATAAATTCGAATAATTGTTCATCTGACAATACTTCTAAATTAGTTTTATTCTTATGGTTGCTTTTTAGACGATACATCTATGAGACAAAAGAAAAGTATTAGAACAATAGGGAAATAAACGTGTTTCTGCGCACAAAAAGATAACAAAATTTCAAACTGAAGGGGATATTAAATTACTGAAATATGAAATATATTGTATTTAACATAAAATTATCAAGTTGATCATTTTGATCTAAATGTGTCTTTTGATGATTTAAAAATAATGTTTATAAAGAAACAACTTTTATTGTTACTGTATGGGATGATAGCACTTAAGACGATAAGATCGTAATCGCGATGCCAGAAAGCGTTTAGTTGTATAAAATAACGTTAAGTAATTTTTTTAAAGTTAAACGTCGCGTCGTTACTGTGGCAGCAAAAAACATTTAGTGTAAGTTTTATAAGCTAAAATGTAAAGACCATCTTAAGTCGGTCTGGCCTGTAAGCCAATTTATTTATATTCTGTATACATAAATTCAACCACTTTTGAGATATTCCATTATCTAAGTTAAATCATAACAACACAATTATTTCAATATTAGTAAAGGGTAGGCCATGGCTGTTAAAAATTTGATAGAACGTTAATTTAATATACAGTATTTCTCGGACAGTTTTCTTTATCAGCTTTTATATCATAGTAAATAATGTCAAATCTACTAATGGTAATTTTTTAAATCTTTTTATTAAACTTTAAAAGCAACTTTAAATGCAACTGGTGATATTGTAAGAAGATTGCTTAAAAAATTAGTTTGTCTAATTTAACACAAAAATTATAAAAAATAAAACACTAATGGACAATAACGTAAACGGAACTAATATTTTGGGTTGCATTACAGCTTCTCCAAATGCCTTTCTTTAGAGATTATGATATCGTACTTGGCAGACGAGAACAATTCATCGTATTTAAAAGAAAACCCAAATAGAAACTATTTTTATACCATTTGATGCAAAACTTACATCTATGTGATGTTCCTTGAAGGGTGTAATTGTGAATGGTTTTAATGAAGACCCAAGAGGATGAAAACTTCATAAGAAAATTTATATGATCTCATGATGCAAAATTTAGCAAAAATCGATTATTTATTTGAAATAATTATTCTAAAAATTCAGATGTTAGTAAGTAACGTTATTTACAATATGGTTGGAGTTTTTTGTACAGTAAGAGTAAATAAAATTTTCGCATTAAAATTTTACGATGGAAATTTTTATGGTAAAAGATATTGCCACCTTTAGAAGCAACCATACAACCGGCATTACACAATTTGAGAAATGAAGTGCTTCAGCTTGGTTTCAGTAAGATGAAGCCCCTTCCGTGCCTTTGGAAGTGTTTGTTAACATCTTTACACAACACGTTTGATAATAGATATATTACCAATCGAAGTACATTTCGTTGGCCAGGTCGCTGTCCTGACTTGGTTCCTTTAGATTTTGGCATTTGGAAGTCCAGTAAAAATCAGGTGTTTTTTAAACCTGTTACAACAAGGAAAGGTATAATGCAGAGAGTCTTACTTGCTTTTAGTTCTGTAATACCCGACTATATTTACAGAAATACAACACAAAAAGTAATAAAATGGATGCATACATATTATTAATTAAAAGTAGGCGGTGCTAATTTTGAACACTTAGGATAAAGCTTTATTTATTTGATATTAAATTTAGTTTTTCTAATTTGTTAGTTATCTAATTGAATAATACAAAATTTTAGCATTCCAAAAAAGATAAAAGAAAGTTTATCACTTTTATCCTTAGTTTTTCCCCTTAAACCCCAGTCGTTTTGGGGTAAAAACGCAAAATCGATTTCTTTTACAACAAATTCTTGCATTTATTTAGCAAAGCCGAAATTAAAGAAGATGCTTTGTTAATTACTATCGCTAGAGCAAATTAATGTTGATAGGCCAAGTCAATATAACAATTTCAATATTTTTACTTATTTTTCAATAATTTTATTTCAACAGACGCCTGTAACTGACGACATGTTAGATTATAATACACTTCTTAATCTTTGTCTACAAAATCTTTATTAGTATTAATATTTATGCCTATTTATTCCTAAAAATTCCTTACAGCAAAATACGTCAAAGAACTAAAGTGATATTCTGGAGACATCGAGAAACAAAAAGAAGCGTGGGAAGACCCAAAAAGAGATAAATAGACTATATAACAGCTGTAGATAGAAAGCAGTGGGTGAGAATTGCAAAAGATAGAAAAGCGTGGAAGCAATTGGAGAAGGCCTATGTCCAACAATAAATAAATGAAGGCTAGAGAAGAAAAAGATTAATATTTACTTTTAGCGGCTTAATAAACGCTTCATACACTTGATTTCTTTTGTTAGAGTGTCGTCTTCCTGCGGAGAATGGCAAACTTAATGGTTATTTTTGTTTTTGAACTTGTTGATATAAACAAATCAATGGATCTGCAATAATACTAACTTTGTAGACTTTTTAACCAAGAATTTAGGCTTTTACCAACAGATCTACTTCCTTGAAACTCTCCCTGTATTATGACTCTCAAAATATCATATTTTGGTCCCCTCATCACGTGGCTGAGGTATTCCAGTGTTCTTGTTTGCATAGTGGTCATTAGTTTTGTCTCTTTACAGTACTTTCTGGTACTTCTTAATTTGTCATCTAGTGTGGCTCAAATAAAAAAATCTGCGAGTTCAATAAATTGGTTCGTATTTCAATAGGACTTCCATGTTCTGCAAACCATTTATTTGCAATAGAACTGATACCGCACATCGCTAAATTATTGTTGTCGGTACTAAATTTAAAAGTAAACACCTTCGCTACCACTACGGCATCACAGCAAACTTTCTGGGAATGTGATGCCAGTCATGCACCTCGGACAGGCAGATACGTTACTGCTGTGTAAAGCCCCATATGCTTTTCAATGCCGTGAAATGCTTATGGAACATAATATGTACACTGGCTGTAAGAACAAAACATGCATTTGGCCTCTAGAATTGAGAGCTACATGTGGCTTCACATGGCTATTAAACAATATAAAAATAAAACAGCTTTGTTACGCATATTATTATTTATAGAAATAAAAACTTATGCAAAGAAACACACATTTATTATTTTTTATTAAAAATTGTACTACAAAGTTAAAAAAGGAATATTAATAATAAAAAATACAATAAATTTTAGCGAAATAATATACATTTATTTAGTACACTAATGAACTACAAAGAAACGAGATAAGCAATAACTTTTTTGACAAATATTGCATCTAAATCTTGTTAATGGCGAATTTTTTTGGGCTTCTGTTTGATCACCAGTTCCACTCAGTATGCATCTTTCATTTCAATCAATATCTTCTAACATATGCTGCGGCCATGGAGGTTTATTACGACGATAATGCTCCGTATTTTGTATTTAAAGTAATTCCAACGTAAAAAGTTCCTTTAACCCGTAACTGCTACCGACAAAAAGTTATCTCGCAGCTGCTATTGACGGGTTTAAAATTCTGAAATAAAGAAAAAACATTAGCTAATACATTTATTTTAAGTCATAAACACTTTTTTATATAACGGTAAACTAATTTAATGTAAAATAAATTCCTATTTACAATTTGGGCATATTTTTAGAGCACATTGTAAACATATAGGTAATTTGCACACAAAACAGTATGTATTTGTTTTCCGGTATTTTTTTCCGGGACAAATTGCGCATCTCTTTCTTTTAGATATATTCTGTATTGGCAATGGTGCAGGTGTGTCATCTATATCTACTCCAAGGATATTCGCTGCGAGACATCGAAGTTTTCGGGGTATATTTACGTTGTAAAGTCTTTTCTTCATATGTGGCGTGTACAGTGCAATGCCTAGTTCTTTTAAAAAACTGTAACGGGATATTTCTTTTCCTCGGGAAAACTGATATATTATTCGGCTGTTTACACCAGACACATTTAAAATACAGTGAAAAATTGCCATAGGCCATCGACAGGTCCTTCGAGAAGTGGAATATGTTGCACATTTTTCGTCCAAAGCATCTATACCTGCTTTGGATTGGTTATAAAACATAATTATTTCGGGTTTCCCAGTGCTCTGATCAACAGTACTGTCGTGATGCATTGATGATATTAAAACAACAGATTTTCCCTTTTTTGGGACATATGATACCAGAGTATTGTCTGATGTAAATCCGAACTCTGAAGAACTAGCAGGTCTCTTTCTGTTGGCCATAAATTCTGGAGGAATCATTCTTTTATTTTTCTTCACTGTACCTACATATGTAATTCCTCGTTTTCGTAACTCGTTGGTTAATTCCATTGATGTGTACCAGTTATCTCCAGTGTAATTACGGTTGGAATTTTCAATATATTTTATCATTCGAAGAACAACCTCAGTTGGATGTGAAAATAGCGATTTTTGTTTCTGTTGGAGAATTTTTCCTATATAGACCTCCGCGTTATACATGTAGTGTGTTCGGGAATCGGCTAAGATCTGCACTTTTATACCATATTTCGCAGGTTTATTAGGTATGTACATTCTAAATGCACACCTTCCCCTGAATGGTACCAGCATTTCATCTACTGTTACGTGAGGACCTGGAACATAGTTCTGTTGGGAGTTTTTTACAAAAGTTTTAAATAGGTTGGATATAGCTGCCAATTTATTAGTTTTCACTCTTTCAGACCTTGTAAGATGATTGTCGAATTTTAAACAGCTTATCAAAAATAAGAATCGAGCAAGTGACATCGAACATCTAAACAAATCCCTCCCTGTACCATCTGTTGCCCATAATGATTTTAAATCTTCATGGTTAGACTTAAATATACCTTGCATAAATAAAAGTCCAATAAAAGCTTCTATCTCAATTTTATCTGCTCTTTCAATGAAAGTTGGGGCAAATTTTGAGAGAGAGTTTTTACGTCGTTTGAATGTAGCGTAATTTGAGGATACTATGTCAATTCTTGTGTTGGTATGTTCAACAATATTTTCTAACATGTCATCAGTTATTAATAATTTCCAAGCTTCTTTAGGACACAGTGGTGGATTCTGACGGGTAGAACCTTTCAGTCCTGGTAAAACTCTTATAATGTTATGAGATTTTACTTTGGACCTTTTTGGCGATTGTTTTGCCCATTTTGTAGAATCTTTTCCATACCAAGCTAATCTTGAAATGTTCAAAGTAGCTGTTTTGTTACTTGAAGCGTTATTCGTGGCATCATCTCTGTCTAAGGTGTTTTCATGCAATAGTTCAACCTCAAATTCACTATCAGAGTCGTGTTCAGTGTAAATTTCATTGTCTATTTCATCGCTGTCACTTTCACTTGAATAGTTAAATAATTTGTGTGCAGCTTGCTCCTTATTTTCTACTTCTTGGAGAGTATCTGTCGTTTCATCGGCATCTTCCAAATCTTTCCAAAACTCTTCACTGTTTAGAATGTCTTCCATCTCAGACACAGTTAAATGCTTACTTGAAGAAGCCATTTTATCTAAAACAAAAAATGTGTATTAAGCAAATGATATAAATATTTAAATTATTCAAGCCGTTAACATAATAAGATATATATATATATATATATATATATATATATATATATATATATATATATATATATATATATATATATATATATATATATATAATAATACTAAAAATAGGTACATACCTTTATAACCAAAAAATATTATGTTACTTAAATACTATAGACGGGTCACCGTGACCCAACTACGTAATTATTTCGAATTTGACACTATCAACAAAACTGCTCACTTTGCCTTTTTGTAAAATACTAACTGGCTAGAGAATAGGTGGACAGACAGCTCCCCCACTATCAAACTTAAATGGGTAGGGCGGTTTAAAACTATTGATGGGTCACGCTGACCCTGTCGGTAGCAGTTACGGGTTAATCTAGTAATGGTCATCTTGTCATTTATAACCTGCTAATGTAGTATAAAAGCATTGACTAAAGATGTTCCAAAAAGAAGTTCGACAGCTAATTTCCTATACCACTTTACGCCTCGTCTTAAAGAAGTAGCTTAAGCTTTCATCTGATTAGATAGGTCAATAAAAGGTTTATGATTATTGTAATCAACAACAGTGGACGGTTTTTTCGTTTGCTTGCGCCCATAAGTAACTTGTAGAAGCTCTGAAGTATGTTTTAAAGTATGTCAAAACATCATGTTCGTCCTTCCATTTTTGAATTACTATTCTAGTATTACTTTTAGCAGCTACTGTCTCATCTTTTTTAAGTTGCTTTTGTATAATATCTTTTGGATTAAATTTTCGATTAGCTCTCAGTGTTCCCACCAGATGAGTTTCTTTTTCTAATAATGAATAAGCTAAAGAAATACTGGTGAAGTAATTGTCGGTATAAATAGTGCGTCCTTTGTTCAATAAATATTTTGCGAATGTAAGAACTGTATTTTTAGAAGGCGACTGAACTTCTACTTTGTGTTGTCCACAATAAACTGTTAAGTTGTATGTATAACTCTTTTCAACACAAACTTTATACAGTTTGATGCGGAACTTGTGTCTCTTATTTTTAATAAATTGCTTGAAATTTAAACTTCCTTTAAAAGTGACTATAAACAGTTTCGTCGATACACAAAGACTCTTTTGGAGTGTAATAGTTTTTGAAAATTTTTTAGAAGTTCATTCATGAGAGGTGATATTTTTTGGTCTAATGTATTTTGAGACTAATAACACTCCAGTGTAAAACACTAAACTAAACCCATCCAAAAGAGAATACCAATAATTTTTCTCATCTTGCCTGCGTCTCTATTATGCCAATTTAAAATTCTTACTTTTGGTGCGTTTTCCTTCTCTTTAGATTGGGAAGCATATATCTATTACTTTTAATGACCATTAAATTTATAATTTCGTTCAAGAAGAATAAAGTGTAAAAATCATATGGGGTTTTGTTGTAATAATCCCCATATAAATGAATATCAATACCCTACGTTGGCTCTGTAAAAACAAACTGTTTCAAATTTCGACCTGCCACAATATCAAAAACCAGATATCAAACAGGCCCCTTATTTTCTCGTCTTCGATTTCTAAATCATTTCTGTCCAACTTTTAGCCGATTTATTTCTAGAAATTTCTTTCTCTGATGATTCACTACTGCCATCGGAAATATATTCATCAGAAGAACAATTATCTTCAAATATTTCATGCTCATTTTCATCAGAGAGGACCTCCTATAATACAACAATATTAGAATACTTTTCCCACTTATACAATATTGTGAATTTATTACCTGCCATAAAGCTTCCAATCGGTTTAGCTCCTTCTCGTAGCTCATATTTACTTGATACAGTAAACCAACGATATTGCACTGATAAGAATATATTTACTACTGACAAATTTATTGCAACTAACGAAGTATACAGTTGTCCCTCCGATTTCGTTTACATGTCTAATTATTCGACCTTGTACCGTTAAAACATTAAGTAGCCGTATTGGCTTCACGCGGCCATTAGCACTACATCTTTGTTTTATGGCTGCGAGCAGCACATGTGTCGTCTCTTCAAAGTATGTAAAAAACGTACGATTTACTGAATAATATTACCAAAACTTAAAAGTGTTTATAATTTATATCGAATTGTGCACAATAGACGTAATTGCCAGAGGGATCATTTTTTTAAATACTATTGTGGCAGCCAAAGTGTTAAAACGTTTAGTGGTGAGCAAATTATATAGAAATACATGAATAAAAAATGAAAACATAAACTGATATGGCTAAAGTATTTTAATCATTTATTATTTTTTTAAGATAAGTCTGTACATCTAATTTTAATAAAATAATTTATAATGGGTGTCCCGATTTTTCGAGAGTCAATTAGTATATTTTTGTAGAAAATTACAGAAATATACTGTCAAAAAATCAAAAAATTCTCAAAACTACAAACAAATAAACAATATTAAATTAAAGATTACTCTATTATTACAATCTCGAAAAGTAAATTAATGTATAGATATTTTTTATCGTATCAGTTTATCTAAACTTACATTGGCACGTGTATTTAGTCGGTAGCGTAATTTACAATAACAAACCTCTTGAAATTTAATCCTAATTATTAGTTACTTTATTCTATTTAAAATGTATAAAATCTTTATTTAAGGATTTAGTGATAAACACTATTTTATGTGATAAAGTAGTGATAATAATTAAGATAAAACTTAATAAGATTAAGGGAATAAAAGATATTTTTATAATTTGTTTAAAAATTGTTATAAATAAATAGGTGGCCATGGAAAATTTTTGGTAAACTTTTAAACATAGCATATAAGCATCGACCATTTTCGACAAAAGCCACCTGACTAATAACAGAAAGACTAAAACTCGTTTTCTACACCCCTTGGTCGAATATTTCGCGAAATGAACATCAGATCAAAAAACTGAAAACCTTATGACCAGATTTTAATTGCTTCTGCAAAACCAAGTAACTTTTATTCGATATATTTTTTTGAATTAATCGCAATAATCGAAAAATATCGATTCATCCTTATACCCTAAGAAAATTATTATGGAAATAGTTTATTCTTGAGAAATGCAATTCTAAATGAAAAACTGAAAAAACCGTGTGAATTTGTTTTAATCTATTAAATAACAACACACATGACCCCCACGATACACCCTGGGATTGGGGACGATGGCAACTTCTTTAATAAATACCCCATTATTTATTTCAGATTCCGATTTTACTCAACATTCTTAAAAAATTCTTTTCAGTAACAGAAAAATTACTTTGCAAACTTATGATCTGTATATGACTGTCTGTGATTACAGCGCCATTTATTGTAAATCGGAAAAATGATTCAGATAAAACTTTACGTAGAATCTGCAATAAAAAAATGTTGTTTGGCGTTTAACATTTTAAAGTTGTCCTCCGATCCACCCCCGGTGGGTGGGAGTGTAGGACCGGGTTTCGTACCATTCGACATAATTTTGAAAAATATTAAAAACGTGTTTTTCGTTTATTATTTAAAAGTGTATTTCCCAAGACGTGTCTATAATTTTCCTGACGTATCAGGATAAATCATTTTTCCAATTTTAGCGCCTTTTAACAAAAGTTACCAATTTTTTTTAAACGAATTCAAGTCTGCAATAAAAAATGAGAATTCTTATTAAAGATTTTAAAGTTGGCTATTCGCGCTCTGAGGAGTGTGGTTGGGGGGTCGAGTTTGGTGTCATTCGTTAGATTTAAAAAAAAAATTAAAGACCTATTTTCCAGTTTTTCGATACGATGTTCACTTCGCAAAATATTCTACCGCCCCGCTTCTTCTTGTATAAATATTATATAAGAAGAGTATATAAATATTACATCCTTTTTATTTACCTTTAATAGAAACATATTTAATATTCTTACTGAATATAAAATAGAGGAAATTAAATTATTTACTTTTCAAGTGATTGAAATTAAATTTTAAAGCCACTGTTTGAACTCCACTGATCATCATTTAATTACTTATCGGTCTTCATATATGGTTTCACCTTTATTAAAATTATAGTTGGCAACGCTGTAGCGGTTATATTTGCCTACCACATTGGGTATCGTTTATAGGATGGTGAAACTGGGGACAGAAATTACTGGGCTGTAGATATGGTAAGCAAACAAACCGGAAGGTTTGCGAACGGCTACTCTTGGTTTAATTGGAGAGTTGGGTCGTAAGTAAGTGAATAAACAGGGGGAATACATGAAAGGGGAAACTACAAAGAAATGAATCAAAAATGACTTACATAGATTTCCTGGGCAACGCAATACAAGAAGGTTTCTAAACTATTGAAAAAGGACGCCGTTTACAAAAATCTTCCTGTTGGATAGAAAGATAGGCTTTTCTTTCCTAAAAAGTATAAAAGGGTGAGAATATTTCTAAAGGAAATAATACTTCACATGGTTTAGGGAGAAACATCACATATTTATTATTACTTCACCATAAACAGTTTACAACTATTTACAAGAAAAAAAATTTCTACAAAAAGGTTAAATTCATTAAAACTGGGTACCAGGGAAAAGTAAATAAATAAATGAAAACGTAAATATAAGTTAGGAAACCTGATAGTAGACGAAGGCCAAATATGCCAAAGACAGAAAGAATATTTATAAAATTTTTATTATAATTATAACATAAATTATAATAAATTATAATGTTTCTGAACTACAAATAGTAGTAGAAGAAATATCAAATCCCACAGAAATATCGAATCCCAAACAGAAGATATAAAAAGTCAAAAAAGCCCCGGGGAGAGCGGCATTTTAACAGAGAACTTAAAATATGGAGAAGAGGCTTTACGAAAACAACTTCTAGAGTTAATAGTAGAAGTTTGGGATGCGGAAGAAATGTCCCAAGACTCCAACAAGACCATTTTAATGCCTTTTCACAAAAAGGGACACAACTGCATGCTCAGAGAGAAAATTAATTATAGAGGAATATCCTTATCAAAACCGACTGGAAATATATGTGAGAAAAATTTTAACAAAAACCAGGCAGTATTTTTCAACATAAGGTCAACAACAGTTTAATTTTTGTTTTAAAACAAATTCTGATTAATTGCTATAAATATAACATTTCAGCACAAGTACTTTTCATTGATTACAAGGCCGCCTTTCGATACAATAAACAAAACAAATTAATAGAAACTCAAAAAAATTTCAAGCACTAGAAAAAAACGTATTCGCCAAGGAGACCCATTGTCTACCTTGCTATTCAAGTGGAATAAATAGTTCGGGTGTTTTTTTTCTTCAAAACGCAACAATAGCTTAGTGTAGGCCAATGATTAGGTTCTCATTGCAAGAAATGAAAAAAAATGGCAAGTATAGTAAAAAGTCTGATTCGGGAAAGATTTTAAATCCAAGTAAATGGAAACTTTTGGCTTAAACGGAATACACACCAGGTACTTCTTTAAATTAGAGGTGGTAGAGAATCAGTTGTAGACATCGAGAAGGTCGATAAATATATGTATGTAATTAGATACCCTTATTAACCATATAAGCCAGGAAGAGACTAAAATCAACCTATGATTATGATTAACCAAGAGCGATAAGTGTGCTGTGGCCATAAACAAAATAATTAAGGCCAAAGATGTATCTCATAATACAAAAATTACAATATACAAAACTATAATTCAACCACCAATGCTGTACGCTGCCGAGACATGGACTATGAACAAAACCCTACAGAACATATTGGAAGAAAAGATACTTAGCGAAATGTTTAACGGAAAATTAGTAGAGGAAAAATAGAGAAGACGAGCAAATATAGAAGTGAATCGATTTTGTGCTAACTCTTAAATAACGAAAGAAGTAGAAAAACGTAGACTAGAATAGCTGGGACATCTCTAATGAATGCAAGGTAATAGACAAGTCAAGAATATTGGTTGGAGATTACCTAAGGGCAAAAAATAAAGAGGAAGACTAAGAAAGAAATAAAGAGATAAAGTAATAAAAGATGCCAGAGAGATGGAAATCAGAAATTATAAGCTGATAGCTAAGGGCAGAAAACGATGGAAATTATCCATCCAGCAATGTCCCTAAAAGGCCTATTACCGCTATACATATATATTTATACAAACAATTTTTTTAATAAATCATCCCAGTATTCGTAGTTGATTTAAGAGTATTTAAAATTTCTCTAAATTAACTATGTTACTACTTACTCTTCTTCTAAAAAATTATGTAGTAATAAAATAAGCAATAATATAATCTTTTTATATTTATTTACAGGTATAACCATTTGGATGATAGTTACACGAACTATGTTTTTTATTTCCAGTAATAGACACCTCATTCCAGTTAAAATTTGAGCATGAACCAGACCCACAGAGGATATATACCGGCATTGAACTTGACCCAGTCATCGTACCTTGCACATTATGCAAATTTAAGTTTTTAATCTGAATATTATTTCCGGCATGACCAGTGCTACCTCCGTCTTGGTAATCTTGTTGAACATTTACACCATAGTAAGAGATACTCGATAAATGGATGTTATTGTAGGTGACATCGGAAATATATCCAGTTGTTCCATCACGATGAGTTTTGACATGGATGCCGTTTCTCGAATGTGTCACTGAACAATCGGTAAATGTAACGTTGCTGACAACGTTTACTGACGGATCTATTTTATTCATCCCCACTGATAAGCTTAACCCGTGACCTCCTGAGCAGTTGAGATTGGATATGTGAAGGTTTTTGCCGTAGTTAACAGCAACGCAGTCATCTTGGTTTTTTACTACACTGTTTTCAATTATAATGTTTTCAACACTTGACATATCGAAACCGTCGGTGTTGTGGCCTAAGGCGTTTTTGTCGCCTGCTGAGCAATCTATGTTCCAGCCTCTTATCGTCATATCTTTAGAACCTATAACACAAATAAACATAACATATTTTAAGAACGAAGCGTTTAGTCAGTATGTTAAAATTTATGTATAGAGCATTAAACAATAGATTTTAGTAAAGAATTGATCTTTTAACATGGATATCTTTATTTTTCTAACTTCTATTTAAATTGGTTTGGTTTTAGTCTTTTACAACCATTTGTCTATAGAAAAGAGGACTAGAAAGAAGTTCTTTAGTCTGTCTGGTCCTCTTTTCTATTTTGCTTTAAACAACAAGCTGTAACAAGTCTTTTTTGTTAGCTTCTTCTTCAAGTGCCCTGTCCGTTGCGAACGTTGGCTATCAACGTAGCAATTCTGATCTTGTTTGCGGCGCGTCTGAATAGTTTGACCGATGTGAGCCCGAACCACTTCCGCAGATTTTGGAACCACGAGTGTCTTCTCCTGCCTGGCCCTCGCTTACTGTCTACTTTCCCCTGGACAACTAGTTGCAGTAAACAGTACTTATCGTAATCCACAAGGAAAATAATTCCTGCAGCTGGCTGTATACCACGTATAACAAAAAGAGGTTAGTCTTTGTATGTGGGTATATTTTATTTTATAAAAACCCTTAAAAGGGCAACATTAAAAGCACGAACGTTTTCGGAACAACTGTTCCATCATCAGGTTAAAATACAGGTTACCATGCCTGAGCCACCAAAATATTTGGGTAAAAACCCTTTAAAATGTAATGTGTTACCAAAGATTGTACATTATGTTAATAATATTATATGATGTTTAATATTTTTAAAATATTTTTTTTCTTTTTTTTTTTTTTTTTTTCTTTTAGTACTTATCGTGTCTCAATATGTGGCCTGGATATTCAAGATTTCTTTGTTTGATTGTGCTCACGATTTCTTTCTCCTTTCCGATTCTTCGGAGTACCTCTATGTTGGTGACATATTCAGTCCAGGATATACGAAGAATTCGTCGGTACACCCACATTTCGAATGCTTCTAGTTTTCTCGTGAGCGTCTCTGTCAGCGTCCAGGCCTCAATACCATATAGTAAGATCGGAAAAATGTAGCATTTAACTAGACGTAGTTTTAGAGGAAGAGACGAACCCTTGCTTATTAGGAGCTTTTTCATATTGTTAAATGCTGCTCTAGCTCGTTCTATTCTCACCTTAATTTCTGTGGCCTGTTCCCATTTTGTATTTACGTTGGTGCCAAGGTACACATAAGATTCTACATGGTCAATTAGTATGTTACTTATCCGTAATTGTCGAGCAGGTTGTTGCTTTTTGCTTATCACCATCCACTTTGTCTTCTTGAAGTTGAGCCTCAGGCCGTATTCCTCACTAACTGAATAAACTCTTTCCATTACCTGTTGTATTTCGTCTATGGCACTGGTTTATTTTTATGCCCTCATTTGCATTTTTCATACATTTGTTAAATGTTTTCTCGGAATAAATATTGAATATGAGTGGGGATAAGATACACCCCTAACGGACACCTCTTTTGATCTGCACCCTTCGTTGCCAATTTTTGCTCTTGCTGTTTGACCCCAGTATAGGTTTGCCCCAATTCGAATGTCCTTGTCGTCAATACCTGTCTTTCGCAGAATATCCATCAATTGTTCATGATTGACATTGTCAAATGCTTTTCTAAAATCCACAAAGCACAAATATACATCCTTATCAACGTCTCTACACCGCTGTATAAGCACCTGAAGAGCGAAAACTGCTTCTCTAGTTTTGTTAGCCCTTCTCTCTATTCGGATTGCCGAATATAGGCCTCTCCTAATTCTCTCCATTCATCTCTGTTGTTTGTAAGACGTTTCCACATTGGTCCTGCAGTTCTTGTAATATCGTCTCTCCAGCGCATTTGCGGTCTCCTTCGTGGTCTTTTGGCTTCATATCGTCGCCAATTCCCGATTTCTTTATTCCACCGGCCAGCATAACATGACACGACACAAGTCATAACTTTGCTTATTTTTTATAATACGGCCGAGTTTTTCTAATTTGCGCTCTTTGATTCTACGAACTATCTTAAATTTCTTCTAGCTAATACATTAATATTACTCTCTTGTTTACCCATAAAACTCTTAATATGTGATTGTAACAGCTCATTTCAAAGGCTTAAAAAGGGCTTTTAAGATTTTTAAAGAAGCGTGAGAAAGCGTTTAAGAATCTATACCGCACAACAGGGTAAACACACAACATTCGAGGGTAGATATTTTGATTCTGATTGGTAAATTATGGCTTCTGTGGATATATTATATCTTTACACATTATGATCTTGCCTTTCCCATGAAGAATTTAATAAGGTTAGTTTACCAAATTTAAAGCATTTGGTATTTCACACTTGCTGAATACATTCTGTTTTGCTTTCTTTGTGTTTAGATCTAGTCCATACTAGTGCGAAATGATACAGAGAAGATATACCTAAAACACTAAAGAAAATTAAAAACAACGAAGTAACAGGATCAGAAAAGATAAAAATGGAACTGCTGATATATGAAGGCGCAAGGATTGTATCTTTTATTTAGAGGAGAGGAGATTACAGATGAGTGGAATTTATCGTACCTGTTTTCCATTTTTAAAAAAGATGACAAAAGTTTACCAAATAAAGATAGAGGGATCATTGTAATGACTTCAGTAACAAGGATCTTTTCCACAGTTAAGGAAGAAAAAATAGAACAACACATGAATCATTATTGCAAAGAACAAGTTAAATTTCAAAAAGCTAGATCATGTCTAGTCAATATATTATACATCATCAGACAAGTCATAGATGGGAACAAAGAGAAAAATATTGAAGATACGATAGATGAAGATTGATGCAATAGCATGAGAAGAACACCACTATAAAAAGCAAAGAGATAAATGCGCACTCAAGAGAAAAGGGTAAATACAACACAACTATATATAACTTTAAAAAGATGATATAGAATATTCAACAATAGAAGACATATAGAAACAATAGACATACCAGTACAAGAGAAAATATTAGATTGACTACTTTTTGCAGATGACCAAGTCATTTTTGCACAAGATAGGAAGGACATCAAATATATAATAAGGAAATATTTTATCCTGTGGTAATGGTAATGTTATAATAAAATATTATAACAAACAATAATTTGTATAGTAAAATAGTTTGTATAATAAAATATTAAAAGTAAATATTATAGAAACCATCGAAAATATCGAAATGTATGACAACATTTAAATATCCACTATGATTTAAATCGAAATTGATGGAAAAATAATAAAGCAGGAAGCAAGGTTTAGATATCTGGGAATATATATATATATATATATATATATATATATATATATATATATATATATATATATAACCAGTTACAAAGATTTTGAAAAAGAAGTACGACACCAAGGCTTAAAAGCAAGTAAAGCGGCAGGATCTCTTAATTACACTATCTGGAAGAACAAACACAAGACAATACACAAAAACAAAAATCTATAAAACAGCAACTAGACCTATATTAACATACACGGCGGACAAGACCTGACACATCTAAAACGAGACAACTACTAGAAACAACAGAGCTGAAAATACTTCGACGAATATCAGGAAAAAGTCTGTTGGATACGGAGAGAAGGGAAAACATAAGAAGAGCATGCAATATAGAAGACATAAATGGATGGGTAACAAAACGGAAACAGGAGTTGAACGAACACATTAGTAGAATGGCAGAGGATAGGATAGTACGAATAGCATGAGATAAGTGACCAAATGGAGCAAAAAGTATTCGCAGACCAAGAAAAAAATGGTGCGATAATTTAAATAATTTAGGAAACTAATATTAAAAAATAAACAGGCTTTAAAGCCTACATACAAAAGGGAAGAAGAAGAAGAAAAATAATGGTAATGAACTATGAACTTTGGTGACTCAAGATAAATATACGTAAGATCCAATATTGTTATATTGGATCGGAGGTTGCAGATTAACAGTTAAGTTTAGAAGAAGAGACTATTAAGGGACGTAGTCACTTAGACACTTTTAAGTCTTTAGGGTCAATGATAAGACGAGATAGTACTTACATAAAATATATACAAATAAAAATAGCCACGAGGGCACTCCATGAAATGATATAAAACAACTATTACTACTATCGGTTCACAGCGTTCTCCGACGCCTTTCGACTCCTAACCGCCATTCTTCTCTATTTAACCATAGGCCTGGAAAAATTTCTTTTTCCTCTAGTTCTTTTTCAATTCCCTCCCTTCAGCTTCTTCTTGGCCTTCCTCTTTTTCTTCTTCCTTGTGGTGTCCACGTCAAAATCTCTTTCGGAATCCTGTCATCTGGCATTCTCTGTTCATGGCCAACAACCAATATAAAATATAAAACAACACTTTAAGCAAATAAAACAAAAAAGGATCTTTCAGGGCATATTGATAAATATTACCATATATGAAGCGGAATTATGGCCAATGAAAACATAAAATCAGAATAACTAAACTTTATGAAAAGATGTCTACATATCACCAGTGAGGATAGAATAAGAAAAGAGGAAATATGGAACAGAATGAAAGCATAAAGCTCAACTGGAAAAATGTTGAAAAACAGAGCCAAATGTTAAAGACAGAAGAAGAAAAAGAAGAAGTAATACCAAAAATATGTTTTGATTGGTTTTACTGTTATTTTCTGTAGATATTCGAAGTTCTTATGTATTTTTTATTGAACTTTTCTATTTTGAATTATTTCTGATTATATTTATTCACTGCTTGCCTCAACATTTCTTATTAATCTGTAATAGAATTATATTTGATCGTGATATAAGAATAACTATTATGTTTTTTATTTACTCGTAAAGCTCCGGTTGTTCTAATATTTTTAGCTTTAATTACCTTTCTTAGTCTTTTTTCATTGCAAGCAAAATATAAATATACATTTTTTATTAAAAGTATATTAATAATTCCATACATACCAGATAGTGAGACACAGTTAATTGGGCAATTTAACAAATGGATTCCTTGAAAGGTGGAGCCCCCGTTAGCATTGATTTTAATAAATCTGGGTTTGCGTGTACCAGAACCTCCTTTACCGTCCCAATAATGAGGACCTTGTCCGTCGAGTACCGATCCCGATGCACCATATACGTGAATACCTTGACCACTTATTGATATTAAAGGACCATCCCATTGTACGCCAGATCCAAATGTAGTTTTACCTTTAAAGGTTAAAGTACTACCTACGATAAATTAGTAACCATTAATTAGTAGAATGCTTTAAAAATCTAAAAAGAATCAGAAAAAATCGCACACAAAACGACGAAAGTTTAAAGTTTAAACAATAAAGTTTTACAATACATTTTGAACGTTCTCCTCCACCAATCATCCCGGTCCAAGGCATGCTCCTCCTCCAAACCTCTCGATTCTATCGCTTCCAATTCCTTCATTCCATGAGTTTCGAGGTCTACTTTTTTTTCTTTTTCAATGGGACTTTCATCTGTGAAGTTTTTCTGGCCAACATTCGTCAAGCATTCTCAATAGGTGTCCCAAACATTTTAAACCTCTTCTTTCTATTCTATCAATGACCGTTTCTGAATTACTTGCAATCCATTGGGGAATCAACCATTTCAAATGTTATTTATATGGAGCACCAACCAGCTAAAAGATTTATACATAGACAACAATCATATATTAGCTATAACCAAAACCCAATCAAAGAAGAAAGCGGAAAGAGCAGAGCACAGGGAGACAGAAGAGAAAATTATATTACAACATAAAACCCACAACCAAACAGTAAGAAAGGTACTAAATAATATGGAGGCGTATAGACTACCAATTTTGTCTTTTGGAGCAAACCGGGTCTCACCAAGACTGAGCATTCGGGTCAAAAACAAAATCAAATGCAGTAAGAGCATGACCACAGGATTTAATCACTTTGATTTAGGTCAATTGTTGGTACAGCTTGATTAGCTAGCGGTAGAGAATGCAATAAGTAAAGCAAAAATATATGTAAATGATATTATTTTTAAATTATGCACAATTGATGAATTTATAAACTAAGGAAATAAGATATTGAAAAATATAGAAATATACATATACGAAGTACCAGAAATCATAGAAGATGACCAATAAAAACTGAGAATAATAGAAGAATACCATAATCACCCGATGTTTGGAGGTCACGTGGGAAATAATAGACTTGTAAAGAAAATAAAAGCGAGATTCAGATGGAAGAACATGGAAAAGGACATACGTAAATATATTAAACATTGCCATACATGCCAAATTAATAAACCAAAAAGATTACATGTCGAAGAATTTGCGATATCGGACACTTCGTCAAAACCATGGGACATAGTGTATATAGACACGATAGGTCCATTCCCTAAAAGTAATGAAGGCAATCGATACTGTATTACAATGCTTTGCGAACTGACGAAATACGCAGTAAGTATCCCAGTACGTAATAAAGAAGCCGAAACCATAGCTCGTGGAATTTTTGATAATTTCATACCAACATACGGACTCATGAAACAGATTAGAACGGATCAAGGCACGGAATAAAAAAATGAAATATTGAATGAATTACCTAAAATGCTAAAGATCACACACAATTTTTCAACGGCATACCACCCTCAGTCAATAGGGAGTTGTGAGAAGCTACATAGGACACTAAATGAATACGTAATATCATTCATAGACGAAAACAAGGAAAATTGGGACGAGTGTTGCAGAATGTTCACATACTGCTACAACACTACCCCTAATGCTTATCACGGCTACACACCTTTTGAATTGTTGTATGGTCGGAAAGTAAATTTACCAGAAGATCTCACAAAGGAAGTTCAACCATGTTATAACATAGATGCCTATTATAATGAGCTCCGATATAAACTACAAATTGCACATAACAGAGCTAAAACATTCTTAATAAAGCACAAAAAGGGAAGACAAGACGCAAGCAAGCAAATCGCAGCACCTCAACATTTTAAAATAGGAGATATAGTCCTGCTCAAAAGAGAAGAAAATAATAAGTTTGATAGTCTTTATGTAGGTCCTTTTGTCATAACAGGAGTAATATCCTGCAATCATAACAGACATTACCTATACTAAAGAGACCAAGAGGACAAGCTGCAGTTCGAAATACAGTCCTCCATGCAAGCGAAATATTATGTGCTAAACTAAACACAAGAAGAAAAAATTCATATGTGGGTAAGGAAATTATTGAGAAGAATTTTTGGAGGTATTAAAGAGAAAAAGGTATATGGAAGAAGAACCAATATTGATGTCATAAGTCTTTTTAAAGAGCCTGCCATATCGGGTTGTAAAATCTTTAAAATTAAGTTGGTTGGGACATTTAAGACAATGAAAGAGGAAAGAATACAAAAAATGTTAATAATTACAAAGATGGGTGACAAACGAATAGTAAGTCGACCAATAAAAAGATGGTTAGATAAAGCACAAAAGGTCCTCAAAGAGAAAGGTATTAAAAATTGGAAAGAACAAACTAAGGTCCGTAAACAATAAAAAGCATTTGTCAAGCTATGAGCCTAAAGAGCCTGCATTAGCACTATATATATTTAAAAATAAATTTTATAATATAAAATATATACATTGGAGTAATATATAGTTAAAATAACTTTAAAATATAGAATGTTTCACCTGTTTGCAAATGGAGATTTAAAGTGTTTCCAGCTGGAACCGACAGGTTCTCCACCACTATATTCTTACAACTCTTGACTATTTTATCGACTTGACTAAACTCATTGATAGTACAGCTTTCGGTTAAATTATATCCGTATCCTACGGATACAAAACATAGTATCACAAACACTATAATTAAAATTTGTTGTTGCATTTTCCTGTAGTTACGTTTGACTGGTATACCTAAGCTTTTATTGTAATGCATTTTCAAAACAAAGTACTTGAACTTTTAGAATGTGTTATTTGAATAAACTTAATATGATATAAATTTTTCTTTGAAGTGTTTACAATACAGGTGTGTGTAAAATGTATTCGCACGAATATTAAACAAATTATTTCTTAAATTAGATGAAACTAATCAGATATTTTGTTTAATTTGTATTTTGAGAACGGTTTTCAAAGTTGTAATTGTTTCCACAATTAGTTTTATTAACAGGTAAAGATACTCTCAGAACTCTAACGATTAAAACAACAACAATTAATATTGATAAAAATATAGAGTAAGCGATACAGTTGTTGGCCTCCATACAGTAATTGGCCGTTTCACATTTAATATGTATTATTAAGCATTCCCACTATACCGCAGATCTGGCAACCCCTATTTCAACTTCGGCAATTTTCCTTGCAACCGTCGCCGAAAGAACAGTTCTCAGTTTATTGATAACATTTACAGGAACGTGTTCTATGTCGAAGGCTGTTTTGTATCAGTGAAATTTGTGCAATTTTTAGTGAATCAGGTAAGCAAGGAACATTTAATGTCATCCTTTTAACGTCATATGTAAGGTAGTACACTTGAAATAATTGTTAATTTTAAGAAACATTATAATAAACTATTAGGGGAGCTCTTATTATTATGTAAAATTTGGCGCGAAATTATTTATTTATGGGGCCAATAACTAATCCGTAATAAGAAAACAAAATGCAATAATTGGCCACCCGGTCAACAACTGTATTTTTACTTTTCAGTTTAACAGTACGTGCGGATAATAATTAAGCATTAAATGCACATTTTAAAAAGTTTTTTTGCATTATTTTTGTTCAGAAATTTATTTAAACAGTAGTTGGCCGGGGCCAATAACTATAATATAACAGGGGCCAATCACTATATATGCTTTGTTTTCTATTAGCTACCTATTCACATTTACAAAATCAATGTTTTGAACAAATATATCTTTTCAATCAACGCTTTAAGTTCGTGTATACAGACGTTTACTAAATGTTTTATTTTCGTTTCAGAATGCCTAAAACATCTGAAAACGAGAATTATTTTAAAAAATATACAGAACAAAGTTTACAAAAAGCGATCGAAAATGTAAGAAAAGGATTGCCAAAAATAGAGGCGTGCAGACGATATAAAGTACCAAGAGCCACTTTGCAGTTTCGACTAAGTGAAAAATTTGTAAAAAAATCACACGGTCCTCTTCCTGTCTTATTGTTTGAAGAAGAAAAACGATTAGTGGAGTGGATACACTATTGCCACCGCAAAGGATTTCCAAGAAGATCCGAAGATATCCAAGTATCAGTAAAACAGTTCCTAGATGAATCATCTCGTGAAAATCCTTTTATAGACAACTACCCTGGAACTGGTTGGTATAAAGCATTTATGCGATGACATCCTGAAATATCTCTAAGAAAATCAGAAGCCGTAACAAATGCATCGTCTAAAGTCAGCCAAGCTGATATTAGGAACTGGTTTAAACACATTTATTCATACTTACAAGAAAAGATGTACAAAGACATTTTAAATGATCAGCAAAGAATATTTAATGGCGACGAGACTAATTTTCAACTTTGCCGCCAAAAACGTGTACGAGGTGGACTGTGAAAAATCTAAAACTAACCTTACGGTTCTATTTACATTTAATGCTTCTGGATTAACTACTCCACCGCTAGTCATATATCCGTACAAGCGACTACCAAGTGAAATAGCAGACTCTATTCCAGAAGGATTTACTATTACCTGCAGTGATTCAGGCTGGATGAAGACTTAAATCTTTTTTGGATACATAGCTAATTGTTTTTCCCCTTTTGTCAAGAAACAAAATATAAAATTTCCAATTATTTTATACGTTGATGGGCATAAAACCCCTTTGGACAAAAAATTAAGCGATCTTTGTGCAAAACTTAAAAATAATTCTAATTGCACTTTATCCAAATGCTACTCGTATTTTTCAACCAGCTGATGTCAACATTTAAGCCCCTAAAAGATGGTTGGAGAAGAGGAGTCATAGCCTGGCGTAGAAATCATCCCGACGCAGACCTAACCAAAAAGGAATTTGCGCCTTTGCTCAAGTGTGTTCTGGATGAAACAATAAAGCCTGAGATAATTGTTAATGGTTTCAGAGCTTGTGGACTTTACCCCTGGGATCCTAATTTAATTGACTTTTCAAAGTGTTTAGGAAAAAATAAGGGTGAGGAAAATATCAACAGTAAAACTGATGAAATAAACAGTACAGGAACTTTTGACAGGAAGAAGTTTGAAGAAATAGTGGGCAAACAAATAATAGATTCATTTAATTTGGGACCTATTTTGGATCCGGATAGTGATCGTTTTATTATTTACAAACTGTGGAAGCAATTTAATTTAGAAGTTTCTCGGACACATCCTCCTGAAAACAATGACGATGTTTTATATGATGAGATGTGGAGTATACGGGATAATGCTGTGATTGCTAATAACAACAGTCAACTTATGCCAAATTCCGACAAAATATTAATAGAAGTGATAGAGCAACAAGAAATTCCACAAGACGATAACATCATAGATATAATGAATATTCCTATTATATTTAATACTGATGAACTAGAAACCACTAATACAGTACCTGAACCAGATGGTACAATTGCTAATTATTTACAATATTTTAATACACCAGAAAGAAAAGGTGTGAAACAGTGTGAAACAGTTTTTCTGGACAGTGGGGACAACATGAAGAATCTAAGATACCAATCCTAAACAGGAAAGTTTAGAGCGTGTTGGAAAGCGACCATGATTAAGTTTTAAACGTGATATAATTGATGACTTATATCTTTTATAATCTCACGAATTGATGTTAGGAATATTCGTAGGTAAAACTGGTTGAAGTTTAACATAGAGGCTCTCTGATGTAGTTGAAAATTTACTGTACTAAGCTTCCCATCTAAACCTAACATCAGCCTTATATAAATTAATAAGATCTGATAAGTTGCACATGTTTACTCTCAATTCTGAGTCAAGTACTTTTTTAGCTAAGAATTCAACGTTTACTTCTGGAGGTTCTGTGTATATGGCATCTAACTCTAATCACCGTCAGCGATTTGAAGTGCTTCTTCTAGGCTAAAAACGCGTCTAAAAAGGAGAAAACCGTAAATGCTAAGAAATACACTACCATATAATATATGCGTTTATGTATTACAAAATAATATTAACCTTGCATTTTACAGTTCTCTTAACTTCTCTATTGGTAAATCCCCAGATGTCATCTAATAATCGCTGTTCTTCAAATTGCCCAGAATATCATAATATTTATTACATAATCACCTTTGGCGACAGCGACCATGCAATTGATATATTATGATATCTGGGATGATTTCATGAATGACATGAATGTAGATGTATATGCATGTTTTATTGACTATCGAAAAGCATTTGACCATCAAAAGATGATCAAAATTCTGAGAACAACTGGAGTTGACGAACAAGACTTGCGAATTATCTCAGAACTATACTGGCACCAAACGGCAACAATTGAAATAGAGCACACAACATGCGAAGACATACAAATCCGACGAGGAGTGAGACAGGGTTGCGTCTTATCACCGCTACTCTTTAATTTGTATTCGGATTCTATATTCAGAGAAGCATTAGACGAGGTCCAAGGCGGAATTAAGATTAACGGAATCAGCATAGACAACATCAGATATGCTGATGATACCGTCTTAATAACAAGCAACGCACAAGAACTACAAAATATAATGTTCACCACAGCGAAATGTTCGGTTTACATCTAAACGTTTCCAAAACTAAAACTTTAGTATTTTCAAAGACACCAATAAACTTACAGGTGTATGCCAATGGTCAATTAATAGAACAGGTAAATTTCATAAAATATTTGGGAGCAAATATCAATAGTCAGTGTAATCCAAAAAAAGAAATCCTATCAAGAATCGAACAAGCAAGGAAAACATTCATGAGCATTAAAACATTTTTTACAAGATCAGACCTTAGTCTACAGCTTAGAATCCGAATGATCAGATGTTACGTTTTTTCTGTCTTACTGTATGGCTGTGAAAGTTGGACAATGGACTCTGAAATAGAAAAAAGAATAGATGCCTTTGAGATGTATATATACAGACGAATGTTAAGGATTCCATGGGTACAAAGAGTTACTAATGTTGAGGTACTTCGTCGCATGTGTAAACAAAAAGAATTACTAAGAATAATCAAAGAGAGGAAAATGCAATACTTGGGTCATGTGCTGAGAGGCGAAAGATATTAATTACTTCAAGTTATACTGGAAGGAAAAGTACAGGGCAAAAGATCAGTAGAAAGACGCCAGAACTCGTGGCTGAGAGACCTGAGGAGATGGTTCGACCGCTTATCCACAGAGATCTTTCGGGCAGCAGTTTCCAAAACTACAATTGCCATTTGGATCGCCAACCTTCGAAAGGAGACAGCGCAATGAAAAGTAGAAGGGATGATTTATAAATTACGATGAATAAATCACTGGTAGTCAAATCACGTCCCATTACTAATGCGTTTATTTTTGCAAAAATACGGTAGTATTTTATTCTATCGTTGCATTCTGGCAATACTGAACTTTGGTACAGTGTGTATTACACCGAACTAAGTAGTAACGAAATATTTAAATAACATTTGAAAGATTTAGTGTATGTACCTTCATGTAAGTTTTGAACTTACTTTTGAAGCTAAAAAAATTCCAAGATAAAACATACATTACAGGAACTGTCAAATTTCACTATACTTACACCATCTATGCAATCCTATCACAAGTTTACTTGCAGCACGCTGTTTAAATTTCATAATATCATAATATTACGTAGCTTATATGTAACACTAAGATATTAAAGGTTAATCTCCCTTAAAACGATATCTCATTAATTTATCTTCCCCCAAGTTTCACATGGTCACCTTTTCCACTTAAAAACTAGTCACTAGTATGTAGTACGAGGATATTGGGTTTTTTATATTTAAACAAAAAAATTGTGTTGCTACTAGAAAATATTCACTGTTTTTCCCACAAGTAACTGGCAAAACAGGCAGCGACACTTGGTCCAACTTTCTAAAAACTTGTTTGAAAAAGTTTCTAGTAACTATTCTTTTTCAAAGGTATATCTAATTATCCTGTTTATTCAATACTACTTGTTCATTCATCGCACATATCTCACAGTCTTTATATGCTTACCAGAAACATATTTTGTTCTCAGTGCTCAATCAAAACTAGCTGTTTTTCCAAGCTTGATAAAAACTAGATGAAGGTTATTGTTAATATTTGTATTTTAAATGAGTTGCTTTATAACTAAATTTTGTCTGTTTTAATGTGATTTGCATAAACATTTTTTGATTAAGTATTTTACCAACAATTTATCAATTTAAGGAAAGTGTATAAATATGCAATATTAAAAAGTTTTCATTGAAAGTTTATTCTGATGCCTAAAGAGCAATTGTTTTGCTTCCAGATAAAAATCATTTTAAATGATTTTACTTTAATGTGATAGGTCAAATGGTAATCATATATGATTGCTTAAATATAATTTGTATTTGATGCAGCAAACTAATAACAGGAATAATCCCTTAAGTCAAATAAGTCAAATTTGGAAAAGAAGAACTAAAAAACACAATAAATATTTTATTAGAGTAAGTCTAACAAAAAAACTTTGAAATTTTAACAAGAATAACCATTAGGTTTAAAGCTACAAGAACTTTGTTTCTTAGCACCATTTATGGAAACTCCAGACCAATTGAAATTGGAGCAACCCTTTGATCCACATAGAATATAAACCGCCATGGCATTGTTAGATGTCATGCTTCCAGTTATTTTGTTCATTTTTAAACCAGATATCGGGATATTGTTTCCAGCATGACCAGTACTACCACCATTTGCATAATCTTCTTGAACGTTAATTCCATAATTAGTAATACCTGAGATTTGAATATTGCTGTAGGTTACGTCTTTGATGTATCCTGTGGCGGCATCGGTATGTGTTTTGATGTGAATGGCATTTCTTGAGTTTTTAACAATGGAATTTTCAAATGTTATATTCTGTGCGTAGTTTTTGGAAGAGTCAGTTTTACTCATGCCAATGGATAAGCTAAGACCATGTCCACCAGAGCATGTCATGTGATTAAAGTGAAGGTTCTTACCAGAATTAACCGCTACACAGTCATCTTGATTCTGTACATTGCAATATTCAAAATTAACTGTGTCAGATCCCGATATGTCAAAACCATCTGTGTTATGTCCAAGCTTGTTTTTGTCACCAGCTGATACGTCAATGTTCCAGTTGCTGATTGTAAGCTGCTTTGAATTTTGGATGGACACACACTGATGAGGGCAATTAAGAAGATTGATATTTTTAAATGTGGATCCACCAGTAGCTTGTATTTTGAAAAATTTAGGTTTCTTATTACCTTTGTCACCTTTTCCATCCCAATAGTGAGCACCCTGACCATCCAATTTGGATCCAGAGTTTCCTGCAACGTGAATATTATTACCTTTAATCACAATCAAAGGTCCTTCCCAATAGGTTCCATAACCAAAGCTGGTGGTTCCGGAAAACGTCAATGATGTGCCTGATTTAAGGTCCAGCTCCAGAGTTTTTCCTGCAGGTACTGCCAAATTTTGAACAACGATTTTGGTACAACTTTTCACTACATTACTAACGTCTGCCCATTTTGAGATTGTGCAGCTGTCACCAAGATTTGTCTGGTTTAAAAATGGAGAAGCTGTAGCGGTAGCTACAAAAACTATCAGCAAAACCGAAGTAACGGTATTCATTTTAGATTACTTTCTACTGCAAAACTACTTTGGTTTAGTTTTTATACCTAAAAATAATTTGCAAGTACCATTTTTTTTTTATCTAAAGTGATAGTTTAAACTATTAAAGAATTTTCCATTACTAAAGATTACTTTAATTGATGTGACGCAAGAGCTTTTAATAAAGAAAATTTTATCATAAAAGTTTTTAAAATTATAAATATGTTCAAGGGTTAGGTATAAAATTTAGGTACCATTCAGATAATCTCGAAATTTAATAAATAAAAAAAATATGAGTATATGAATAGAATAAATTGAAAAGGGAATGAGTTGCATATCTATGAAAATTTTAAGTTTGTATAACATTATTAAATTTGAAACATAAAATGCCTTTTTTATTTAAGCTTTTTTCTACTCCTGGTAGAAGAAGGCGACGAAGTTACATATAACTATTCTTTTATCAGTTTCTTAAATTGTTTTTCTGGTCTCTTGACAAATATTTCTTTACTTTCATCGATTTTTTTTCCACATTTTTTTTTGCTTTGTCCAAATTTTCTTTGGTCTACTTTTTCTGCTTTTTGTTAGCCTTCTTGGCTAATAAATTCTTTTGACTAACCTGTTTTTATCCATACTGCATTTATAGCTAAACCGCCCTTAAACGTTTTATTTCTATAACTATTATTATTATGAGTTCTTGGAGTTAGTAATTTCTTATTCTGTCGTGTTTTGTTTTTCCATCGCCTGTATCATCAAAATTTCTCCTATATATGTTGATATTGGCTTATATAGACTTATCAATATGTAATTTTATTTTGCTTAATTTTATTTTTCTATGAAAATAGTTTTTTAGTTGTATTTGTTACCTTAGTGTATCTTATTACTTTTACCTGCTTTATTCGCTATTTTCATTTTAAATATTTTCTGTTATGTTCGATTCCAAGTATTCATATGCTGTCTCCTGTTCCAAGTTGGTTTTGTTTGCAATATATTTTGATATTTAAATATGGTAGTGATGCGCAAAATATGACTTTGTATCCTGTTAGCGTCGCTAGCTTTTCTTGTTCAACTACCTCTACATGATAAATCCCGGTAACCTGATCCACTCTTTGGAAAATTGTGGTAACTAACTCCAGTGAAAAGTAGAGTCAAAGCAAACGAGGACAGGAGAACTGGTTCTTTGAAGATTAGGGGTTGGAAACAAGGTTAACGATCTCTTCCCGTAAAAAACTTATTTTTATGAAAGCACAAAGAAGAAATGCCGGACCGTTTAATTTACAACGACCTTATTAAAGACAAAGAAATCATGATTTACGGATCTGCACATGGAACGTACGAAGCCTTTATGCCCCTGGCGCTCTTAAATTGCTAACACACGAACTGGATAAAATGAAAGCCAATATAATAGCGATTTAAGAGATGGGATATATTGGTTCAGGAATTATCGAGATAAAGGACTACAGTAAATACTATAGCGGACCTAACAGCCAACACGACTGTGGCGTGGTTTTCTAGTCAGTAAAAAAGCAAGGCAATTATTCCTTAACTTTAAACCTATAAACAGCAGAATATATTATCTAAGTCTTAAAGAAAAAATCTTTAACTATAGCTTATTTAGTATACATGCACCTACGGAAGCAAAAAAAGTCAAAGAATACAACACCTTCGACAAAGAATATAATCGATGTCCATGTCATGACGTGAAAATATTTGCTGAGGACCTTAATGCAGAAACTGGCAAAAAGCAATGTTTCCAGCCAACACTATAGGATATAAGAGCTTACATGAACAGCCAAATAATAACACGTTAAGACTAATAAACTTTGCTAGCATCAAAAACGTAATATTGGAAGAACCAAGATATCCGCAAAAAAATGATACACCAAGGAATATGGAAATCACCTGACAACAAAACCGTTAAACAAATAGATCACATTCTAATAGATGCAAGGCCTTATGGATGTCATAAGATACCAAGGTATAAACATAGATAGTAACAACTTTCTTGTAATGACAAAAATCAGCGAAAGAATATCAAATCTAAACAAGGATAAACCTATAAAACAAGACATAATTAATATTAATAATATGCGCATTGAAACCGTTGCAAAAGAGTATAGTAGACAAACGGATGAGAATGTAGAGAGCCTGAAAGTGGGAGAAGATGTGAAAGAACTATGGACAGAATATAAAAACAAATTACCTGAGAAGGCATAGCAAATATTGGGGAAACCAAACCAGTTTAACAAAACGAGTGGTTTAACAAGGAATGCTAAGAAGCAACAATCAATAAAAATAGAGCCTACCTAAAGAATCAAGCAGATATACAAGAAGAGCAAAGTTAAAGAAAAGCAGTTAGAATAGAGTTAAAATTAGTAGAAAATAGGGAGCTCTAAGAATGGAGAAGGAAATATCATAAGTAATACGGCCTCACTCTTGAACCAATGGGTTAAGTTTTTTGACGCAAAATTTAACGGTTACCACTAGAAAGATTGCTTAGGCCATTTAAAAATCTTAAAAATAATAAAGCACCAGAAACTGATCAAATTTGTGGTGAGCTCTGTAAGAATGGTGGCTACGAACACCGCATTAACTTTAACTTCTTGTCTGGCAAAATAAGACCATGCCCTGTGAATGGTCTTTACCCTGCGGTACCGTTCAAGTCAACTATGCAAATGTACTGTTCGGGTTAATATGACCCAACTATGGTTTACGGTCCTTGATCGAAATAAAATAAGCTAATGGTGCTAAACAAAACTTTATTAACAAAAAATTATAGTTAAAAAAAAAATTATGTTGCTAATGTAAATTAAACCTTATTAACAAAAATAAAAGGCATTTTTTTCTTTCCTAGAAAAGAATAAGAACAAATACCTACAAAATTTAATTAAGTTTACAACTGGGCCAGTATTAAAAAGAATGGTTTAATAAATATGTTTGTGACATATACAACACAAAATATTAGTCTTGTTATCGTTTTTAGAGCAAAGTTTATAGCGTGCTCGTTTAGCAGGCGGAGTTAGATTGTCCATAGACAGTTCACTAGAATTTCCATCTTCTTTACTCGCTTCTGTTCGTATTCTTTTTAGCAGTTCCTGTAGGTCTTTAGTTCTTGGTAAATTTTTCCTGGAAATGATAAGTGGTTTCACCAGTGTTTTTCCCAATTCCTCAAGAAAAATCCGCCGTTTTGTAAGTTTGTTAGTATTCCATTGGGGATTGATTGATGTCCGTAAAACGAACGCGTTGTAGGCAGAACTGTCCAGCATATTAATAAAAATTTGGCATATTATAAAAAATCGCTAGTCCAGCGATTTGTCTTCCTCTTACATGTATATGTACCAACAAGCTCATCTAGAGTATCCACTACTCCCTTACTGGAATTGTAATCTAAAATAATTTGGGGCTTTTGTCATGTCTGTCACTAATAGCCTTATCACAATGCAAAGTACTAATAAAAATAACATTTTTATTCTTTTTAGGAATATAGCTAACGACAGTGGTATCTTGGGTGAAGTAAAATGGCTTATTTTTTCTTATAGTACCTAGCAATTTATTTTTTCTTTTTAGAAAAAGTTTTCCTAAATTTTATGATGTAAAAAAATTATCACAACTAATATTGTGGCATTTCAAAACACTACACAAGTCGCACACCATACGCATTCCCTGAGTACAGGGAATAGCCATTCCCAGTATAGATCTGCAATTTTAAAGCATACGAACTTTAACTGTTACATAAAGCCCAAATTTGTATGCAATACTTCGCTGGTTTGCTTGAAATGTACTGTTTGAAGGGACAGCTGCCTCTAACGGCAACAAATTGCTCATCGATGGTAACATTTTCATCAGGGTTAAAAAAATTTTGGTAGATTTTTTACCAATTTTTCCCAAATTTTACGTATTGCGACAAGTTTATCACTATATCTTTTATCCTGTCTAGTAGTCTTGTTATCAAAACGTATTACTTGCGAAATTTTTGTAAATACCTCCAGGGACATTGTTGCTCGAAATACACTACGATCCGTTTCTTCATTCCACAAACTTTTAGTTGATATGCCATGGGTCTTAAAAACTCAGCTATCTACCATGGCCCACGGAAGTCAGTCTGTTTTTTAATAAATGTTTGCATTTACTAAGCTTACATGTGCTAAAACATAGTTAAAACATAAAAAAAAAACAAATTAATGACATCAGCATGCCTGTACTTCAAAGAAAATTATCTGGCTAGAAAGATATTGATAGACATGATGGGCAAAAACTCCACATACATGTATCAAGGGCACAGATTTTTTAGGTGAAAAGATAACAAGCTATAATCCATGCAAAATAAATGTTTTTACCAATCTTATCTCTACTTTTATAATATAAAAAACAAACTTGAAAAAATAAAGAATAGGTAAAAAAGCAATAATAATCAAAAAAGTTATTTTAAATTAAAGAGATACCTACTTAATAAATACATTAATTTACCAAAATAAAGTAGGTACATAATATTTGTAATTGCTAATAGGATAATAAGTATATTTTTTACATATTCACTTTTTCCAGAGGTTATTAAAAAGCTTTGTGATATCTCCACCGAGTTTTGGTTTTTCAGAAAGCAATATTTGTAATTCCTTTTTGTGAAAAGATATTAGATGCTTCCTTAAACCCGACGTGTTTCTGTTGTTAATTTTTATTTCAACCTTTCTATGTAGGCACAATTTACATAAAGCAATTTGTGATGCATGAATTATTTCGCAAAACTTATCAAATTTTCTTTTAGGTCTTTTACATATAACTCCAACGCTCACTACTTCGACTAGAACTATTTGAATCTTTGTCCCTCATGTTAAATTGTAAACTTGTCACTCCGAGAACAACAAGGATTAGATAAAAAACAATTATAACATTAGACTCAAAGGAAAGCTCAGTTGGGAATGAAGTTAAGTGATGTCGAAAAAGTAACGACTATACTACTAGTTACTTTATGTTCGTTACTATCCAATACCCTAAGTATCCAATAAACCGAGAATTATATATCATTACTTCGTTATTCTAAATACTTCGGTATTTTGTTTATACGGTAGGCGACATTATCTGTTAATTTGTCTTGTTACTTTTAAATATTAGTCGCGCTCTTTTAGCTAATTTTGTTTAACCGAATGATCTCATTGCACACTCAGCTGAAACAATTTATAGTCTTAATGGGAAATTATAATGGGAAAAAATTTAATTATTAAGTGGGTGTCCGTAACAAATATATTTTTTATTAGCTAGGGTGACATATTTAAAAAAATATCGATACGATATTAATGTCGGCGTCGCAATGCAAGAAGATTATTTTTATGATTAGAGGGCAGCCATTCTCAAAATATGGACAATAAATTTCAGAGCGAAGAAGTCGTCTGCTGAAAAAGAATACAAACTATTTTATTTTTACATTGTAATTATGACCTCTGAGCACGTGTCAAATGTGTTTTTTTTTTAATGAATATTTTGATTCGGTATTGTTTGCAATGCGCATAAGTCCAGTTTTTTAAATTTTTACTACACATTTTTTGCGTCTTATAGAGTCTTTAAGCATATACCCGAACTACTATACTCGCTAAAACCTCACTCAGTCCTAACTGCAAACGGTCAGTCTTGGTCTTGGTCTTGCTGAAATTAGGCAGTCTTGGTCTTGCAAAAGCGCAAGAACAAGACCAAGACCGATTTTGGGCAACACTAATCGCTGGTATGGCTGTATAATCCGCAAAGGTGGGAATAGCGATTTGTTCTAGCTCTAGAATGTCGCTCGTTTACAATATGTACAGGATTGGACCAAAGACATTCTCTTGTGACACGCCAGCTTTGATCTCCCTTAAGTCGGTGTACACTTCTTTTTGTTTTACTCTAAAATATCTACTGGCAATGTATGATTCTAAGATTTGTGAATACTGTTTAGGCGTGAACGTTCTTAGTTTATAGTTTATTTCCTCGTGTCAGACTTTATTAAGTGCCTGTGCCACGTTCAAGAAGATTGTAGGCAGACTTTCTTTTCTTCTAATGTTTTTTCTATTATATTCGTTATTCTGTGAACTTAATCTATAGTGGTTAGTTATTTTCTGAAACCAAAATGATGATTTGGTGTAACATTTTTTCTTTTTATTATTGGTTTTAATCTTTTTAATAGAAGTTTTTCAAATAGTTTTGACATCACTGGAAGAAGTGATATTGGTCGATAGCATGTCACTTTATTAAAATTTACCTGGTTTGGCAATCATAAAGACTTCGGCTACTTTTCAGAGTCTGAGAACATATCAATTTAAAAAAAGCATTTATTCGGTGTGTCAGATTAACTATGGCCTTTCTTGATAGATTTTTTAATGTTCTCCATTTATGAGATCATATGTTGGAGCTTTCTTAGGATTTATATTTTTTTTTATCTCTGTTGATACTTCTCTAAATGATGTCAAAGTTATTCTTTCTTTAGTTATAAATGGTTTCTCCCCTCTCAGTTCTTGATCATCATTGTCGTTGGGTTTGAACGTGCTTTCCAAATAATCTACAAATCGTTCTGCTTTCTGTTCGTTACTTCTAGCCTAGTTGCCGTTTTCCAACTTGATAGAAGGAGAATTAATAATTGGTCTCTACATTCTTTTTGTTAACTTTCATAATAAATTATCTCTGTTCTGGTCAGCTGTTAAATTACTTAAAAAAGAACTAATTCTTGAAGTTTTTATATTCTGTATCTCTTTTTTAGTTTTTTGTGTAGCATTATTTAGACTAGTTTTGTCTCGTGGAGCTCTGTATTGCTGCCATTTTTTTCTTAACTTTCTTTTTTCTTCTATAAGTTATCTGACTTCTTCTGGATAGTTGTTCCCTTTCGTTCTAAAAATTATTGTGGGAGTGTTTTCTCAAGCTACCTGTTGGATATTTTTTATAAAAACTTCTAATTCGTCATCAGTCATCAAGTTGCCTCGTATTTCTCAATATTTTAAATCCTCCAAAAGTAGTTTTAGTGTTCAAATATTCTAAATGTGGTTCAAATAATAAAACAAATAATTTGCATCATCTGCATATAATAAACATTATTTGCATATTTTAGGCACATTCTTGCATGTTTTACAAAAATATGTGCATTAAAGTATGCATTATATTGGGCGTAAGGTAAACCTGAAAAAAGGCATTTCATTTATCAATAACGTGAATATTATATAAAATTTTAATAAAAATTTTCATATAAGTGCAACTCATTCCGTTTTCTATATATTCTATTTACGTACTCACATTTTTTAATTTTTTAAGTAATCTTTAGTGACGGAAAGTTCTTTAATAGTTTATACTATCAATTCAGATAAAAAAAATGGTACTTACATACTTTAAGTATAAAATCGGAACCAAGCTAGTTTATTCAGTAGAAAGTCATCTAAAATGAATACCTATACTTCGGTTTTGGTGATAGTTTTTGTAGCTACAGCTACAGCTTCTCCATTTTTAAACCAGACAAATCTTGGTGATAGTTGCACAATCTCAAAATGGGCAGACGTTAGTAATGTAGTGAAAAGTTGTACAAAAATCGTTGTTCAAAACTTGGCAGTACCTGCAGGAAAAACTCTGGAGCTGGATCTTAAATCAGGCACATCATTGACGTTTTCCGGAACCACCAGCTTTGGTTATGGAACCTATTGGGAAGGACCTTTGATTGTGATTAAAGGTAACAATATTCACGTTGCAGGAAACTCTGGATCCAAATTGGATGGTCAGGGTGCTCACTATTGGGATGGAAAAGGTGACAAAGGTAATAAGAAACCTAAATTCTTCAAAATACAAGCTACTGGTGGATCCACATTTAAAAATATCAATCTTCTTAATTGCCCTCATCAGTGTGTGTCCATTCAAAATTCAAAGCAGCTCACAATCAGCAACTGGAACATTGACGTATCAGCTGGTGACAAAAACAAGCTTGGACATAACACAGATGGTTTTGACATATCGGGATCTGACACAGTTAATTTTGAATATTGCAATGTACAGAATCAAGATGACTGTGTAGCAGTTAATTCTGGTAAGAACCTTCACTTTAATCACATGACATGCTCTGGTGGACATGGTCTTAGCTTATCCATTGGCATGAGTAAAACTGACTCTTCCAAAAACTATGCACAGAATATAACTTTTGAGAATTCCATTGTTAAAAACTCCAGAAATGCCATTCACATTAAAACACATACCGATGCCGCCACAGGATACATCAAAGACGTAACATACAGCAATATTCAAATCTCAGGTATTACTAATTATGGAATTAACGTTCAAGAAGATTATGCAAATGGTGGTAGTACTGGTCATGCTGGAAACAATATCCCGATATCTGGATTGAAAATGAACAAAATAACTGGCAGCATGACATCTAACAATGCCATGGCGGTTTATATCCTGTGTGGATCAAAGGGTTGCTCTAATTTTAACTGGTCTGGAGTTTCCATAAATGGAGCTAAGAAACAGAGTTCCTGCAGCTTTAAACCTAATGGTTATTCCTGTTAAAATGTTAGAGATAATTTGTTAGACTTATTCTAATAAAATATTTACTGTGTTTGTCAGTTTTTCTGTTCCAACTTTGATTAAAAATATAATTAGGAAGCCATAAGTAAGAAAAATATAATAGACAAAAGACTTTTAGGTAAACCTAATAAGTTTAAAATTATACTTAAGAAAATATTGTTCGTATTTAACTTCCCATGGCTGGCGCTTATAATCAGGACATTGCGGCTGGCGCGCGGAGTATTTGTCCGCATATATTTTTGTCAAACCTTTTGGCTAAAGTTAATTCTACTATTTTTGAAAATGATTTAGATAGATGTTAATTAACTATTTGAAAATGATAAAATACAGCTTGAGCATTTATTCTGAGTAAAATGTTATAAAATCTCAAAATATCTAATATCGGGTATACATTCTGAAAAAAAAAATTATTAAAAATTAAAACCACTTATTAAAATATAAAAGCTTTAATGTTTATTAAGAAAATACATATATATATATGTTTTAAATCCAATTAAGAAAATTATCCTCAAATAAATCTGGACAAGTATAAACAGTGTGTTCACCACACATAAATTTCCCATATTGTTTGCATTTGCGGCTGGTAGGTCTGTTTTTTATTCTGTCGCAAAAGTCACATCTGCCTCTACTACCTTCTGGAATTATGTCGAGGGTGATTTACAGGACCTACCTTAGTGATTTCTTTTATTCTCGCTGACACGATACGTGGTTTATTGGCTTGACAAGCACAAACGTTAAGCTACGGTTGAACCAGAGCGAATGCTAAATTGTGCAAAACCTGTCTTCGTTTTAAATTAATATCGGTATTATTACAATAGAAAAGGACCATGGAGTTTATACCAGCTATATTAAGCATGGAATAAAAACCTACTATTGGCCATCGTCAAGTATTTTTAGCGCAGTCATAGGCAGAACATAACTTGTCTACTGGGTCAACTCCTCCGTTTGTAGAATTGTAGACAAGAATCATTTCGGATTTCATTGAATCCTCATTAATTGTCTCGTCATGATGTAAACAAGACAGGAGGAGTACGTTTTTATTTTTTTTTGTATATAGGACACCAAAGTAATATCATCATACAAAGCAAACATGCTGGATCAAATAATAGGTCTGCTTATGGGTTTAGAAAATTCATGGGTAATTCCTTCTACACACTTACTTCCTTCTACTCTTACAATAAAAGTACGCAAGACTGCATACCTTGGACACATACTGAGAAATGGTGAATATAGTCTTCTGCAGGTCATCATGCAGGGTAGAGTCGATGGCAAAAATGGAATAGGTAGAAAGAGGAAGTCATGGCTGCGAAATATTCGAGACTGGACAAACATGACTGTAAACGAATTATTCCACGTTGCAAAAGAGAGAGAAACTTTTAAAAATGTGATCGTCAACCTCCGTTAATGGGGACGGCATAGGAAGAAGAAGAATTCCTTCTTATTCTTGTGTCACGTTTGTAATCACAAAGCAAGGTTTAAATTATTGGTATGCTTGAAAACCAATTGTCCGTAGTAATGTCCTGTTTTGTTCCTCTTAGAGGCGCACATAATCACTTTACCCCTTCCGATGAAGAATTACTCACAAGAACAGGACCTGGTGGTTGTTGCCTCAAATATGGCTTTAAATTTCAGATATAAAAGGTCTTGGAATCTGCTAGCGCAAAAATATTTTTAATCCATATTTATTTGGTTTGTTAGGTATATACTGTTTAAAACTACATCGACCTCTAAATGTCTCCAATTTTTAATCTATTGTGACGTATTCAAACGGCGTATAACCATTTTTGCAATTTACGTTTCGTTACTCGCACACGGTTTGTCAGACCGGTCCCATAAATAATTTCCAGTAACCCTGATTGTAGTGTTGATTTGGAATTGCTGCTCCATATACCCCTTCAGTTGTCGCTCAACTGTGGGTAAAGTATATGGCCAGTGTAAAAAAGAGTATTGTATTTTTTTATTAGGCAACATGGTCCGGTACACCGGGTGCGAAAATTGTGCACACATTTTTGTGCTTTGGTTCAGACATCGAAAGTTTTACCCAGTAAGGTGATATAAGTTCTTTTTATTATTTTTAATGTTTATATATTTGTATGTTTATAGGTATACAAATTGAGCATGTAAAAGAACAATCTGAATGTAGTGATACTGAACAAGAATTTGAAGACGATCAAACAGACGAAGAAGATGTTAGTTTCAGAAGGGAGCCGTAGTTTATAGGTAAAGATAAATTAACAAAGTTGAAAAAATATTGTCTATCCAAGAATTTAAGAACATGCAGTACCAATACATTTGAACGATTTCCAGCTATAAAAAAAATTGTTAGAACTCAATGAACACCTATTGACATCTGGACTTGCATTTTTGACGAAGAAATACTAAATCCAGTTGTTGACTGTACAAATATAAAAATTGAGAGAGAAATTATAGATGATTACAACAGACAAAGAGATGAGAAACTTATCGACATTGCCGAAATTAAAGTCCTAATTGGTCTTCTTTATCTTACTAAGATATTAGAAAAGCAAACCACATTAATTTAAAGGATTTTTGAAAAACAGATAGTACTGGCAATAAAACTTTTCTGCTTGTAATGAGTAAGCCTAGATTTTAATTTTTTTGCAGTGTTTGCGATTGGATAACATCCACACAAGGAATGAAAGAATACAAATATATAAGCTGGTTCCAATACGAACATTGCTAAAAAATGTAACTCAACATTAAATAATGCTATTATTATTCTGCTTATGTTACCATTGAAGAGAAACTAGAAGCTTTTAGAGGAAAATGCAGTTTCAGGCAGTACATTCCTATTCTCCGTTCATAAATTGTTGAGAGCACGAAATGTGCCTCAAACTCATAAAACGGTCGTAAACCATAGGCGTTCCTGAGGTGTTTATTCATTAAATAATATTATAATATTTTTTAATACTGTTATATATATATATATATATATATATATATATATATATATATATATATATATATATATATATATATATATATATATATATAATATTAATAATATTTTAATACTAATATATTTAGCAAAAAACAATTAAAACTTTCACGGCTAATGTTATGTAATTATATTATATTATTAAAAATAAGAATTTACCCATTAACAATTTTGTAAATAAGAATACCTTATCTCTTTGGATATTTCAATACTAATCTTCGCGTTTAATCACTTTACTAGAAAACCTGGAATTCATATCCGAAGGTACTATTCGTTGCAAGATAATTAGGGAATTCCCCAGATTTTTAATAATATAATGGGTATGCTTTGGCCACGTGCCTCGTTTGTTCAGTTTATATTCGAAACTTAACGTAAAAGGGTGAAGTTATTAGGAACGAAAAAAGTACGTTTTTGATCTCATGTAATTTACGGCTCGTTGGTGTGTCCGCGTCTACGGCAGTAATTAGCGTCTCGAATATTTCTTTTGCGAATTATATGCTGTGCGTGAGTGATTTTTTATTCCATATACCTACGAACATATACGTACCTTTCGCTTGTGCTCGTTTTGTTGGATTGTTTGTGATGGCTTCATCATCATCAAGTTTTACACCGGTACTGTTGCGTACAGTCAGTAAGTCTGTCTATTCACCAAGAGAGAAGACTATTGTGCTGAATGTTCACGATCCTCTGGTTTCTTAGAATCCCACAAACACTGTTCGCAACATAGTCGAAAGTTGTGCCAACATGACTGGAGTAGGAGAGTCAACTATATATAGGTTCCTATCAGAAAGAAAAAAACACGGTATAGCTAACCCAAACACAAACAAACACTTAAAGAGAGGGAAAAAGCCTATTAAAATTGATGAATTTGCCAAAAATGGTATTCGAAGGAAAATTCATGGATTTTTTTTTTTCAAAAAAGAAATACCAAACCTAAACAAAATTTTACAAGAAGTTAGAGACGACCCGGATTTGCCTCATATCGAACGAACTTAATTGTGGCAAGTTTTAAAAGAATTAAATTTCCGGTGGGAGAAATCAGACCGAAAATCACTTCTGATTGACCGGGAGGAGATAATATGTTGGAGAAGAAATTATCTAAGATCCATACGAAAATTTCGGGCTGAAGGAAGGCCCATCTTCTGGGTAAACTCAGGTCATACTCTAAAAAAAATTTGGTCAGATAAAAATATATTAAGCTCCAGGCAAGCCTTTATGGAAGGTTGGTCTACTGGTATCTCCCCACCTTCTGGTAAAGGCAGTAGATTAATAATTTCTCACATTGGCAGTGAAAAAGGATTTGTTAAGCATGGTTTGTTGGAATTTCAGTCCAAAAGCAGAAAAGACTATCACGAGGAGATGACAGCTGATGTTTTCGAAGAGTATTTTGAGCAGATGATTGAACACATACCACCAAATTCAATTATAGTATTAGATAATGCACCTTATCATTCACGACTAGTAGAAAAACTTCCAACGACTGCTTGGAAGAAACAGGATATTCTTGACTGGCTGCGGAATAAGTATCTGCCTTACGAAGATGGAATGGTAAAAGCAGAACTTCTAAAAATTGCCCGGCAGCACAAATCTAAGTTCAAGAAATATGTAGTTGACAAAATGGCGGAAAGGCGAAACATTACAGTCCTTAGACTTCCACCCTACCACTGCGAAATAAATCCAATTGAACTCATTTGGGCACAAATGAAAAGTTATATGGCTAGAAAAAATAATTTATATAAAATACAAGCTGTACGTGAATTGTTATACGAGTCTTTACAACATATTACAGAACAAAACTGGAAAGATGCAGTAAGGCATGTAATAGAAGAAGAACAAAAAATGTAGGATCTTGATAACATAATTGATGCGACCGTAGAGACACAACCACTAATTATTAACCCTCAAGATGACTCGGATTCCGAAGTTGATCCTATTTATTTTGAATTTGAATAGTTTTCTAATCGTAATTATATAAGGTAAGTAATAATAGTTGTAATCGTAAGGTATTAAAGGGGAAAGGCGCAAAATGTCGCCTGTCAAAATGTTCAATGTGTTTTATATGTATATATAAGTATATATTTATATGTATTTACATATATTAAAATTTAAAGGCAGAATGAAATATTTTTTAGAATAAATAAAAAGTTTCTTTTGCATGCAATATTTTCAATTAAAAATTATACTATATTTTCTCTTTTATTTTCATCCCTGTTACATAATATAGTAAAATAAACATTGTAGAAGTTTTCAGCGACTTTCTGCCCTGAGTAATAATGTAATCTTTCATTCTGCGCTTAAATTTTTCAAAAATATTTATTAGTTTTCTCCAGATTCGAAAATATTGGATACATTTAAAACACATTGGAAATTTTGCCAGGCGACATTTGGCGCCTTTTTCCTTAATTAAATAAATGTATCTTTTACAAATGGCAAGAAACTTTTTATTTTTGAATAAAATAAATAGGTTTTATTAAAAAATACAATTTACATAAGTACAATTTAAAAAATATATTTATTTAGTTAAAATAAATGTTTCAATCATATACTCTACGACACTGGTCGTTCATCTCTAACCATTCAAAATACCCCCGTAATAGGATTATAAGGTATTGTATTCCTTCAGATTTAAGGTGGGTTAGTCGAAAACGTCTTAAACCGTCAGTTTTAGGTTGGTTTTTACTATTAAATCGTATTACCTATCCTCTCTGTATTTCAGTTTTCTAATTAGGGTTAAACTTGTAGTGAGCTATCAACAAATTGTGAACCGACTGTAGCAAGCCGAATGATATGGCATAAATTTTTTTTAAAACTTCCATTTCCAAGCAGTTCTATACTAGCCACTTAGAAGTGTACGTGACAAAACAACCAAATGGCCCTTTTCAAGTTAGTAAAGCGACTTAAGACGTAGTAGAAAGACTTTATGAACATATTTATAAACATAATTGGAATGTTTGTTGTGTATTGAATTAATCTCTTTAATTAATGGATCACTATGAAAACTAGTTAACTTTTCATTAAAGTAATATAATGTTGGAACAAACGCATATCTAGAAATTGTTAGGATTAGATATGCAGTAAGTAAGATAATTGTACACAATTTTCAAAAAAAAAACACAATTAAAAAATATTACTAACCCATATTTTTGAACCCGGTCTTGTACACCGAGCGCGAGTATTAAGTCACAGAAAATTGGCGCGAGTAACGGAAGATTAAAAGTAAACACTTAAAAAATCTCTCGTATTAGACCAAATGTATCTGATAGCTTTCTTTCCTCACGTGAATCTATAGCATCAAACCTTAGGTGTTGTAGTTAAAATTTAAATCGGTACCTGGACATTGTTAGTCGAAACTTCTCATTTCCTGTACCGTCTTTATTCCAAAGTTCATTTGTGCTTAACCTGTCACTTTTCGAAACACCTGCCAAATAGAGTAAACCAATAAAAACACGAACTTCTAAAGCATCTGTTTCCTCTGCATTTCTCTCTCGATTATAGTTTTCTTGGGAGTGTCTAATATGTTTGTTTGTACATTCAACAATAATGCACCTTTAGCTCCTGGTAAACGCATAAATTGTCCAATATATGTCCTAGGAGGACAAGGAATTTGTCCTCCTAGGCCATATATTTGGCCATTTAATTAAACAAAGCGATAGCAGCTTTGGTAATAGATTTAATATTGCAAAATCCAGGCTATAAATATTTTTCGGTCAGCCTGTATGTTAATCTTTATATTACTGAATGAAGAATTAATCAACTTTTGAAATAAGTTTGAAATAAGCTATCACGCAATCCTTTTCTCAATGAAACAAAATAAACGATTACGTGATCAGGTCCAAATGGATAACCTCAGCCATTTACGCGAAAAAAATCTTAATGTAAAAATAAATGTAGACCTACTTTGGAATTTGTCTCCAAGTTCGCCTATTCTCTGAAAAATAAATGAATTCCATAATTTTACCCCTCACTGTATATATCTAAATGCATTACCGGCTTACATGATAAATCGATAAGTCAAAATATCTTAGTGTCTATTAGTAGGGGTAGTTAAGTAGTAAATATTAACATTTGAAACTCAAAATATTTCTAAACAAAAATTGGAAAACAAACACCGTTAAATAAAATCAATTTTTATTTAAATAATATTAAAGACACCATAAATTATTAACAAGAATAACCGTTAGGCTTGAAACTACAGGAACTTTGCTTCTTAGCTCCACTTATTGAAACTCCAGACCAGTTAAAATTGGAACAGCCCTTTGATCCACAAAGAATATAAACAGCCATGGCATTGTTAGATGTCATGCTTCCAGTTATTTTGTTCATTTTTAATCCAGATATCGGGATATTGTTTCCAGCATGACCAGTACTACCACCATTTGCATAATCTTCTTGAACGTTAATGCCATAATTAGTGATACCTGAGATTTGAATGTTACTATAGGTTACGTCTTTTATGTATCCTGTGGCGGCATCAGTATGTGTTTTGATGTGAATGGCATTTCTGGAGTTTTTAACAATGGAATTTTCAAAAGTTATATTCTGTGCGTAGTTTTTGGAAGAATCAGTTTTACTCATACCAATGGACAAGCTAAGACCATGGCCACCAGAACAAGTCATGTGATTAAAATGAAGATTCTTACCAGAATTAACAGCTACGCAATCATCTTGATTTTGTACAGTACAATATTCAAAATTAACTGTGTCAGATCCCGATATATCAAAACCATCTGTGTTATGTCCAAGACTGTTTTTGTCTCCAGCCGATACGTCAATGTTCCAGTTGCTAATCGTAAGTTGTTTTGAATTTTGAATGGATACACACTGATGAGGGCAATTTAATAGATTGATATTTTTGAAAGTGGATCCGCCAGTAGCTTGTATTTTGAAGAACTTAGGTTTCTTATTACCTTTATCACCTTTTCCATCCCAATAGTGGGCACCCTGACCATCAAGTTTGGATCCAGAGTTTCCTGCGACATGAATATTGTCACCTTTAATTATAATTAAAGGTCCCTCCCAATACGTTCCATATCCAAAGCTGGTGGTTCCGGAAAACGTCAACGATGTGCCTGATTTAAGGTCCAGTTCCAGAGTTTTTCCTGCAGGTACTGCCAAGTTTTGAACAACGATTTTGGTACAACTTTTTACTACATTACTAACGTCTGCCCATTTAGAGATTGTGCAGCTGTCACCAAGATTTGTCTGGTTTAAAAATGGAGAAGCTGTAGCTACAGCTACAAAAACTGTCACTAAAATTGAAATATATGTATTCATTTTAGATAACTTTCTACTGAAAAATCTAGTTCGGGTACTATTTTATACCTTCAAATTTTTCAAGTACACCATTTTTTTATTCGCTATCATAGTATAAACTAAGTTTTTCTCCGTAACTTAAAATTAACAATTGCTTGTGACGTAATAGGTTTGACTTAAATAGTTTTATCATAAAAAGATTTAAAAATAGTACCTTCCAATGATAAGTACAAAACAGACTATCTAGATAAGATTTTTAATTAAAGTTCATAATAGATGTAACTTATTAATGTAAAAAATATCATGATATTCTAAAAAATAAAAAGATGGTACAGTTTTCGGTTCAGTAAGATTTATGCTAATGTTCTCTGTATTATTAAAATTTAAATAATATTTTTGAAATTGAATATAGTAATTTTATTATTTTTTTATTATTTGTATTTTAAACAAATTATATTATATTACAATAATTTAATAAATTAACATTTTTGCTCCTAACGCCCCTTTTAACAAAGGATACGTTGTTTTCCTTTGACAAACTTGTCAATTTCAGAAGAAATTAGTCTGCCACCTGCAAAACTTTGTATTTACCGTATAAGACAAACTGAGTTAAATCCGTAAAATAGTTTCGAAACACAATTCAGATCTATTTTTCACGTTGAGAACGCCTATGAATAACTGTTCTGATGAGCTTTGTTAAAGCGAGGTACGTGTGGGCAGATGCATGGACGATTTGTGCGTGAAATGGGGTCTTTGCTGTCTTTTTCATTTAATTCGGATCTGCTCTGTGTGAGTGCGGGGGGCCAGTTCGCTGGCGATTTCTGCTTAGTTGAAACAGATACATAGACGATTTGTACGTGAAATGGAATCTTTACTGTCTTTTTCATTTTATTCGGATCTACTCTGTATGAGTACAAGAAACCAATTCGCTAACGATTTCTGCTTAGTTGAGGAGACATGTCGTGGAGTGCAAATTTTGGGTTCCCCATGTCTCTATTAACATCTTTATCAACGTCTGTTATACCTTGCATTTATAGAAGGTTCAGATTAAAGCAGAAATCTGAATTGTGTTTCGAAACTATTTTACGGATTTAGTATCAGATGTCGCTATTGCGTCCGTTTCGAAGCCATTTTATCGTTGCTTCCCAAAGACAGGGAAGATCTATTTTTCACGTTGAGAACGCCTATGAATAACTGTTCTGATGAGCTTTATTAAAGCGAAATACGTATAAACAGATACATAGACGATTTGTACGTGAAATGGAATCTTTACTGTCTTTTTCATTTTACAAACTGAGTTATTTCCAAAACACCTCAGATTTAATAAATGGCACTTTTTTTGTGATAGATAAATGCTTTATTAGGTAAAATATTATAATTTTTTTTCTAGAAAGTTATTGTTTTTGCTAGTAAAGGAAAAAAAAATTGAAAATACCGAGTTTTGCAAGTGAATTATGTAAATACAGATTTAGGCAACTAATATTTTTTGAAAATACATGATATAATGATACATGTTTTAATAATAAATATAATAATAACCATTAACGATATTAGTGGTTCTTGGATTAGTCTGTTTTCCAAACCAAGTGTGTTAAGAATAAGGAAGAAAGCATGTGGAAGTAAACTTTTAGTCAACAGTTTATTTTTATCCCAAGTACGAAAGCTCTAACAAATTATCTGTATATATTTATAATAATTCCTAAACTCTAAGTTCCTCTGGGTTCTCATCATTAATATGATCATTTTCTGCAGCACTCTCGTTATTATTTGTCAGTACGACAGTAGCCATTATTTTATAAAATGTGAGATCCGGCTGGTCTCTCCAATTTTCACCAAAATGTTTTCCTAGGGAGAGTGTCTATGAACGATTTATCTCCTTTTACTAAACATTTCAACTGTTGTAATTTAGGTTTTAATGAAGAAATCTTTTTCCATTTTCGTATTATAGACTTGCTGAACCCTATGCTAGAAAGATAAAAGATATTTCGTCTCATCGTGACCATAATATGATCTTTATCCTTAGATAGTATAAATCTTTTCGATGCATTACATTTTTTTAAAATGCTGCTGGGAAAGTTTTTGAAAAACAACTTTACTTGTCTTTTTACAGTCTGATATCGGCCAGTCTCTTTACCAAGTTTTTTACCATCAAATTTGAATATTTTCCAATTATCTCTTCATATTCTTTTCTGTTTATTACAAGATCCATCTTTTTATCGTCCTTTTTACCATACCGAAAATCCTTTCTAGTGGCAAAAAGAAATGACCAATAACAGGAAAGGTAAATTCCACTGCCTTGATGTAAACAGATGCTTCATTAACAAATCAGTAGATTATCATAGACATTATAATGCTCTTTTGGTTCTGTCCACCACATCTATCTGCAAATAGAACTTTTTCGATTTGATTTTAAAAGTTAAATTTTATGAGAGTATCATGTATAGCAAAGGCAACAGCATTTAAATCTTTTGGATGTTCATACTCCAGCCAAACATATGACGTCACATTTGCAGAAGAAAGATGGGTGTTTTGTGTTTAAATACAAAATATCAACAAACATAAAAACAAGGGTTGAAATTTCACAAAAAAAATAAAACTATTCAACAGATGTCCAACATAAACTGAAACTATTGTCCGTTTGCTTCCTTATTTTCTTCTACACTACACACAACGCATAATCCGGTTAAATGTTTCAAACACATATATTTGCAACAGCCTACAAAGAAACCGAGTTTTGCGGTTTTTTTCACTACTGCAGAACGCATCTTCCATACACATGATTCTGGATATGTTGATTTCTTGTCGGCATGCCACAAATTTCCACTAACCTTATACGAATTGTCTTTGAAATATTTTGTTCTCGGGCTCGTCTGCGAATATTTTCGTCAATGACTTGAAAACCTAAGTCTTCCAAAAATTTTCGTCTGGGAATGCGTGTGTCTGTATTCGATTTGTATATAATGTAGAAATTTATTCCAGCGACATTCAAACAACTGTAAAATTGACCATTTGCCAGCGACAAGTTGCTCTAGCGCAATTGTATGCCGCACAAAGTTTGTCCATGACATCCACGCCTCCTTTAGTCTTATTATAATTTATGATTATTTCTGGTTTACCTCTTGCATTATCATTGTTGTCTTTGTATTCAAAATAATATGCGCATTTGAGTTTTAGCGCACAAAATCTACTACGTCGGTGTCCGGGACCGTACGTTATCACTCAAAGGTTAATAGAAGACGTATTGGATCGGTTACAAGGCGCAGATTGTTTAAGCACAATAGACCTCAAGAATGGATTTTTTCATATACCCATAGAGGTATTCTTCTTCTTCTTCTTCTAATGGCGCTATAACCCTTTGTGAGTCTTGGCCTGCTTAACAATGTTCTTCCATTCTGCCCTGTCGGATACTTTCCTTCGCCACTGCCTGATGTTCATGGTTTTAAGATCCCTCTCTACGTCGTCTATCCATCTTTTACGGGGCCTTCCTCTTGTTCTGTTTCCTTGGGGCTTCCATCTCTGGACTACTTTTACAGCTCGATTATCTGGCATTATTTCTAGATGACCAAGCCAGTTTAGTCTTTGTGATTTTACAAATCTGACAATATCTGCGCTCTGCATTAGTTCATCCAGCTCGTGGTTCATTTTAATTCTCCACGAACTATCGCTGCATTGGGTTGGTCCAAATATCTTCCTTAGTATTTTGCGCTCAAATATTCTTAGTTGATTTTCATCAGTGGTTGAGAGGGTCCACGTTTCACATCCATATGTGACCACTGGTCTAATTACTGTTTTATAGATTCTCAGCTTAGACTCACGATTCAGTAACTTACTTTTCATTAAGTCTTTGTATGCATAAAAGCACTTATTACCGCTAAGAATCAGTGGTTTTATTTCTTGACTAATGTTGTTGTTGTCATTTATTATTGAGCCTAGGTAGGGAAAAGCGGAGGCATATTTGTAGGTATGGTTGTCTACCTTCAGATTCTCATGTTCATTCGATTTTGTGCACTCCATATATTTTGTTTTGCTTTCATTTATATATAGACCAAACGTAGCAGCTTCTCGTTTCAGTTCTATGACTTTTTCGCTCAATACCCTTTTGTTGCGGCTTATTATGGCAACATCATCCGCATATGCGCATATTTGCATATATCTTGTATTAATACAGCCGTTTACATCCAGTTTTCTAACAACAGCTTCTAAAGTTAGATTAAAAAGTGTTGTTGATAAGGCATCCCCTTGTCTAACTCCATTTTCAATATCAAAGGCCTGCGTCATATCTCCATCTATTCTCACCATAGCTTTGGAACCCTCCAGAGTCATTCGTATAAGTTTAACCAACTTATTGGGTATCCCTAACATAGATAGTTGATTTAACATCTTTTGTCGATCTACTCCATCAAACGCCTGTTTGAAATCGATATACAAGTTGTAAATAGGTATGTTATATTCAACACATTTTTCATGTATACCTCTTAACATATGTATTTGGTCTATAGTTGACCTCTTTGGTCTGAAGCCACATTGGTAATAGAGGTATTACATATACTGGATTTGTCAACTCAGCCGTTTGGATTGTGTAGTGGTCCTTCGGTATTCTAAAGATTTATTAGCTACATATTTAGAGAGCTGACTTTCAAGAATATAGTAAAGGAGTCGTACGTTTAAAGCAAGTACTCGAAGCAGCTACTACGGCTTAGAGATAAAAAAGAAGTGAAGAACTATAAGCAGATTCATACCAGAGTTGCGAGGTGGGCTTTGTTACTGAAAGATTATCAATACAACTTAAATACAGAAAGGGAACAAGGATGACTCATGTAGACGCTTTCAGTCAATAGCCTATAGTAAAGATAATAAATAAGACATCAGTATTACAAGAACCAGGTTTTATCGAAAGGATAATGCATGCCTAAGAAGTTGATGATCACATTTAAGCAATACAGAAAGTACGTGCTACGGAAGCTTACGAGAGGTTTCTCTTAAAAGACAATTTTCTATTTAAATGCGACGAAGGTAAGGAATTTTCATTCAAAAAAGAATGCAAATAGAAGTAATCAAACTTTTACCCGACGTAGGACATTTTGCTATAACAAAAACACAGGACTTAATTCGAAGAGAATGTTTTATTCCTAACCTCAAAGAAAAAGTCCAGAATTGTATGAGAAATTGTATTAAATGTATACTTGGAAGTAGAGAAGAAGATCTAAGGATGAAAGAAATCATAAACAGGAAATAATCAAACAATATGATAAAGATAGAGGGATGTTAATGAACGAGAGTAGACAGCAGTTAATCAAAATTCAGGAGGATTGGATAAATTTCTGTAAGAAATGTATCCAAATGTTGCTACGCCACTGGTAGTAAATAACTTACACGTCTTAAATACTACTGAGGTAAATTCTCCAGCAAATTCTCATGGAAGCTGATAATGTATTTAAAAGATATTTTTACCCACAGATTAATTTTCTCCGACCAATTCCCAAAATTTCCCTGTTAGAAAGAATGCAAAAGGTGGGTTTTAACTACCTCTCTATAAAAATAATAAAGTTGTTTCTCGAAACCCTTGGCAACAGTCAAATATTAAAAATCAGAATTTTCAGTAGTCAGTATAAAATTGTATCCCAGCTTAGCTGGTTGCTTTTGGTTAGAGGTTTAACTCTCGCATATTAGTTAGTATTAATTTCGTATTGGATCAAATTCGACGCATTGTCTGGTTTAAGAGTTTGGACTTTCGCGTATTGAGTATACCTAGTTATTGGTACATAGCTTATAGTTAAAAGCTAAACGGTCATTCTTAATAAAGTATACTAATATTGAAGAAAACATCCTTAGTTGAAGTGATAATTATTAGTAACATTTTAATCTATATTAGTGCTCGTGTAGTGTATCGCTAGTGTAAGGTGGACAGTGATCGGCGGTTTCAATAAATGAACTTGCGCTAAAACTTTGGTTAGATATTAAATTAGTTGTAGTAACATTCAATTATTAAATTACGTATTGTTTAAACTGCTTGTGTTCTTATTTCCCACGCCAGTGGGTGGTCCTTCAAGTCAGAAGTAATTACATGACTTAGTACGCTCTATATAGTAGGAAGGACAACAAGCGCAGGTATGACTTACGAAGAAAAAAACCGAGAATTTATAGAAAAGGACACTTAGTGCCAATTAAGAAAATACTTAGTTTTGGACTCAAGCTGATGAAGAAATATCTAGCACCATATGTGGTCGTAGATATTAAGCCAAATGACAGATATGATGTGAAAAAATCAGGATGTCATGAAGGCCCACTGAGCACATCAACGTGCGCTAAATATATAAAGCTATGGATAGAGAACCAGTCAAAGTCCGAGTCGGACACCAGACGCCCTTGAGGGAAAAAAGAAAGTATGTAAGACGTAAAATGATATAGATGTTGGCCGGCAAGATTAGAGAGACTCGGTATTTTTTGGAATGCGTAACGTTTGCGATTCGATGATGAGCACTTTTAACTTTTGGTCAGTCGATATTGTAGCTTTCGCCTGAAAAAAATATACGTAATATTGTCTCACCCATAAATATTGCCGATTCATAGCTATTAAAAAACGAAAGAGTTAACAACGTTCTGGGGAGTGTGTTTAATTTTAATTCGTAAACAATTCTCTGTAATTTTTATGTATCAATATCAATCTTATACCTGTAAATAACACCACTCCAGTTTGTTTTTGTGTAATAAAGACTTCCAGTATAAATCGCGGGCTTTAATTCTAATGTTGCCTTTTAAAATAATAAAGAACTACTACATAAGGTAAAAATTAAACTCTGGCAACTTTATGCGGCAACTTTATTTGAACGTACATGTTTCATAAAGGCAGTCAAGTATATCTACTATAATAGGTTTAATCAGAGTTTGAACAGTAATGTGTGATTTTTTTAAATCAAGTGATTATGTCGCTTAAAACGAGTGGCGCTAATTCTCGGAGTACCAATAAGCCTTTCTTGGAAGTTCAAGGTTTATGTGAAACAACTTCTCTGAATTTCTTAGCTAGACTAGACCATTTCCAATACGGATTACTTTATATGACAAGGTCGACTTTTTAAATAAATTAATAATTCTTGTTTACCTGAAAGTTTCTTTCTACATAAAAAAAATCGGTTATATTTTTATAGCTAAATAGCTAAGTTAATACATCAATTTTAAACGGAAAGCTGAAACGTATACCATCCAAAATATAGTTATTTTACAATCTCCGCCGATATCGGCCCAACTTCGTATCGTTTCCAACCACTTTCTGTTATTATAGGAAATTGAAGGCTCCTGTACATTCTTATAATAATAAATATTCCAGAATGTCTCTGTGATAGACCAAAGTTCGTAAAATATTTATCCGGTTCGGAATTTTCCATTCTACAACAGCCTCTGGTGAATCAGAAAGCATCTTATATTTTATTTTATGGGATACTGGTATTTATTATATCGTTTTTTTAAAGTAGTGTATTTGATTATACTATGCAATGGCTTTTATACCTTGTGACGGAGAATTTAAAATTGAGAAACTTTCGGAGTAAAATTTCGAATTAGTTATCGAGTATTGTGTTAATAAATGTAATACTTTCTAAATTATTTTTACTAAAATTTAGTTTAATTTTATTAAAATATATGTAAGGTTATTCCTAACGGATTTACTATATATGCTTGCACTGGCGTAACTATACATGAAAATAACATAATTAACGCAGCAACAGAATCAGTTGGAGAGAGAAAAGTAACAAACTTTGACATATCAAAAAACAAAACCTTACGGCTTAGAGAGCAAGTGAAGACAAAATGTGAAGATAATAAGAAAGCCATTTTACAATACAGAACACAACAAAAACACCAGTCAACAGTCATATAACCATTATAAACAAAGAAAAAATGAAACGAATACTTTAGTTTGACAAATAAAATGGGAATACTGGCAGAGATTCTCAAATCAGATGGAATACGTCTTCTACATATAACAGAAAGAAATATGCAAAATGCATATTTCTTTCAGAAGGGCAAAGACGAGAAATAAACGAACTAATAAAAACGAAACTCATTTCGAAGGAAACGTAGGCAGACTACTGTTCTGCTGTCCTAAAAGTTAAAAAAATGACAAAGATATTTAAATAATTCGAAAGTATTTACCTTAAAAGGGTCTAATACCATACTAAATGCTCACAATGTAACAGGTTGGTGTTCTTCATCGTCAGAGATACTGTTCCAGCTATCATTTTCATCTAATGAATCGTAGGTAGGTACTCCGACCCCGAGACTTGGAATGGTTCATCAGCACTTGAAGTATCACTCATCTTTGTCTATTTCTGGTCGACTCACGTTTACGAACCCGAAAACTTCGTGCAACCGCCGAAAACAACAGCAAAATCTCAACTTTTAGATCGTTTGTTAAGTGACTCGAGCATTTTTAACGGAAGTAGGGGTACTGTTTTACATTTTGCCTACTTTTTAAACCACACCAGATAATAAAATAATATCTAGTACGTAATACCAGATTCTCAACATAAAATAAATTTTGTATCCACATATGGATACACTGGTATGTGAAAGAGCTACTCGCATGTATCCACATCTGGATGCATGATAGCGAAGGGGTTAAGACTCATTATCCACGGTTCAACATACGTTTTTTGTCTTACCAATAAAAGGTTCATCATCATCTTTATTTAATAAACTACTTTTATTCTGGTATGTTTTTGTTTTCATATTTTATTTTCAATTTAATTAACAAGTCATACACTTTCAATTTTATATTCAACATTGTTGTTGGATTTAAATGTCAAAAGCAAATTTGGTTTTCAACTAGGATATAATATATTTAACCCAAAAATATAAAATGAGCCCGCCACTGAATTCACTAAAAATTTGCAATTACCCTAGTTAATTATTCGTTGGAATATTTAGATAGAAAGGGAAATTTCTCAGCTTTGGCAGTAAACAATTTTCGACCCATTTCACATTTGATTTGTGATCTGCGATCAAACGGCCCTAAAGCGTTCTGGACTATCATCAAACAAAGGTTGCTTTCCGTATTACCGGTGGGCAGTTCTATTAACGAAGATGATTAATTCTCATTAACCTTACACCGATAGAGTAGATATAATCACCAGTATGGGATACAGAGTGATGTAGTGTTATTGTGTATGGAATGAAGGTTTGAGATAAAATTGTTAAGCCTTACATATTTATAGCCTATTTTAAAACCTAAATAAAATAGAAACTTGACTAAAAAAATAGCGATTTGAGCAAATGAGAACAAGTCAAACATTCTACCTTCACAATGAAACAAGGTGAATGTCCTTTAGTTACACTTAATGGCAAACAATTAAGTAAGGCAAACGACACAAAATATTTATGTTTTTGACACACAACTAACCTTTAAAAACCATATCTTTACCAAAAGAAAACAATTTGGCATTAAATTTAGACGTCTATACAGGTTGATTGGTCGAAACTCTACATTAACAATATATATGTTATATGAGAGAATATTAACCTTGAACTAGCTTAAGTTCACCGACATCAGATTTCATCATCCCATTCCCATAGAAACCGCTGAGCACGCAGTAGAAGAACTTTGTACGAACCGTTGGCCAATATCCATGGGAACAGCGATTCAGCACTTCATACCAAACAAATAAATTACCATTTTCAGATGCCGGAGACACCTTTAGATGCAACTTCGACCAGTGCAGTTATTGTAGGCATTTTAAATTAATTTAATTTTGTACTATTGTTTAATATTTAATTAATAAATATAGTCTTCTGCAGGTCATCATGCAGGGTAGAGTCGATGGCAAAAAGGGAATAGGTAGAAAGAGGAAGTCATGGCTGCGAAATATTCGAGACTGGACAAACATGACTGTAGACGAATTATTCCACGTTGCAAAAGATAGAGAAGCCTTTAAAAATGTGGTCGCCAACCTCCGTTAATGGGGACGGCATAGGAAGAAGAAGAAAAAGTTTAATATTTAATGTGTAACAAATAAAGTTCCTTTTTAAAAAGTCAAATACGTGATTAGTGATCTAACATATATACAGATCGGTTTACAACGTTCTCCTACGTCATCTGATACCCAGTTGGCACTTCTCTCGATTCATCCATAAGTTTTCTTCTATGTCTCTGTCTCTCATTTCTCTATTGATGCTTTCTCTCCAACTAAAGCGGAATCTTCCTCTTTTTTTTCTACCGTAAGATGTCCACATTAAGACTTGTTATGGAAGACGTTCTTCAGACATTCTCTGTAGATCACCGTACCATCTGAGTTGTTGGGTACCAATATCATCTACTATTGTATGTTCTGCTTTCATAATTTCTCTTATTATGTTGTTCGTTACTCTTTCTAGTCTAGATTTTCCAGTTGAACGTCTCCAGAAATCCATTTTCGTTGCTTTAAGTTTTTTCTTGTATGTTTCCTTTATTTGCCATACTTTACTACTGTAGGTAATTATACTTTTAATGATTGTGTTATATATCTTGTGCTTGTTATTATTAGAGATTGATTGATCCCAAAGGATACTATTGAGAATTGAAATTGTTTTCTTGCTTGCTTGGTTTTCTCCTCAATTGTGTCATCTACGATGCCTTTTTTTTGTAATGATCATACCTAAATATTTATATGTGTTGCAATGTTTAATAACTTGTCCATCTTCCAATATGAGGTCCTGTTGTTTCCCGCCGATACACATAAACTCGGTTTTTTGGATATGGATTTCAAGTCCCCATTTTTTATACTCCTCGATTAATTTTTGAGTCCTATACTCAATATCTTCATAATCTTGTGCTATCACTAGTTGATCATCTGCAAATGACAAAGTGTATTGTTGTTAATCAGCATTCCCATATTTCTACATTTGCCCTTCAACAGTTTTATAGCTTGTTCTAGATAAATTTCAAATAATGTCGGGGAGAGACAGCAGCCCAAGACCAGCTGCTTAAGGCCTTTATTCATTTGAAATTCACTTGACAGATTATGTCCAACCTTTACCTTTGAGTTAACATTAGCATACAGTTCCTTCGTCGCATTTATTAAATTCTTATGTTTGTTTTCTCTAACTCTTACCATAATTTATAATGTCGTACGCTATCATAAGCCTTTTGTAGGTCTACATACAATAAATGTACTTCTTGATTAACGGCTATTTTCTTTTCAATAATCTGAGTAATGCAAAACAAATGGTCAACAATAGATCTACTTGCCCTAAATCCTGCCTGTTCCTCAGCCTCTAAGTCTTTATATTCGCTTTCTATTCTGGTTTAATTACATTTCCGTATATTCTACTGATCGAGTTTGTCACGGCAATCCCTCTGTAATTGTCACATTCATCCCTTCTGCCTTTTTTTGTGTAGTGGATATGAATGATGTCTTCCACTTCCAATAATGCAGTTTTGAAACAGTTTGGCTAAACTGGTATATAGTTTCGTTTTACCGTAAATTTGGTTGTAAATTGTATTTGATTGTAAATTAACAATTCGATAACAAATTACTTATATACAATGCGATCCACAAACCCATCTTTCTTTTTAAGTATTTATAGAGAGGGGTCTGGAATCTTCAAAAGACATCTTAGTACAGAGCGTCGCCTGACTGACCTTAGTGCAGAATTTGTTTTTAGTACTCCCGGCGATAGTTTCTGAGGTACTTTAAAATGACTCCCTGTCTTGTTCCAGATAGCGCGTGGAAGACCCTCATTGCTCCTAGTATGGCATCACTCCCAAACGGGCATTTCTTCCTTCCCCACAGTCTGACTCACACATTTTACCTCACGCAATCTATCTTATACAATCTGACTCACTTTTCTACTTTCAACTTCCAGCATTATTCCCTCTTACCTTTACCGTTGGTCCAAATGTCTTTCTTTCTCTTCTTTTTTCTAGTTTACTGCACAGATATATTTGTATACACTAGTCAAACCTGCTTTATTTTCAATCATTTTCTCATTCATGTCTCTCACTGTAACAAAATTCACACCTTCTCTCTTTTCATTTTTTTCATTTCTACTGCCCATCTGTTGCATTCTTACACCGTATGTGTCACAGTGTCCAAGTGTCACAGTATAGGCATTCATCTGTGTCTGCCTTTTCGAACCTAGAGAGGTAGGCCCTAAAACACCCTTGTCTTGTGAGCACCTGCGTTGGGAAATAATCCAGTCCTCTGTGGCCTCAGTCAACCCAATCTCTTATGTTCAGGAACAGCATCTTTGTCCGCTGTGCCACATCCTCTATGTTGTTCCATTCTTTTTGTCAGCTTTTATTCGACCTTTCCCTTTCGTGTCTTCTCTCGGCCATAGTAAGGTTTGGGTCTCTTCCCTTATAGAGCTCATTTCTTTTCACCGTCAACTACTAACAAATTAAATAAAAACTACATACTATTTGTACAATGTACACAAACTATCTCTGATTTTGCATGTTCTAGACATACAAAATTGTTACATTTTATACATATTTTACAAGTTTTTCTGTCTTTGTCTCTAAAACACACTTAGTACCGCCCCCTTGTATTTTTTGTTTGTTCTACTCTGGGCTCAATAATATTCAAAAGTTCTGGGAATGTATCTGCCATAAGACGCTTTTTATTCTTTTTGTTGTGCTTACTGTTATAACATCTGAAAACATATTCCTTTATAAGTTCCTTGCCCAGTGCCAAAATATACATTTTACGCTTACACATATTGTGCTTTTTCCAATCAGGATATTTTAATAGCCACAATTTATAGCAATTAATATCTGCGACATCAATAAAATGAGAGAATATAGCCATCGGCCAGCGGTTTGTAGTTGTTTGTACTGTATATTCTTTAGCTAACTTATTGGTTGTATCAACGGCTCCTTTCGCTTTTTTTAATGTAGAATAATTTTAGGTTTATAGGAGTGTTCTTCACCAGCCACTTTGTCGTCAACATGCTCACTTGAAAGTAAGATGACTGCAGTTCTTGGTTTTTGGAACATAAGATACTAACGTACAATGTTTTCTTAAAGCAAACATACTTAGATATTCTGTTTTATATTATGCTGGTAGAAGTTCCCCTGGAATAAATGTTTTATTTTTTTAAAGAGTTCCACATAGAGTTATATTTTTCTCCCATAACTTATCCACAAGTTGTAAACTCGTAAAAAAATTGTCAGTTGTTATTCAAAACCCTCCTTCCAAATGGTCTAGGACAACTCTTTGGCTTTGAGGACATTGTTTTCCTTAAAATTAATAGATTTAAAAATTTGCTTGTTTTCTTATTGGCAATTCAAAAACTTACCCAAATAAATTTGCATGTTCACAGTAAAAGAAATAGTACCGTCCACAAAGGCCCATATCTTTAATCCGTACTTGTCAGATTTGCTCTTCATATAAACTCGGAATGGTGCTTTACCTCTAAAAGGCAGGAGTTGCTTATCTAAACACAGATGGTCGCCTGGATTAAGTGATTCTTTATACTGATTTTCGTTCTTGTCTGGTTTTAAAATTGTCAAAACCTATAAATGAAGTTATTAGTTTGAACTTATCTCTAGACATAGCAGCTGGTATTATAGGACGGCAGAGTAAGCAATATTGTCACACCAAAGCATATCGATCGCTTCTTTCGATCCATTAAAAGATGCAAGTATAAGCAATACTCCAATATAGGCTTAAATCTCTACAGAATCAACGCAAACATACATTTTAGTTTTATTTGGGCTTTCACTATTCCATTTATCGTAATACGCTTGAGCCTTTAGATTAGTTTCCATGACAATTATGTTTAAAATTTCATCTGAAAAAAACAGGATGAAAGCGTTTTTGATACTTAATACATCATCACTGTAATTTGTAAGTCCTAGAGCATCTTTACGAATATTGGCCTTTGCTCGTTTAACTTTTGTGTTTTTTGGCAATATTGACCACTCATTTCCATCTTTAGATACATATACCGGTAAGCCTTTGGATTCAGTACCAGTTTTTTCATTTTGCTCAATTCATTGATCAATAATAAGGTCATTTTCTTCTTCTACCTCTGTTACATTGTCTTCATCTTCTAAATCACTTGCTGTATCCTCATTGATATCAAGCTCTGGATCAGCACTATTTCAAGTAAACGTAAAAGTTCATCTTCACTCAGTTGCTTTTGCCTAGATATAAATAAAACGTAACTCATGTTCAAAATTTTATACACTATTTACAAATACGGCAAGAAAAAAACTGACCCTGCCACACAAAATTTTATATCTGTTAATATTTGATTAGATAAAGTTTTTTCTTGCTGCGTTTAATACCAATCTGTGAAATAGTTCAAAACAAAATATTTACTGCCTTCTCTATTATTTACGTAATTATACAGAATAAATAAACCAAACAAAGCAATTCCTGGCGTTATTAATTCTCTAGATGTTTTGGGTACCTTATAACATGCTCGTTCTAATTACTGCATATATATGTTCAACTATTGAATGCAAGTAACACTCTCCGATTATATAACATCCTTGTTTACTTATCCACGCTCTTTATTTCAATTAAAACTGTATTCGCTATATAGCAAAAGCAAATAGAGCCATAACACAAGAACGTGTTTTACGTATCTCCACATCTGATGATCTATATCTGCAAATATGGCGTATAAATAGCATGACACGAGGTTAATTTGCTAATTCACTCGTTCAGCGGATGAAGTGAATTTCCCAAAACTGGAAAGTTAAATAACATACAGCTAGGACGAGACGTGGGGAAAATACGTAGACGCACCCTCTGCCGTAGGGTTAAGGTCCAATTGAGAATGTAAATTTGAGTAGCTGTCGTTAAATTGTGCCTAGTGATCCCGCGCCATCAATTTTAGGGGAAGACGTACGTAAAACACGCAGGTAGTTCGGCGAGGGTCGGGATGTTTGAGAGGCGTAATTCGTTTGTGGAAAGCCGTTCAGGAATACACTTGAATAATGCCCCAAACTCTAAAGAATTGTTGACCTAAACGAAGTTCTGATCAAACAGTTTGTGTTTGTATATTGAGTTGTAACCAGGAAGCCGTGTTTCATGATATACACAAGCGATGTAGGTAATTTTTAAACTTTACACTAAAATCAGACAGAAACTATTGGAATAAAAAGCAAAATAAATGTATCTAAAGCCAAATAACTGAACTGAAAACGCTTCTTAGAATAATATCAAAGACACAATAGACAAAGGAAGAAGTGAAAAAGTGGTAGAGTAGATGGTACTGTAGACTGGCGCGAAGCTTCATGCTATGTTTTCTGTATTTTTAAATTTTAAATAATATTTTTAAAATTAAATAAAGTAATTTTATTATTTATTTATTGCTTAAATCACACTTCTAATTTCATTAAACACGTAGTAAATCTAAAGATGATTAAATATAAACAGATGATTCAAATAAACAAAAATAATAATATTTAAGAATTAAACCTCTGTTAGTTAATATCCTTGTAACAGATTATAATAAAATTGAAACAGTTTACGTTATCAAACGGACTCTCCTCGTCTCGTAAACGGACTCTCCCGATTGTTTACAGCGCCTTACGAAGGCGCTTCTGTAAATTCGCTATTTTGTGGCGTTACACTCTGATGTTGTGTAGTGACGCTACTTCCGTGACACTAGCCTCAGCATTTTACTATAGGGAAAAAGTAATACAACGCCAGTGTAGAAGTTTTGCTTTAAAAACGTAAGCCACAAATAATATCCAAGATCATAGATAATGAAAAAAATATAATTGTATTAACCCTTTAACAGGCAACTTTTTTGGCGAAACGAAATTAAGGTTATATATAGAATTTTAGTTGAAATTAACTAAGTAGATGTACTGAACGTCGTTACTTCTATATGCCAAACTGTCAAAAAACAGTGGTAAACCATATTACCAGTGTTTGTTTGCAACAAAAAAAAATCTTACAATTCACTGGTCTTACAAGTTTACCACTACAAATAAAATACAATATATATATATATATATATATATATATATATATATATATATATATATATATATATATATATATATATATATATATATATATATATATATATATATAAACTAAGGTACACTCGAAGAGTGGTGGGTTTTTCGGTCAAAGTGGAGAAATAAAAGACAAAGAAGGTGGCTACTTCATCTATTTATTGAAGACGTTTCGCTTTCTGCTCAGAAAGCATCATCAGTTCATCTAAAAAGAACAATATGAAACCAAACATCCATAGAGTACATACATACATAGAGTACATACAACATGTATGTTTATCACATATTCTTTTGCTGTGCTAATTTTGTTAAATTGTAAACTATACCAAGTTTCAATTAATTGTTTTATACAACGTTAACTCTGAATGTCCAGTTTCGTAAGCTTTTTCATATTTTTAACATCATTGACTGCTACATGTCTTTGTAAGGTAACACACTTTTATTGTAACTTCTCTATAGATGTTTGGTTTCATATTGTTCTTTTTAGATGAACTGATGATGCTTTCTGAGCAGAAAGCGAAACGTCTTCAATAAATAGATGAAGTAGCCACCTTCTTTGTCTTTTATTTCTCCACTTTGACCAAAAAACCCACCACTCTTCGAGTGTACCTTAGTTTATTTTGGATTGACGGTCGTACTCCTTTTCTCGATATATATATATATATATATATATATATATTTATTTATTTATTTTTAGAAATTTACAGTTCCTGATAATATGGTATAAAGCATTCAATGAACAATGCCACTTCACATTTTGAACATTTGACTGAAGTTCTTTTCTGCCGTCCCACTTAGCTACACTGAGCACAACGCCTTAAAGTAGTTTTCGTTGCCAAATGTCCTATATTGTCCGTTGCTTCCATGGACGTCCCATTTTTTTCCTGGCAGAAAACTCTTCTATCAATTGGTCGTCTAACTTGCTTCGAAGTTGAAAGTGGCTGAGGGGCTCTTTCTTCATTCCCAATGTATAAAGGATGTAGGAATTAACCACACTTGTCTCAATCATGTAATAAAAGAGTTTTATCCACCACCTATGGCTCTTTCAACCTATGCTGTAGACCGCCATCCTTTGATCAAATATATCTACACTATACATATTTTTGTTATAGTCAACTACCGACATCGGGCAAACAACATTCTTTTTTATACCTTTTGTATTGGTTTGAAGAACGTGTCCTTTATCGCCACCTTTTTGAAAGTTGCTACATACTACTGATAACAGGTTTACTACCTCTGTCTTTCCATTTCACGACAGATACGTCACCACATATTGCGAAATCAGACTCACTCATCGCTAATTTTTTTGTCTTCAAGAAATATTCGCCTTTCTAAAAGTGTTTTCTGTTCTGCGTCATCGTTCCGCATCCAAACAGACCTCTGTCCAGGAGTTTTTTATACGGGGAATTGTCGTAAAAAAATTATCGAAGTATTAGCAGAAGCCTCTATTCTGTAGTGCCTCTGATAATTCAATTACAACTCTCTCTCCTAATATATGCTCCAAGGTATACTATCATACTTATATAGGGAAAATGTTGCAAATAAGAGGGTTGTTGAAATTTGGGTCTTTTGACCAATATTTAGGGATAGCCGGCAAAGAGTTAAATCCCATAATTATTAATACCCCCAGAAAAGCCATAAGCTGCGCCACTGTAATGTTCAGAAGTACTCCTCTCTGACTAGCATACAAATTATATTGATCTACAATCAACTGCAATGTTTCTATAGACAACAGCAAATTCAAAAAGTCCATTGGCCTTTCCAAACCAACCTGCAATAATTCAATAATTATTTAATAATAAATCGATTAAAATAAGTTTTTAACTGCACGGTTGGACCCATACTATCTACATACTGGAAGTTTGTATACGTTTGGGGGAATGGAGGTACTTTTGACCAATTTAAAAAGTCTTTTTGATCTTCCTGTGGCTGGTCAGCTCTCTCATCACCGTCCGAATCCAAAAGAGAACGTTTTAGTGGTCTAGGTGTTTCCGGCTGATAGGCCACATCTGTCACAGAGCCAACGAAGTCATGAGGATCATCCGCCAATTCCTCTTCCGACACTGACGGCCCAGCAGATTTCTGGGATATAGATGGCTGAGGTTGATTGGTTGGTGATACCATTCTTAGAAACCTTATACAGAAGTAAAAAACTTTAAAATTTGTATATTGGTATAAAAACATTAAATTTAAAACTTGTTGAAAGTGTCGTCCAAAATTTATAGACGCATAACGTTTTCGATCTGTCTCAGATCATCCTCAGCGCCTTCTTTTGGTACTTGAAGCTAACACTAAAATAGCAGCGGAGACATCAATGTATGGTTTTACATATTTAATTTTAAATTATAATGCGACCCTAGGTCGATGACAATGGTTGAAGATTTTAATACTTAAAGAGCAACATGTTTCTTTGCTCGACTTGAACACGTTGTTCTTGTCAGTTAAAAAGACACAGACCAACTGACTGAGGTGACAGAAATTAAAATTCAGAAAGACAGCATTAACATGACGAGGTATGGGTATAATCAGAAACTAATGTAGTTTTTTATAAATATAACATTTTTGTAATAGTACCTAATATCTTATTCGTAAACGCCTTTATGTGAAATTAAATTTATTTAAATAATAGTATTTATTGTTTTAAATCTGCAAATCTCTAATATTGAAAAAACAAGTAAGTCATTAAATTAGCGGAAATAATATTTGCGGTTGAATCTATGACATCATAAATAGTATGAAAATTAATTTTCACCTCAGCCAGTTGATTTCTGTTGTTTTAACTGACAACAACTACGTGTTCAAGTCGAGCAAAGAAACATGTTGCTCTTTAAGTATTAAAATCTTCAACCATTGTCATCGACCTAGAGTCGCATTATAATTTAAATTTAAATATGTAAAACCATTATATTCATGTCTCCGCTGCAATTTTAGTGTTAGCTTCAAGTACCCAAAGAAGGCACTGAGGATGATCTGAGCTAGATCGAAAACGTTATGCATCTATAAATTTTGGACGACACAAGTTTTAAATTCAATGTTTTTATACCAGTAAACAAATTTTGAAGTTTTTTACTTCTGTATAAGTTTTTTAAATATGGTGTACAGCCAACAACTGGGATTTTCCCAATAATTTTTTTCTTTTTTATTAGACCTTTTGGAGAAAACAATTGAGCCGCAGGCGTATGGAAAGAAGAATCGACACTTACAGCTGGTGACGAAATAGAAGAGGGCGTTTGCGGGGTTCTTGTTGATGAAGAGTCAACTCGCTCAAAATCATCTGCATCAGAGTCTCCACCAACATCGAAATTTTCCGCCTGCTCTTCTGTGACCTCCAGTAACTCGCATAATAGTTCTTCTTCCGAGAGCGGCTTTTTTCTATAGCAATATTCTCGGTAGATCATCTATAAATAAGTTCTGTATGTAGTTATTATTGGCATGTGATGTAGCAAAAACCAAGTATAATTTATCCATTAAAATTTTGCATAAATTATTCAAGCATGTGCCGCCACTGAAAAAATAAGTAATTGTTAGAAAAAGATTAACGAAAATCAAGTTAGTTCAAAAGGATATCGCGGTAATATTATTGTATTGTAATTCTTACTATTTGTAAATCTAATTAAGGATTTTGTATTCACACAAAAACATTTAATTTTCAAGGTACGCACAGAATTTGCAACCTTTGATAGAGGAACTTAAAGAAGAAAAAGACAGCTGCTTCGGCAGAGTACCTTTCTTAAGTTAATTGAAAAAGACACTAAGCCAAAACAGCTGTAGTGATAAACAATTATAATACAATTTGTGGAAGTGTTCAAAACAAAATTTTATTGCTTGAATTTATGATAGGTACTTTGAGTATTATTAATTCACAAATTATTTTCTTATGCTTTTAAGTGCGATGTAAACGATTCACGAATCAAACATAAGATAAAAGCAATTTTACTTCAATAATTTTTTGAATTTTCAGCAAAATTTAAAATTTGTAGGTGAACAGCTGCTATTTAGCTGTTAAGGAGTACTATGCTATACATATATCTGAGATATGTGTACGTACTGCGTACTGATAGCAGTTTTCAATCAGCATAATTCAATTTTATTTGTTAATTTTGTCTTAAAATTCTATACTAAGTCTCTCTGCAATGGTAATACAGCCCAAAGATCTTAAGGTTCTCACGTCTAGCAAATATTACGCGACCGCTGCCACTTTACCCTTTCATCTTGTTCGTGGCCTTCCTTTTGGTCTTGCGGCCTGCATTTTAGTATCTAGGCCACTTTTCGGCAATCCTTCGACATCCATTCTCACTACCTGACTAGTCAATTGAAGTTTATGAAGTTTAACAAATTCTCAGATTGGCGATTGGGAGTTTATATTTGTACCTGGAGATACCGCCATACTCTGTTTTCATACACAAAAATTTCATACTAAAGCAGTACTCTATAACTTTAAAAACATTTTTGATTTTTTGTCGATGAGACACTATTGTCAAATTATTATTATATTATGTCAATGTCATACATGACATTCAAAATTGCCGGTCGCTTCAAGTGTTGCTTCTTAGGGAACGGTTTATTGTACACAAAAAGTGCCAATAAATATTTTTGTCCAAAATTATCTCAGCCACAATTTTTGTTTAAAACAAACTTTTCAACGGTATACAGATTCTTGATGAATATATTTTTTTCTGTTTCCCCCCTTTAGGAGCGGGTTTTGTAAGGGGAAGCCGTAGATAGGACTAATAAACATTTTTGAATATTTTTGGGGTGGGTACCAAAATTAATTCTCTTTTTAAAATTCAGCTTATTAATATCATTTTTTGGGGTTCAATCTCATTTTCATCTCTGACAACTGGTGTACATGGAAAACAAAAACAGCACTTCACTTTCTTGCTGAAACACCTGCAATAGACATATTTTAATTCTGTCAGATTGCCTTTCAGTTGTGCAGAGCACAAAAAATATTAAATTGAAATATATATTTGAAATAAAAGATCGATTGTATCATTTATCATCGTCTGGAGTCAACATAAAATTTATTTGGGTCAAAGCACATATAATTGGTCTCAAACATAATGAACATGTAGATCATTTAGCTAAAATGAGTGTAACTGGCTCTACGTTGAAATATATGCTTAATACATCAGATGTTACTACGATTTTCAAAATAAATCAGCAACTTAGATGGAAAGAGCAATGGAAACATTACTGTTCTACAAACCATAAAAGGTATACCTCTTTACAACCAACTATACGTCAAACAACCTGGTTTCAGAATTTTAAATCTCCTTGTAAATATATTACTACTATAAATCGAATACGCTTTGGACATGCATGCTACCCATGCCATTTATTTAAAATAAAAGTGATCAATGATGATAGTTGCAAACATTGCGGTAAGCTAGGTGACCTTGATCACATCTTCTTTGAATGTCCTAAATTTATTCAGTATTCAAACTCCCTGTATACAAAATTAACTAAATGCAATACATACGCTCCATATAATATACAGTACTTGTTAGCCATAGGTTCTGTAACAATATATAATTTAATTATAGAATTTTTGTCAGACACATGCATAGCCTTATAAATCTGGTACTCGTTCATGAAAACTTTCATGAGAGTGTATAGGGTTAGACTTGTACCCTTTGTTTATCCTATATGTAACAATACCTTATCCATGGCCCAGTATTGTTTGTCTGTTAAAATAAATATCTTGACGGACCCCTAGACGAGAAGCGAGTGTCCTTGTATTTTCCTTCGATGTGTTCTTCTATTAATTATTCGTCTATTTCGTTTTAGGGATATCGCTGTGCATTTGTCTGAGAGAAATTATCTGTACTTATGTGTATATACTTTCTTAATGAATATATTATAACCTTTCGAGACTGGCTGAATGACGAAAGTCTATGTCACAAAAAAAACTTTCTTGCTGGATGTGCTAATCAGAAAAGTGAATACAAGATAGGCAATCAAAGTTTAAAAAAAATCAACTCACACCAACCAATATTTAAACTAAAAAGACACGAAAAAGAGCAAAATCAAACAGCCCTCATTCTACCCAAAGAAGAAAAAGTTGTGACAAAACCATCAGTAGAATGTAGCAGTCTTTGGTTGCCAATAATAAAATAAAAAGTCTACACCAAGAATAGCGGGTTAAGTAACTATAAGATACATTGTCTTCAATCGTATAGAATACACATGCAACACATTAATAGAATAGAGGAACGATCACCCACATACATACGTTAAAGCACATACTAATAATGCAGAAATACACAGAATAATCAGAATTTTAAGTTCGATAGGGCATAAAATCCACTCTTACATATTTACAGCATGGCTGTATTAATTAATTATTATTTAACTGTCATAACTATCATTCTATCATAACTGTTACAAATAGTAAGTCTGAGTAAAAACCATCATTTCTAAGTCATTATAATTAACGCAAACGAAATTCATTAGAGTGATTTCAAAGCGAAGCTGATAACTCTCAATTGCAACTCAAGCCTGTGCTTCTATCTATCCCAGAGTGAAATTTTATATCCGATAAATATTCCATAAATTGACTGTGTAATAACCGCTAAATATTCCCGAGTGTAAAGTATCACATTACCAAGCAAAAACCAATTAAATTAAAGATAACAGACCCTCCGTTATATTATCTTCTTAAACTCAAGTTTAACATCGGGAAGGCCTATAACTATTGAGCGCTATTTCCATCAAAGTTCGCGAAGTTGAATTTGCAATTGGCCCCTAATGAAAGGGAACGAACAGAAATAAGGGAAACATTTCAATCCAATAATTTGCTGCGCCTCGCACTTCCAACGGCCTTCGGAACTGCTTTAAATTTAGTTGAAGTAAATTTAAAATTCGAAGGGGAGAGCGCCCTTGGGATAGTCTCTGATATTAGCTTTTTCAATATTAATCTGCTCAAGCGGTGTTTTGTATCATAAGTTAAGTTCATTTTCGGGAATTGAGAAATGGCTTTTAAGTGATAGCTTTTTCTATCAAAGATAATCGAATATAATTTTTTATACTACACTTTTTTTTAATTATTTGTATTAGTTCAATCCCAAATTAAGATTAAAATGGACCTCAGTGTGTTGGTTGTTTTGAATATTGTTGTGATGTAGTAGAAAAGATCGGGGTTTGATGACTTATTTTTTCAATAATTAATTTTTATTGATTTATTTTTTGCATACTGTTAAATTCAAGTATAGTCGGTTCGCTATATTTACGCGGGTTTCGGATTAACAAAATTATGCTAATGACTCATTGATACCCAGTTGCAGTAAACGACTTCCCAGAAAATTAGGTAAAAACTGCATTACTGGTCATATTTTAACATACATTAAAATAACATTAGGGTAGGTATAAATTTGTTACAATATTGCAGTTGAATTGATTCTTTGCCAGTGTTGACATTGTATGTTTGGTGGAAATATTTAAAAATGCCTAGACGTGTGTTAGATGTAGATAGTGTAATTTGTAGTTTACATAAGTATTTTTGCCAGATGGACAAAACGGATACTAGAATGGAGACCAAGAGATGATGCCTACCGAAGCAGAGGTCGTCCACCAACACGTTGGACTGACGATCTAAAACGTTGTCATAGGAATTGGATGCAAGAGGCACAAGATTGAAATAGATGGAAAATTATGAGGGAGATCTATGTCCAGCAGTGGATAAGCGAAGATTGAATGATGATGATGATGATAAGTATTTTACGGATGAAAAAGAAAATGGCGGTCCTTTAAAATCGGTAATGTCTGTTCAACAATATGTGATGCTCTAGGAATTAGTGAAACCAAACTAAGAGGAGTATTACAAAATCGCAATAATGAACGGCCGAAAGAAGATCACCGAAAAACTCGCCCATCATTGAAAACGAAAGATATTCCAGATGGAAAAAAAATTTGAAATTCGTGATACCATTTATCGAATGCGAGCCAACAAGGAACATATGACCTTAAATACAATTCTCTCGGAATTAAAAGATAGAAAATTTGACGAAATTAACAGAACAAGTCTATGGCAAGTGATACATAATTTGGGTTTCAAATTTCAAAAGGACGATAAAAGAAAAGCCCTTTGTGAAAGAAGTTCTGTTGTGCATAAAAGAATTAACTTTCTAAGAAAATATTCCAAATTAAAAGAAGAAAGGGCAAATTTTATATATTTAGACAAAACATGGATATTTTCTAGGGGTGCAACCAAGAGAATATGGCAAGATGATAACGTAAAGTCTATCAAACATACTGATGGAGAAGGGAAGCGACACATAATTTTACATGCAGGAGGGAAATCGGGTTTTATAGAAGGTGCTGATTTAATATTTTCGTCTAAATCAAAATCAAGTGACTATCACGATAATATGAACACAGAAATGTTTTTAAAATGGTTACATGAAAAACTTCTCCCAGGTTTAAGTGAGCCCAGCGTAATTATTTTAGACAATGTACCTTACCATTCTGAAGTATTAAACAAAAGTCCAACGAATTCTTGGACTGTTAATAAAATGAAAGAATGGTTGACAAAGGAACATATACCATTTACAAAACATATTTAAAAATCAGAATTATTACGCTTGGCAAATATCCACGCAAAACCAAAACCTTTGTTGTGGATCAGATTATTGAAAGTTACGGTCATCAAGTTTTACGTCTGCCACCGTATCATTGCCAGTTTAATCCCATCGAATATATATGGGGAATAGCAAAACAATATTATGACAACCATATTGGGCCCGCGGTTAGCCTAACGACGACGCAGTTAGGGAAACTTGGCGAAAGGCACTTTCAATTGTAACTCCAGGAGTGTGGTGCAACTGTATATTCAAGTGCGAGAAACTAATAGAAGATTGGTGGACTCGTGAAACTAAAATAAACGAAATAAGTCCAATCATAATAACAATTAATGGTGATGACTGTGATGATGATGACGATTATGATATTTTTGATGATAATGACTTATTTTCATTTTTGTTGCCAAGTTAAATTTTTTTATTTTTTATTAGAAATTCTCTCCATGGAACAAATATACATAGACCATATTTTCTGTGTGAAGTGTAATATAAAATTATTATTGGGTTTATATTAGCCACATTAGACTCCAATAATGAAGTAATTCTCCTTATTATACTGTCAATTATATAAAAGATTTTCCATTATTATTAAATTAAAAAAAGTTATGGATTATTTTTGATTTCATTTGACCAGTTGATATTTCCCCAAAGAGCAGGTAATTAAAACTGGGTACTTACAATAAAATTTTTAATCCGAAACCCGCGTAAATATAGCGAACCGACTATATGTCAGCTGGTTCTATACTCCTTCATGTATTGTCCATACATTTTCAATTTATACGAATTCTCTCTAGAAAAAAGTGTCAAGCAAATTTTTACTGCTTTGCAAAATAAGTCAACTAGCCCCGGGTAAGGCTGCAGTTGACTAACGGCGTTGACGCCATATTTTCTTAGTGATATCATAACGATTATAATAGCAACACAATCCAAACACAAATTCAGATTCAATTTTTCACGTTTATTTTGGACAGTGACATTAAGAAAATCTTCTTCTTCTTCTTCCTACTTTATAAATAGGCTTAATGCCTGTTTTACTTCAGTTTTTAGCCTTAATTGACGTTGTCTGACTGTCTTTTCCTCGGTCGTCCCAATGATCTTCTTCCATTTGGCGATTTGTCTCTTGCCATTCATACTATTCTATTTTCTGTCATTCTTTAGATGTGTTGATTCCATTCCACTTTTCTTCTTTTGGTCCACGCGTTTATTTCCTCTATACCACATCTTGCTCGTATTTCCTCACGTCTTACTCTGTCTCTTAGAGTTTGGTTTGTTATTTTTCGTAAGACTTTCATTTCTGTTGTTTCCAGTAGTCTTTGTGTTTTCGCCGTATCTGCTCTTGTTTCCGTTGTGTACGACATTATCCGTCTTATTGTTGATTTATATATCCTGGTTTTCGTTTCCGTTGCTAGGTATTAGTTTCTCCAGATTGTGTTGTTGAGACATCCTGGTGTTCTGTTTGCCATGTTTACTTATTTCTTTATTATATCAATGATATGCCGAAATATATGAGTACGGAAAATATTTTTTTGTATGCCGATGACACGACTTTGGTGGCATCTGCAGAAAATGCTGAGGAATTGAGGTTAAAACTCAATACCTTAGCCCATGAGTTTACATCTTGGTGCGAAAAAAACTCCTTATTAGTAAATTCGAGTAAAACAGTATGTATGCAATTTTATATAAAAACTCCAATAAAAGAAAATTTCTCTGTCAATGTCGACAATGATTTTATCACTTTATCTGACACTACAACGTTTTTAGGACTACATCTAAACAGTAATATGAGCTGGGAGGTACATATTAATCATGTATGTTCGAAAATTAATTCGGGATACTATGCTCTTTTGCAACTCAAATACTTATTTACAACGGAACAGATACTTAATGTTTATTACGCTATCATCTATTCACATTTGTCATATAATATTGTTCTATGGGGCAGTGCAACAAATGTCTCGAAAGTTGTTATAGCCCAAAAGCGCATAATTCGCTTGATTTTTAATTTACCATATAGACATACGTGTAGAGAGCATTTTAGAAAATATCAAATACTCACTGTTCCCTCAATTTTTATATACAGAAGTATTCTGTATACAAAAGCTAATATCAATAGATTGAAATCAAATTCAGATGTACACAATTATCGTACCAGAAAAAAGATTTCTTTAGGACTCGTAAACATTACACTTCTATGTTTGAAAAAAACCCTGATTATAGCGGCATAAGGTTTTTTAATCAGCTCCTATCCAAATTAAAAAGTGAAGCAGATGATGAAAAGGCATTTAAGAATAAATTGAAGACTTATCTCATCGAGTCATGTTTTTATAGTATCTCGGAATTTATATCTTAGATATGTTGTATGTTGTTTCTATATTTAGGTCTATGTTTATATTGTATAGGTAGTCTTTAACGTTTCTTTTTACTTTGACATGTCCTATATTATGTAAATAATCTGCAAGGATGAATAAAGTTTTATTATTATTATTATTATTATTACTTGTTTTTGTACTTCTTCTTCCACTTTTCCGTAGCTTGACAGTTTTATTCCCAAGCATTCAGTTTCCATCACTTGTTCTATTATTTTGTTATCTACGACTAGTTTACATCGTCTCCCTTCCGCTGATATCACTATCGTTTTAGTTTTCTCTGTTAAAATCTTCTTGTTGTGTATGAGCGCCATATCTTCGAATTCTTTAATTAATCTTTGTAGGTCATCTTCATTTACGCTGTTATTATGGCGTCGTCGGCGTAGCATATTATCCTTATTTCCTTTTCTCCCATTCTATATCCTCTTCTTTTTTTAACTCTCTTTACGATTTTATCCATTATCAGAATAAATATTAATGGACTCAGCGAATCTCCTTGTAATGCCAGTTTCATATTTGATAGGTTGCGATAGTTTTCCTTTACATCTTACTATAGCTATGTTATCTTTATATATATTCTCAATGGTTTTTACTAAATCCAGTGATATTCCATTTTCATATAATAAATGTATCGCGTCCCGAATTCTCACTCTATTAAACGCTTTCTTCAAATCTATCAGATATATATATGTTGGTTTGTTGTATTCCAGCGACTTTTCTTTTATTTGCCTTATTACAAAAACTGCATCCGTGCATGATCTTTTTGTCCGAAATCCTTGCTGTTCCTCTTGCAGAGATATTCGTTTATTTATTTTTGCCGCTATTATTTTTGCTGTCAATTTGAGTGTTATATTTAATAGATTTATTGCTCGATAATTATAGGGATCTTTCTTATCTCCTTTTTTGAAGAACATCACCATGATCGCTCTCCTCCATTCATCTGGTATTTTGTTCGTGGTGGATTAAGAAAATCTAACAATTAAAAATGAAACTCACAAATCATCATTTGAATCATAATTGCTGCACATAGAAAATGTAATATTACTTTTGTTTGTGCATTTGATGTGAGCCCATCTGCTGTAATCCCAGTCGTCACCTCTAGTTTTATTTCGATAAGGTTATTTATATACTAAGCACTCAGTTTCACCCTGAATATAGATGGAATCGGGGTTTTTTCCAGGAAAATAGAACTTTGTCTCTTCTTCCGTGATTTTCTCGAATTTTGTAGAAGACCTTCTCTTTTAACCACGGCTTTACTTCTTCAGTGGAAAGCAATGTCTATTTTTGTCTATGAAAATGTATTTGCAGACAAATTGTCGCTGACATCTGGGAAATGTTCTAGAATTTACTATGGATTCTCCATGATTTAAGCTTGCTCCACTGTTAAAATATTTCTGTTGTTTTCGGTAGCGTTTCCTTCTTCATTTGCTGCTGTAGGATTGTCTGTCACATATGATGGCAAGAAGTCACTCTCTGTGAAGATACCCTCATTCAGAGGATATGCTTGTTTTACTGAACCCAGCCATTATATTGATTGGCGTAGCAGCTAGAGACAGACTCAATTTAACAATGTCAGTAACATCATATATTAAAAATGTCGAATGATATCGGGTGCTATCTTACCACTTACCACTGTTCCTTTTGAACGTTCTTATAGTTCTGCTGTTACAAAAATAAATACGAATAATGCTGCAGATAGATTTGAATGATTTTGATGCTTTAGACATTTGTAGAAACATGTGCAATATAACAGTTGCGAATAGTTTCCAAATGCCTCGATATCACTATCAATTCATTCATTGTAAAATGCCAACTTGGTTCACAAGTTCCGAAATTTGAGTACATGATGTGGTTTGTCGACTAAGTCAACAGACCCCGCCATGGATTAGTCGACAAGACCCATGCGTCACCCTGTCATCAGAGGGTATTATGATAGACATGCGTTAACGTAGATATGTATAAATCACGTCAAATCACGGTCAATGTATGTTACTTCGCAAAAATATTCAGTGAAATTAGTGACGAACGATTTTATAGATAACGATACGAAAATGTTGAGAACCAAAGTAATTACTTACCAAGGATGATTCCAAATTTTACGTTATCACCGACACAAAACTCAAGCGACCATAACAGCGATATTGTAAAATGGAGGAGCAAGAGTAGGCAGTTCAGATATCCTATCTATAGGCGACATCTGTTACACATTAAAGGAACTAAAGGCAATTAGTCAACTAACCCCTTTAGTGAACTAGCCCTGTTTTCTCCTACTTGTTTCCTATCCTTTTCAGTTTTGCTGATAAGCTCTTAACATGGTGTTGTCATCTTTGAGTCCCTTCTTGTGTGTGTTTCTGGTTTGTTGTATTGTTTTCTTTATTCAATCTTGTGGAGTTTCCTGTTTATAAATGACAATAGGTAGTCATTTTTAATTAGAATCTTTGTTAGTAGGTTATTTTATTAAAATGCATTTTCATTAAAGCAGGTGTTTCGAACTCTATCATATAGTGATTTGATAATTACTATTTTGATATTTACGTTGTGGTTAGAGTGATATTTTAAGTATCTCTTGGTGCAGATTGGTTTTCTGTAGACTTTTGTTGCATATCCTTTGTGTTTTTTTTTATGATTAGCACGTCCAGAAAAGAAAGTAAGTTATTCTTTTCTTGTTCGATGGTGAATTTGATTGATTTTTCTTTATTGTTGATGTCCATTTGTCCAGAATATCCAGAAATTTATTGATTGCTTCTGGTCGATAAGGCCAAATGAAAAACTCAATATCTACAGATCTCAACCATACTGTGAATTGTTTGTCTTCTCTGTGTTAAATATTTAAAATCTTCCATGAATAGATTTGCTAATAAAGGAGATAGGGATAAGCCCATGTTTATTCCAAAATTTTGCTAATAGAAAACACTATCTAGTTGAAAATAGGTGTTATCTATGCATAATGTCGATAGCTCCATGAGAGCTGATACATTTAGTTTGGTTTTGGTTGTAAGTGTATCATTCCTCTCTGGTTTGTCTTTGAATATTTTTTAAATTTTTTCTAGTAGTATATTGGTAAAGAGACTGGAAATATTAAAACTGACTAGCGTATTGTTAGAAATGTAATTTATTTCTGCTAGTTCAACAAAAATGTTGAGAGTGATTGATGAAAGGTATTGTATTGTATGCCAGAGGCTGTATTATACAGGGTGTCTCAGAGTAGATTTTAGTTTTTAAATTAATAAAACTCGGTTTCAGAACCTGTTAGAAAAACATTTATTGGGAAAATAGACACACAGAACATGCGGATTTTATTTCTTAAATAACACGTCGGTTAGATGTTGACCATCTCGTTCGTAGCACTCTTGCAATCTGGAGCGCAAATTGAGAAAGGTGCGCTCACACATATCCACTGGAATGTTGTTTATAGCGTTGTGAATATTTTGCTTCAGCTCTTCGATGGTGGCTGGTGGGTTAGCGTAGACGATGTTCTTTAAATACCCCCACAGAAAAAAATCTAAAGGGGTAAGGTCAAGAGATCTTGGAGGAAAACGAATATCACCATTTTGTGAAATCAGTGTGCCTGAAAACATTTCTGTTAGGGCGTTTATTGAAATGTTCTCTGTGTGTGGCGTAGCACCGTCTTGCTGGAACCATGTATTGCCTGGATTATACCCTGGAAAATTATTCAATTCTGGACGTAGCTAATTCCGCAACATGGCAGTGTATCTTGCACTATTAACAGTTAGCGTGCGTCCCCTAGCATCTTCAAAAAAATAACTGTGAAAACTTAAATCCTGCTTTAAAATACGCTGGATAGTAGCACGAGGCAAATTTAGCGCTTGTGCATGTTTGCGAAGTGAACGCCGAGGATTACCATTCACAGCACGTCGAACTCTTTCAATATTGACAGGAGTTCGAATAGTTTTTGGTTTGCCTGGATGTTTCACATTTGTGACAACTCCTTCTTCTCTAAATTTCTTTATCCATGTAAGCACGCTGCATCTTCGTCCACTGTTCCATGGTAACTGAAATCCGCACGTGTCGGCTACAGGGCTGATGCATCGTTTCCATGGAATTTCGAACAGGGTCGGCGTAAGGTAAGTTTAAATACTAAAATCTACTCTGAGACACCCTGTATATAGGAAGAACTCTGACAGTTTAGTTTGCTGCAAAGAAAAACCCCATGCTGCAGCAAATGTTAATTTTGAAATGACATAAACAATAACAAAAACTTTGTATTTTGTATTCAAAATTTGTATAATAATTTTTTTGAAAACAATTACCTGTGTGGAAATTAAAACTTCAAACAATATTTAGAAAAAAATAACTTAACTTATTTAAACCAATCGTTGTGTTTTAATCCCATATTAACATAATATTTAGAAAACGAAAGATGTGTATTGAAGATGATTCCTATAAAAAAGACCAAAATTGTATCAATAATAAAACTGATATAAAAGATTCCTCCAATATATATATATATATATATATATATATATATATATATATATATATATATATATATATATATATATATATATATATATATATATATATATAGTAATTTTGTCAATAGCTATCAACTACCAAATAATTATATAATAGTAAGCTTTGACGTTATATCTTTATTTACTAATTTACCACTACATATTATTAATGATAGTATAAACAGACATTGAGATGAAATCAAAATAAATTGCAAAATTAACAAAAAAACGTTCTTAAGCACTCTAGAATTCATTTTTGATTCTAATGTATTGATTTTTGATAATGCATTCTATAAACAAATTTTTGGCACACCTATGGGCTCAAGTATATCGTGTATATTATGTAATTATGTACTAGACGATTTAATAAGAGATTCTTTAAATAAATTGCCTTTTCATATCCCATTTATCAAACGATTTGTGGATGACTTAATACTTACTTTACCTGCAGACAAAATAAATGAAACTTTACAAAGTTTTAATAATTATAGTGAACATTTACAATTTACATGTGAAAAAGAGATAGAAAATAGCATCCCATATCTTGACATAAAAATTAAACGTAATGCACAAAATGTATTAAGCACTGAATGGTACAGAAAACCTATATTTAGTAACAGATTTATTAATTATCATTCACAACATCCACCTCATATGAAAAATTTGATATTGGCTTTAAAAAACAGAATAGTCAAATTATCACACATCAATAACATCAACAAAGGGTTATTAGAACTTAAAGACATTTTATTAGAGAATTCATATCCAATTAAAATAATTAACAAATTTTTATTTAACAATCCTAATAATAGAATGATTGACATGAATCAAACAATAGAACCAAATCAACAAATCGTGCAATCTCAATTTACTTTCACATCACTACCTTACATACCAACATTAACACCCAAACTAACTAAAGTCTTTGCTAACTATTCTGATATTAAAATTGCAACTAAAAATATTAAAACATTAGCATCATTGTATACAAAAACTAAATCACCTATTAGCATTATGGAAAGCTCAAATGTAGTTTATATAATACCATGCGAAAATTGTGATAAGTCATACATCGGACACACATCTAGAAATCTAATAGGCAGATTACCATCACATAAAAGTGACCTTAGAAATAATAAAAATACGTGTGCATTAATAGATCATGCAATTAATAAAAATCATTCATTTAATTTCAATGAAACTAATATACTAAGACGTGAAAACCAATTAAATAAAAGAGAATTCTTAGAAATGGTATGCATAAATAAATATCAATGCGGTAATAAAAAAACTGATATTGATAAACTAAGCAATATCTATAATTACATTATGTCTTACAAAAATTAATATTATAATTTTCTAATATTAGATTTTCTGACTATAAATACTATTTCAAAAAATTTAAATATTCATATTTGGCGCCACTTTGTACGTAACCATAATAACAATCAAGAGCTAGTTATCAACAACAAAAAATATAATAAACAGAAACGAGTGTCTTTCTGACATAAATCAAACATCAACATAATCAATGTCATAATGAATTTGTACAAATAAAATTAAAATATTGTACTTATATAACTCGATAATTTTAATAAGTTAAGTTTTAATGTTTTGTAAATTTGAAAATTTAATTGATTAACCTCATGTTGTAAGTTTTTATACTAGTTTTATATAATGCTATTTAATTCTAATTTCATTGTATTTACTGATACCATATTTTAGCATATCCTGAAGAAGCAAATAAATTTTGCGAAAGCTCGATAAAGAACAAAGAGTTTCACTTTCCTGTCCTATTAATGACTGCAACCTCAAAATAAAACTTTATTATATATATATATATATATATATATATATATATATATATATATATATATATATATATATATATATATATATTAAATATTTATAAAAGTTAATGGCCACTTAATCCTCTAATTATTTCTAAAATATGCATATACTTATAAATTTGAAAAGATAGCAATAAAACATATTTCACCTAAATTTCGCTTTAGTTACATTAATATAAGATGAAAAATTTATCGCTGTCGTCAATACGCTCACTTAATAATATAGCCATTTTTTTTTTCATTTATCTATGATTAAGATTCGAAATAGCTCAGTAGAAAGATAGTGAACTTATTTTGTTTAAAATTGTATCATATTTATCAAAACCTTCTTTAAAATACTTATTTAAAACATGGCGAAATGCAAATAAATTTAGAATTTTATTTATAAAATCCATCCAAATCCACTTTTGCTACGCCAATGGTTTAGATGTTTTTTGTGCCATATTGTCATTCTTTTTTTTATTAAATCAGTTGTTTTTGCGTTTTTTGTCCAAATTTAGTCCATAAATTATATAACATAAACAAATCAAACGCTTCCATGATCCCTAAAACTTCTCTACAAAGAAATCGTTTGTTAAGTTTTGACTGTCTACCGACATTAGTCATTGTTCATTGATATTACTTTCCTTTACGGAGCTGTAGAAGAAGGCAATAAATATCTGTAGATAAAATCTCTGCTACCAATGTCATGAAAAATGTTGCTTCAAATTGCTATTCCCGGAAATGGAATCATAAATAAGGAGTCCACATTCTAAATCACCCATTTTCAGTTTTTATAGGTTGTACAGTGTTCGCCACGATATCCGTTACGTCTGTGACACATTTTACCGCTAATTTGTTTCAAATGAAATAAAATAACAGAAAATGAACGAAAATCTATTCAAAAATCTTTAGTTATTTTTGTTTATAACTTTTTTATTTTCCATTTTAAGATTAAAAGTAATAAAAATAAAGTTATAGACAATTTAATGTGCTACAAATTATGTCAAATAAATTTTTTTGTAGGGTTGCTAGTTAAAGAGATTGAGCGCAAAAAATTTTCCCCCCTTTTTTAATATGGCGGCTGGGGGACAAATTTGGCAACTTCACAAACTTAAACTTAAGCTTGTACTTCTCTCTTATACCCTCTCGCCTATACCCTCTCAACAAATAAAAAAAATAAATTTTGCATTCTCTAAGAAATGCACGATAAGGCATGTAACAATGTTACATGTTTCAATGAACTAAGGACGTTTTTAACCTACTCATATTATGTAAGTGTGTAACGATATATTTTTTTGCCTACCACATGGGGTATTATTATAAGGGGTAGAAGATTGGGGATAGAAATTACTGGAGGTGGAGATAGGGCAAGCAAAATAATCGTTATTTATGCGAACGGCACTCAGGGTTTGTTAGGAGAGCTGGGGTCGTGGGTAAGTAAATGACAAAGGGGTCGGATTGGGGCAACTACAAAAATATGAAACAGAAGGTCATGAATGTCTTGGGACAAACAAAACAAAAAGAAACAGGAAACGCCTCTTATAATTTTAAAAAGGGCGCCACTTCGAGGTGCCTAATTTTAACCATTACAACAGCTAGTTGTAACTATCGAAATAATTATTAGAAATGCAAAACATTTCTTTTTCAAATGAAACTCAAAAATGGGTTAGTTAAAAAAATAAACATAATGTTAAGAAAAAAATTTAACATTTATTGTGTCTTACCACAAACAGTTACAAAATAGACAAACAAATTTACTATATGAATAGTTACCAAGTACAAAAATATAAAGAAAAACTTACATATGTCCTATCTGTTTACAATCTCTGTTGCTACAAAACTTAGAAAATTGCATGGAGGTTAACCTTCTTTAACAACAAAACAAATGAATATCAAAAATAATAAAACGAGCTGTCACAAGTTAACATTAAATTTAAAAAAAACTAAACAAATAAATTGACAGCTAAAGTCAAAACCTAAAATTTACAGCTTTAAATATTACAATTTTTTAAATTTTAATGAAAGCAAATTATTAATATTAAAAAAAATGTCTGTCTTTACTTTAAAATTTGAAAGTTACCTGAATTTCACTTGATCACACATTAAATTTCTGAGGTTGGAAACTGGAGTTGAACTCTGGACACGAACACATGAACAAAAGGACTGCATCTCACACTGCGAATTGGACCGACCATTTGAGGCCGAAGCCGGCACTAAACACAAAAGATGACTTTGCCTCTTAAAAAACAGGAACAGGTATAATTAGACGGCATACACATTAATTTTCTACGATTAATTGCTACTAAAATTGTTTTCCATAACGTAAGACGAAGATTTCCCTGAAAAGGAATAGAAAAAGAAAACTACAAATTCGACGTGAATTTAGACATAACGCTGGAGCCTATCACTCTTGACTTGACCGCAGCTCCAGCGAGAGTGATCTAATAATCTTTTAAATTCATTAGCTTAACTTAGCATAAACAAAACATATAAACTAGAATATTTATTTGAAACGCAAAATCGGGCGGTTTGAACAAAGAAATATCGAGGAACATACGCAGCTGCGAAATATATAAACAACTCTAAGATGGTTTATATTAACTCGAGCCGACCTAAGAAGGAATTGAAATATATTTCGGGTATTTTAACTTAAAAGATACGAACTAAGAAACATGGAAAAAATTCTTCGGTATTAGAATGCATATATGAGGGGATTTCAATTTAATACGTATACGAGGGGATTTCAAGAAATTTACTAATGCTACAAGTGTCACAATCGAAGACATGAGTGGATAAAAGTGTCATATCGCATTTTCAAAGCTTTGGCTCAATTAACAAAACGCGTTTTGTATTGGAACTTTTTAATTTTGTTTTTGACTTTAACGGGTGTTACCTTAAAAAATTTATTATTTTAAGCTATTTTTTTCGTTAGTTATGATATTAAAAGGAAGCAGCAAGATTTTGGGAAACTAGACTTTTGTGAACATAACATCTTCATCGACTAACTTTAAACTAAAAATGTATATGTTTCTTCATGGATAAAGAAGTGAAGTAGCTTTAAATTCAAATTTATTTTACTACAGAGGCAACATAAACGTCAAATTTATTTTTTTGTTTAAACTTAATTAAGTATCTTTTCAATTTTTCTGTTACAGATTTTTAAGATTTCGTTTTAAAACCTCGTTTTAGAACCATCTGTAGTCGAGGTCGACAGATTCTATCTGCTCTTTTAAGTTGGACATTTTTTCGACCGTCAAAAACCCACATTTGGGTAGTACACTTGGTGCAAATTGCTTAGATACCACTTCTCTAGTATACTTTTTATGTATAAATCGACTAAAGTACTAAAAGAATAAAATCCATAGTTATCTACTCTTATCGATGTGACGTTATCTTGTAAATTAATTCTTATTATAATATAAGTAATTAAATCTTGCATTAAAGATATTACTGACCTTCTTGTAAAAATTAAATTTAGTGGGAAGCTCTTCAAATTTGTAAAAGATATGTTCCTTATTGCAACATACATTTTTGTATTAATTTTTTTTGTACTCCACTGGCACATTACTATTTTGATGTTTTCAAAATACTTTCTACTCTTAACAACAATTATTCTGTTGGAATCAAGAAAGTGAATCCAACCAAGGAAAACTTATGCTCGATTGCAGTAAAAATAAAAATTCTTATTTTGCCCTGCATATGAGTCGAACCAAATTACTATTCTTCTTCTTCTTCCTCTTTATAAGCAATTCTGCTTGTTTATTGACAGATTAATACCTCTATAATAGAAGGTTGTTACTCCATCTTTTGCGCGGACTTCTGATACTTTTTTTGCCGATTGCTGACTTATCTCTTCCTATTTTGACGACACGGGTCTCCTTTATTTCTGCTTATGTGCTTATTCCATTATGTTTTTCTATTTTGTGTCCATTTATTTATACATTGCACGTAACATTTTTTTTCGTCTTCACTTCTCTTTCTATCTCTCAGCTTATTTCCTGTAATTCTTCTTAGTACTCTTATCTTTGCCGTTTCCAGTAGCCTTTTCATTGTGGCTGTGTCAGATCTTGATTCTGAGGCATATGTCATTATTGGTCTCATACTGGCTTTATGTATTCTTGACTTCATCTTAGTGTTAATGTGTCTGTTTCGCCATATAGTGTTATTAAGGCATCCTGCCAGTCTATTTGCTTTTTGTACTTAATCTCTCACTTTTTTGTCCAGGTCTCTATAGCTGGACAGTGTAATTCCCAAGTATTTTATTTCTATTACTTGTTTAATACCATATACCATACCTTGATGCCAACAAGTTCAATTTTACATCTAGTTGGTTCTTTGCTAACTACTATTGTTTTAGTTTTCTGATATGAGATTGTCATATTATATGAGATTAGATTGTTATATCAATAACCAAATCATTAAATGGTTAATTTTAGGATTCCCTTTTTTAAGTAATTTGAAAAATCGTAACAGATAGTTGACGATTTTATTACTGCCTCTATTAGTAATATTTTCTGACCCATTAAAAAAATATGAGTTGTGGAGTGAATGTGTGGCACAGTGGATACCAATGCTGTAAAACTGCATATGTCCTAAATAAAAGGCTTTACGTGTGGATATGGTAATGATATGATCCATTATAGATCCATTGTCACATAACATGTTTTTCTATTAATCAAGAATTTTTTTGTATTTACTCTTTGAGAATAAAAAAAAATCCAATTTTCTTTATGCTCTTACGAATGATCCTTAGCATCGCAAACCACCACTTTGTAAGGTAATAAAGTACAAATTAAACTTTGTTTCGAAAAGATATCTCTAGTAGCAGACCTTAACAATGTATTGGTCATCCAGTTTTTCTTCTTTATATTGCTTTATATATAAAGTCGGTTAAGTATATTTACATCAAATAATGGAGATACCTACTTTGTATTATGACTTTTGTTTCTTGAATTGTGCGATGTTTCCACATGAAATTAATGGATGTGGCTCACAATGTAGTCGATAACGCCATTACTTATCTTACGTGGACTATTCTTGTGTCGTCCTTGCATATTAACTAATAGGAGTGACTGTTGTTGTTTATTTGGGTTTATATATAGAAATGACTGACAGAGTTTTCATAATTTTTGGGTTTCTTTCACTTTCTTTCGACCAATTCCATATAGATAGCAAAACGTTTCTCTATACACCGGTATCTTTTGTTTATCATATATGTGGTTGCATATTTAAATGTGTAGTTTCTTGACGATCTCCTAATAGATCAATGCCGACAAACTTTAAGAATTTTAGCATTACATCTAATTCATAAAATTTCTTTAAGAGTGTTTGTTTTCCAACGGTATCAAACTTACGGTATACCGACAAAAGGACGCGGAAAAAAGGACGCATAAAAAAGGACGCGCGAAAAAGGAACGCGTGGAAAAAAGGACGCATATTATTAATGAAATACTATAAATAGTTTATTTTAATTGACAATAGCAATTACCCCCGTTTATCCCCTATATATAATTACAGAAAATGATTCTACCTAACCTAAAATCGGTTACGGTAAAAGTAAAAAGTGAAAAATATTTATATGAGAAAAACTTGCCTTCACACTTTATCCAGGCTTAGGACTGGCAGCAGAAGCTGGCGTGTTTACAAGTTTTTTTTTATTTTTTTTTAATTTTTTGCTTTTTTTGGAACTTTTTGGCATTTTATTTTTTTTTTGTTTTATTTTTGATATTAATTTTTTTTGTATTTTTTTTATGTTTGCAACTGAAAATTGTGAGCAATGCCTCTCAAATACTCTAAAGGTGGCCTGTCAGCATAATCGGCAACAATAGCCCTTATCCTGTTTGCTGTATCTTGATATTTTCTTTTGCGTGGAGGTACATTGCCCGAAATGTACTGCTCTATTTTCAAAACATTTAAATCATATTCTTTTTTTAGAGAATTAATAAATTTCCAAATATTCGGATGTGCACTATTGAGAAGAGAAGAAAAGCTGTTGTGCCATCCTTCGACAGCATTATTTGTTCGAGGTATATCTTGGTCTGCCAAATCGTAACAATTCCATACATTTGCTGGAAAAAGGGGTTGTCTTCGATTTCCTCTTCTAGCTAATCTCCCTATCCAAGAGTCTTCAAAGTAATTAATCAGCGGCACTAGTAGTTCTTCATTTTGTGTATAAAAATCGATATTGAGCAACTCCTCGTACACTCTGACTACATGGTTGTCTGGAACAAACGCAAGAGCTGTCAATTGTCTTAGGTGAAGGACGAAGTCAGGATTCTCAATATATCTACGTTGCAATCCGGCACTTTGAATATGGCGCCACATACACTGCGAGAAATGAAAAAAAACATCCGCGGATTCATACATTTGGGAACTCAGTTTGTGCAGCATTCATTGCCGCTCTTTCAAAGTCCATCATTATTGTTAGAGGGCGCAAGGCCGGATTCAACACCTTTAGTTGCTGAAAAACACGTGTATAAGTCTCTTGCGTTTTGTTCGTTAGAAGTGCAAATACAGTCGGGATTACATTACTGTATCGCACTCCATTAATTGTGTATATTTGAGAAAACAATGGTGGTGCTGAGTTAAATGTTCCATCGGCATACCAATGATCGCATTGTTCCATAAATCTTAAATTTCTTTGTGTTGAAAATAACAAAATACGTTCTTCTTCTGGCCCGCTATCAAATAATAGAAATAGCTTACCGCCTGTAGTTGTTTTATATTCTTCAGGAAGCACAAGTTCTTCTAAATTTCTCGGATTTGCGGGCGTACTTCCTAGCTCGTTCCAAACTCTTTGCACAGTTTTTTTTAACGACGACACTGATGGAAGTTGTGCCGTAGCAGCTAAGGAAAGTCCTTGAGAAATTTCACTTACTACACTTTGGGTGGAGTGTTCCAGTTGTTGTGCAACTTCTTTCATCCGGTTACAAGCTTCTTTTGCTTCAATCTTTGCCGTGTCTGCAACGTGATTATGTTCTGTGGATTTTGTAATTTCATCCACAATGGTATGCACTCTTCCTGTACATTTGCACTTATTATAAGTAGCACACTTCCAAATTGTCTTTTCACCAATCACTCGCTCTTTTTTATGGAGAAATCCATTATAAACTAACAAGTTGTTGCCTTTTTGGCTTTTCACAAACGCTAACACCATCTTAACAGACTGATATCAATTTGTAAAATGTTTTCTTGTTAAGAACAGAATAAATTACCTACCGCGACAAGTTTCCCCTATATAAACAATTTGGTTAATGATGTTTTGTTATATCGGACCTTTTGTAATATTCATTTCTTAAAAACAATTATCAAACAATTAGAAAGTTTTATTTTCTTACTAATCGTTTCTATTTACATTCTTAACATTACCTGCGGAATTTATCAACCTTCCGGTTCGCGTTAAACCCTCATTAGACCCCCTACTGGGCTGGTACTTGGGTTTTTCTAATCCCATACATAATTCTGATAATATAGAATCTAACCTGTTTCAATACCAGAAATCTTGAATCAACATTATATTAGTATTTATTATTTTACTTAAGATATTTTAGTCCTAAGCCTCGATAAAATGCGAGGGCAAGTTTTTTTCATATAATTATTTTTCACTTTTTACTCTTACCGTAACCGATTTTAGGTTAGGTAGAATCATTTTCTGTAATAACATATGGGGATAAAAAGGGGGTAATGGCTAATGTCAATTAAAATAAACTATTTATAGTAATTCATCAATAATATGCGTCCTTTTTTCCACGCGCCATTTTTTCGCGTGTCCTTTTTTCGCGCGTCCTTTTTTCCGCGTCCTTTGGTCTCGCGTCCTGTTTTCCGCGTCTTTTTGTCGTAGATTCCAAACTTACATGTACACTTTTTCTGACAATTATTCTTGCAGAGCACTGCAGTCTTTATTACTTTATTTTTTATGACATGTCTTTATAACTTTTCCCGTTTGTGATATATACGTAACTACTGCAGGTTTTTTACGTTTTCGCTTACCTGGATTTCGTGTTTATAAAAGTACAGCCAGGATATACCAGGAACCTAATATCGTAAAACATATTAAGATAGGACGTCTGAGGTGAACTAAGGCGAATAGGACATGTAATGCGGATGAAACAAAATAACCCAGCTAGAAAAACGCTCCTTGATAGACCCATTGGTCAAAGAAGAAGAGGAAGATCCAGAACAAGGTTCCTTGATAATATCGATGAAGACATGAGAAAGATGGGAATGCGTGCTTGGCGGAGAAAGGCGATGGATATGGACGACTGAAGAGAAATTCTTGAGGAGGCTAGGAGCCATGAGAGTTGTGAAGCCATAATGATGATGAAAAGTACAGCCTTGCTTTTCTTTGCAACATAAGACACAATATTTGTAGTATTTTTAGTAAAACCATAGATACAACTACCTAATTCACTCTACCGGTTGGGCAAAAATTACGTAGGAATTTATTTATTATTCTTCTTAAGCGTACCTACATACGTTAATCATCTTACCAGTGTTGATCTTGGTATAAGCTGGAAGGAAAATGGTTTAACTCTCTTGGGAACAATAAAAGTAAATAGAAGAGAAAGTCTTGCTTATTTTTTTAACAATCATGGATGACCTATTGGCTCTAGTACATTTAGGACCAGTTCAAGAGGAACACTTATGTCATATAAACCAAAAAAAGAACAAAAATGTTTTGTTATATTCCACTATGCACCATAGGGACGACGTTGATCCTTTAACTGGAAAAACGGAAATCATATTAGTATCTTTCTCCTTCTCTATATTTTCTCCTTCGTAAGGATGTAGTGGCATCATGTAATTTGTTTGACTATTTCTGTCCAATAATCTCTCCCGTGTGAGTTTTATTTTGCTTCGGAGAATGAGTAACCAGTCATCTCCTTTATTTGGTCCGACCATCATTCTGGATATCTTCCTCTGGATCTTTTACCCGCTAAGTTACCTTTAACTATCATTCGCTCCATGCCTTCTTTTCTTCTAGTTATATGTCCAAAATATCTCAGTATATTTTCGTTGATAGTTGTGATGAGTCTGGTTTTTATGTTAAGTTCTGCTAGAATTGAGTTATTTGTGAAAATGGCGGTCCAAAATATGAGCAACATTCTACGGTAGACCCACATTTCAAATGCCATTATACGCTTTAAATCGGCTTTTTTTATTGTCCAAATTTCTGAAGCATAGGTAACGATAGGAAATATCAATGCTCGATAAAAGGCGTAATTTTGTGATGTTTTTGACGTCATTATTCTTCCAAATTTTTTTGAGTTTGGCTGTTGCTGATCTGGCCATTGTGATGCGTCGACAGATTTTATCTTCGCATCCTCCACTGTTAGTAATAACGGAGCCTAAGTAATTAAATTGTCTGACTACTTCGTAACTTGCCATGCTTTTGCCTGGTTATTTCTGATTCTATCGATGATCATCACTTTATAGACCGTGCCTAGTCTATTCATAATTTGTTCCAGTTCTTCTGGTGATGACGCCAATATAACAGTGCCATAAGCATAACGTAGGTTTTTGATTTTTCTTCCTCCTGTCGTTGCTCCACCTTGACATTTCTAAAAAACTTGACGCATATGTTCACTATATAATATATTGAATAGGATATTATGCATTTCTGTCGAACTTCAGATTTTAATTTGAAGTTTTTCAAAACCATATTATTAACTCTTACATTAGCAATATTATTTACATATAGTTTTTGTAATAAATAGGTTAGTTGTTCTGTCGTACCTATTTCTCTACGTATGTGCCAAATTTCATCCTATTTTACTACATCAAAGGCCTTGAAATAGTCAACAAAGCATAAATATGTTTCTATGTTAAACTCTCGATATTTTTCGATAATTTGACGAATATTAAGAATATGTGCTCTTGTTTCTCTACGTAGGACGAATCCGCATTGTTCTTGGGGAATTTGTGGTAAGAGAATTGATTTTAGTCTTTCAATAATAATGGTTAGAACTATTTTGCTTGCCTGTGATATCAATGCTTCTTCTTCTTTAAGTTCCATCTTCTATCGAAGGTTGGAAATCATCATGGTTATGCGGACTCTGTTGACTGCCGCTCTAAAAAGTTCTGCACTACTGCATTCAAACCATTCCCTTAAGTTCTTAAGCCAGGATATTCTTCGTTTTCCCACATTTCGCTTTCCTCGGATTTTGCCTTGCATAATAAATTGTATTTGTATTTTTGCCCTCTCATATCTCATGTCAATGCTACTGTACGGTAATTATTGCAGTCTGTCGGTAAACCTTATATATATATATATATATATATATATATATATATATATATATATATATATATATATATATATATATATATATATGGGAATAAACGTGAGTTTACCCCAGTCATTTGGCCACTTTCCGGTATTCCAGATCTCATTGCTAATTCTTAACATTACTTTCGTCCCTAATTCTCCCATTTCTTTGAGTGGTTCACCTGTTATTCCATCTCCTCCTTCTGCTTTTCTAAATTTTAGATTTTTAATTGCCGCCTCAATTTCTGATTTCAATATTTGAGGTTCTTTTTCATAACTTCTTTTTTCTGTATTATTGTCTAGATACTTGACTTTTGAGAAAAGTTCTCTAGATTCTTGGCGGTCAGCATGTACCTCTGGTTGTACACATATATATGATTTTAATATAATTACTATTGTCCCTTCTGCACAAGTATTTTATAGTTGTATTTATGGTGCATATCTCTATTTCTTTTTGTTTGTATTTGATGGGCCGCTTTTGATGTGAACTTTTTGTTTTTCTACTGCAAGATATAGAGTGTCTTCGGTCATCCAATGTTTTTTCCTAGCTGGTTTGTCTTTAAGATTAGTATTGTTGATGGCTTCAGTGATCTATTTCTTTGTGTACTCCCACGTTTTGTCAGGGTCTTCGGTAGTCACTGGTAGGTCAGCTTCTGCTAATGCTTCTTTAAACTTTTCCGGGTGTTTTGGAATCAGTTTTTGTCTTTTTTGTATTTTTTTTACTGTGTAATTTAATGCAAAATTCTGTTTGTAATATTTTTTGGTCAGAACCATAGTCTGCAGCTTGTTTTGCTTTCACGTTGATTATTGAGCTGCTCCATCGTTTATTGACAAGAATATAATCTATTTATTTCTTGTATCGTCCTCCAGGCGAAGACAATGTTAATAATCTCCGCGAATGATGTTTAAACATGGTGTTTACTATAGTAAGATCCATATTGATGGCAAATTGAAGGAGCCGTTCACCTCGTTCATTTCGCTTGCCTAAGTCATGCTCACCTATCGTTCCTTTTAAATAGTCATCTATTAATTTTTTTTATATTTTTGCATTCCAATCTCTTATTATCATCATTGGTTCTTTTTTGGGAATGTTAAAGATGGTTTCATGTATTAGGTGGTATGTTTCTTCTACTATATCTTATGCCATTTTGGATGTTGACAAATATACCTATATAATATGAATTTTGACTGGTTTAGCATTTAGACTTATTATGATTATTCGATCAATAATTGGAAGGTATTCATATACATATTTTGCTCAACATTTTTGAATTATTATTGCTACGCCTTTTTGTCCTAATTTGTTAGCTCCTGACATGAAAACTGTATAGTGAGTGGCCTCCCAATATCCTTAACTTTCCCAGTGTTACAGATATCCCAAAGGTATCTATCTTCTCCTTAATCAGTTCATTTTCTAATATATACAATTTACCTGGCTGTAGCAGCCCCCTAACGTTCCATGTTGCGATGCGGTTTTATTAAGTAATGTTGAGTTTGATCTTCCAGTATTCCATTTGGCAGATATTGCCTGGTCGTCCACAATCATCTGCTCAGTCGCCCATTTCACACCATTCGACCCGGAATTTTTATGGCACCGGTTGCTAGCCGGATTGCAGAGCACATAATTTTCTTGCTTAGTCGTCATTTCACAACGCTCAGGGCAACACCTGATTATCTTCCCAGATTTCCTATTGAATAATCCCGTTGCCTGTCTGATCGCAGTCTCCAACCGGTTGAACTAAGGTGTAGTTGCTATCATTATCATCATCATGCAACCTCTTCTGTCCACTGCTGGACATAGGTCTCTCCCATTTTTCGCCACTCTTCAGGGTTCTGTGCTTCTTGTTGCAATTTCTTGGATATTCGTCTAATGTCGTCCATCCAGCGTGTTGGTGGTTGTCCTCTGCTGCGTTTGTCTTCTCGTGGGCGCCAGTCAATTAGTTTTCTGGTCCATCTTGTGTTTTTCAGTCTCGCTATGTGACCTGCCCAATTCCATTTCAGCTTGGCTATACGTTCGACGACATCACTGATACCTGGTCTTTTCCTTAAGTCTTGATTCCTTATTTTGTCAAGCCGAGAATTGATCTTTCCATGCGCCTTTGTGCCACACGCATTTTTAGTGCTGTTGTTTTTGTGAGCGTGAGAGTTTCTGCTCCGTATGTCATAATAGAAAGAACACATTGGTTAAATGTCTTCCGTTTCATAGCTATCGGGATGTTGCTCTTAAAGATGTCTTTTAGTGAACCATACGCCGCCCAAGCAAGGTGTAGTTGCCGCCTGTGAGTAATTTACACTAGACCTGTATGGATCATATGGCCCCAGTGCATTAATGGCATAGCTGCTGCCCTATGTCATGCCCTCAGTTAATCCGCGGGTATTTATTTGGTTGGACCTTATTCGCACCTACCCTGCATATCTACAAGAACGTTCCCTATCAGCCATTGGGACTCCCCATATCGGGGTTAAGGACTTCCCCTGCCCAGTTTGCCTTCCGTGAAGTGCTGAAAAGCCCCTACTCAGTTCAAAGCTCCCCCACACAAGCTAGAACCAGCACAGATATATAACAGCACAAAAAGCGTTGATGATGCCGTAGATGAATTATGCGTACAATATGATGTGGCATGTTGTACAGCCTTTGAAATATTACAGCATTAAATTCCTTTGCTATTTACAATTGTAACGTTCCAAATTCCACGAAGACCTGATAAAAAGTTTTATCAAATTTAGCATTTAGCCTTATGTACAACCACCAAAAAAATCGAAGCTAAAATGTATATATACTCTAGATAATATGGATTCGGCTAGAGGAGATCTGTCATTTGGATGAAGATGTCGTGCCGGTTCAAAGATATCCAGGAGCAATTGAGAGTTGTGGTGACTGTGGATGGAAAAAGAATCTAAAAACGAAATACTTTGTTTAATTTGTAAAAAGTATCTTGCAATGACTGTAACAATATTCCGGCTTAATTTTATTATATTTTTTGCCGTCTCTTATATTTTTTTATGATAAGTCTTAGTAAATATTGTTTTATTTTTGTTTAGGATAGTTCTTGAAGACTGATATATTATGTTCTAATTTTAAATTAATTATAATTTGTTTAGCAAAAAAGAGAATAAACCAAACTATTACAAACATTGTTGACTATTTTTTGTGCTACGTAAATAAACATTTAAAATAAACAAAATATGTCAATATTAATAATAATGTTTTATGACCGGTGTAGTAGATCATGTGCGACTACTCATAAACAAAATTAAACTGCGTCTACTAAAAGGTTAAGTTTTTTTTCCGTGTTTTATGATATACGGGGTAATACGAAAATGCTACAGTAGAAACAAAACTTCCAAAGCATCCTTGCGTCAACAAAACCTTGTAAATTGCTTAATGGATAACGGTGATATGTATCGAAAATATAATATAACACCTTTATTCACTAAAAATATACACTGTTGATGTTAATGGTGAAATAAAATTCTTTATAACATCATAAATCTAGGATATATTACTATTGGGAGGATTAATCTATATTAGGAAAGTTCAAAAATGTCAAAAAGTTATTTTTTCAAAAAATGTAAGATGACTTCTTTATCCACTCTCTTCAATTGTTGCATGCTAAATATTACTATGATATCAAAATATATACCATGAAATTATTAATCGAATAATTTTAGAACAATAAAAAATACCGTTAATACCGTTAGTCTTTTATTTAAGTATAATTAGATTATTAGCGATTTCTGAATATACTTCGCATATTCAATACTACCACACGTTTCGTCGACATAATGGCCTCGATCCCCGATTGGTAACCGAATTTCATAATTAAACTGGAACTCATGCATCGGATAATGACAAGTAAGCAAGGTGATTGTTGGCGTGGGGCTTTCTAAATACGGTCGGACTATCCAGAATATGCTATCCAGGATATTTAGCTAGATCCAGGCGAGCAGCTCGGACCGTTGCCGACAGCATTTCGTGCATCAACTAAGCTCATTATTAATTAAGTGACATATTAGGTCCGGCGGTTGTTAATCTTCTTATAGGGGATGATTGTCGAAGTTTATATTATCGTAGGGTAGTATATGGATTCTAGTGTAAGTATATTAGTTTTAGTATTTTTTTTATTATGATTTGCAAAAAATGCCGCAAAATAATTATAAAATTCTTTACTATTAACGTTTGGTCTACAAAAAACAAATAAAGGACTACAGAAAAATATGAAATTATTAATTATATCGTCGGTAAACGAGGTATAACGCGATTAAACCTTAAAAGTTTTAAATATACTTATACAGAAATAAATTTTTTTATGATTTGGTTATACAGAGTGAGTTACAACTATTGGAACAAAAACTAGGGTTGGATTATTTAGATCAAAATATGAGAAGGCCTCTGAGGGCGGAATTAATTTTTTTAAGAAAAACAAAGGTTTAATGATTTTTTTGTATTTATTAGCGTTCTTTGAACTTACAAAAACACATTTTAATGTTTTTAGGATAACGGATATCCCTACAGGATGTGGTTACCACAGGTAACCACTAGGCACTAAATCCAAAAAGAAAAAAAAAACAAAAAGTGGATTTAACCCGTCATTGTTCGCGTGGTGAGCGCAGCGCTCAGTTGGAATTATTTTTGAGGCTACAAAAGTATTCAGAAAACAACCGTCATTCAGACTCATTGTAATCTCTAATGGTAGTATGTAGGAGGCACTTACGTGTAAGAACATTGCCGGCAAGCAAAAATTGCCCAACACTAAATATTTATTTCTTGTTCGCTTATAAGCTGAGCGGCGTGCTCAGTACGCGAACAACCGTGGAAAGAATTTGTTGTGTTTGAGTCGTGCTGTTTTAACGTCACCGCGGAGATATAATTGTACTACTTGCGATTTTTATTATGGATTCAGCCCGAAAGAGACAACTTTTGGCGTGGTTAGATGAAATTGAAGCAGAGGAGAATGAAAATAAACCTGGTTTACAAGATGAAGAAGACAGTGATATCGACCAGTGTGAAAATTTAGGCCATAATACAGACTCCGAATTGTCAGCAGAGTCTGATGACAATGATGTGGCTTCTGTTTGTCGTAAAGGTGATCCAGTTTATCTTGGAAAAGATGGTATAACAAAATGGGCTGTTCATTCACAGCGAAAAACCAGTCGCACACATAGGCACAACATAGTTACTCGTCTACCAGGTGTAAAACAAATAGCAAAAAATATGTTAACACCAATTGAATGCTGGAAATTATTTTTCTCTGATGAAATGATAAACGAAATTGTGCAACATACCAATACGTATTTAGTAAAAATGCGCAACCAGTTTTCTCGTGAAAGGGATGCAGTATGTACCAATAGTGATGAAATTAGAGCACTATTTGGCTTGTTGTACTTAGCTGGTACTTTCAAAGCTTCTCATGTAAATCTGGACGATCTTTGAGCTACAGATGGAACAGCTCCTGAATGTTTTCGGTCAGTTATGTCAAAGAAGCGATTCTATATCCTCCTTCGTGCACTACGCTTTGACGATATCCAGTCCAGAGCAGAACGACGAAAGTATGACAAACTTACACCCATTAGAAAAGTTTTCGACTCGTTTTTCGAGAAAGCGTTTTTAGAAAAGTGCATGGCTTGCTATATAGTTGGAATGTATTTCTACATTGACGAGATGCCTGAAGGTCTTCGGGGAAAATGTAGCTTTTGTCAATATAGACCCAGTATTCCGGCAAAATATGGGATAAAAATGTTCGCACTTGTTGATTCGCGAACTTTTTATATAGCAAAGTTGGAAATATATGCTGGAAGGCAGCCAAAAGGCCCCTTTGAGATAGATAATAACCCTAGTAATGTGGTTAAACGTATGATAGAACCAATTGCCCATACTGAACACATTACTTGCGACAACTGATTTACGTCTATTCCACTGGCTACTGACAAGCTACATAATTACAGGATAACTCTAGTAGGAACCCTGAGAAAGAATAAAACACAAATTCCTCCTCTCTTTTTGTAGCTAAAAAAGGAAGACCACTAAACAGCAGCATTTTTGGTTATGGTCAAGACTGTCTTTTACTATCATACGTTCCAAAAACAAAAATGTTCTGATGTTATCTACGTTTCATGATGATGACACAATTGATGAATAAACGAGTGAAAACTGAAGCCGCAGGTTATAACCTTATACAAATACGACAAAGGGAGCAGTGGATGTTGCGGACAAGATGAAATGTAATTACTCCGTTTCTCGAATAAGTTGCCGATGGCCACTTACAGTCTATTTTTCATTGATGAATATTGCAGGAATAAATAGTCAGGTAATTTATTATAGCAATACTAATACTAAATTAGAACAAATCTCATAAGACCCCACCTGATAAGTCGTGCATCAATAACAACATTGCCATTGCCAATATTATTACGACTTCAAATAAGGCGCCAAGCAAATTTTCCTGATGAAGAAACTTCAGTAGCAAGTGCAGAAACTAAAGATAAAGTCAAATGTTTTCACTGTCCTCGAAGTAAAAATAGAAAAACCACTTTAAGGTGTGCAGATTGTTCAAAACCTATTTGTGGTGAACATATAATTCCAATATGTCAAATATGTCGCAATAAATGCTATGAGTGTGATTAAAGTGTTCACATTTCTTTTATGTTATACAATTTTTTTATATGTATTATTTCATTAAAAAAAGTTCATACATTCATGTTATTTACCACTAATAAAATTTTTAAAGAACCAGCAACCGACTAAGTTTCATTAATAATTATTGAATATCTTAATAAAATATAATTAAATGAGAAGAAAATGGCGACTGAGCGCAGCGATCATAGGCGAACAATCGCATCATTTTTTGATACGCGAGCAATGACGGGTTAATAAAATAAAATTACTTAACCCTTTATAGGGCAGAAATATTTTTTGGTAATATAAACAAATTCTTTGCAGATTATAGATAAGGAATGATCCGTTATTGAACTTTCATTCGTATTTTCATTTTATTTTCACTCCTTGTTGTTTTTTTTAGGTGGTTGAAATTTCGACCACAGCCTGATTAGGTATGTTGACTTTGGTAAATGTAGTTGTGGTTCCATAATCGACCACAGAAAAAAACACATTAATTAAACATTTTTATTATGAAATAATGGAAAACATTGAATACATAATGCAACCTGGCAATCTGAGCATTTAATACTTGAACGTTTTGGCTTTGCTCTCGTTGAACAGAGTGCACAACGTCTTGATGTTCCTTTTTCTGGCATGTGATTGCCAACATCGCTTAGTCTCACCGTGCTTTCAACGCTAACAGAATTAGTGGTTGCTCCCATTTTCTTCAGTTTAGTTCTTCCTATTGTTACCTTAGGTCCTGGTCTCTTTCTGTTATAGAAATCACCTATGAGCTCGTTGGCCAATACACTTCTAAAATACAGGTGACTCATTGGTTACGATTTAATGGACCTCATTTTCATTGTAGTCTTATAAGTTATATATGAATTTACCACTGCTGCATCAATCAAATAGTAACTAATCTTCATATACCATCTTCGGGATTTCCATGAAATTGGATAACAAGCATGACGTTGATCGAATAGATCTACTCCACCCATATAGCGATTGTAATCACTTATGGCTTTTGGACACTTAACACTTTTTTGTTCACCATTCGGTTTTCTTCGCAAAACTGAAGTAATCTCAAGTGGATTATGCATAATACTGCCGACTAAAACGCATTTGCGCCCCCGATCTTTCCATTTAACAACAGACATATCATTGGACATGAAATAATCGTGTTCTCCCATTTTCATTGTTTTGTCCTTTCTCATTTGTTTTGGAAAGCCTTTACGATTTATTCTAAAAGTTCCACAGCAGAACAAATCATAGGTTAACATTTTCTTAAGAAGAGGAAAACTCGAGAAAAAATTATCGACATAAATGCAGTAGTTTGCGCCTCTAAGAGACTCGGTAATGTCTAATACCATTTTAGCGCCTAAACCATATTCAGCATGTTGTGATTGAGATTTGCCTTCATATATGCTAAATTTGTGCACGAATCCAGTTTCGGAGCATGCAACGACCCAAATTTTAAAGCCTCTTTTTATGGGCTTTTGCGGCATATATTGTTTGAGAGAACTTCGCCCCTTGAAAGCAACCATACTTTCATCTACCGCAACATTTCTACTTGTATAAAAGTTCTCTTGAAAGCGTTGCTGCAGTTCTGTTATCAAAGGCCTTACTTTGAACAGTTTGTCAAAATTGGGGTTACTTTGATTTCTTTCCATGTTTTCGTTATTGTTTAGATGGAGAAAACGAAGAATTTTTAAGAATCGTTTTTGCGTAAAAATTTGCGAAACTCTTGGCACGTGCATGTTAATATCAGTTGACCAATAATGTCTCAAACTAGGTAGTTTATGAAACCCCATGATTATAAGAACCCCTAGAAATGCTTTCAGTTCTTCCTCAGTTAGGTCGAGATTATTATGATTTTGTTGTTGAGCATAGAGATTTGACTGTGTAATTATATTAGCTATAATATCTTTGCTCATGAACAAAGAAAACACGTCGAATGGTGAATTTATATTGACCGGTTTTGCTGGGCCAAATGGTCTGGTAAACGGCGCATTCGAATATTTTTGTGCATCAGAAGCGTTCTTTCTCCATTTATATGTATCATCGCACTTTACTGTGTTCTCTTGGTTCTCTTCTATTTCGTCTTCGCCTGAGGAAGTATCGACGTGGTCAAAAATGCGATTTGTTCTTACCTGAGTGTGGAAAGCTATATCATCCATTGAGTCATCTGAATCAACATCAAGAAATTCAACCTTGTCATCATTAGATAATAAAGTAATAGTCGCGTTGAATGCAACCGACGTTCGGTTGGAAATAGGAAGATTATCTTCTGCATCAGAATCACCCTCAAAATCTGAATTTATGGCTTGTTGATATGGAATACCATCTATGTAATCAAATAAATCATCCTGAGTCATATTTTGTAAATTTTCAAGTATATTGCGGTGTTCCATTTTACTGCAAAAGATACGTACATTGTTGTATACAAATACTTGAAAAATTTGATTACTTGATCTACCGCACAGCAATTTAATTCTTGGAAATATTATTCAAGTAAGTCAGATTTACGTAAAAAAAGAATATAATTGTATAGATTTAAAATAAACAAGAGTGAAAATACATTTCAATAGAACAATTGTAAAATCAGCATGTGTTACTTTGAGGTCATGTTTAGTAAATCAAGATATATCATCTTAGCGTCAATAAAATCTGAATAGATAATAAAAGACCATAATACTGTGATGTGTTACCTTGAGTTTGATGTATAAATCTTTTGTAAATTATTTTTCTAACTTTTACAAACGGCAAAATCCTGTGATGACGTTCAACGGTAACTTACAGAGTATGATGGGTTGTGGTTGGCGAATCGACCACATTGCTGCCACGTTGCCGTATTTTGTTCTGTGGTGTTCATTTTGGGTACAATTCATTTACAAACACTGAATTTGCACTTCGGTAACTTTTCATGTCAATTACTAGCTCATAAGTATTAATAAGAGCAGTGGTCGAAATATCGACCACAGACCTATAAAGGGTTAAATCTAAGCCTATTTTGTATGATATGAAAAAAAGCATTTTCTTTCTTTGTTTAGGCATAACCCAACGTTACACGCTACACATTTCCAAATGGTGTGATGAACACCGTTTTTGTTGCTACAAAATGCACAACGTAAAGAGCTACAGCGTTGTGGCAGATGCGTAGCTTTAATATAACGTATATCTTGATAATTAATCCTTTTAAACTTATTTCTTTTCGAAATGAGTTTACTTGGTGAAGTTGCACCAATCAAGCCTCTAGCGACACACATCCTAAATTCCTTTAGACAGATGGATTTTGACGATTTGCTTTTTTTACATACAAAATATGGGCATTAGTAAGGCAGGCATCCACAAAAAAAAAAGAATATTCGATGCCACCACTTGTGTGACTTACGGGGAATTTTGTAAAGGCCTTTCAGCATATCAAACTTATCGACATAACCCATATGGTCATTGTTATTATTCACCATTCTTGGACAGCTCACTTCTTCTATAGACCCATCTTTTCTTTTGCGAAAAGCAACTTCTTTGATTGCAGGATTTTCAAAATTTGACAAAAAAAGAACACTTCGACGGTCCATCCATTTTAGCACTGCAAGTCCTTCATTTGATCCTCTCCAGTCAGAGTCACCTCTTTGCATATTTTTATCAGTTTGGCGATCAGAAAAATTTTGTGTGCCCTTGCGGATCGTCCTGGAGATATAAATGTCATTATATAACAAAGATTTTTGTAATTCAATAGAATTAAAATAATTGTCAAATAAAACTTTATGATTTTTGCCAACTAACTCTTTTGTCAGATCTTTTACAACTCACTTACCTAATTTTTTTCTGTATTATTGTCTATTTTCCCGGTGTATATTTGAAACTCGTTCATGTAACCAGTAGATTCTGCTCTTACCCAAACTTTATATCCTCCTTTTGTAGGCTTGTTTGGCATATATTGTCGAATACCACTTCGTTCTGCAAAAAATATCGTTTACGTTATCTATATCTAAACTCACGGATTGATATTTACTTGGTTTTATTGAAGAAATGAATGTTTCTGCAAGCTCATCCAAGAGTGGTCGAATTTTGTAAAATTTATCGTAGTTTGGCTTAGTTTTCTTTGGTTGAACGAAATTATCATTGAGATGAATGTTACTAAGAAGCCACGAAAATCGGTATTGGAAATATCACTGCTGATAAAGAAATCTCTCATTTCTTCTATGGACGACCAATAGTTTCTGAAACTTGGCGTTTTTTCAGACTCATGAACAAATTGACCCCAAAGAATATTTTTATTTCTTCACAGGTTGTTAAAACAAAATTATTAATATCACAATTTTTTTTGTATACAACAAACATGTATGTATAACATACGACAAATTAGTTTGGAAAACAATGTGTTTAATGAGCTCCTCAGGAAATAAGTGTAGGAACATATCTGTAGGACTTTCAATGGTCTCGGGTACATTGTGTCCAGTTTCTTCCTGGAACTCCTTGATTTGATTCACGTGTTAAACGTCAAGTGTCTATTTTATGATCTCATTTTGGAATCTACTTTGACTTTGAGTCAGAGGCAAGTCGTCATCACTTTTCCCATCTTTGTTTTGCTGAGGAACAATATATATTTTTTGTGCCCGTATTAACACCAGCTTTCAGAACAAATAACAACCTAGGCAAATATATTAAAAACAACAAGAGCCAACATAAAAAACACTTACACAGTGGTGTGTACAAACTTAAATGTGGCGACTGCCCAAAAACTTACATTGGTCAAACGGGTAGAAATTTTAATAAACGAATAGCAGAACATAAAAGGGCTTTCAATAATAGAAAACCAGATTCTACATACGGACTTCACCTTCTAAATCATAATCATTCTTTTATTGACGAATGTAAAATTCTCCACTTTCAAAATAAAGGCCTTAAGCTATCTTTGTTAGAATCTATGGAAATCAACAAATTAAAAAACACAGATATAATTCTGAATGACCAGCTTGAGACAAACAGTTCTCCCCTCCTCAACCTATTTCATTAGAGACTATAAAGTGTAAACCCATACCAAAAACAGATCACTTGAGAAAGGCAATCATCCGAAACAGCTGTAGTGATAAGAATTTAAAATAAATTTTGTAGAAGTTTTGAAAACAAAGTTTTCAGTGTTTTATTGTGACATGAAAGCTGAATATGGCAAAGTGTAAATGTTTAATATTGAGCAAAGACGAAACACCCGATTTAGACGTAGAAAATTAATAAAATCAAGACTGTAAAAGGCTGCAAATATTTGCAAATAATTTTCAATAAAAATGGGAATGGAGAAGATGAAATTAAAACAAGAATAAATAAGTACAGAGCAAGGCTACAAGCGTTAAACTCTTTTCTTTGCCAGAAACCTATCAAAAAGGAACAAAAAACATATTTATAGAAGTATTGTGCAAAGCGTTACATTATACAGTTTAGGGGTTTGAGATGTTACCAAAGCTAACAAAAAATAAACTTCTGACGGCAGAGATGAACTATTAAAGACAAAGTTGTGGATTAAAACGAGCAATGGTAAACAACGAACAAATACAACATGACATGAAGCTAAATCTTAATATAGGCTAAGACATAGTTCACATGTTTACTTAAAGACGATGTCAGAAAATAGATGGAGAAAATACTAAAATTAGTTTTCTTAGAACAAAAAAAGAGAACTACCTTTAAGACATCGATAAAGTAAGTCTAATCAAATAGAATTAAGTCTAATTTTTATTACTTAAAAATTCTTTTATCATCGATACTGGCTATTAGCCGATGGTTACATAAATAAAAAAAGTCTTCCTTATTTTTATCTGAAATAGAAATATAACTAGGATTTTAAGATTAAAGCTTAACAAAAGTCTAGTTCCTTTTGCAGCTGTTATAAATGCTTTTTCTTTGTAAAGTCGCTACCAGTTTAAAAGCCAATACCACAAGAGCTGGGATGATTAAATAAATAGTACCAGGTCTTACAATAACAGGAAGAAAAGGAAGAGGAAAAAACGATCAGAGTTGAATTAATAAATAAACTGATATGCAACAGGTGTCATCAATATGCAACAGCAGCTAGCAGCTTAAGTCAATATGCATCTCTCTTTTTTTTTAATTATATCCATGTCATGTTTTATGTTATAGAATATTAAAATTTTCAACAAGTTCTAACATCAATATAGAATGCGTTTTTAGATAAACATTGAAGTGGATCGTTCCGTTGGCTTGCGTCAATAAAATGTAAATGGTGTGTTAACTGACGTCACGTACTCATATCTAAATTTATTTGTGTATAAGAAAGTATATTGAAAAATTTCAATCTACGTGTATTTAAAATATGAATTTTGTTTACAAAAATAGTCAACAACAAAAGTACTTAAAACTGATTGTAAAATGGATATGACTGCTTTAATGATTGTTGCTGAGCAGGCAAAATATCAACGTTATTTTAACCTAGCATTTACTTAGCTTATATGCCTGCTTCAGCTATCCAGTACTTTCAATCTTATGCTATGTGAAACCCATCTGTTGTAACGTTATGTATATTGTCTTTTCATTTTGTCAAATATCTTTCTCTACCTATGTTATGTATGCCTAAAATCTAGAAAGTCAATCCATTATCCGCATAGTCCACTTAGTGCAATTCATTTTCGCTACGTGTCTGCTCAGTCTAACTTTATATAATATGATATGCTTTTCAGAGCATGTCTAATCTCTATTTTGGATTTCCGTTGGAATCAACTTAGTCCTACGCTTTAGCATTTGATGCTTAATTTATTAGTCCTTTAACTTCGCAGATTTAAGAGAGAATTATTCCAGCTAAAGAGAGTTATAATTATTTTTAGGATACAAATTTAATAAATTTAATAGAAACGATTGAGGTCAAGAGTCTACTAGGCACACGTGGGAGAATTTCGTCCACGAGCATGATATGCTTGCACGCGCCGTAAGCGTTATTGTGTTTATTTTGTATCATATTTATTCAAAAGAGTGCATAGCAAAGTATATTGAGGTAGACGTACCTCATAAGACTAGTTAAATTGACATCAGTGTTTTTAATTTCATTATTATAATTACTGGCTCCAAAATCCTTTTTGGGTCTTGTCCTTTTCATAATTATTCTTCATTCTGATCTGTTTTATGCTCTTTACCTCCACTTTTATTTTTAAGGCATCATTTCATATTATATCATGTTATACTTGTTAGAGGTATCTTAGCTTCGGTATTCCTCTTGGTCTTTTTTCTACTGGCATTTTTCTGCGTATTTTGTTTAATATTTTTCTTCTTTAATTATTTTAATATGTCTTGTTCCTGATATCTGGATCCTGGTATATTTTTTATAGTTCAAAGTTGTATTCACCAAATTCTATTTTTTTTGTGCCTTTTTTTGCTGCGTCTGCTGTAGAAACACAGTAGTTTCCAAATTCTAACTGGTCTCTTTTTTTATGTGTAATAATTTAATAGTACCGCTATTTCACTCCGCTGGTAACTGCCCATTTAATCATATCTTAATTATTAGCTCATTTTTTGTTCGTAGTAATGCGTTTTCTCCTTTCTTCAGTAGCTCCAATGTTATTTAATCTGATCTTGGTAATTCGTTATTCAGCCATGTCATTATAACTCAAAATTTTGGAACAAATTTAAAACCCTAATAAAGCAAAAATCAAGGCCTAACTCTCATTTTATTGTAAATAACGTCATTGTATCGAATCCAGAAGATAAAGTAGAAGCCTTTAAAAATACACTCCAGGAAAGTTTTAACACCTCTGAAAATCCAAAGTTCAAAAACTGGTTTTAACGTAATACTGTTATTTGATGAATAAGAAATAGACGATGGGATCGTCTATTATTGGTTAGCAGCGTCATTTACTACAGAATAGACGCCACAGTACGATCCAAAGATCCAAATACGGGGAATTATCCTATATTTTAAGTAATGGGAGAGTTTATATTTATTATTTTTATTTATTAATATATAATAATTTATCTACCTATATAATGTCAATTTTTTCAGTTTTTTTTGTAAACACACACTTTTTGAATATTAGTATATAATATATAAGTATATACGTAGATTAAAATATACGATAGAGAATTCACACAATTTATATCTATATGTAATTAGGCGCATGTATGTAATGTACCATTTTTATATATTTTATTGACGCAAGCTAGCAGCTGCGCTCACTTCACAAGTTACTTACAAACGCTAAGTTTATTATTATTATCAAAATTTACTTAACTAAATATTATTATCAGTTTTTAATTTCGAGTGCTTTCCAAAATATAATTTTTCTATATTAAATATATTATATACTATATTATTATAATAATTATTTTAATCATTTATTACAAAGTTTAACAGTCCTTAGAGACTTAGGGCCAAAATACAATTAAAATAATACTTATATATTACAAATACATACTACTTGTATTAAGTGTGGTGAGTTTTAGTCCAATCATGCTCCTTTACTACTAAATTGACACTTTCCTTCTCTATTGATCCCTATTTGATACTCTATCGTCCCAGAAATCAATTCCCTCTTTTCTGAGATCTTCCTGTACGCTATCAAACTATCTTTGTCTAGGTTGTTTTTTCATCGCCCGTACTTTACTACCACACGTCACTGTGAGTCTTATTACTAGACTTCGGCAAATATGCATATTGCATATTTTGCTTATTGTGCCTATTTTATGCAAATATTTCATATTTTGGCATATTTGTATAAAAGTTTGCATAAAGTGCATAAAAGTTCAGATTTTTATACTGTATTTGAAAATTTTTAAACATACCAATTTATTTCAATTCTTGTATAAAATTTTGTAGTCATTTTAATCAAGAAATGATCTAAGTACGTAATCTCTACAGGTACAAAACATTTACAATTTCAAAGAAGATCAATTTAAGTAGCCCTCAACATTCTTAGAAAGTCTCGGTCACTGAGGCATTCAGTTATTGGATAATCGCTAAGGGTTCGCTCATTTGCATTTTATGATCTAATCCCCAAATCTATCTACAATTTATTGTATCTTAACAGCAGGTAAACGGCTAATAGTTTTGTTCCTAATTTAGGGATTTCCAAAATCTCCCAGTTTATTGAATTAGGTACCTAAACATTTCTAATTTGATGCTCAGATTTGTAAATCATTTTTGTTTTGATATTCAAAGCGTAAACAAAAAGGAAGATTGTGATTTTATAATGCCTAAAACAACCAGTGCTTCAACTTGGATTAAACCTTATAAAGAGCTGTCTATGGATATGGGAAAAATCTACTGTTCAGTCTGTGGCAAAATTGTAAGTATCTAATATTTTCTATTAAATATCTAATATTTCATACATACAGGGTGTTTCCAAATGACACTTACAACGTTTGACTGTAGATACTTCTCGAAAAATTGAACAAAACGATATAGTTAATGAGGGGTCAAACTTATTTACTTTTCGAGATACAGGGTGTTAAAATTAAAAAAAATTAAATTCTTTTAGTTAATAACAATAACTTTAAAACCAATAAACGTATTTACTTGAAATTTAGTACTCGTAGGTTGTTTTTAAATGAAAAATAGCTTCCTTTAGTGAGAAAAAATTGTCCATGGTACAATACAATGGTGTGTATTTAGAAAAATTTTTCACCTTTACTTTTTTTTATGAAGTCAGCTATTCTAAAACACAATTATTTTTATTGTAATTGAATTAACAAAAAAAAAACTTTTGTTGAATTTTAAAATAAGTTATATGATGTACTAATGGTTAGTAACAAAAACTAATTTGTGAATTAATACTGCATTTAAAACACTTAGCGAGTGTTTTTTTTTCCAAACCAGTTATTTGATTAACCAAAAACACCTTGTATATTTTTATATTTTAAAGGTTGGGTTAAAATAAAGGTTTTTATTTTTATTTATAGATAGCATGTGAGAAGAAATTTCAGATAGACCAACATGTGAGAACTGCTTCACACATTGCAAAAAAAGGAAAAATAGGAGGAAAACATCAAACTTCAATGGCTAAATGTTTCCAATCTACTTCAAAAAAATTAGATGAGCAAGAAACTTTTAATGAAGACTTGTGTCGGGCATTAGTGTCTGCAAACATACCGCTTTCAAAATTAGCAAATGTAAATTTTAGTTCGTTTCTAAAAAAATATTGCAACCTTAATGTTCCAAGTGATCGGTCTCTAAGAAGAAATAATGTAAACGGGCTATACTCGTCGGTGTTAATTAATATTAAGGAAGAAATTGCAGATAATTATTTTTACATATCTCTAGACGAAACCACTGATTCCTCAGGAAAGTATATTGCTCATTTATTGATTGGTGTTCTTAAAGAAGATACCTTACCAAAATCTCATCTTATTTCATACCAGCAACTTGAGAAAACAAATGCTTTAACAATTTCGCGTTTTATACAAGAAACATTAGCAACTTTTTTTCTTCCGACAACTATTCCTTCTAATAAATTACTGCTTATTTTATCGGATGCTGCTCCTTATATGGTGAAAGCAGGACAAAATTTAAAAATATTTTTCCAGATTTAATACATGTTACTTGTGTAGCGCATGGATTAAACAGAGTTGCAGAGGAAATACGAAAAAAGTTTCCTCTTGTAAATACCATGATATCCAGTGTCAAAAAACTATTTCTTAAATTTCCTATAAGAATTCAACTTTATAAAGAAATGCTACCTAATATTCCTCTTCCACCACAACCTATTTTAACGCGATGGGGAACATGGTTAGAAGCAGCTAATTTTTATGCAGATCATTTTGTTAAAATAAAGAACATAATTGATACGTTAACAGATGAAAGTTCCCAATCTCTTTTGGATTCTAAACAAACTTTTCAGAGTAACTTGCTTCAACAAGAACTTTCATTTATAAAATCAAATTTTAGTTTTGTTCAAAAAACAATTACTCAGTTAGAATCACCAAAACTGTCATTGTTCGAAAGTACAGCATTAATAAAAGAATTTGCGTCATGTTGTCGGAACGTTAGAGGTAATATTGGAAAAGATATTTTAAAAAAATTTGAAGCTACTATGGAAAAAAATAAAGGCTACCATATTCTTTCTGAAGTAGTCAGTGTTCTAGCTGAAAATATTTCGGAAACAATTAATTTAGAACCAAATGTTTTGGTTAGTTTGAAAAATGCTCCCGTTACATCAGTTGATGTTGAACGAAGTTTTTCCATAAATAAATATATGTACTCAGACAGAAGCCACAAGTTTTTTTGAACACCACTTTGTCATTTATTTTGAACACCACTTTGTCATTTATTGTTACCATAATTCTAAATAAGTTTATTCATACTTAAAAATGATGTAGTTACTTAAAATAAATGTAAATCTTAATGAATAGTAGGAAATATTTAGTTATGTACACTTTTTTTTTAAATAAAATTGTTACCATTTTACGATTTTTTTATTTATTTGTATGCATATTTTGTAAAATATTTGCATATTTTCGGGTAAACACGTGCATATTTATGCGCATATTTACTATATTTTTATTTGCATATTTGCCGGAGTCTACTTATTACCATTTGTATATACATTTATATATATTTTGTTTGTCTCGATACATATTTGGATTTTATCAGGGTCTTAAGCTTTTAATCTTTTTATTTTCCTTTGCCAATCCAGCATTCAGTTCCCATTTTTCATGACCTTTCTTTTCTATAATAACCCTCAGATGCGTAAAATAGATCACTTTCTCGAAATTATATTCGCTTGATTTATTAGATATTAAAGTTAGCTATCGCTCTTCTTTTTGTTATGTATTTCCGAATATTATGTACTTGGAGTTTCCTGGTTTATTTCTAGTTAAAAATATTTTGCCTACTTTTCCAATGTTTTTTTAAAATTTCTTATTTTGTTTGTTTTTGTTTAAATATTAAGATCATCATTGAATGTCAGACATTGACGTTTCTTGTTGAAAATGGTTCTGGTCGTTTTAACTCGGCTATTTCTGATAATTGTTTCCAATACCAAATTAAAAGGCACCAGGCATAATGGATTTCCTTGACTAAAACCTCTGTTCACAAAAATTCATCTGATGAGAATCTTCCACATGCTACATAATTTCGTGTGCTATTCGGAGTCATTCTTACTATACCTAACCTTAACCTAACCAGTTTTGCGGGTATGCCCAAGAAGTTCAGTGCTTCATACATTTTATTTCTTCGTATCCTGCCATACGCTTGTTTAAAATCTATGTACAACGCATAAAGGTTTATGAACTATATGTTCATTACAGGTAGTCTGAATTTCTTCTAATGTAAAAATCTCTTCAGTCACTGATTAATTAACTCTTAAACCAGCCTAATACTCAACTAGTTTGTCTTTAGCAAATCTTAGAATCCTGGCTAATACCTTAAAACAAGTATCCAACAGACCAACACCTCTGCAATTTTTTAATGCCCAATTATCCCCCCTTTCTATATGGGGCATAATAAGGCTTTGGCCTAATCTTTGGGCATATTTTCCTCTTTCCAGATCCTCTTGATAAGACTAAACATTGATTGTAGTTCTTCTTCTACAGTTCTTTAACATTTAAGCAGCTATTTCATTTTATTCCGGTCTTTTTGTTGTTTTTGAGAACTTTTTGAGAATAATATTAATTGTAATATTAATCTCTCCTTTACTGGACAGTTCTATTATTATTCCATCATTCTTTAATAAGAAAATTTTTATTCTTGTGTATATTTTTCCCATTCAGTAATTCACTGAGAACGATAAAAGTACGCAAGACTGCATATTTTGGACACATACTAAGAAATAATAAATATAGTCTTCTGCAGGTCATCGTGCAGGGTAGAGTCGATGGCAAAAAGGGAATAGGTAGAAAGAGGAAGTCATAACTGCGAAATATTAGAGACTGAACAAACATGACTGTAGACGAATTATTCCACGTTGCAAAAGACAGACAAGCTTTTAAAAACGTGGTCGCCAACCTCCGTTAATGGGGACGGCATAGGAAGAAGAAGAAGAATTCACTTAAATGTCTGTCTTATATACTCATCTATTATTTTGTTTTATTTGTCAGTGTTTCATTTTCTTTTTTTATGTATGGATAGTAATTCTTGTATTCTCTTTAAGTTTTTTAACTTCCTGATAAAACGACCGTACACTGTCTCGTTGTACATGGTTTTTTTTGTCAAGTTCATTTTTAGGCTAACTTTATTGCTAGCTGCATTTAGGCCGCTTATAATTTCTTGTAGTTCTGAAGAATTATTAGCAATCAGAACGATGTCGTCTGCAATTTTAGATGGCTGAGGTATACTATATCAACACACCAAACACACACGCACTAGAACACACTAAATTTTCACTTAAATTTACCATAAAAAATACAATAGAACTAGATAATAAAATACGTTTAAAAAACATTTTCAATTACCTAACAAGTCCAGATTTATTTCATTTGACGTAAAAAATCTTTTTCCTAGTATTCCTGCTACAGAAACTTTTATTCTAGTAAAAAACCTTTTAGACCAAAATAGTACAAATTCAAAATCATTACATCTAAAATTTTACATCTTCTTGATATTTACATAAACCAGGACAACTTTGAATTTAATAATCAAATATATACAAATAACAGTGCTGGACTTATAATGGGCAATCCTCTAAGTCCATTGCTATCAGATATTTTTATGGATCATCTAGAGACAAATATTTCAAAACATCCCATATTCAAACAGTTTTTATATTGGTGGAGATACGTAGACGATGTACTGGTATGTTGTACATGAACCAACAGCCAACTCGACCGATTTTATCGTATCAGTCCATAAATTTTATCAATCCATAAATTTTTTAGATTTAAAAATTATCAGATTTAAAAACAAACATGACTTCTAAATATTTCATAATCCTTACTGACACGACTACACAATTCATCATCCCATCCCAGACAACATAAACTGGTAGCCTATCATCGTATGTTACATAGATGTTACACAGAAATTCTTATGTCAAAATACAACTTTTAGACAGAATTCAATATTTTTAAGAAAACAGCAGTAAACAATGGATACAACGAACAAACACTTAATAAAATTTTAAATCAAAAATTACACAATAATGCCCTGAAATTAGTATTTCCACCACGAGAGTAAAAACCCAGTACTTTCTGTTCGATCACATATACAGGCAAAATATCAACAAAAATAGTCAATTATATAAAAAAGAAAGGAATAACACCAGCTTTTAGAACAAACAACAACTTAGGCAAATATATTAAAAACAACAAGAGCCAAAATAAAAAGCAATTACACGGTGGTGTATACAAACTTAAATGTGACGACTGCCCAAAAACTTACATCGGTCAAACTGGCAGAAATTTTAATAAACGAATAGCAGAACATAAAAGGGCTTTTAGTAATAGAAAAACAGATTCTACATACGCACTTCACCTTCTAGATCATTAAGAGATTATATTTCATTAAAGACTATAAAGTGTAAACTCATACCAAAAATAGATCTGCCCTCTGCCGAAACAGCTGTTTCGTGACAGATTTTATAATAAATTTTGTGGAAGTTTTGAAAACAAAGTTTTCAGTGTTTTATTGTTACGTATTCTATATCAATGACTATTCTTTTGTTATGCTAACTCAATATATTTTTTAGAGTTGCAGTGAAGATCTTTGGTAATATTGGTTCTCCTTGTCGGACGCCTCTGGTAGTGGAAAATTGGATGTTTTCATAAATTTTTACCTTAGCTTTTACTTGTCTATATCTATTTGTCTGTATATAATTATGTATTTTAGGTTTCTATGTACGGTTTGTCGATATCTTGGCTGCTCAAAGCTTCTGTCTAGAATCGAAAACCTTCTTGAAATCTATGAAGGTTAATTCTAGCGGTATTTCATATTCTTTAGCTATACTTATTAGTTCACAAAGCGTATGTATCAGAATCATGGGTTCCACTATTTCACCAATACTGTGCAATTATGTCTTAGATGACTTGATTGAAGATTGTTTGCAACAAATTAATTTTGAAATACCGTTCATAAAGAGATATGTGGATGACTTAATCTTGGCACTACCTGCAGACTCCATACATCCTACGTTAAATGTGTTCAACCAACAAAACCCACACTTGCAATTCACGTGCGAGGAGGAGCGGGAGGGATCTTTGCCTTTCGTTGACATGAGATTGCATAGATGTGAGGATAATGTTGTGAAAAAAATGGTATAGAAAACCCATATGTAGCAATAGATTCATAAGCTACCACTCTCACCATCCTCCTAGGATGAAAACTAATTTAGTCCTAGCGATGAAAGAACGTGTCAAAAGGTTATCTCATCCGGATTATCTCCAACATGATCTCAACCTCTTACGTAATATTTTTGTTGAAAATTCATATCCTCTAAGACTGATTAATAAATTAATTTTTAATGTTTCCTTTGTTAATAAAAATAACAGACTTACTATGTCACAATCAGTGCCCTCAGCACAAAATAATTCTGCTCCAACAAGTGTGTATTTTTATGCCCTTCCATATATTCCAAAACTAACCGTTGAACTCACTAAGATTTTTAAAGACATTAAGAATATCAAAATAGCTAACAAGAACATCAAAACTATACGTCAGCTGTATAGCAAAATAAAACAACCCCTAACCACTCTAGAGACTACAGATGTTGTTTATTGCATTCAATGTACTGATTGTCCATCCACGTACATTGGTGAAACTGGAAGGAATCTGTCTAGCCGTATTATTTCTCATAAGAGTGATTGTAGATTAAACAAACCTACTTGTGCTTTGGCAGAGCATACTATCGATCTAGACCATAAGATCGATTTCAACAATGTAAAAATATTAGCCAGAGAGAAAAAGAAATTTAAGAGAACTTTCTTAGAGATGGTACATATCAGCAAGAGTGATAATAACAATCTTAATAAGAGATCTGAGATCCAGAATCTTAGCAAAATTTACAATTTTATATTGAATTTTGACTGAGCTATTTTGCATCTCAGAGTTTTCTTTGGTTCTTTTCTTTTTTTTAAATTTCAGTATTAATTGAATACTTGTGATCAAACTTCAGTTACTAAGTTATTTTTTCTAAACCTATTTACTAAATACTATTTTCTTTCGATTGCTTATGTTATAAATAACATTTTTAATTTGCCGCTTATTTTCAAGTTGGTAATACAGTTGGTAGTACTCAAAATTTATAAACAGTATTTTGTGAGACGTTATTTTCAAAGTTGTTTTTTGTATTTTCTCCTAACTATTTAAACAATAATTGTCCACCCACTTTCTCTTTCTGCTCGTGAAATGTAACTGAAATCAAGCCTGCAACGACGACTGTTTTAACATCGTCCTTCTTTTTGTTTTTAATTTTTAACGTATTTAGTAATTTTTAAAGTGTTTTTTTAACAGTAACATTTTTAAGTTTAGTTGCAACTTCAGTATTATCATGTTATTTAACGTTGTTATTTATGCCACGAATCTTACATTCGGGTAAGTTTTTTATAGTTTTTTATAGTTTTTTATAGCCTTTTTTGGCACCATTCAAATTGTTACAACATAGTAATTTTCTTTGTAGACCTTGATAAAGGTGGCAAAAACCACCGAAAACTTGGATTCAGAATAAATAGTACGCCATAGCAAAGCTCTGTTTTTATTGACTACCACACCCAAAAAGAAAAAAAGTATTTACATATATTTTTTCCAAACTAGTCAAAAAACTTTGGACTATAATAATTATATATATATATATATATATATATATATATATATATATATATATATATATATATATATATATATATATATATATAGTAAACTCTTAAATATTGGGGAAATCTGCAAGAAATACTCTAATGTGTATCAATTGTTTCGCCGAACGTTTTCGCCAAAGAGAATTAATTTGGCTTCTTCAGGGCTGAAAGAGAATAAATTATAATTAGCTACCATATATTATCTATTAAAACATTATTGATCTTACCGTAACTTAGAATTGTAGAGTTAGAATATTAAAAAACTTTGCTAGTAACATAGTGGTGTTTTTTGTTACTATGTGCAAAAAAAGTTTTTTATAAGAATTGAAATGTATGGTAGCTTCGAACTTGACACGTAAAGGCTTACCCAAGGTTAATCGAAAAACCCAATGCAACTACATTTAAAAGGAGGTAATTCTTTGAAATGTCGGCAATAACTAAATTTTTGATTTTTAGATAGTTAAAAGTGAGGTTCTGTTTAAGCCAGAACGCAAGCGCTGACAACTTCATTATCGTTGGTATGAATCTTTATGTCGTTAAGGTTCATTGGTAAAAAACGAATGAATTTAAATCCCAGTAAAGGGAAATATTATTTTGATTTTCTTTATTTAATTATATTATATTGTTCATGTATTATTGAATCTTATTGAGACGTATCTAAGAAAAGCAAGGGAATGTTATATATTTTTTGTTAATGAAAATTAATTATAAAGGTATGTTTGTTGTTAATGGATATATCAGTCAAGTTAGTAATCTGTGATATAGTATTGTTCTTGGTATCTGATTTAAGTAACAGGTGGTATATATCGCTTAGATTCTTGATGTCACTCTTAACATTAATGGAGAAATCGTTAAGAAAAATATAAGACATTTCAATGAACTCTCTTTTAGATTTATTGTTCTCACGGTGGAGAATTGTGGTGTTGGTATAGTCCATGAGATGACCAGTGGAATGGACATGTTTGGCTAATGCACAACGGTCAGGGTGAAGTCGAGAATCACTTTTGTGTAGTGTAATACGTGATTTCAATAATTGAGATGTTTGACCGATGTAGGAATTGTTGCAAGAGAGACATGGAATGTTGTAGACAATATTACTAAGCCTATCTATGGGAGTCTTATCTTTTATTTTAGAATAAAGATTATTAATTGTTAGGGCTGATCTACAAGCTCTAGATCTTAGATAGATTATCTTCCCCAATATTTAAGAGTTTACTATTTAACTAATCTGCAAAGATTAAATTTCTTTTCTTTTCTATATATATATATATATATATATATATATATATATATATATATATATATATATATATATTGTTATGATTGTTTATTTTGAGTTCAAACTTAGTTTATTGAGCCAATAAAAAAGAATTATAACTTATTTGTTATCAAAAGTAAAATAATTCTTATATTACCTGTGTTCGATGGATTCAAAAGATTTTCTAGTTGTCTTTTATCGGGAAGAGAAGAAAAGGATAATAATACAAATATATTATATTACAAAGATTTACGTTTCTTTATTTTATATGAACGAATACAACAATTATTAAATTCTGTCGTTATCTTATCAATCAGCATACAAGAAAATAAATCAAATTATTATGATAATAAGATTAGAAAGCTACATACATTTATATTACGTGAAAAAACCAATTTTACTTAAAATTTTCTTTACTTGAAAAAAAAAAAAGAAACCACAAAACTTTAAACTTTTGATTAGCCTAACAAAACCTCAGTTCTTAAATTTTAATGATAATGACCATGATGTCCAAACGATCCTTCACAGATATAAAATTCAATTGTACAAACACTTACAGTTTATCTTCTTCTTGAGTTGTATGTTGGAACATACCCAGAAAAGTCCAGTCTCCTCAAAGATGTGATCTCCCCTCTTTGGCACCTCGGCTCCTTCTTTACGTCTCTGCAAACCTCCTTCAGACTACACAAAAAAAAACATCTGATTCACTTCTCCAAAACTCCGCTACTTATTTATGACACCAGGACCTCCTTTTGTCAACTTGATGCCGTAAGAATACTTTCACATATACTTTATAAAATGCCCACGGTAGGTACAAGGACCTCTTTTAATCTACTTGTTATCTCCTTCTTCAAACTATTCACTTCTTTTCGTTACGCCGGTATCCAAACTCACGAACCACACCCTATCTTGAGACACACGACTGTTTCCTTTCGATGACCAAAATATGACTGACTTCTCCTGTCTCATCATCGAATCCCAAATTCCCATTTAAAAACGACCGTCCAATCAAAAAGCTTAAATTGTGTTTACTATGATATTGGAGAAGCCTAATTTCGGTTTCAGAGAAAACTAAATAGCTTACTTTAAAATTGATTTTTTTTCAATACATCATTTATACATATTTCAAAAGATTAGAATATGGTCATTTAATACTCGACTCTACAAACAATGAAGAGATTAACTTCAGGTAAAATGTCTTCTAATTCTAAACAAAGGTTTTTTTATAATTTTGTTTGCAACGGAAAAACGGTCGTTTGCCAAACAAATTTCTATTCTTATCTACACTAAATCTTATCTTAAATTACTATATACAATTTGTCTATATTGATATCTTGAAATTTTATTTCGATGGATCTTTTTATTTATTTTTCTTTGGTTGGGAAAGAAGAAACATAACAATATATATATATATATATATATATATATATATATATATATATATATATATATATATATATATATATATATATATATATATATAATATATATATATATATATATATATATATATATATATAATATATATATATATATATATATATATATATATATATATATATATATATATGTATATGTATATATATATATATATATATATATATATATATATACTCCAACCCATCCAAAACAATTATATATTTAGCCTACGCTAAATTAAAAGTTGTTAAAATATACCTGCAACAATTTCAGCGCATATTTCTCTCCTGATTAAATGTTAAGATATACTTGTATTATGAGAAAGCAAACTTTGCTCCTGTTTATAAAAATTTTTTAATCGTCATTAGAAAAATATTTTTATTAAGAGGATATTCTAATTTTTTGCCGATAACACAACAATGTTAATATTGTTTGTTCAAATATTTGTCATGCTGCCTTCGCCTTACCTACAAAATTGAAGTACTTCGTTTAATATAAAAGGAGCACCTGTAACAAGCAAGTCATAAGTCAGAAAACAATGGCTAAACTTACATTATTTCTAGTGTTTAGCGCGGCAGTTGCTGCAAGTGCTATATCATTTAACTTAACTAATGTCGGTGCTAGTTGTACCATCTCAAAGATAGGAGATGTCGATAACGTTGTGAAAACCTGCAAAACTATTGTTGTCAATAACCTTTCAGTACCTGGCGGTAAAACCTTGGAGCTAAAGCTTCAGTCGGGAACAACTTTAAAATTTCAAGGCACCACTACTTTCCAACACACCAACTGGGACGGTCCATTGATCTCAATTTCTGGAAGCAACCTACACGTTTCTGGAAGCGGTGCAGTTTTAGATGGTCTTGGTGCTAAATATTGGGATGGTAAAGGAGACAACGGTACTAAAAAACCGAAATTCTTTAAAATTAAAGACACAACTGGATCTACATTTGATAGTATTCACCTTCTTAACTGTCCTCATCAATGCGTATCGATTCAAAATTCCAAAAAAACGACGCTTAATAACTGGAACGTAGATGTCTCTGCTGGAGACAAAAACAGTCTAGGACACAACACCGATGGCTTTGACCTATCTGAAAATGAAGAAATCACCATCCAAAACTCAGCCGTTCATAATCAAGACGATTGCGTTGCTGTCAATTCTGGTAAACATTATCACTTCAATAAACTTACCTGCGTTGGAGGCCATGGACTCAGTTTATCAGTAGGGACAAGCACCACCGACTCCTCTAAAAATCATGCCGAGGACATAAATTTCTCAGACTGTTCAGTAAGTAATTCTCAAAATGGTATTCATATTAAGACACACACCGATGGCGCCACTGGGTACATCAAAGGGGTCACTTATAAAAACATTAAGCTCTCAGGAATTACTAAATATGGAATCAATGTACAACAAGATTATCATGGAGGCAGTTCTTCAGGACATGCAAAAAGCAATATTCCAATTAGTGGTTTGACTCTTCAGAGTGTGACTGGATCTTTAAAATCAGGTGAGGCTGTCTATATTCTGTGCGGCAGTAATGCTTGTTCTAGCTTTAATTGGTCCGGTGTATCCATCTCTGGAGCAAGCGAGAAGAACAGCTGTAACTACCACCCCAATGGATTTAATTGTTAATTAAAAATAATTCTTTTGTGTAATATTTACACTTATAAGTTAATAAAGTATTTTAAAGCAAATTTTTTGTTTACAAGAAAATTTTTCAGATTAAAAACATATTTTTGAGATTAAAACTACAAAATCATGTACTTTGGTATACCACATAATAGTAATTAGAGAATTTCTACATTGTAATTGTTAAAAATATGACATTTTTGATATATTTTGAGTAAGTAGTCATCTTTAACTTGTCTTCAATTTTTTTTTAAAGTTCTTAATACTCGAGTTTATAGTAGTTCTTCCTATCATGACTTTTTGCTGATATTTGTAAGAATTTGCCATAACCACCATTATTATTGGCTAGAAAATCCTATATAGATCTTGGCCTGCTCGCAGGGAAATCTTTACCATTGTAACTTCCCTGCGTCATCTCATGCTCAGAATTTTAAGGTCTTCCTACCTCCTCAATATTTTCTCCTTCGTAAGGATGTAGTGGCGTCATGTAATTTGTAATCATATTTTCCTGTGCGGGTTTTTTTTGCTTCACAGAATGAGTAACCAGTCATCTCCTTTATTTGGTCAGACCATCGTACTGGAGATCTTCTTCTGAATCTTTTACTCGCTACGTTACCTTCAACTATCATTCGCTCGTCTTCACATCCTCCACTGTTAGTAATAACGGAGCCTAAGTAAACAAATTGCCTGACCACTTCGTAAATTGTCGTGATTCTGATCTCTGCCTGCTTGTTTCTGATTCTATCGATGAATATTACTTTGGTTTTCAGCATCATCAATTAGCTTATATTTGTCCACTGCTGAACGTAGGCATTCCGTGAAATTTTCCACCTATTTTTATCTTGAGCTTCTTGCATCCAGTTTGTGGCGATGCGCTTGATATCATCCGTCCATCTAGTCGGTGGTCGTCCTTTGCTTCGATATGCCTCTTGCCTTGGTCGCCATTCCAGAATCTTTCTGGTCCATATATCATCCGTTAATCTAGCAACATGTCCGGCTCAAGCCCATTTAGCCATGTCTATTTTTTCAACTGCATCTGTGTTTTCAGCGTATTTATTTTCAAACAATATTTCAAACCCTATAACATAGGTTTTTGATTTTTCTTCCTCCTATCGTTGCTTCACCTTGCCATTCCTCAAAAAGTTGACGCATAATCTGTTTCCTATATATATTGAATAGAATAGGGGATATTTCGACAATTTGATAAATATTAAGAATATGTTCTCATGTTCCTCTACCTGGGACGAATCCACACTGTTCTTGGGGAATTTGTAGTAAAATAATTGATTTTAGTCTCTCATTGATAATGGTTAGAAGTACTTTGCTCGCGTATGATATCAATGCCACTGTACAGTAATTACTGCAATCTGTCGGTAACCCTTTTTTATATATGGGAGTAAACGTAAGTTTACCCCAGTCATTTGGCCACTCTCTGATATTTCAGATCTCATTGCAAATAAGAAGCATTACTTACGTCCCTAATTGTCCCATTTCTTTGAGTGTTTTAGCTGTTATTCCATCCTCTCCTTCTGCTTTTCAGAACTTTAACTTTTTAATTGCTGCTTTAATTTCTGATTGTCAATATTTGAGGTACTTTTTCATAACTTCTTTTCTCTGTATTATTGTCTGGTTCGTTATCAGAGAATAGTATTTCGCAATATTGTTTCCACACCTCTGCGCTACCGTCTGGGTTTGTTATGGTATTTCCACTATTATCTTTGATGATCTGTATCTGCGGTTAGAATTCTCTCGCTAGATACTTGATATTTGAGAAAAGTTTTATAGATTCTTGGCGGTCAGCATGTTCCTCTACTTAAGTTATTTCCTCTAGTCTATTATATTTTTAATATAATTATTTTTGCCCTTCTGCACAAGTGTTTTATAATTGTAGTTATGGTGCATATCTCTATTTGTTTTTGTTTTGAATTTGATGTGCTGTTTCTAAGTTTTCGTCTTTTTTCTACAAGATTGAGAGTCTCTTCAGTCATCCAATGTTTTTTTCTAGCTGTTTTGTTTTTGGGATTAATATTGTTGATGGCTTCAGTGATCTATTTCTTTGTGTATTCCCACGTTTTGTCAGGGTCTCCGGTAGTCACTAGTAGGTCAGCTTCTGCTAATGCTTCTCTAAACTTGATCATCATTGGTTCTTTTTTGGGACTGTTAGAGATGGTTTCATGTATCAGGTGGTAAGTTTCTTTTTCTGTATCTTCTGCAGCTTCAGATGTTCGCATATATACCTGTATTATATACATTTTGGCTGGTTTAGCGTTTAGAGCTATTTTGATTATTCGATCATTTACTGGAAGGTATTCATGTACATATTTTGCCCAATGTTTTTTAATTAATATTGCTACTCCTTTTGTCCTGATTTGTTAGCTCCTGACATAAAAACTTTGTAGTGAGTGGCCTCCCAATGTCCTTGGCGTTTCCAGTGTGTCTCAGATATCCCACAGATATCTATCCTTTCCTTGATCAGATTATTTTCTAATATATACAATTTACCTGGCTGTAGCAGCCCCCTAACATTCCATGTTGCGATGAAGTATTTTTTACGTAATGTTAAGTTTGATCTTCCAGTATCCCATTTTGCAGATATTACCTGGTCGTCTACAATCATCTGCCCCCTTGCCTATTTCACACCATTCGACCCGGAATCGATAAGGCGCCGGTTTATAACCGGATTGCAGACCACAGAATTTTATTGCTTAGTCGTCATTTCATAACGCTCTCTGGGAAGATAATCAGGTGGTTTCCCGTTGCCTGCGTGATCTCAGTCTTACAGCCAGTTAAACTAACATGTAGTTATCCCCTGTAAGTAATTTACACTAGACCTGTATGGATCATACAGCCCCAGTGCAATAATGACATAACTGCTGCCCTATGTCATGCCCTCAGTTCGAGGGCATTCGAGGCTATAGCCCATTTTTATTTAAGACTCCAAAAATCTTTAGAAGTATTTTTCTCTCAAAGATACCAAGTGGTCTTTCTAGTCGTTTTGGGATAAAGTTTATTAGATTGTTCTGAAAATTACGAATAGTTTGTTCTGTTTGCTATTGCTATACGTTTTGTTACTTTGTCCCTTGTCGTGTTAGTTGTGTTTAGTAGAGATCCAATATATTACGGTCCTAAGGAAGAAGGCATTATCTGCAAGTATTAAAATTTTTCAAAATTGCTCTTTAATAAAGATCCTTATATAATTATTAATATAAACAGTAAAAGTTACAAAACAGTAAGCGTTCCTTTCTTGGTGTGGTAAACTATTAAAATTGCAGAAACTCAACATGTTGTTAGCTATTTATTAGCTAAAAGGCAGTAAGTACCTTATACAAGCCCCAACAGAAAATGTTAATAGTGCTTTTTAGTCCAGCAACTGCTTGACCTTATCGCGACATGCCTCACCATAGTTCTAAGTGGCTGGGTGTAAACAAAGTGAAGCATAAAGAGTGAGTAAATTTCTTTCAGTTTACTCCAATTAGTCACTCTGTGTGTACATGTTTTTATTATTAATAAAGTTTACAGTACATTTATTTACTTAAAAAATTTTTAATATGTATGTATTATTATTAATTCCATTGTTAATAGTTTTATTATCATATATTATTTTGTTAACTTCTTCTTTTTCTTGTGCCACTCCTATCGGAGATTGGAAATCATCAAGGCTATCCTGACCTTGTTTACAGCTGACCTAAAGAGTTCATTAGTCGATTTTGTTAACAGTTAACCCAAAAATATTTAAAACCTGGTAACCTGTGTTAAGAAAATAATGCAAATGCTACAGACAATGGAAATTATAAATTAAAGTTCTGATAAGGAAACGCATGCACTGCAATTCTCCGAAATTGAAAATTCAGCTTTGCAAACTACACCCACCTTAACTAGTTTTCAGGCAGATTCTGATAACTAACTTAAAGACCTTGACCTTCTGCAGTCTAGTTTAAAAAGTAGCGTTGTATCAGAATAGGATAACAGTTTTAGAGCTACTAATAAGAGTTCTAACAATAAAAACGTAACTACAGCTGCATTCAGAGGTGCCATAGCTTCAACAAGTTCTGCCCTATCTTGCAGCGAAAATTCTGATGATACTAAAAAAAAACTAAGAAAGATAAATGATAACACACAACAAGAAAGAAAGAAGGAACATGCTCAGGAGCAAAGAGACAAATACTACATTCGACCTAGGTGATACGTGTGCCATAGGAAATCATTAAACATTGTTTAATGAGAATCAGTGGGTATCAATAAACAAGCAGTACTGGTCGATCAATTGGCTAGAGAGAAAAATTTTTGTTTCGCTGAATGTGACAGTTCGTAATATGAAAACAGGGTGCGGTAGTGTAAAAAGTACTCGAAAAAGAACATTTTATTATTTTTTCAAAAATAGTGGTAAAAAGCGAGAATTGTAAAAAAAAATTCTGTATGTATAATAAGGATTTTCTGGCTGAAAACGTTCAACACAACAACCACAAATCTTGTCAGAGCAGCATATGAAAACAGGGTGCGGTAGTGTAACAAAATTATATTTCTCCACTTTGGGCGCTACTGTAACAAATATAGTAGGCAGATCCCTTGGGACTATGTCCCTGATGTTATAAGATCTGTAGAGTAGTGTGAAGATAAGTTTGAAACTAAATTAAAATAAGAGTTGAAACTGAATGCAGTTAGGCTAGCTGGGTATGCTTGAGACTGGCCAGTTGATACTCAAGGTAGGGTTAGGCCTATTTGCATGCCCTGAGAAAACAGTAAAGAATAGAAAAGATGTATATTAACTAAGGAAATATAAGAATAACCAAAACGAACTAAGGGTAAGTACTGACAACAGGAATATATGAGAGAAGAATGATTTGGGCGCCAGGGAAGATGTTTACTGGACTCTTAGTCTAACAAACACTTCACCTAGTGACTTTATTGCTGCTGCTAACTATGTTTTCTGTAACTAGATATAACTTTATTAAAAAAAAGGTTGTTTAATAAAACAGATTATTACTTATAACCCAATTTAATAATAATAAAATAGAAAAACCTGTAAACCGTAATATACAATTTAACTTAAATACCCTATCATACAAAAAACCTATTGATCCCTATTTACAATATATTTACACACTCTAATATGCTAGAAAAGTAGGAACTTTTATTATGAAGTTTTATTCATGAATTAAAACAAAATTTACTACAACCAACCTATTTATATATATTAAAACAATTATTACCCTTCCCTATATTTAACACAATGTATCAGTTCGACAATTTCTAAGTTGATTCCAATCAGATAACCTGTAAATATATTTCAATTGGTCTATTCAGAAAGGAACAGATCCAAGATGAATCAGTGACGTTACCAGTAGGGCTGTAAAAATACAAAATGGACCTTTGTGCACAAATAACCTTACAAAGTGTATTAAAATCCACCCCTACCCTGTTATTACTAATACATATATATATTTAAAATATTTAATGACACAAAAAAAATAAGCAAATGATGTTAAGAAAAAAAATTGAATGTAAGATATATAATGATACGCAAATATGAATTATGAAAATTGACTAGGATTATTTTTAAGTTTTGGTTCGTTCACTCACTAAAGTTTAAACAATATTTAAGTAACTTATTTTTACGATATTACCAAACAGTAAAAAAAAACCTGTCTACTCTCAAGCCGAGAAGGTTCTTCTTCCGGACGCCTTACGCCGCCGGGACTCGTTCGGGTGAAAGCTGTAAGCCCACTGTTCTAGCACCAAACTGAACCGCTATTCCAATATTCGGGAAAAACCAAAAAAAACTCCAAACTAAACTCAACTGAAAGCTATTACCCCAAATCCAAAATAATGTTTATTGTATTGACTTTATATTCTTTCTTCCTCCAACGACTAAAATAAAATCAAAGAAGCTCTCATTAGCTTTATTCAGAGTTGATAAACAACAAGGCGGTTAGGACAAGAAAAACTAGTCAGAAGATGATAATTAGTGAAGGTTTCGTACACTTTTTGTGACCTTGGAAAATTAATCGAAAACTATGTATTAAAAAAAAAATGTTGGGAATTTACTATGAATATTTCACTGAAGAACTAAAATTTAACTTATCACGAATATATTATAGGCAAATAGTAATGAAGGATCTCCTTACATTACCGAATTGCTTGGATATTGATGAGAACGTGTACTTAGGAGAATTTCTAACAGAAAGAATTCTGAACGTGATTTGACTAATATAATTAAGGTAAAATTATTGAATAAATGATTTTAATATGAAACTAATAATGGTTAATAAAATGATGTACTTTAATTAAAATGAAACTCACCCAACGCAACAATATTTCAACAATTGAACCAAAATCTTCTTTTTCCAAAACTTCTAATATAAAAAAAAAAACGCCTTCTTTAACTTAATATCACCTCTGAATAACTTAAATTTCTTTTCTGATAACTTGAGCCATGTGGCGTTGGTCGTTGAAAGATCACTCTTCTGACCCGTTCGAAGGTTGGATATAAAGTGAGCTCTTCCACTTTTAAAATCGTCGGCTTCCGTCAGTTCCAAGTTAAGCGGAAGCGGCGGTAAGCAGTTTGACCAATTGATAAACAATTGATAATACGATTACATGTATAGTTGGTTGTATACCTTACAGGCAGAATTAAGTTATTTTAAATTTCTCAGTAACGATAAAGTAATCTTATCGTTACATTCTCCCTTTACTTGGAGAAAAAAAATTGACCTAAGAACAATTTTTTTTTCTGTGTAACTATAGATATTCAAGACCAATCATATACTGTGGGATCCATCACAGACGTGAACAAAATAGCCAATAATATAGCGTGTCCAGGACACCACACTAGCTAACATATGAAATGCACAGAATCTTCCATCCGTGACTGACATTCTAAAAACCAAAATTGTGTTCAAGTTGATTAAGTAGATTTAAATAAACCCCAAATTATTGTCAACAAGAACACTATACCAATCATATACATGAATACAAAACTTGCTAATATATAACCGAATATACCAAATAACTTCCACACATTTGCATTTAACTCGACCGATTATACTTAACCACAGATTATGAGTCATGCAAGAGGGGTAGTTCTAATATACAATATACTAAATATGACACAAGCACTCATGCCCACAAGTTATAGTATGTTTATTAAAACCTTATACTAAATAACTAATAAAAATACAAATCTTCAAAATAATTGACGAATGGGATGAACGATACAAAATTGATCCATCCATGGACATCAGATTTATTTTAGAGCATATCCAAGGTGAAGCAATCAGTAGATTTCGTAACCAATTCGCAATAAACCAAAATATGGACCGTAATATAAAACCACACTAGATATAAGAGTTACTGAGGAAAAATGATCGTAGCATGCATTTTATCCTAAATTGATCCGACAATGGACAACAGATTTATATTGGCATATCCAATGTGAAACAATCAGGCAAATTCATGGGTCATCACCACAACCTAATAATCATTATACTCTATAGATGCTAAATATTTGGTACCATGAAACTGAACCATTGGAACGAAATAACAGACTAAGTGTCTGCAGCATATGTGAATTGATCTGATTCCAGTCATGAGTAGATAGGTATAATAAGGGATACTTAGTCAGTATACAACATAATCAAGAATCTACTAACGACTCAACCTGACTAGGCCGAACATCCGGAAGAATCCCAAATCATCTTCCTAGGACTCCCTTTCGTGTCATTGAAGGTTACCAAATTCCAGACCACATTGTATCCCTATCAAGTTCCACAACCTACGATGGATTACACCCCAAATTAAGCTCATCATCTGTTATGCATCAGATTCAAGATAAGATCTACACAAGAATGACAAACTTATTTTAGTAAGGTATTCCAACACAAATATTAGTAATATATGAACTAATAGATGAACCGTTGAGTTTCACATATAAGAGTAATACAACAGGAAGAAAGTGTACCAAATTAAAGAACTGACATAACGAAATGGAGTTAACTAATTTCTGGAATTCTCTAACTATAGCTGTAGCTACAACAGATTTATAAGAATAGCCAGAAAAAGGCAACCAAATATCACTAAATCATCGCTAATACAATACCTCAAGACATCATAAATGGATAACTCTTATAAATATTCAATCAAAGAAGTACTAGAGAACAAGGAAGTCAATTTCTTAAGAAACTGCAGATTAGGGTATGTTCACTAGTTACTTGTATCTATATAACAGAACATTGATCCTGACTCCTAATTACATATAAAAACAAAATGAGTTCCCAGGAAAGCTGATGCTAAACACAATATTCAATTGTTGAATACAAAAGATATATTCTAATAAGGCTGAGATCTAAGAGGTTACCATTTGTATCAGCACAACTAGATAATAAAGCTACAAAGGGTAGACAATATATGTATAATAGAAGTGAGATTAAAATTAAGACTATGTTTCAACAGAATAATACTTCTGAATTGTAATACTAGAATGTTTAGTACATCCTTCAATAATGATGATGATGATTAAACATTCTATCATAGAGATTCAGCATTTAAATTGATTAAGGTCTGATAGATATAACCAGGCAATTGTGAGCCCTGAAATCTGCTTCCTATCAGGTCCGCACTATTGATAGTAACACAAGTTTCGAACCCACGTATTTGCATAGCCATGCGAGGCAAACCAATTTCATAAGAAATGTTAGATACAAAAAAAAAATAACAAAAGGTTACATAATAATTCGGCGTAACTTTTATCTCAACTAACTTCATTGAATTTTTAACGAATGAAGTCTAACTTAGGAATCACACTGTATACTAAAATTGTATTATCTAAAACAAATGACGCGATAACTTCTTTAGACCAAATGGTAACTAATGTATCAAAGAATATTACTAAGTATTTTAACAATTTTCCTGTAGGAACTACCAAACACAACCTCAGGATCAAATAAACCAAATCTAAACATATACATGTATTTATGTATACCAATATGCAGCAATGACACATATAAACATAATAAGGTACGAAGAGTTGACAGTTCTACACCAGTTTGATTTACCAAAAAAAAATTTGCTGTACCTACTTCAATATTATAACTAATAACAACAAAGCTAAATTTAGTATGGGAAGCTAAAACTATTATATAATAGATAAACCATATTGTCTATCTGGTGACTAAAATCAAAATCCAATCATTTACCTATTCATTAAAAAATCAAGTATTACCAAAATTTAGAAAGAGGAATTAACCTAATCAATCCTGTCAGGTTAATCTTCTTCTGACGATGAAGAGTCTAAGTCATTGACAGTGTTATCTGGTAATAAGTCCTTTATATGAAATCGACCAAGACGTTTGTTGGACAAACTATCTTTCAATTCATATATTAAAGGAGATATTACTTTACTGACAATACATGGGACGTATTTTTGACAAAATTTGGCAGAAACAGCATCACCTTTACTAGACTTAACAAAATTACGTTTTAATACCCGATCACCAACAAAGAATCGCAAATCTCTTTTCCTCAAGTTATACTGACCCTGTGACTTAAGGTAAGAAGTTTTTAATTTCTTCCTGATGTCTGCAAATATTGGAGGTAGAGTCTGTATATCATCTAAACGATGAAGTTTATCTGATATTTGAGGTAGATTTGTGGAATTTCCTGAAACTAAACCAAAATAATCACCAGATAAGGCAACATTTCGACCAAAATTTAAATAAGCTGGGGAACACTGCGTAACTTCATGAACAGAAGTTCTTATGGCTTGAGCTATGGAGTGAATATATTGATCCCAAGCTCTGTGGTCTTGGTATGTATATGATCTTAGGGCTGTAACAATACTGCGGTTTACACGCTCACTATGATTAGCTTGCGGATGGTACGCAGCGTTATAAAAGATCTTCTGAACTTTGTATTTAGTTAGAAGGTCTTTAAAAGCCTTAGCTACAAATTGAGGACCATTGTCACAAGAGACAATTTGGGGAACACCAAATAACAAAAAGACTTGCTCCTCCAAATATTTCACAATGGCAGGAACTGTGGCATTACGAAGAGGAAAAACTAATGGAAATTTAGTGAAGTAATCCACGACCACCAAACAATAGGTATTGCCCTTATAACTACGAGGGTATGGTCCAATTAAATCCATAGATACCATCTGCCATGGGAAGTCAATGTTCCTAAAAGAACCCATTAATCCAGCTTGTGGCTTATTACTTGGCTTGCATGTAGCGCAAACTTTGCATCTAGAAATATATTTCTTAATACAGTTGCGCATACCAGGCCAATAATATAGCTCCGCTATCCTACTAAATGTTTTAAAGGAACCAAAGTGACCAGATGTCACATTATCATGAAAAGTACGAAGAATTTCATCCCTATTTGCGGTTGGGACGACAATTTTCCAATCCGACATATTAGTCAAGGCTTCAATTGGACTAACAACATGTTTATAAAGGATATTATGTTCCACTTTAAAATCAGGGTACTGACCAGGATTCTGAGTAACATTCTCCAACATTTTATGGTACCACGCATCCGGAACTAAAGTGGATACGTCAAGAAGATTGACATCAAATGTTCGAGACAAAGCATCAGCTACTACAACACCATTTGCCTTACGGTGGACAATGTTATAGTCAAACGCTGATAACTTACAAATCCAGCGGGACAACCGTTGGGACGGGTTACGCATAGAATGCATCCACAACAACGAACTATGGTCAGTGATCAAAGTACACTTACGACCTTCTAAATAATACCTGAAGGCCTCCAAGCCATGAATTATAGCAAGGAGTTCCCGCTCAGTAGTGGAGTAATTTTTCTGGGCCTTATTGAGCTTCTTACTAGTGTACGCTATGGGGTGCTCAGAACCATCTTTCATCTGAAAGAGGACACCACCTGAAGCAGTATTAGAACAATCTGTCATGAGGTAAAAGTGTTCACTGAAATCAGGAGAAGTCATGACAGGAGCACTGGTAAGAGCTTCTTTAATACGATGAAAAGCATCATCAGCCTCAGGATTCCAGGTAATAGTCTGACCCTTTTTCCTATTCTTAAGGAGGTCAGTAAGAGGTGATAATAAAGTGGAATAAAAACGTACAAACCTTCGATAGTACCCACACATACCCAAGATCCTACGTAACTGAGTAGTTGTTTTAGGTATGGGGAAGTCCTTGATAGCGGTTACCTTGTCAGGATCTGTCCTCAAACCTTGACTATCAACAACATATCCCAGGAATTTGAGATTAGGACGACAAAAATTACATTTATCCAAGTTGACAGTGAGATTAGCCTCTTTAAGGCGTGAAAATAACTTCTCTAATATTTCAATATGCGAAGTAAAATCAGGAGTAACAACTAAAATATCATCTAAATAATAAAATACAAATGGTTCAAGTTGTGGACCAATAACTAAGTCCATTAAACGACACATCGTCTGAGGAGCTGAAACTAGACTAAAAGGCATCGTGACAAATTGAAATAATCCTTTACCACTAACAGCGAAAGCAGTATATTTCTTACTCTCTTCACTCAAAGGAATTTGTAAGAAGGCCTTGGATAAGTCAATGGAAGAGATGTATTTCGCATTCTGGAGTTTGCTTAATATAACATCTATTCGAGGGATAGGATAAGCGTCCCTATTCGATGTGATACTGTTTAATTTACGACCATCAAAACAAATTCTGAATGATCCATCCTTCTTCTTTGTAAGCCACAGAGGACTACAATATGAAGAGGTAGAAGGTTCGATAATGTTTAAGGAGAGCATTGAATCGATTTCTTTACCTAAATCTGCTTGCCATGCTTGAGGTATGGGATATTGATACTGTCTGAAAGGAGTTGAAGTTTTCACTTCAATAGTATGAGACATTAAATGTGTACGGCCTAATTTATCTTTAGACGAAATAGATGAAAATTTAGAGATAATATCCTCTAACTGTTTTTGTTCCATTCCAGACAAACTAGAAAATTCACGAATAACACTTACAGTTGATAAATTAAAGGAAGAAATAGAGAACGAAAAGTCCGAACAATTTAATGTGCTATTAAATGCATTTAAAAAATCCATGCCAAGAATTATAGAATTTTGCACGGAAGGTATAATATAAAAGGTAATAGTTTTGCGAATATTTGCAACTAAAATTTCAGTTTCAAATTTACCTGTGATCGACTGAATGGTACCATCTGCAGTAGAGACTTGCAGGGAAGAAATAGGTATAATATTAATATTAGTGTTTTCTAACAGTTGTAATGAATAGGAACCTATTAAAGAAATGTTAGAGCCACTATCTAATAGAGCCAAACAAGAATGTCCTAATATCTTAATTTCAAGATAAGGTCGGTTATCATTATGTTTTCTGACTAATAAAGAATTAATATCAAAATCTAAAATATTATATTGGCCATCCAAATTATAAAATGGTACTAACTTAGACATATTATCATTGCCAACAAATTTACAAACTGGTGTAGAAAATGGAACTGTTTCCCTGTGCTGATTATGTTCATTACTAAAATTATGACTTACGACTGGTAGAGATAATCTAAGGTCAAGCAAACAGCTCGAGTTAACCGCAGTGTGGTTGACAGTTACTTTTTTGCTTGCTTTGGTTTTTGTTTGTTGTGCTTTGGTTGGTGAGTGTTTTTCCTTTCTTGAGTGGGTGATTTCGAAGTGCTGGGGAGTATTGGACCTGTGGTTTCGTTTATTGTTGTGTTTGTAGTCCCTGATGGGGTTGTAGACTGAGGAACGCTCAGGGGACGAGCCTCTGTCCGCTCGTTTCCCGAACACTTAAAACAGTTACGTTTGAGTGTGTTGTCTCTACCACAACCGTGACAGAAAACACGTGTACGAGGTGTCACGCACTCATAAAATGCATGGCCAGGCTCACGACAATTCCAACAAGTCAAAGACGAATTCACCACAGACACATTCTGTGTATGAGTTTTGGGTTGCCAAGAACGATTTCTAGGGAAACTTAAGTTAAATGAAGGACCAGAAGTAGGTCGAGACGTCCTTGCAGAAGAAGAAGACCAAGATAGAGTTTCCTCTAAACGTTTACACTTCTCCGTGATATCCTCGATACTCTGAATGTCCATTAAAGCTAATTGCTGATGGTAAAAAGGCAACAGACACTTAAGAATGATCTTTATTTTGGCAAAGTCGGATAGAGGAGTCTCAAGTCGACTACACATGCCCAAAATGGTGTTAATAAACATTGTGACAGGTTCGTTTGGCTTTTGTTTACGGTTTTTGATTTCGTCTAGGAGATCATCTTGGAAAGAATAAGGCAGAAAATCAGATTTTAATTTCTGAGCCAACTCAGACCAAGTGGAAAAGCTATGACGGTTGTTCATAAACCAAGTAAACGCAGGACCTGTAAATAATTCAGCAGAAGCTGCAAAAAGATCATCCTCACTCACACCTCTTGAAATACGAAGACATTCCACTCTCTCCAAAAAGGTAATGACTTCATCATGATGACCTTGACCAGAAAACAAAATTCCCCACTTATGTACCTGAATTGGTTTAGGGTGTGAAAACGAATTAGCTGCATGAACAGAAGAGATAGAAGTGGAAGTGGCTGCCGGATTTACTCGAGAATCAAGTTCACCTTCTAAACTAAGAATTCTAATGGAAATAGAGCGCTTGAAAATTTGTTGCTCCTCATCTGAGCAAGATAGTAAATGTGCACGACCAGAGATATGAGTAAGACGAGAAATTAACCTGGAATACATGCTATCATGGACAGTCCCTCTAAAATCGGATATCCTCTGAGCCAGGTCCTCCAACGTCTGGTTTATCTCCTGTTGTTGTTCCAGAAAAGGAATATCTACAGAAGAAATTTGTCGAAAGCTCCTATTTCCTTGCTCTTGTTTCAAGGCACCGCGCAATAATTGGTGTTTTTTCTCAACCTTGGTAGACTCTTCAAAGGGAATTCCCCTTATCCTCAGCTCATAATCCACTTCCTTAACTAATAAATGCTCAGCCTTAAAGGTACACATGATGAAAGAGAGGAAGAAAAAAAAAATATCACCAACAAACCAAAATCAACAATGTGTTTAACCAAATGTAATTAATAAAGGTGTACCTATACCTTTAAATATAAATATATTTAAAATAATTTAAAGTTGGTTTGAGAGATCAAATGACAATAAGTAAATTGAACTTATTTTTATATATAGTATGCAATAATTGACCAAAAAAAAATATATATTATATAGTGTGATCGCACCTAAACAAAACCACTATTGGCAAATAACAATGTAAATAGTAATACAATAAATTATTCAATATTTCTCAACAAATGTACAGGTATCACTAACCCGATCAAACCAGAAATGTCAAACCAATATAATTATGAAAAATATTATACTAAATGAAGGTTTACAATTAGTTATTAATTTAAAGTTAACAAAACCACCAACACAGCAATATAAGACACTATTCAATATTTCTGAGATACTGTAGCAAAGAACACTGGATCTAAATAACTATAAAATATGCAAAAATAGACAAACAAACTAGAAACAGTTTAAAAAAAGAGACAAATGAATTAAGGAATACTATCTTACTGAAAATCTGGGCTCCACGTTGGACTACGCCACTGTAACAAAATTATATTTCTCCACTTTGGGCGCTACTGTAACAAATATAGTAGGCAGATCCCTTGGGACTATGTCCCTGATGTTATAAGATCTGTAGAGTAGTGTGAAGATAAGTTTGAAACTAAATTAAAATAAGAGTTGAAACTGAATGCAGTTAGGCTAGCTGGGTATGCTTGAGACTGGCCAGTTGATACTCAAGGTAGGGTTAGGCCTATTTGCATGCCCTGAGAAAACAGTAAAGAATAGAAAAGATGTATATTAACTAAGGAAATATAAGAATAACCAAAACGAACTAAGGGTAAGTACTGACAACAGGAATATATGAGAGAAGAATGATTTGGGCGCCAGGGAAGATGTTTACTGGACTCTTAGTCTAACAAACACTTCACCTAGTGACTTTATTGCTGCTGCTAACTATGTTTTCTGTAACTAGATATAACTTTATTAAAAAAAGGTTGTTTAATAAAACAGATTATTACTTATAACCCAATTTAATAATAATAAAATAGAAAAACCTGTAAACCGTAATATACAATTTAACTTAAATACCCTATCATACAAAAAACCTATTGATCCCTATTTACAATATATTTACACACTCTAATATGCTAGAAAAGTAGGAACTTTTATTATGAAGTTTTATTCATGAATTAAAACAAAATTTACTACAACCAACCTATTTATATATATTAAAACAATTATTACCCTTCCCTATATTTAACACAATGTATCAGTTCGACAATTTCTAAGTTGATTCCAATCAGATAACCTGTAAATATATTTCAATTGGTCTATTCAGAAAGGAACAGATCCAAGATGAATCAGTGACGTTACCAGTAGGGCTGTAAAAATACAAAATGGACCTTTGTGCACAAATGACCTTACAAAGTGTATTAAAATCCACCCCTACCCTGTTATTACTAATACATATATATATTTAAAATATTTAATGACACAAAAAAAATAAGCAAATGATGTTAAGAAAAAAAATTGAATGTAAGATATATAATGATACGCAAATATGAATTATGAAAATTGACTAGGATTATTTTTAAGTTTTGGTTCGTTCACTCACTAAAGTTTAAACAATATTTAAGTAACTTATTTTTACGATATTACCAAACAGTAAAAAAAAACCTGTCTACTCTCAAGCCGAGAAGGTTCTTCTTCCGGACGCCTTACGCCGCCGGGACTCGTTCGGGTGAAAGCTGTAAGCCCACTGTTCTAGCACCAAACTGAACCGCTATTCCAATATTCGGGAAAAACCAAAAAAAACTCCAAACTAAACTCAACTGAAAGCTATTACCCCAAATCCAAAATAATGTTTATTGTATTGACTTTATATTCTTTCTTCCTCCAACGACTAAAATAAAATCAAAGAAGCTCTCATTAGCTTTATTCAGAGTTGATAAACAACAAGGCGGTTAGGACAAGAAAAACTAGTCAGAAGATGATAATTAGTGAAGGTTTCGTACACTTTTTGTGACCTTGGAAAATTAATCGAAAACTATGTATTAAAAAAAAAATGTTGGGAATTTACTATGAATATTTCACTGAAGAACTAAAATTTAACTTATCACGAATATATTATAGGCAAATAGTAATGAAGGATCTCCTTACATTACCGAATTGCTTGGATATTGATGAGAACGTGTACTTAGGAGAATTTCTAACAGAAAGAATTCTGAACGTGATTTGACTAATATAATTAAGGTAAAATTATTGAATAAATGATTTTAATATGAAACTAATAATGGTTAAAAAAATGATGTACTTTAATTAAAATGAAACTCACCCAACGCAACAATATATCAACAATTGAACCAAAATCTTCTTTTTCCAAAACTTCTAATATAAAAAAAAAAACGCCTTCTTTAACTTAATATCACCTCTGAATAACTTAAATTTCTTTTCTGATAACTTGAGCCATGTGGCGTTGGTCGTTGAAAGATCACTCTTCTGACCCGTTCGAAGGTTGGATATAAAGTGAGCTCTTCCACTTTTAAAATCGTCGGCTTCCGTCAGTTCCAAGTTAAGCGGAAGCGGCGGTAAGCAGTTTGACCAATTGATAAACAATTGATAATACGATTACATGTATAGTTGGTTGTATACCTTACAGGCAGAATTAAGTTATTTTAAATTTCTCAGTAACGATAAAGTAATCTTATCGTTACAGTAGTGTAGAAAGTACTCGAAAAAGGACATTTTATTATTTTTTCCAAAATAATGGTAAAAAGCAAGAATTGTAAAAAAAAAATCTGTATATATAATAAGGATTTTCTGGCTGAAAACGTGGTTCAACACAACAACCACAAATCTTGTCAGAGCAGCAACTTGCAAAATACAGATTGCCGTAATGGTCGCCAACATCCGAAATGGATAGGCACCACAACAAGAAGAAGAATGGTATCCGCAGAAAGTAAAACATTTGGATTCAAGAATTTCTAGACGACAGATACATTAGGGTTCGTGTTGGGGAAAACTACTCACTGTATAAGCCGGTGAAGACTGGAGTCACACAAGGATCAGTAGACCGCTAGTTTTTTGTATCTATACTAGTGATCATCCGCTCATTGTATATAATAAGATTTTTATTCAATTATTAACAAACATGTTTTTCAACACAGTCTTGAAGCTATATTCAAATGGTCCTCAAAATTTTTATTTTCGCTTAACATTGAAAAATACGTTTTTTAACATATCCGCAAAAATAACCCATCACTACCGTACTTTATTAATGAACATCACTTAAACTCGTTAACCGTTTACAACGATGTCGCAATAATCATAATTAGTGACTTAAATTGGTCTGATCATATAGTGTTGATGTGTAAATGTGCAAACTTAAAACTGCTTTTGGTCCTTAAATGTTTTACACGTTTATCTCTAACCTTTATGAGTATACTTTAATCAATATACGTCTGACCTATTCTTGAGTTTGCCGGGCCAGTGTGGAGTCCAGATCTGTAAAGTCACAAGACTAGCCTACGGCCGTGTAAGACCTAATTATGAAGATAGATTATCCATGGTTCACCTTACGATATTCGAGCAGCGACGTCTTCAAGGTGACCTGATTATGTCCTTCCGTATTTTAAAATATAATTTTGGGAACCTAAACACCCTATTTTTTACTTTAAAACAAGACAGAAAGTGGTCATCGTTACAAATTAAAAAGGGAACAGACTACTGCAAGGGCCAGGGTGAACATTTTGCCCAATAGAATATTTAATGTTTGGAACAATTTAAATCAAGACACCATATCGGCAACTAGTGTTAACAGACTTAATAGTTTATTATTTCGTTTACAGGACTGCGTTATTTTAGGACCGCCTTATTTATTTATTGTTTTATAATTTTGTATGATGTAACTTTATAAGCTATGAAACGGAAGACATTTGACCAATGCGTTCTTCCTATTATGATATACGGAGCAGAAACTCTCACGATCACAAAAACAACAGCACTAAAAATGCGAGTGGCACAAAGGCGCATGGAAAGATCAATTTTTGGCGTGACCAAAAAAGAGAAAATAAGGAATCAAGACTTAAGGAAAAGAACGGGTATCAGTGATGTCGTCGAACGTATAGCCAAGCTGAAATGGAATTGGGCAGGTCACATAGCGAGACTGAAAGACACAAGATGGACCAGAAAACTAATTGACTGGCACCCACGAGAAGACAAACGCCCAGCAGTGGACAAAAGAGGTTGAATGATAATGATGATGAACTTTATAATTGGTATTAGTTTTATAAGGATATTTTTCTTTCTTTGTTGGGCATAATAGGAGCTCACTTCTCGGTCCTTATTTGTTTTGAGATAATAATAATAATATCAATAAATAAGTTAAATTATTATTTAAGTGATAAGTTTATATAATAATAAAAATATATTATATAAATATTTTTATTACAAGAGCTAATTCATTAGCTGATTAAGATATTAATCAAATGTTAGTATTGTTTTTCTCGTTTGTGATAATATTACCTTTGCCGTAGCTAAAAAGTCAAGTACTTTGTTTAATATAAAAGCAAAACATGTAGCAGGCAAGTTATATGTATAAAAAAAATGACTAAGATCATATTATTTCTAGTGCTTGGTGTGATAGTGGCTGCGAGTGCCATACCCTTTAACTCAACAGATGTCGGTGCAGGTTGTACCATATCGAACATAGAAGAGGTGAACAACGTGGTAAAAAATTGTAAGAATATCGTAGTCAGCAATCTTTACGTACCTGCTGGTAAAAAATTAGAGCTTAGTCTTCAGACTGGGACCGTTTTACAATTCCAAGGAACTACTACTTTCCAACATAATAACTGGGAGGGTCCTCTAGTTGAAATCACTGGAAGCAACCTTCATATTTCTGGAGCAGGTGCAGTTCTAGATGGTCTTGGTGCTCAATATTGGGATGGATATGGAGATCAAGGTGCAGTAAAACCTAAATTCTTTAAAATCAGAACAACTGGATCTACGTTTGATAATATCCATCTTCTTAACTGCCCTAGGCAATGCGTATCCATCTCCAGCTCTAAACAAACAACTCTTACTAACTTTAATATAGATGTTTCTGCCGGAGATATAACCCACCTTGCAACAAACACAGATGGTTTCGATTTATCTGACAGCGAAGGGATCACAATTGAAAATTCAGTAGTTCGTAACCAAGACGACTGCGTTGCTGTTAATTCTGGTAAGAACTACCGTTTTAATAAACTGAACTGTAATGGAGGTCATGGACTGAGTTTATCAGTAGGCATGAGTAAAAACGACTCCCCCAGAAACCATGTGGAGGATGTTACTTTCTCAAACTGTATAGTAAGTAATTCATTAAATGGAATACACATTAAAACACATACCGATGCCGGGAAAGGATATATTAATGGTGTTACATACAGAAATATTATACTAAGAGATATTACCAATTACGGAATAAATGTACAGCAAGATTATCAGGGAGGTCATTCTACAGGTTACCCAACGAGTAATATTCCAATTAATGGTTTAAATCTTGAGGGTGTAACTGGATCTTTAAAATCAGGTCAGCCTGTCTACATATATTGCGGTAACAATGCTTGTTTTAACTTTAATTGGTCTGGTGTTTCGATAAATGGAGGAAACAAACAGAGCAGCTGTAACTTTCATCCTAATGGCTACTATTGCTGATTATCTGATATTTTATTTGTAATTTTTATATTTATATTTTAATAAAGAGTTATATCTTTTGTGCTTCTTTATTCCACCACATATACCTACAAGGAAAGGTTAAAAAAAATTTCAATTGAAAAGTGTACAAGGTTATTAATAAAGATTAAATATATATATATATATATATATATATATATATATATATATATATATATATATATATATATATATATATATATATATATATATTGACTTCTCGGGATACTGTTTTTTAAATTTATTTTTCTATTTTACATTTTCGTTTCTTTCTTTTTTATAAAGATTTTGAATGGTACTAATTGTCTCTTATTTGTCTCTTATTTAGTTTGTGACTAACTTGTGCTAGTCGTATAATTGACTTGGCCTTCCTGATATAGAATTATTGACGTGTATTTCACAGCTCAAAGAACTTTTTTCGTCCGATCTCTCATTTTTCGTCTATGTTTTTTTTTGACGATCAACTGCAGAGAACCATATTAATTATTTCTAAAACCATTGCCAAAATAGGCTGCCTTTCTCCAATAAACTTTTAATAATAGTTTCTCAAATTTATTCATTTTTTTCAATACTCGATCATTTGATATTCTCTTAATCGATCGTATTTTCAATAACCTCCAATACAATCACATCTCAAAGAATTTAGATGTGACGTGGTTTCGCATTTAGCGTCCATCTCTCAACTCTGTATAACAGTATAAACTATGGAGCATTTAAGGACACACCATGAATTATAGAATAGTATTTGACTTGGTATCTATTCCAAAATACTGCGTTTATTTTGAAGAACCTTTTTTTGTGGCTATAGCACTCATCTATGTACCCAGTTACGTTTTGAGAAATCATCATCATTGGTGCTACAGCCCTATAAAAGAGCCTCGACCTTCCCAATTCTACTACGCCAGTCAGTTCTATCCATTGCCACCTGTTTCCAGTTTGCTGCGCCTATTTGTCTACCATCCTCATCTACACCATCTTTTCATCTGAGTTTTGGCCTACACCTACTTTTACTTCCCACAGGTTGTGACATAAGGTTTCTTATAGGAGGGTTGTTCTGCTGTGATCTTGCCAGATGTCCTGACCATCTTAGTCTTCCTATTTTTATAAAGGATACTACGATTTTTATTATAGATACTATTACCACCAAACATATAAAATCCACAAGGAATCTACATTCCTGTAGTTGGATGTATACCATATATTAAAAAATTTATTAAAATCCTTTGTAAAATGTATATATTTAAAAACCCAAACGGGCTATGTTAGACAAAACGTTTTCGGAATCCATAATTCCATCATCAGTGTCTAGGAGTACATGAATGTAGCCACTAAATATATGGGTAAAAATCCGTTAAAAATAATTATTTACATTTGGTTTACAGTATTTCTTATAAAATGTGGGATTAGGTAACATATGACTTCACGATAAAGTTGCTAGTCCTGAGACGGTGTGTCTACGAGGACTTTATGGAAGAAACTTTATGGAAATTGCTCAGCATTGTATGATCTCAATAGTTTTATCTCAAAGTCAATAAAAGACAAAGAGATAGCAATATTAGCTCTTTTGAATAATAAATGGACATTTAATAATGTTATCACTAGACTTCGGCAAATATGCATATTGCATATTTTGCATATTGTGCATATTTTATGCAAATATTTCATATTTTGGCATATTTGTATAAAAGTTTGCATAAAGTGCATAAAAGTTCAGATTTTTATACTGTATTTGAAAATTTTTAAACATACCAATTTATTTCAATTCTTGTATAAAATTTTGTAGTCATTTTAATTAAGAAATGATCTAAGTACGTAATCTCTACAGGTACAAAACATTTACAATTTCAAAGAAGATCAATTTAAGTAGCCCTCAACATTCTTAGAAAGTCTCGGTCACTGAGACATTCAGTTATTGGATAATCGCTAAGGGTTCGCTCATTTGCATTTTATGATCTAATCCCCAAATCTATCTACAGTTTATTGTATCTTAACAGCAGATAAACGGCTAATAGTTTTGTTCCTAATTTAGGGATTTTCCAAAATCTCCCAGTTTATTGGATTAGGTACCTAAACATTTCTAATTTGATGCTCAGATTTGTAAATCATTTTGTTTTGATATTCAAAGCGTAAACACTCGTTGTGCGTAACAAAAAGGAAGATTGTGATTTTATAATGCCTAGAACAACCAGTGCTTCAACTTGGATTAAACCTATTTAAATATTTCGGAAACAATTAATTTAGAACCAAATGTTTTGGTTAGTTTGAAAAATGCTCCCGTTACATCAGTTGATGTTGAACGAAGTTTTTTTATATATAAATATATGTACTCAGACAGAAGCCACAAGTTTTTGTTAGAAAATTTTGAACACCACTTGATCATTTATTGTTACCATAATTCTAAATAAATTTATTCATACTTAAAAATTATGTAGTTACTTAAAATAAATGTAAATCTTAATGAATAGTAGGAAATATTTAGTTATGTACACTTTTTTTTTAATAAAATTGTTACTATTTTACGATTTTTTTATTTATTTGTATGCATATTTTGTAAAATATTTGCATATTTTCGGGTAAACACGTGCATATTTATGCGCATATTTTCTACATTTTTATTTGCATATTTGCCGAAGTCTAGTTATCACCAACTCTTTGTTTAAAGCAAAGCAGACACACATACGTTAATAAGTAGATGGATAAGAGCAACCCTGGAAGATACGATAGTAATATCTACTCTGGTAAAAGAACCATCAAAGCAAGAGCAAGTGGATGGAGTCTGTCCGACTGCTCTTCCTGTACAAGGAGGAGTTCTGTCACTTTTACTTCGGACAACCTTGTAGATGATCTTCTTAAAAATCTGTACGCAAAAGGTTTTTACTTACTTTCTAGGATACACTGCTCTAAATATAGTTGATAACCAGTCTAAACAAGAGAGACTGATGGTCAATGCTCAAAAAACACAAATCAACAACTTCATAAAAAAGACAGCGTTACAAGGCCCAAAACTACCAGTGTTGAGAGGAACAGAGATTCCTATTGACAAAATAACCTAGGAGTATATTTTGATTATAGGGTTATATAATACTCACATACTGAAAACGACACAGAAAGTTACTACGTCCTTATGCAGATGTAGAAGGGTGTACGGATGTAGAAGGCTGTGTGGTTAAAATGACCCTTTGGTTAAATACAGGGGTTATTAGACCAAACATATGAATCTGTGACGTTGTGGACAAAGGCCCAGCAAGTGGGCCTTTGTCCACAACGTCACAGATCCATATGTGATAAAGGCTAGCATGTCTGTGAATGACGTGGCCATAAAAACAACTCGTACAGCGGCTTTGGATGGCCTGCTGAATCTTCCATCACTTTATATCTTTAAAAAAGACTAAGCCATATGCACATATTAATACATAATCAGCAAAACATAAGCCAGATGCATACTGCTGATAATAGAAAGCTAATTGAGGAGCTAAAAGAAAATATCGTAATGTGTCAACCCGTTTATGCGATAGCCATCAGATATAGCTTTGATAATAAATTCAAAGTTAATATAACAGGCAGGGAAGACTGAAAGAAAAGTTACCGGGTACACCAATGGCTCAAAAACATCTGAGGGTGTAGGAGCCGATATGGTAGGGACAAAGTAAGGGATACATCTTCCGGTAAGTTTGTTTAAGGATGTCACAATTTAATCTTAAGGATAAAGAAATAGAAAGGCAGCGACAAGAAAGCTGATAGCCCATCAGATCCCTGCAATTGTGAAGGAATTCACCAGGATAAAGATAGGCAAATCAGTTCATTATAGAACATTTACCAAAATTTAGAGCAGACCTAATAAGCAAAGATAAAATTCTATCAACTAGAGGAAGAAGAGCACATTTTGTGTCAGTGCGATAGTCTAGCAAATGTGCAGTTTTTTACCTTTCCTTCATGGGCCAGACTATAGAATGTAATCGTAATGTGAATTAGAGAAACACAATAGATCTGAAAAGGTCACAGTGGAATAGGCCAAACGCCACTTTATTAAATATGTGCAGCTATCTATCTACGGCATACTTTACAGTAGTATGCGTCAGTATATATTTTTTAGTTTATTACTTTATTTAAGTAGCATCATAAAATAGCTTTTTCATAGTTTTTAAAATTCCAGTTATCAAAGAGAAGTTTTAATAAATGCCACTTATATTAGAAAATAAGCAATAATACGCTTAATGACCTTTTTCGACGCCAATGATTGCGACGTACTTTTCTGAAGGTTGTTTTCCTGTTGTTAAATAACTTAGTAAAAGTTTTGTGAAAGCAAGTCGGGGAATGAGGCACTTACGCTTTATATTAGAGCAGGGGTGTTATGCTGCGAGGGAAACTAATTTTTTGATTCCATTATTTCATTTGTGAAATAGCCTGTCTGGTGCGGCCTAAATGGAGAGTGATTCTCTTCGAAATTGGGTGTTTATTTAAGTTTATTAAAAAGACCGTAGAATATTTTTTTGGAAGTGGTTTTTCGTGTTGGGAGATCACTAAAGTTTTGGTTTTGATTTAAGCGGACATTGAGAATCTCGTTTTTTTTTTAGCAGAAATACTTACCGTAACATTGTGGTTTGTCACGACATAATAATAATAATTATTTTCCAAATATTTGATTTTAAACGGCAATATTTAAAGTGGGGATTTCAGCTTGATCCTTGTTATTTCTTTTGTATGTTAGGGGTGAGATATCCGAATTTAATTATTGTATGAGATAATTATTGTATGAATCATTCTGCTTGGGATAAATATCCTGTCTAGGCTTTCAGAACTGGAATAAAAGGAAGGACCGTAAAATATGGAATAAATTCAATATTTCCTAAATGAAAAGTCTTTTTAAAAAATTTTATTTAAAAAACGTCTATTTTTAAATTTAGTGTTCTACATTTTACAATAAAATTTCATTATACCGGGTGATACACATTACAGTAATGACGTCATCGGCTCTTTTTTAAATGTATCAACCTGTATTTTAGGACATTTTTAGATTGATCAATATAAGCTAATTTCAAAAAAGTATAATACTCGGGTCTAATGGATATAATTTAAAATATAAATAAAAATAAATTATTTATTATCAATTGCAAAAAAGTAGCCTACTTCTAGTTTTTGGTAAACTGTAATTATGTTTAGTAACGTTCAATAACAATTAGAAAGTAGTACAATAATTGTATTAATTCGTGAATGTTCTGTATTATTGCTTAAAATTAATTTTAAGTAGAAATGAATTTAAGTGTAAAGCAAAGAATTGAAATACTCATGATGATTGGGTATGGAGACAAATCGCGAACTCAGATGGAAGTGTGTAATTTATTTAATGATAAATATCCAGATATACCCATCACGCAGTCAAGAGTAAGTAAGATTAAAAAGAAATTTCGAGAAACTAGTACGGTTGAAAATGCACGCAAATCAGGTCGTCCCTCTGTAAATTATGTTACAACATTAGATTCTACTTGCTTTTGAATAAGATGCGTACAGTACACTTCTGTTCGTAAGGTTAGTAGTGATGTTTGCAAAACAACGGTACACAAAGTACGTAAAAGTAAGTAAAGTAAGTAAAATGCACAGTTGTACAGGAATTAAACGAGGATGATCCAGATAAAAGAATACAATTTTGCGAAATGATGATGGATAACAGCCACTGAAGCCCTCTCTTGGTTTAACATATTATTTTTTCTGATGAGGCTACATTAAAATTAAATGGCGAGGTCAACCAACAGAATTGTAGATACTGGGCAAAAGAAAACTCCAACTGGATGCGGGAACATCATACAAAATACGCCTCCACATTTTGCTTTAGATGTTAGATGGTGCGCCTCCACATTTTGCTTTAGATGTTCGAAGGTACATAAACGAAATTTTTCCGAACAGGTGGATTGGAAGACGTGGACATATTGAATGGCCAGCGAGGTCGCCAGACCTCAATCCTTTGGAATATTTGGATTATATGGACATAAAAACAAGAACTCGTAAGCGCATATCTTTCAAATTATATCCGTTAGACCCCCAGTATTATACTTTTTTGGAATCAACTCATTTTTATCGATCTAAAAATATCCTAAAATACAGGGTGTTACTTTTAGAAAAAGGGCCGATGACGTCATCGCTGTAATGTGTTACATCTTGTATAATGAAATTTTATTGTAAAATGTAGAACATTTCATCATGTCCATTTCAAGGTTTTTGAGAAAATGTCTCCTTTTGAGTGATTTTCCAGAATTTGCAGCGGAATGTAGAACAAAAAGCATTTATGCCTCCAATATTCATTAAATTATAGAATATAACACACGGCTATCTTTTAGTAATTCGTGAAACACTGTATGATGAACATAATTTATCTACAGTATCAACTCCTTCTTTTGTTTCATTGTAATCTAAAATCAACTGTGGTTTCTTAGTATCCATGCCAACTGTACTTTCGTTGTGCATAGACGATAATAATATGACTGACTTACTTTTACGCGGCACGTAAGCGGTAATCATATAATCTTTTTGAAATCCAAATATGCTAGATTGAACTGCCCTTGATTTATGTAGAAGAAATTCTTGAGGAATTGCTCTTGTTTTTCTTCAGCGTCCTAAGTAGAGTAACTTTCTTCTGCAGCAAAAATCTAGCTAACGGAATACTAGTATAAAAATTATCTGTTGTTATGTTTCTTCCTGTCATTTCTACGGACTCTATTAGACGTTTTACAACGTCAAAGGCCGAATTTGATACGTCGTATGGGCCACTTGACTGTTTACCGCAATATATCTCTAAATTGGCGGTATAAAATGTTTGAGCATCACATAACGCGTACATTTTTATCCCGTACTTAGCAGGTTTGTTGGGTATATATTGTATCCAGCTACACCTACCTCTAAAGGGATGGAGCATTCCATCAATTGTTGTATACTCTGACAAATTGTATGAGTTTTGACAATTTTTGACAGCTTGTCTATTTTACATATATCACTCCTTGTTTTATCATCAAATCTCAATGAACGTGCAATAAATAGGAAACGTTGGTAGCTCATTACTGCTCGAACAATATCAATCCCTGTGCCATCTTTTTCCCAAAGTTCCATCACATTTGTGTCATTGCCGTGCTTTATGCCAATCAAATAGAGGAGTCCAAAAAAGGCCAATAACTCACTCCTGTCCACACTCCTGCATTTTTTATCTCTCAAATATTGCGTTTTATCTCTATGTTCATTTATATATAAATTGGTAAAAATTAGAATTTCATCAACCATATCAATATTGATAATAGTAAAAAACGCATCAATTTCTGTTTTTATTTGACGTGCAGTTCCTTTTAATCCCGGTGGTACTCTCATTATATTTTGTTGCTTTGTCTTAGATGTGGCAAAAGAAGTTTCCTCCACATCTGACATAATATGATATTATCTTGATCTGAACATGTATCGTCGTGGTTCTCCTCAATTTGTTGTTCATCCAAATCACTATCACTTTCCAATATTTCATCTGTTTCATCTTCAATATCTGTCATATTATTTAGAATTTCCTCTAATTGTGCTTGGGTTAACACTTCCTTTGGATTTTTACGAGACATGGCGTAATCTAAAATTATAAAATATGTTATAATATAGAATTATACAATAATCTAATATGTTTCATATATATTATTAGTTCTTATAAATAATTATATTATTAACAATTTTACTTACCAATAAAATTTCAATTTCTCGAAAAAGATATAATATAATATTAGTTATTTCAATTGTGCAGCAATTGTCTGCCTCGATGTACTATTCACAATAAAGTACGATAACTAGCTAATTGGATTTGGATTTCACAAGACGATGATGGGTACGAACTAAGGGAATTTTAAAAATATCACGTACATAGCGTATCCCGTTAACACTTTACCTAGAAATATTGAGTTTACGCAGCAAATTATTGCGGCGCGCCCGGCTGAAGGTTAATAATAATAAAATTATTATCATTGCGTTCTTTTAATAAATAATATTATTTTGTACAAGTTTTATAAATAAAAATATTTCAAAAACTGTCTACTATACTTTTTTCCATTTGGTTGGGTTACAACTATTACGACGCATGTTGTTTGTTCCAAGGTGGTTCGCAGCAAAAGTGTTTCAATGCAATGCTTCATTGCAAAACTCATTCGTTTTAATTTTTAATATTTTTTTTTTCAAAATTTTACTTTTGATTTTTTAATTTTTAGTTTTTTTATCGAGACCAGGATAATATTTTACAAGCAGAAGAGTTCATTTGACTTACAGTCTAATTCTAATTTACAGACCGTTGCACGTCATTATCTACGTCAGAGATCGAAGTTGACAGAGTTGCCAAAGTATAAAAAATTCCTGAATCCATTTTAAATCAAATAGGTCACATAATTATTGCAAAAGTGTACAACAACAGTATACAACAAAATAAATTAATATTTAATGCAAATAAATAGAAACAAAACAAGAGTTAAAAAATAATCGTGTTAAAAATAATTTGAGCCGCTTGTTTAAAACACAACATAGTTTAATTAATAGTAAAAAATAAAAACAAAACTAAAGTGTCAACACCGCAACTGTCAAATAAGTGTTACCAATTAATGCCAAAATTTCACCTTTGTTCGATTACAGTTACAGTGTGTTCCGAACAAATGTTCTTCATAAAAACGCTTTATAATGCATTTATACAAGTTAAATGAAACATATTATTGTGTATTTCTTTAAGTTAACATTAATAGAAATCTTTAAATATTATTTCTACGCGTATATAATAAAATATGTCTAGTGGCTGTAATGCCAGTGTACTCGGCAAAGTGATTCTAAAAAAGAACACACCTACCGCCTAAATATTCCGTGTTGGTATCATGTGACGTCACGGGCTATGACGCCGATGACGTGCAACGGTTTGTAAATTAGATGGACTGTAAGTTAATTAGTCAGACATAATAAATCTTTTTACATTTACTAAAAAACACGTTTTTAACACGTTTTAACAATATGCATGTCTTGTTATAATTTTGTCCTTTTTTCAAAATATGTACATTTCCAAAATCAAAAGAATGGTTATTTTCTAGATAATGTTTGGCTAGAGTTGTTGTGTTTAATCCGTTGGTCTGCAGACTATGTTTGTGCACAACCACTTTTCTATGCAGTTATTGGTGTGTTTGCCCAATATATTTTAAATTACAGTCTTAACAATTGATTTTATAAATAACATTTTATTTATGATCTTTATTAAACCCAAGGATAATAATAAATACTTAATAAAACAAATTAAATTCACGTATAATTTTGCAAATCATTTAATTTTTTAATAATTAAATAAAGTGGTTATATCGATTATTTATTTTTAACAAAATGTTATTGAAGTAAATTTATCTTATCAATATGTTCTTAGAGCTCGTATTACTATGCACAATAATAATCAAGATATTTCAATATTGAAGTGTTTTGTACTAATTATAACTTTTTGAGTATGTAAAGTGTATTTTAATCCATTATTTTTTATAAAGCAACCAGATACACAGATATGTTTGTTTTACAATTTTTGTAGTATCATTATGTTAGTTTATTATATACACGCGTCGAAATAATCTAGGAGACACCTATAATAATAGCTTTATATCAATGTTAGCTACAAATACAAAAGTAAATTTGTGTTTTTAATCTTTTTTATTGTTTTGTCCATTATTTTACCAACTTGGACGGCAATGCTGATTTAAATGCCTATAAAAAATGAAAAAGACAGAAAAGATTTGATTTCACGTTCAAAGCGTCTATGTATCTATTAATACGTATTTCGACTTAAAAAGTCTCATCAGAATAGTTATTCATAGCCGTTCTTAACGTGAAAAATAATCTTCTGTGTCTTATTAGAAGCAACTAGTCTTTTAATTAGAAGTCTGCAAATTTTAGATTTCCCATGTCTCTTTTAACATCTTTATCGTCGTCTGGTCATGTCTTGCAATTTTTAGAAGGCTCCAGATTAAAGCAGAAATCTGAATTTGTTTCGAAACTATCTTACCGATTTTTCTATCAGATGTCGCTATTGCGTCCATAACGAAGCCATGTTATTGTTGCTTCTAATAAGACACAGAAGATTATTTTTCACGTTAAGAACGGCTATGAATAACTATTCTGATGAGACTTTTTAAGTCGAAATACGTATCAATAGATACATAGACGCTTTGAACGTGAAATCAAATCTTTTCTGTCTTTTTCATTTTATTCGGATCTACTCTGTATGAGTACGAGAAACAAATTCGTTAGGATTTCTGCCTAGATGAATAGACATGTCGTGGAATGCAAATTTTAGATTCCCCATGTCTCTTTTAACATCTTTATCGTCGTCTGGTCATATCTTGCAATTTTTAGAAGGCTCCAGATTAAAGCAGAAATCTGAATTTGTTTCGAAACTATCTTACCGATTTTTCTATCAGATGTCGCTATTGCGTCCATAACGAAGCCATGTTATTGTTGCTTCTAATAAGACACAGAAGATTATTTTTCACGTTAAGAACGGCTATGAATAACTATTCTGATGAGACTTTTTAAGTCGAAATACGTATCAATAGATACATAGACGCTTTGAACGTGAAATCAAATCTTTTCTGTCTTTTTCATTTTATTCGGATCTACTCTGTATGAGTACGAAAAACAAATTCGTTAGGATTTCTGCCTAGATGAATAGACATGTCGTGGAATGCAAATTTTAGATTCCCCATGTCTCTTTTAACATCTTTATCGTCGTCTGGTCATATCTTGCAATTTTTAGAAGGCTCCAGATTAAAGCAGAAATCTGAATTTTTTTCGAAACTATCTTACCGATCTTTCTATCAGATGTCGCTATTGCGTCCATAACGAAGCCATGTTATTGTTGCTTCTAATAAGACAGAAGATTATTTTTCACGTTAAGAACGGCTATGAGTAACTATTCTAATGAGACTTTTTAAGTCAAAATACGTATCAATAGATACATAGACGCTTTGAACGTGAAATCAAATCTTTTCTGTCTTTTTCATTTTATTCGGATCTACTCTGTATGAGTACGAGAAACAAATTCGTTAGGATTTCTGCCTAGATGAATAGACATGTCGTGGAATGCAAATTTTAGATTCCCCATGTCTCTTTTAACATCTTTATCGTCGTCTGGTCATGTCTTGCAATTTTTAGAAGGCTCCAGATTAAAGCAGAAATCTGAATTTGTTTCGAAACTATCTTACCAATTTGCCTATAAAAAAATTTAGCAAAACCTCAATATGCCTTTTTTGTCTATAAAATAAAAAGTAATATTTCTTTATTAGCACTTGATTTTCAATATCAATGTGTATTTTTATTTAGTTTTGAAATTTTCAATATTCGAGAGACATCATTTAAATCACGAAACATATTGACATGCTTTTGGGATGCTTCAAGCTGGCAAAGGTCAAAGAGATCTCAGCCTTCTGTATTCTTTCCGTATCTTAAATTTTTCAAAAACACTATAATTTTTTTATTTTTCACTCAATTTCATCAGAGCCACCCAAGAACCATTTCATTTTCATAATTAAGGTTTATATACACCTATAAAATCACCCAACTTATAACTTATCTCTTTATATTTCTTATGTACCTAGTATTGCTTTATGACAGATAGGTCCTTTCTTAAGTTATAAGTTGAGTAGTATACTTACAACATACTACACAACCATGCTCCAGCCATCAAATTCTGTTTATTTTATATAATAGTTTAATGAACACCTTAAGACCTTCATATCCATTAAGAATTAAAAACAAATCACACAACTTAATTACCATTAAAGCTGACCCCATAATTTTTGTTTTACTTAATTCTAACAGAGCCAACTCACAACCATTCCAATTTCACATTTTGGATAATTATACACCTGCAAATCATTCAACTTGTAACTTATCTTTATCTTTTCCATGTACCTAGTGTTGCTTATGACAGATAGGGCCTTTCTTAAGTTATAAGTTGAGTACTATTCTATTAACTTACTAAAAAAAAAAAAAAAAACCATGTCCCAACCATCAATTTTTATTTATTTCACATAATAGATAATAATATAAAACTTCCATACCACTTAGTCTGTTAACACCCTATCAGATATTTAATTTCATGTACTTATAACTTAATTAGTTTTACATTTACCAGGTACCAAATGTTGTTTTTTGACATACAGGGCCTTCTATAATCGAGTTATAAGTTAAATTTCACATGACCATTATACTACAAAAGTTTTATTTCATTCATGTAAGAACACTTTCATATTTTAAATATATTTATTCATTTTCACCAATATCAAACAAAATTTCAATAACTCAACCTTCTACATGTGTCTAGTTTCTATTTTCCAGGTACCAAATGTTGAAGAAACATAAAGGGCCTAAATATAAAAATCTCTTTTTCATTACACTACCACACACATGCATAGTTGGTTGCCTAACTATAACCACATTATCTTTTCTCCACATTTCATCTCATATACATAAAAATTAATTTTTAAAAAAATAACAACATTGATGGTTGATACTGTTATATTAATTTAATAACAAAAAATCCTTTACTCTAACAAATTTAAATAACGTTGGCTTTTGTCTTAAGTAGACACATACAGTTACATTGACTACTCTGTTACTTGTTCCGTCCTAACTTGTCAACATTGTCATTTCAATCAGTTGCTTCCATAAAGTCCTCGTAGACACACCGTCTCAGGACTTGCAACTTCAACGTGGAGTCATATGTCGTCATGTTACCTAATCCAACGGTAACTTTAACATCCTAATAATTTATAAAATATAATGTAAAACAAATGTAACTAATTATTTGTTAAATGGTTTTTACCCATGTATTTAGTGACTACATTCATGTACTCCTAGTAAGTATTAACCACACTTTACATTAACCTTGGTCAAAATTTTAACTTCATGTTCTTTTTAATTAAGTGGTTACATATTTTCTAGGACACCGATGATGGAATAATGGATTCCGAAAACGTTTTGTCTAACACAGCCCGTTTGGGTTTTTAAAAATATATACCTTTTACAAAGGATTTTAATAAATTTTTTTTAATATATGGTATACAGCCAAATACAGGAACGTAGATTCCTTGTGGATGTCAAAGAGATGTTGCTGAGGTCCATCACACGAACAGAAGTGTCATTAGTCGTTTGTGGTTAAGGTGTCAAGAGAATGGTGATGTGGCTGAACGTCATATAGTCATGGATAACCAACCAGATTGAAGACTGTTTTATTATGTTTTATTATTATTATGAAGATTGTAGGCTTTGCGAGACCGCATTGTAGCTACAATATAAATACAATGAGGCTGCAAGAGAACTATCAGGTGTTTGTAAGTGGCCAAAACATTAGAGATAAACTGCATGAAGTAGGGTTAAATGCTCGAAGGCCTGTGGTAGTGCCTGCGTTATTTAGAGTAAATCGCGATAATCAACTTCACTGGGCACAAGAACACGCAAATTGTGTTAGACGTGAGTGGGCCTCTACTTTGTTCACAGATGAGTCCTGATTTGGATTTGCCTCAGATACAAGACAGACAAGAATTTTGAGCCGATCAGACAATGCTGAACGATTTGCCTCCGTGCCGGAGGTTCACAGACAACAAGGCAGCAATATAATCGTATGGACTGGCATCACTCTTGGTGAAAACCAACCATCTGATCATGAGTTTGCGTTATAGATGTAGAACATAACCAACAACCGTGGAGGTCAAACACTATACTAACTTAACCTAAAGACTACTTTGTTGGGAGTTTAGGAGCAACTAATTAGTTTTTTATTTTTTCTAGTTACCATTTTTTGATTTATGAAGTTCTCTTTTAATTTTCTTCATAGCTATTACGATAATTCTAAAAAAAATGTATATTTTATATTCGGGATACTTGTTTATAACTTTTTATTAAAAATATTTGAAATAAATTATTTGAAATCCTTCTGTAATCTCTCATTTTATTTTTGTCCTCTAGATTATTTTGATGTGTGTACATATTTAAAATGTATTGAATTTACATCTAAAAAATTAATTAAATGAATAAAACTTTCATAGCTCATTAAACCAATATTAAATTATAACTGCTACCCACTTGACCACATCTTATGCACAGCTGTCATCTCCTTAAATGTATCCTTAAGATACTGTAATTTATTTTTTGGATCTTTCGACACCTATACGGACTCTATCGAGTGTTTTCTATCCTTGCTAATCAAGTTGTCTCGAGTGTGTGAATAGTTCAAGAAAATTTAAGTCGTTTGTTCTTCTTCATGGGCCATATCAGAAATATTTTTTATCTTCTGCAATATGGAATAACTGTCCTGCATTTGACATCTTGTGTTCATTCACAAATGTTTTTTAACCAAGAAAAACAACCTTTCTTTCCTTTTTCTTCCTACAACCCTAGGGTGTTCTTTTTTGCAGTCAATAAGGAGTTTTAGTATTCTATATCAATCTATCCTCACTGTATATCCCAGGTAAGACATTTGTTATTATTTATAAGTCTTTATCTAGTCTGCTTCTTTTTTGACCATCCTGAGTCCTTTCACATTAGTTTTTCTTGCCGTTTAAGGTATCTTTCGGATCCGTCTATGAATCCTCAATTCCAGTGCTAGAATTCTTTTTAACGCCTCACAGTGAGTAAATATGTTCAACTGTTGTTGGCTTTCTGGCAGCCAGTAATCAGTCGGCATATATCATTTATTACATAGTCAATTGCATAATTATATCTTAATTGCTCCCAAATAGGACAGCCATATTCGACTGTTAATTAATAGTTAACGTCATATGGGAAAATTGATATAAAACGACGTTCTGGGTCGAAAATATTCGTGACATGCATCCTAGGTTAATGCTAGAAATCCTGAGATTTGGCAAAAAAAATGAGGATGTTATATTGGTAGAAATATTATTAAATGAACAAATTTCTACTATAGAAGTTGCATGTTTTGATTATAAAATATTTCGAGTAGATCTTAATCCAAACATAGATCCTGCTTTAAAATCCGAGGTGTAAAGTGTACGTGTGACTATTAAAAAGTGATATTTTGTATTTAGTGTATCATGGAAACTTAACCGACGTGTATGGAGATTTTCACCGTAATACCGAAACGTCAAATACTTGATTAAACTTTATACAAAATTTATAAATAAGAATAGACTTACAAATGATTGTAAATGATTAAAAAAGTGCAGAAATAGCTACTATTTTACAGAATTTAATTAGTATTCATAACAATAGACTAATTAGAAGGCAAAAACGGCCAAGTAGAACCGTATAGTTAAATATGTAAACTGTTTGTGAATCCCAATACTGTTTTGATTTAAAGTGAGAAACGCTTGCGGCCTCAAATCCAATGAAGGATTCCGAACTCTCATTGATTATGCATAATACGGAGCTCGAAAATCAGTTGTATTAAAGTCCGGACACATACAAAGGTCTGTGTTAGTGTGTTAAAAGCAAAACTGACCACAGTAACAGTTAAATCAAAGAATAATTAATAGATGTGTTTTTCATAAATTATTAAAGCAATAACATTTGCGGATTTAATCAAAATTAATAATTTTTGAAACCTATTTTTGAATTTTTTGAACTTAAATTAATAATGTTTTTTAATGTCCTATCTTTAACTATCCATTAATAAAGCCACCTTATTTTTCTGAATACAATTGAGTTAAATATTTACAAAAATGCACTAATAATGTGTTTATATTTAGTATAATCGTTTGGTAAACAAGAGAGCTTGGGGTTAAAATGATGAGGGTCAAACAAGTTTTTGAGAAATTAAGTTTTAAAACTAGATATTAAATAATAAACAGATAGGGCCCTTAATTTTGTTTACTAATTCATGCAGTTTATGGGGTTCAAAAGGGGTAGTGAGGCGCAACACAAGATGCTGTTTCCAGTTAGCATCTCTATCCTATTCTACTCAATTTATATCCTCATCTCCACGAAGTGCGGCTTAAGCTGCACGGGCGAACCCCGGACAACCTGAGCAACCCTGCTAAAGATTGGGTAACTAACCTCAGTGGAAGGTAGGGTCAGGGCAGACGAGGAAGGGAGAAATGATCCTCCGAAAAGGGGGTTTTGCTATGGACCAGCAATCCGTACATAGAAAAAGAGAAACGCTACGAATCGAATACCATTGCCTCGGAATATACATGGAACACGGATTAGACCCAAACTACGAAATAAGGACATTTTCTTCGGTACAAGGAACGTGTTAAGCTGGTTTAGGCCCGGATTTGCAACACATATCTTCGTGAACTTTAAACAAGCTTACGATTCTGTTAGCAGAGAAGCATTGTGGAGATCAGGGTAGAAGTGGCAGCAAACTGGTTCGGGCATCACTTAGACACATTACTTTAATTTCATATTTTGCAAGCTTTTGCGGCATGTAGATCTTGAATTTACATCTCCCTCTAAATCCAATAAGCATTTCATCGATGCATCCAGTGGTACCAATAGAGTATAGATCCTGACAGTTCTGTATAAACATGTAAAAAACATTGCCTATGTTGGAAGTGGTTTTCCAACCATCAAATTTTGTCCATTTTATATACTTGTCAACACACAAAATATAACTACATTACTCAGTTTGTTAACACCCAATCAGATATTTATATTCATGAACTTACAACTCAAGAAGTTTTACATTTACCAGGTACCAAATGTTGTTTTTTGACATACAGGGCCTAATATAATTGAGTTATAAGTCAATTTTTACATGAACTTTATATTACAATAGTTTTATTTCATTCATTGAATAACATTCTCACATATTAAATATATTAATTCCTATACTTTTTCAAGAACCCAATTTTCCACCTGTGTCTAGTTTCCATTTTCCAGGTACCAAATGTTATTAAAACATAAAGGGCCTTATATTAGAATCTTTTCATCACACCACTTGACACTGTATAGTTGGTTGCCTAACTATAATCACATAATTTTCTCACCACAATTTAATCTCACATACATAATTTAAAACAAGAACATTGATGGTTGATACTGTTATAATTTTATTTTTATTTCAACTTTCACAATTTTTAAACAACGTTGGCTTCTGTCTTAAATAGACATATACAGTTACACTGACTGCTCTGTCACAACTTCCGTCATAACCTGTTAAGATTGTCATTTCAATCAGTTGCTTTAATAAAGTCCTCGTAGACATACCGTCTCAGGACTTAATGTAGAGTCATATGTCGCCATGTTACCAATCCAACGGTAACTTTACCATCTTAATTTTAAACTAGACATAATGTAAACTAAATTTCATTTAGTAATTTTTAAAGGGTTTTTACCCCCATATTTAGTGGCTATATCCATGTATTAACCTGTAAGTATTAACCACATTTTACATTAACCTTAGTCAAAACTTAAATTTTTTCATGTTCTTCTTAATTAAGTGGTTAAATACTTTTTAGGACACTGATGATGGAATACTTATTCCGAAAACGTTTTGTCAATTTAACATAGTCCAAATGGGTTTTTTATATACCCATTAATTCCGTTGAAGCACTTCGATGCCTCTACGTGCAGTTGGTCCCACTGCAGTGAGAAACACATGACACGGCATAACCTAACAATGACATAAGATTCGACAATGGCAATCTTTGTCGAATTTTGCGCACTAAAGTGTGCTGTTTCAAATAACGCTAATAAGATCTCCTAATTGTTATAAACAAAGCTGCGATAAATTAAAAAAAAGAGAGTAACTGTGTTGCAAATTGTCCTAAGACATTTTTTTCTTTTTTTTTACTTGTCTAAAAATGCATGCTTTCCAAATATAAAAAAATAATTTTCCTGCAGGCAACAGCAAAAAATTGATGTTTTTGCAAAATGATTTTGCAATATTTAAAATCATTTTTCTTTATTTATTTTTAATATAATTAATAGAATAATCCTTCTTATTTTGAAGTGCTATTATATTCGTATTTCTTTTGATTTGTTGTATTGCAAAAAAATTAATTTGGGAAAAACAAATAAAATATCCTCGAAACAATTTTACCGATCTCTTTGAAATTTTGATCATATTTTAAGCACTAGCAGACCCAACATTACGTGTTATATGATGGTTCTCTAGGTTAGTTTTTGAAATTTCTGATTTATTTTGCAACCTTCTAAGCAACAAATAAGGATAAAAACGATTAAAAAGCTACATTTTGAAGGTTTTCACTTTTTGCAGGTAGACGAAAAAAGTGAAAATTTAACGTTTATGACTTTTATTTGTTAATAACTAATGATATCAAAAAAATCGACTGCAGTAAATATATAGGTTTTTGTTACAGACATCCAGACCACTCAAAACAACTGTCGTTTTAAGGCCGCTTCAATATCACAAATAGGGTACTTTTGTGCTTATTTCCCTGGCCTATAATAGCTGGGACTTGTCGTACTTATGTTTTAAAAAGAATATTAACACATTAAAATTGTGAAGAACCCGAACTATTATTTTTGGTAACAATAAAGGCTATTAAATTTCTTTATGACATAAAAAGTTATATAAAACCCGGAACGCTTGAATTTCTAAAGAACTGTATTAAAAAGTTAAATCCACATAAATCTTTTGCAGTTAAAGTCCTGCAATAAAGTTTAGAAGGCTTCATTTATCAATAAATCTTCTTGAAGTGTATAAAATCTTCACAACAGGAGCATTAAGTATAATATTTAAGATTTCGTAAATGTATACCTCTTCCAATATAAAATGTGATGTCGATGGTGTTTCAGATAGTTTAGTTAACTAAATTATGTAAATAATAAACTATTTACTCCCTGTTATATTCTTAATAGAAAATAAACTATATGAAATAAATTTATATTCTTAAATTCTTTTATTCACATTTTATTTCAGATTTCGTAAATACGGATATTGATTTATTTATTTCTGGTAAAGATCTTTTGCATTTTCTTCTTGTAGCAAGTAAACTTTAACCCTCCTATATCGGTTGATAGTCCAGTAACTTAGGCGGAAATTGAGCCTTACCTCCCAACTCTTTCGGACTGCATGGAAGTGAAAAGAAAAAATCTCTTTATGCAAAAAAATACTTAATAAACCTATTTATAGTGTAAAATGTTTTTAATTTTCCACATAGATATCTAAAAATGTATTACTTGCTTATAAAACGATATTTCATTAGTTTAAACTGATTAATTAATAAAAATAACCCCCACAGACGACTGCAACTTTAAAAATGGTTTTATACACACTTTTATACACACTGTAAACTTATGTATTTAAATTAATAGAAATTTGTTCCTTGCTCATTAAACATTATTTCTTTATTTGCAACTTTTTCGTATGCGTACTTTAGATAATACAGATCACGACGTTGTTTTATTGACCATACAACACAATGGCAATAGCTATGAGATGTTACACGTTTCTACCTCCATATTCATTTCACAGTAGGTACGAATTGTCGTTATTGTCATATTGACATTAAAAATTTCAAACTAAGTTCTGAAAGAATAAAGACATATTTATTAAAATGCCTATTACGTTGTGTACCGTCCAAGAAAAAGTGCAACTTGTAACATGGTACTTTCAGGGTCATTCTATAAGCGAAGTAATCGATTTATTATTGTTGCCTTCGAAAATATACCCCCACCAAGTGTTACAACAGTTAAAAATACCAATAAACATTGGCATTTTTCAAAGTTCGGGATGTGTAAACAGTTGTAAAAAGTGTCGATGAGGAGCATCAAAACAGTGATATTGATATTTGTCATTTTGTAGAAGCTAGTGAACGCTGCAATAGTATACAAATTGCTAGGGAAGTTAACGTGAATGCTCGAACTGTCCAGCGAGTTCTCAAAAGTTTTAAGATACAACCAACACAAGAACTGTTTTCGGAAGATAACTTTAGGCGGATGAAGTTTTGTGAAACTATGTTAGATAAACAGAATTAAAATTTACACTTTTTAAAAAATATTTTATTTTCTGACGAATCTCAATTTCTATTACATAAAAAATACAATCCATCCGTTGCAAGGTATTATTCTCGGAAAAATAAGCACCTCAGTGTTTCAGTGCGAACGCAGCATCCACAAAAGTTAAATATTTGGACTGGAATGTTAGGCGACCATATTTTTTATCGATGGAAACCTAAACAGGCCCAAACTTTTACAGAATGAGATTATTCCGGTAGTTCGACGCCTTCCCGTTAATTTTCAGGAGGTTTATTTCCAAGAGGATGGATGTTCGGCCCACAACTCTAGAGCAACTATTAACTTCCTTAATCAAACGTTTCCTGATCGACTGACAAGTACACGTGGTACAATTAAATTGCCCGCTAGATCCTGTGACTTAGCGCCTAACGATTTCTTTTTTTGGGTTTTCACAAAGAAAATATTTATAGGCATCAGTTTGAAAGGGCCACAAACCTAGTCGAATTAAGGGTGTAAATACTTCATTTCCATTCCATTTCCATTTCACCAGCCCTGCTCCAAAATATGAGGAGAAATCTATATGACAGATTTGGCATATACTGTTGCACAAGGAGGTGGAATATTTAAGCCCTTAATTCATTAATCTGGTTTCCTAATTTTTATTTTTTGTTAGGTACATTTTACGAAGTTGGTAGGTTCTTAATTAGGTAGTATTTTTCATTTTAAGTTTGGAACAATTCTATTGTTTTTTTTTATAAAAGTACAAATGATTCTTTTTCTGATTTTTTTTTCTTCTTTCTTGTCTTTGTACAATTTTCAGTGACAATAAAGCATATTACTTATTTAGTCACATATTTATTTGTTTTGCTATTAAGGCAATATTAACCAAAAAATTAGTTTTAAAGCATTATAATCAATATACTCTAGAGATCGGATTGCAATAAATTTTAATTCCTATGGTCAACAAAACATTGTCGTTATCTGTATGAGAGCTCCAAAATTCGTATATCTACATATATATATATATATATATATATATATATATATATATATATATATATATATATATATATATATATATTAAACTTTGAGCTAAGATATTAACACTATTAAAATATTTAATTTTAAACTTAACAGTTTTTCAAGTCGAACCGCGTCGATTATCGTTGCGCCGAGCTTTCGATATCGTCTTTAATGTTTTCTTCAGGGCTTTCGAGGTCTTAGTCTCCCGAGCAGACACTACTAACCAATGCGTTACTGCTACTGGGAATAAAAGACGGTTCATTTATGAAATTTACCTCTTTACTTGTAAAGAAGGTTCTACAATGTGTTTTTGATAAACTTTTTCCACCTCCGAGTTGTGTTGGTAACTGCCCCCAGAAACAAGTAGGTATGTATTGGCATATGCTAGATTTTGATTTTAGAGCTATATTCTACATACTGTCAAAATGTCAACCAAATCCATGTATATAAAAAGAATTCTGAGCGGAAAACCGTCATATCCTGGAATAATAATAAATTGAAATGTCATATTACTAAACATTGGTTTCTGTGACGTGCCATGCGAGCATTTATGTATCTAAAATCCATGCGAGTACTTAACGGTTAAAGGGTTACAAACAAATTTGATATAGCTTATTTATTAGCAAGATCGTTCACCTCGATGAAATACATTAAAAAATATATTTACAATTAGATTAATATGATTGGTTCTAAAAAACACAAAGGTTTATATTTATATTAATTCCATACAGGTAATTTTATAGAGATCGTACCAATTTCATGTGTATCTCATTAATTTTATATCTTTTTTAAGACAGCTATTAATATGCCCCAAGCAGGTGGATATATTACTGTTTTATTTATAAAAATTTTCATAAATATATATTACCGCTTTGAACGTCTTGAGTATTCTAATAAGCCTAAAAAAATATTTGCCAGACGCCAGTGTTTCGATCAAACGATTTTAAGTTCATTTAAAAATTCAATTTCGCTGACAGGTTATCGAGAAAAACTTACGTGTATGCAAAGTGATTCCTTTGTTGGGAAGACAAAGAAAATTTTTGTCGCGGCAATGCGAAGCGATCGCTGTGAGAGTGAAAACATCAGCTGAAATTCGAACGGGAATTCTACATCTGTTGAGTTTGATACAAAGTTTTAACAAAAATTGAGTTGGAACTCAAAATATGTTGTTTGCTAAATTAAACTGATGTTTATATGAAAACAAAATTCTTATTTCGTATCTCATCGTCAAATGATTCTTTTTCTATAACTCATAGACGTCGAAGATTTATTGTAACAACCTTAAATGTTTTGTTCTTAATTTTTTTATTCAAACTTTTTAGTGTATTTATGGTTGTATCAATATCGTAAAAATTTTTTCTTTTAATATTAACAACGTTTTTGCATTTATTTTGCTCTGTATTTAATTCTGATTAAATCGGTATTTATTTTCTTTTTCGACCTTTTTTCTTTATGTTTGCTGAATCATTTTCTTGTGGTATTTCTTATTTACCACTAAAATTTTTAGAAAAAAAAAAAAACACACTTAGAAATTTTAAATGTTTGTGTATCCGATGAAGAAACTGAAGAAGATATTAAAGATTCTTTCTATGATCTTCTCCAATGAGAATGAGGTAAAGCACCTGGACATCACCTTACCACTTTACTCGTAGATTTGAATGCAAACATTTCAAAAGAAGAGCATTATAGGGACGTTGCAGGATAACTCAGGCTACATGACGTAATATGCCCTAATGGAGAAAGATTATGTCCACTAGGCAAGTATAAAAATGATACTACTACTATCGGTTTACAGCGTTCTCCGACGCCTTCCGACTCCTAACCGCCATTCTTCTCTATTCAGCCATAGGCCTGGAGGGATTTCTCTTTGTATACCCTTTTTATACTCTTATAGAGGAAAGAGTATAAAAATGATAATTAACACTTATTTTCCCCAGAAACAGATCCAAAAAAAATTCCAGGCCGTAATAGCCATTAAGTTGATTATGTACCTGTTTCAAAGAGATAGGCCTTCCCATTCAAGATGTATGTTCCTGTAGAGGAATAAATTGCGATTACAATGACTTTTTAGTAATCGCCGTAATTGCCACTGTTTAGCAAAAAACCAGCAATATCCAGAATGCTGTGGAATATTGCCCATAAATGTGCTGGAAAGGGACCATGACTAAGTTTTAAACAAGGTTTAATTGATGACATATCTATTATAATCCCATAAATTGATGTGAGGAATGTTCGTCGGTAAAACCGCATGGATTTTAAAATAGAGACTCTCTGATGTAGTTGAAAATATTCTGTACTGAGCTTCCCATCTAACCCTAACATCAGCCGTATATAAGTTAATAAGATTTGATGGGTTGCACATGTTTACTCTCAATTCTGAGTCAATTGCTTTTTTAGCTACCAGATCAACTGCTTCATTCCCAGTAATCCCTGTATGACCTTTATCCCAGACTAATGTAACTCGTACACCATACTCATGCAGTTTATATATACTATTTTTTATAGATAGTAGAATATTGTTGTTACAATGATTAAAAGGAGGGCTTTTAATGGCGTGCAAAACTGAGAAAAAGTCTGTTACAATAACCACAGATAAAGGTAAATTCATCTCGCACCAATCTAAAGCTTTCCTAATAGCTATAGCTTCTGCGCTAAAACTCGATAAATAACGTGGGACTTGATATTGCTCAACATGGTTAATATTAGAAACTAAAAATGCACAGCCTGTTTTAAATCTTTTTTTTATCCATCCGTATAGATGATGATTTTATTCTCTTCTAAATGACAAAGTTTGGATTTGAAAATTAATTTTGATAGAAATATATAGTATCTGGATATTTTGAAATTATAATGGTTGGTTTAAATATTAAAGCTTCAAAAATAATTTCGTAAACATAATATTTTTTTTTGACTATGTATATATATTCAGGGATTCTACAGTATTCACTCCCTTTCCTCGCTCAACCGTTTCCATCTCTCTTTGTTGTCCCATTCTCCATCGTTTAGGCCTCTCTTACTCATGTCGTCTACTTCGTTCCTCCAGGATTTTCGGGGTCGTCCTCTTTTCCTCCTTGCTATGGGGCTCCATTCGGTTATTCTCTTTATCCATCTGCTGTCGCTAGTTCTTCTTACATGTCCATACCACTTTAGTCGTTTTTGTTCTATATATGTTAGTATGTCTGTTTACATTGATGTTCTTTACTTTATTTCGTCATTACTTCTCCTATCCATTCTTGTTACTCTGCAGCATCTTCGCAGACATTCCATCTTTGTTGCTACTATCTTACTGCTGTTTTTCTTATTTATGATAGAATGTTCAGCCCCATATGTCATAATACTTCGCACTAATGTTTTACAAATCTGTGTTTTTGTCTTCATATTTAGATGTCTATCCTACCATACTGAGTTAAGTTTTCGGATTGCTGTTCTTGTTTGTCCCAATATTTGTGTAATTTCTTCTTCTGTTGTTGCCTTTTTCGTGATTATAAACCCCAAGTATTTGAATTTGTCCTTTCCTTTGATTGTAACGTTGTCATCAATTTATCAATCTGTAGATCTTCTATGTCTTCTTCACTTATAGATACTTTAGATTTAGATACTTTAGATGTAGATTCTTTTTGACTATGTATTAGTTTTTTATGTCTCTCAGTGTCGATAAAAACATCAGCAAGCTGGGAAGACGTTTTAATTCTACAATATTTCGGTAAGATAGATTTTTCATTCTACAATATTTTTTTGTGAGATTCTGGACCACTATATTTGATATTTTTTTGACCATAAATGTACTAAACGTCCTTATTAGCTGTTTACTAACTAGCTAAATACTCTCTTCGAAGGCACAAAGGCGGTTCTTGTGCTTCAGCAAGAACTACACAATTAGGTGATGACATCATAGTTCCTAGACTTATTTTAATTGTCTTATATTGAATTCTTTAGAAAAGAAAGTATCTACCATCCTAACAACTCCTTTTTTGTAAGTATAGAATTTTAGTGTAAATGCTATTAAATCGTTTTTTAATATTAGATCGTGTTTAACTAAGCTATTGGCTATTTCTAAGGTATTAAAAATAACCTTTACCCTATTAACTCCTATCGGTGTTATATCTAATACATCTTTTTTTAAAGTTTCATCTTTAAGAAGAAAGTGTCCTATTTTAATTGGAAAAAGTCTTCCTAAATTTTTATTTTGTTCAACAAACACATAAAATGGTCCAATATCACCTGGTCTATAACTGTTATTAAAATTCATTAGTTGTACATACCTGTTATCATTATCACTATTATTATACGTGTTTTTTTTTTCATCAGGCGGCTTATCGCCGCCCGTTTCTTCTGACATTACTCACGCCTTAAAAAATTCAATTATGCTCTCCGTAAATACAAATATCAAAACCAATAACTAATTCAGGCCATCCCCGGAAAAAGGGCTCATAAGCCTATGAGCCGTTTTTCCGCAGATCGTTTAAATCGATCCGGCATCATGTTAAGTTCATTTCCGCCAAGTTTGGCAACAATGTCTCAAACCTGTGTCATTCGATAAACAAAACATTTAACTACCATTTTAAAAACGTTGTGTCCGCGTCCGTTGTTCGTTTGTCGTTAACGTAAATGTGGTTATTGGGCTTTAAAAATGGATTCTGACAATAAGGTAGTTAGACAAAAACTGACAATATGTAAGAAGATTAATGTGGCGCGAGAAAAAAGAAAAGTTAAAAGGCAATCAGGTAAAAATACGTCACCTCGGCAGGTCGCGATGTTGCAGCTAAGTCATTTTAGTTAATCATAAAATGCTACCTTGACAAATTTTTTACTTGTTTAAGTGTCGATGATCAAAAACATTTATTTCAACACTTTTATTTACAAGCAAAGCCTCAACAGGACTCTTTGTTGGCTTAGTGTATGAAAAAACTTAATTTGGACCGTAAACGACTTAAGAATAATCCAAAAGTTTTACGAGCGTTTACATGGGAATATTTCGTGTCTCAAAAAGGTGACAGAATAAAAACATGTCGGACCATGATCCAAAAACTTTTTCAAGTATCTGTGAAGCGCATTCGTGTAGTACAAAAGAAGGTAATTGAGGGGATTCATTTACAGAAAAGCGAGGGACACATGCCAACAGACCCCACAAATTGGCTCCCAACATTCATGACTTGCTTAAAAAGCATTTGGAAACTATTCAGTTTAAGAAAAGACATTATTCCCAACACAAATCCGAACTAAAATATTTTGAGAATCCCGAATTAAATATTAAAAAGCTGTATGAGCTTTTTGTACAATACTATAAAGAAAAGACATGCCCAAATCTAAAGATGAAATACAAGACATACTTTCAGTATTATAAGTCACTGCGTTCATACAGTTTCAACAATCCCAAAACAGACGTATGTGATTTCTGCAGAGTGTGTAAACAAAAACTGTTTCTATTAATCCTAACGATGCCTATGCAATCACCTATCGCCTTCACAATATGAAAGTAAAGCGACATATAGTAATGAGAAGGAATCTGATAGAAAGAAGTAAAACTGACAGTAGTTGCCTTGTTATTGAATTTGACTATGGACAAAATCTACCAGTTCCGAAACTCAATGTAACAGTGCAGTTTTATAAACTTCTACTTTGGTGTTATCTCTTTAATATACTGAGATGATATTGAATATAGGAGAAAGAAAAATAGTGTTTAAAAAATAATAATTTATAAGTTATATACTAGATAATATTAGATATAAAAAGTATTTGGTTATTTTAATAAGTTATATACTATAGAATATATTTATATGAGGGCATTCTTAAGAAATTAGCATATAATAAGTGTAAAGAGTTTTTTTTTTAATAATTATGATATATTTAAGTGAGCCATGTGCATAGGCAATCAAATATACTCTGAAAGTGACAGTTAAAGGATGGTTGCGAATGTAGAAGTGGGGTTATTTATTGGTTTGAGATGTTTAATTTACATATAATTACGGATTTGAGGTAGTGTAGTTTATTAATTTAGGCTGTTTAATTTACATATAAGTTTATATTCTGATCTGAAAAGCCTAAATATCAATAAAATTCTCGATAGAAAAAGAATTCTCTAGAACACGGAAGATAACCTTGTTTGCGAAATAGACTATTCGAGAAGATTCATATATGTAGGTAATAGAACAATTCGAATATGATTTCTTGCCAGATGGTTCTGGAACATTGAAAAGGTATAAATAGTCGGTGATTTGGATTCAAGGAGGACAGTTACTATGAAGTCAGTATAAAGTCAGTCAGTCAGTAAGCAATCAGTATATAGTTAGTCAGTTGGGGAGATTTTCAAGATAGTAAAGTCAGTATAAAGAAAAGAGGACACAATTAGTAAGCAGTCAGTATGAAGTCAGTATAAAGTCATTAAGTCAGTCAGAATTAGGGAGAAAGTATAAAGTATGCAATAATCAGTGATTAAATATTAAAATTAGATAGTATTGGAAAGTATATTAGAAGAATATTGGTTGGAGATTAGAAGAAATTAAAATTATAATAGTTATATGGTGATTGGATATTGGTGTATTAAAAAGAAGAATAAATATAAATGCTATTAAGAAGAAAAATGATCTAAATTGGTGGAAGCTGATAATTGGAAAAAGTAATTTCACAAAAACAAGGATAACCGAAGCTGAGAACGAAGACATTGAGTGGTGATTAAAATCTTTATTTTGGAGAACAGTTTCATTTAAAAAAAAAGGAAAGAGGTTAGTCTTTGTATGTGGGTATATTTTATTTTATAAAAACCCTTAAAAGGGCAACATTACAAGCACGAACGTTTTCGGAACAACTGTTCCATCATCAGGTTAAAATACAGGTTACCATGCCTAAGCCACTAAAATATTTGGGTAAAAACCCTTTAAAATGAAATGTGTTACCAAAGATTGTACATGATGTTGATAATATTATATGATGTTTAATATTTTAATTAGATTTTACTTCAGGTAACATACACCCATGCTTAAGTGAGTTCCAGTGTCCGGAGAGTAAACCTCTTCAAACGGACTACGGCTGGCAACTGGCAACTGGCAACTGGCAACCAGCCGTAGTCCGTTTGAAGAGGTTTACTCTCCGGACACTGGAACTCACTTAAGCATGGGTGTATGTTACCTGAAGTAAAATCTAATTAAAATATTAAACATCATATAATATTATCAACATCATGTACAATCTTTGGTAACACATTTCATTTTAAAGGGTTTTTACCCAAATATTTTAGTGGCTCAGGCATGGTAACCTGTATTTTAACCTGATGATGGAACAGTTGTTCCGAAAACGTTCGTGCTTGTAATGTTGCCCTTTTAAGGGTTTTTATAAAATAAAATATACCCACATACAAAGACTAACCTCTTTTGTTATACGTGGTATACAGCCAGCTACAGGAATTATTTTCCTTGTGGATTTAGTTTCATTTAGGCATTCAGTGACAGAAAGGTACAAAATTTTGTTAATATAATTTAATTAGTGTCATAAGAATTTCAATTTTAAAGATAGTTTGTTTAAAATTTACATTGTCTATATAATTTAATTAGTTTCATAAGAATTTCAATTTAAAGGTAGTTTGTTTTAAATTTACATTGGCTATGTTGGATACCTATGTGTGTTTCATAATAGATATAATAAAGATAATTTCAAAAAGTGCTTACAAACTAATTCTTTGAGGACCGCTGTAAAAACCGTATACATATATATTATTAAAAAACACTCATTGCTCATTAAAACATCATTCACAAATAAAACATCATCACAATACATATTCACAATGATGGGTCGTCTTTTATGTATACATTTATGGAAGGACAAGGAAAAAGGCCGATATTTCATTTGTCTATAAATGCTTTTGCAAAAAAATTAATGGCGATGTCCCTGAAATCGTATTTTTGTCGGATGCGTGCGGAGGACAAAATAAGAACATTTCAATGGTAAAATTTGGAATGTGGCTAGCATACAAGTTTAACGTCAATATTTGACATATATTTCCGGTTCGTGGCCATTCCTTTAACCAGTACGATAGCAATTTTGGGCTGGTAAAGTCATCTTTAAAGAAAAAGGAATACATAGGGATGGCGAAGCCATATTTGGAAGCAATAGTACATTGTCGGAAAAATCCATCTCCTTTTAATGTTGTCATGGACAGAACGCTAATCAAAAATTGGACTGAAAGTTTGGAAGGACTCTTTCTAAATAAGCTAAAAATAAAGGGACTTGTTTTTAGCATTCAACAGTATGTACAAATGAAATACAAAAAAGACGGAACATTGGCTTGTTCTCAAACAAACATGGAAAATTACATACCATTCACAATTTGGAAAGGAAGAAACATGTTTTGTATAAAACTTAATGAGGTCGCTGGTTAAATGATATTCGATAAATAATAATAACGAAAAAATGAAATAATCTGTTTGTAAATCAATTAGCGAAAAATAGCAAATATAACTGTCAATAAATTAGGAAATTAACTGGTCTTACTCATTATTGATGTCTGTACAAAGAATATAGACTTACCCTTTGAAATACTGGAATCGTAGCCAAGGAAATCTCGTTGGTACCATCGGGGCGCCGGCCGACGCGGCTCTCTGGCACGAGAGCCAACAAACTTGGTGCGTTTCGTTCGCTGTCTTGAGATGAAGTGTTTTTAGATTGCAGGTCAGAAAAGAATCTTTTGGCCGTTGGGTAGAAGAGGGTACATCAATAAATCACCCTATTGTATTGTGATTTAGAATGCGATACTTTAAGTTAATTGAGACCGTAATACGAAACCGTACACTTGTGTGCATATTTGTGACACAGAACACAAAGGAAGTCAAATTCTCCGCACTTAAACATAATACATGAGACAACCAGTTTAGCAATTTTACGAAATAGCCGGAAACAATATGTTTTACCAAAATCGTTAGAATACATAGCATTATATTAGATCACATTACAGTACCGTAACAGAAATATTAATAGTAAAAATATGAAAAGAAATAGTATATACTTTCCCAAACAAAACATAAACACAAAAATTGCTCTTCAAGCTGTCCCAGTGGTTGGAATAAAGCCGGCGAAGGAAAAAGACGTGAGAGATCTATTTTCGTTTTTGTCCCAAGATGAACAATGTTATGGATATGCTGGATACTAGAAGAAGTTTCTGTATAACTTTCTTTGTATAATAATAACTTGTTTTAATGTTTATTTTTTACGTCATTTGCCAAATAAAGATTTTCTTAAACTTATTTCATACTTTCGCAAATGATCTGTGGAAAAAGAACCCATGACAAGCTAATGTAAAAAAATTATGTTTACATAAAAATGTGTACATATCTTTGAAACATCTTCTTGTAACTTTAGTTTAAATACAATACTTTTATTTTAGCTTTCAATAAAGTTCAAAGTTTTAATCTTTGTTTTCAAAATACTTGTTAAATTTTCAATTGCGTTTTTCTCAAAAGCGTCATTTGGCATATGGGCCCTTTTTCCGGAGATGGCCTCAATTATACTTATATTTTACAAAAGTTTAATCACCAGCTAATTTACAAAACTCGAATACGTCTATCCATCTTGACTAACGAATTCGAACTGTTTATTTATGTTTACTGATATTTTATATAAATAAAGTGTGTTTATGTTGTAATTACAAAAGAAACAATTACATCAAAATTTCTAAACAAATTCAAAATAAAAGATTTTCTCAACTCCCAGAAGCACACGTTCCTACCTCGAAAACTACCCGCTTATCCCCGCAATGCATAAAAAACAGAATCAATCGAGGAAAGATAACAGATATTTAGTGGCTCGTAACATCATAACTACCACATGAATTTCGCGGAAACTCAGACGGCGGAAAGTATGATGGCAGATAAGTCTGGAAATTTATCTTTAAGCGAGACTAACGGGAAAACCTAAATCCGCATTCGTAGACAACATATTTACTTTTGAGGAGAAGATATCGTGCCAAATATATTCTTTGGATCCCCGACGACTAAATTATTTGTCGTTGTTTGTTTGATATAAATAGTGGAGTGTTTTAATAAATACAAGGAACGTGACAAGCCCGCATAACGGTAATACAATGCTTGTCACCGGGAAATTTGAAAAATTGCGTGGGAATATTTAGGTCTTTTTAAGCGGTGTTTCGTATAATGGACTCAAATTATTTTTGGGGGAAAATTTTGGATCTTCTTTTGACACCTGGTAAGAATTACCGTGCAATATATTTTAACCCCATTTTCCACATTTGTGGCTTAATTTAATTTCTATTATTATAAATCTTTCAAATCGTTTAACCATGCTTTTAGTATACGACTTTTAAATATCCGTGTCCATTTCAGCTTGCGTGTGAAAAGAGTTCTGAATTAAGCAAGTCCTCCTCTATACTTAATGGATAATTATCGAGCAGAGAAATTTATAAACCCGATACGGCACGTATCAATGGCTCATATAAAAATGACCTTCAAATAAGTAGAATATGTGTGAATAAGCTTTATCCATTATTTTTTTTTACAGAAAATTTTTGGATATTTTTTGTAGTAGTTTAAAAATTAACTGATATATTATTATGGTCTTTAAAATTTCTGATTATTCTGCAACTGATACCGTTTTGTAGCCCATTTAGTTTTTTTTAAAATGGTTTATTGATCGACCACCTAGCTTAAAAATTAAGCAAAGTATAGTCAACACTATTTTTCAATATTGAAGCAGGTTAATTTTTAAGTATAGCAAAATGTACAAATGTCCCCTCTTTGGCATTGGAAAATGTGTGTAGTGGAAAATCTTAAAAATTTTAAGTAACTTAATTAATAAAGAATAAACTCTAATAACTTTGTGTACAAATGTATGTATTTGAATATATAACAGTTTTTTTGAAAGCCTGTTTGCTTCCATCCTAATTACATGACCTGCCCATTGAAGACTTCAGTATGTAGGTGGACATACTGAGATAAATGAAGTTCTTTGTGTATATATATATATATATATATATATATATATATATATATATATACATGTTATATGTGAAAATAGTAACCTTGAACCAGCCAAAGGTTTCTGTCTTGAAAGTTTCACAATACCAGTTTCCTATTGCATCATACCTACAACAGCAGTTCCCATAGAAATAGCTGAGCCATGCAACGCCACAAACTCGAAGCAGCCGTTGGCTACAGTCGGAATGCCAAATCATTACTTTTAGCAATAATATAAATAGAGGATCATTAGCATTTTAGGACACTTGTCAAAATCTCGTCAAGATCGATACAATGTCGCTACATAGTTATTGTTATTTCATTTTTGTACCGTGTCAGTTTAACTTAAAAAATAATTGTAATAAAAATTTTTAATAAGTATTTTTTTTAAAAGTCAAGGAAGAAATAATGATATAACAATTGGCGCAGTCAGTAGGATCCCGTTAACGTTGATAGAAAAAGGAAACTAACTAGCAACGGCGGATCCCTATCCCTTAACGAAAAAAGAATCTACGAGCCATTCTCATTCAACAGGATTTTACGGAAGGAACATTTAGTGAAGCTGCTGGTAGCAGACCCTGATTGAACACAAGACGACCTTGATGCTTTTGTTAATGTAAGTAATTGAATCTCGTTTTGATGTTTCAACATAATTTTCATTTAAAATTGACTTTATAGCAAGCCAATTTGATTATTTAATAAGGAAATATTTTATTTTATTTTAGTTTATTGCTATGTTTTACTCTTCGCATGTTTTTTTATTTATTTTATTTCATAACATTTTTATACTTTGTTTACTTTGTTATACTCCGTTTTGATACTGATAATTCCTGAGTTCAAACACTATCTGAGCTCGGGACTCTGGAGGCGGGTGTGCCCCAGGAGGCGGTGCTGTCGCCTTACCTGTACACTATCTACACTGCTGACACTCCGACAGACCCCAGAACACTGGTTAGTCTGTACGCGGACGATACAGCCAGTAGCAGAGACCCAAACCTGGCTGCAAACCACCTGCAAAGTGCTCTGAATAGATTCCAAAGATGGTGTATAAAGTGGAAAATTGCACTAAACCCCGACAAGACACAAGCCGTTATGTATAAACACAGAAAAAAGAGACCAGACAGGAAGATCACGGTAGGAAACACCCCTGTAGAATGGACGAACGAGGCTAAATACCTCGGAGTCACACTAGACAGTAAACTCAACTTTACAAACCATGTCAAACAAACTGTCTACAAAGCAAAAGCACTAAGAAGTCAACTCTCATCGCTAATAGGCAGAAAGAGCAAACTTCGCTTTAAAACAAAAATGAGAGTAGCTAACAGCATAATACTACCCTCCTTAACTTATGCATCTGCCGCCTGGGGACATACATGCAAATCCAACAGAAAGAAAATCCAAACAACACAAAATTGGATAATAAGAGAAGCTTTGAACCTACCAAGCTACGTACCGCTAAGATACCTCTACAGGGACTCAGGAGAGAAAAGAATATTAAGAATCATGGACGAAAGAGCCCATAAGATCTTTAACGAAGCCAGAAACCATCCAAATACAAAATTAAGAGAGTTGACTAACTACGATATAAACCACAGACTGGTACATAAACGGCTAATGCAACAGCTCATAGGATATAGGAATTAATAAACATGAAGAAAAGAGATAGCCACAGAGTAAACTGAAAGAAAAAGGTAGACAGTGAGCAACAAAAAAATCTAGTTTTTAAGTACAATATACACCGAGGTGTGTGCAGGCACTATACACCCGGGAATGCACACCTCAAACACACCCACACATAGCAGGTAGATTAGAATTAAGTTAGATATAGGTATATACACGGAGTGTGTGAGAGCGTTATATACTTGGGAATGCACACTCCATAGTTAGGTTAGCATAGGTAGACAAAAACAACAAAATGCTTACTGGCTAACAAAGCCACGCCAATAAAAAATAAAAAATTAAAAAACGCACCTTTCTTAACACCATCGCTAAAAACCGGAAAAAAGCTCACGAACTAACAACGACGGAAATTAGCATAACCCGCGATACCGGGAATTATATCATCTGATTCTGTGGCTAACCGCCATATAGAACGGAGATAATTAATAAACCGAGGAAAAAATGTTTGAAAAAAATAAAAAATGTTGTAAAAAAAAACTGTATGTAAATTTCATACAGTTACGAATTTTAAAAATGATAAGTAACAAAAATATAGTCATAGCCAATAGGCACAGGCCCTTCAGGCACAATAAATCGCGAACTCCGAGCATTGAGACCATGTGCGGCAAACATGAGCTTGATGGCCGGAACATCCTATCGGGCGCTCAGCCGACGAGGAGAACAAAAATCCGTTTTTGTCAAATCGTCGGCTGAGCGAACGAGCACACACAAAACACTTCTGGTCAGAGAGCCGCTAGTCACGACTGGGGACTCTCTGATCAGAACACACGAAAATTTTTAGGGACTCCAGTCCCGACGTTAAGATAACATAAAGAAATAAGTAAAGTAAATAGGGAGAAAAGCCGACATTTAGGCTACCCCTACAGTAAGGTGGCATAACCACAATTATTAAAAACGGAAGGTACTTCATTACCCAAAGTACCTTAGTAAATTCTAAGATCATAAGCCTCCTCACGTTATTAACACGTTGAGGAGGGGTGGAGGAAAAGCCTGGGGTCAGATAGGTACCAACTCGACTAGCAAGGTGTGACCGGTTTGATCTTCGAGCAAGTGGATCCCTCTCTTATATTGGTATACACATGCTCCTAGGGGTAGGGTTGATCACCTCGTGTGTTAATGTGTGTGTGTGTGTGTGTGAGTTCAAAGGAGACCCAATCTCTCTTCCAAAATTCCTAGATGCATGTGATTGTGTGTTTAAAATGTCTACAGTAAACCAACGAATCCTATTAATGATTCACATAAAAAATAAACTTAGAGGTAAAGCAGCCCAACTAATAAATTCGAGAAAACCAAGTTCCTACCCTGAAATAAAAATTTATTAAACCTTCATTTGTGAGATAGCAGAGACCTTACTTCCTTAATACATGACCTACAAAGACTTCGACAGTTATCAAATGAAACCCCTTTAACCTTGTTTAATAGACTACAGTTTGTCCTGAGTGCAAAAATGCACGCCTCAATCCAAAAATCAAACATAACCTCAGACCAACAGATCGCCCAATGCCCGATGCCCGATTCTATGGCATTAAATACTCTTTTATCGAGATTAGAGCCCCGTTTAGGACAAATTATTAGGGCTAGCAACCCTCCTGATCTTATCGAAGCTAGCAATCGTATACGAGAGGAGCCTAAGCTGTCATATTTCGAAACTCAAAAATTAAATAAAGATATTAATAATAATAATCCCCAACCGATGAGAAGACCCTCATTAAATTTTTCTAAATGTATAAAGTGTGGTCGTATTGGCCATTTAAGTAACGAATGTCGTTCCTCACGTCTACCTTCATACCAAAACCAATATAATAGACCGCAAAACTACCAAAATAATCAAAACCAATACTCTTTCAATCAACAAAATTCAAACCCACAGAGACCGACTTTTATGTGTCAAAATCAAATGCAAAATCGTCCATCTGCCATCCAAAGAAACCCAAACTTACAAAATTACCAACAAAGGGCTCATGTTTTTAATGAATACCCTGATGGATTTATAGAATCTAATGGAGATTACTATACAGAAAATAATCTTGAAACCGAACATTATTACGATTATATCAATGATATACCCGATACAGAGGAGTACCATGATTTTCTCTCGCTTTCCCACCAAAACCATCCCCCAATTCATACGACTCTTTTAACGGACATTGTGAATATACATGAACGATTTAGATCCAAATCTAAATTTCCCCGAACAGACATTCCTGTAAGCCCCTTTCACATAATGACCTCCAAAAATTTATACTATAGAATAGGGACGTGTACGAACTCATCACTATATAGCCCCTCATAAAATTATTAGACCCTCGGAGATATAGTAAACTGATCACCGGCATCCTTTGGAGATTGGTAAACTCATCACCGCAGATAGGTAAACTCATCACCGGGATTTTTGCCTGGTTTCTAATGCGAAAGATTGCCTCTTACCTGTTATACTTCTCGTTTATGTGATAATTTAATAAATTCATAAATTATTTTAAGTAAGTTGCTTTAAAATTTAACCGAGATATTAATATGTCTCACGGTGTGGCCTATTAGACGTATCTGCCAATCTAAATGGTTTTGAGATCTAAAAATTTAGTTGCATAGGATTTCGATAGTGAACTTTAAAATGAAAATATTTGTCAATATGTGCTATTTTTGTTTATATCGGAAGTAGTCCCAACTTCGTTATTTGATTTTCATTGCATTTTTATATTTCTCATTGAATTCTCGAGATAATTTGTTAAGCATATATTCGGTCTAAGTCTTACCGTTTTGGCGTTATTTGACTATTTTGAAAATAATACGATTTTGGACAGTTAGTAAATATAAAATATCTGAAAAATAGGAAAAGCTAAAAACTTGAGTGTGCTATTAGTGCATTGAAGTCGAAGGAAACCTAATTTTTTACACGTGCAAAGCTTTACATTTTATGGCATCATTGGCGGAAATTTTTAAATTTGAAGTAATCAGCAATGCATTTATTATGACAGAATGTATCAAAATGCTTAAGTACAGCTTCCTGTACTTTATCTTTCAATGGCTTGTACAAAGATCCCACAATTAGAGTCCTTTTAAAAGCAATATTTTTACATTTTTTGGTTAGTTTTCGCCATTATTTGTAGGAGTCAAATGAGTTGTTCATTTCATTTCATAAACATCATCACAACTAACCTCAATTAGTGTAAGATACAAAATAATTTTTATTCTGTAATTTGTACTGATTTTGTTTATTGTAGCACCCTGATGATGCAAATAGAGATTTGCGAAAGCTTGGCAGTTTAAAAAGAGTACTTCTTTGTCCTATCTTCGGCTGCACACCCAAATATATAGTTGTGTTTGTAGTCTAACTGATCAGCGTTGACTACAAGCGTTTATCGCTTTTTTAGTATATGTATATAAGGAGTCCAATTAAGTTGGTACCATATGGAAAAATTTTTTATTTTTAGTTTTGTGAAAAAAATTTATTCTCTAGTTCTGAATGATCTAGAATTTCAGTCATCAAAATCAGATATTAGTATTCTTCAGTCATTTACGCGGTTTGTTAAACAACATGAATTTTATTAAGACTTGAGAATATCCACAATTCATTTTTTTTTGACAAACTGCGTATACAACTAAAAAAAATTTTATATCTGATCATTGTATTCTAGGTTTTAGATCATTCAAAACTTTTTATGTAACATAATTATTTTATATAACAAAATTCATAGAACTAAAAATAAAAAGGTTTCTCATATGGTGCTATTTTTATATATATATATATATATATATATATATATATATATATATATATATATATATATATATATATACATATAACAATGTGACTTTAACAATTTAATTATAAATCTCAAAATATAATATCAGAAAAGGTAATCTACAGCAACAAAGTAATATTATGCCTTGCCTACAAGAAACATCTTATACAGTTAACTTAAAGAACTTAATTACACTGATTTTTTTCTGTTTGATCAGGATGATTCGCGAAAACCAGTGCGAAACAACTAAACAAAAACGGTATAACATTTCTACTCACCAGTTGTATGACATTTAGCCTTACACCCTTTCGTCGCACAAGTTCACAAAGGGTAATTCGATTTTTTTAGTCTTTCGCAATCAATTGAAATTTGAAATTATTGATAACCATCATTTTTTGTCCGCGTTGGCTCAGGACGTAATAAATTAGCAGTTCACTATCCATGTTGAAGAAACAAGGGCAAATGAAGAGAAATTTTTCTTTTCGCATGATTTTAGGTAGCTATCAATAGAATTTTGTGGAATTCCCAAATAAAAACCAATAAATTGCAGTTGCATTTAAGACATCTGCATTTGGATTATTCTGTGAAATTACCAAAAACTAGCCGTTTGCTGGGATTTTATGGTCTATACCTGATCCAGACTGCAGGTAGGCCAGTGATCAGTTTACCAATCTCTTAGGGTCTATTTTGAAAACCCTACTTTTATGGCGGTGATGAGTTTGTACTATGTACGAGGGTATTTATGGAAATTGGTGATGAGTTTACGTGTACCCTAGAATAGAATAGAATAGAAATATGCTTTATTGTCACTGAAAATTATTAAACAATTTTATGGACAAAGCTAAAAAAAAATCAGTAAAAAAGTACAAAAAGTATAAAACAAAAACAAATATAATAAAAAAACAGAACAATACAATTTTAAATTAGTAAAATTATTATATCACTTACATAATTTGTACAGACAACAAATGAGACAAATTGTAGCCACTGCTTGAGACATCCAAATGTAATTATAAACAATACTAATTTTCTTTCTTTGTTATACATTAAAAAACTCTTCAACTGAATAATACGGTCTTTCAGAGAGATAGATTTTTGTCATCTTACGAAACTTAATGAAGGTGTTGCGGATTTAATTTCTCTTGGAAGGTGATTATAAAGTTTTTTTGCACTATACAGAATAGAATTAGCTGAGTGGACGGGATCGGTAAATAAACGTTACAATCCGAATTTCTAATGGAGTAGCCATGATCAGGTCTATCGAGAAAAATGTTAAGATGCTTGCGAATCAAACAAACCATTTATATCCATGACGCTACAAATACCTTTAAACTTTTAATTGATACCGGTGCAGAAATCACAGTTTTTAGAAGTAGAAGTTTTTAGTAAGAGAATACTGTACGAAATTATCAAAATAGATTCCCTGAGAAAGTAACCATACAAGGCATAACTGACGAAAAACTGCTAATTACAGAATCTGCCCTTTTTCCTTTTACTGAAGGTAACCCTCACAAAGTTTTTATTTACAATTTAGATATTGATTTTGATAGTATAATAGGTCTACATTTTCTAGATCATTATGAATATGTAATACACCTTAATAGTAGAATACTTCATACAAACTTTAAAACCCTCACCCTACATAAAGTTGGACAAGAAACACAAAAGTTTACAGAAAATAATCCACCGAGAAAAAATAGCTCATTTCCTGGAAATATTAACACATCTCTAGACCAGAGAGAAAAATAGTAAAAGAAAACAAACCAAATAACGATTGATGGCCGCACCGAACAAATATTAAGATTAAACTGTAATCTATTAAATACAGACGCAATCTTGTCATCTTAAGAAATAGAAAAAGTCCGAATTCCTTATGCATTAGTCCACGTAAACGAAGATGAAGACTTTTTTACTTCCGTCATCAATGCAAATGCAATACCAAAAAGTATCGAATTTTTGAACATCAACATTCAACCAAGTAGATGACTTGGAGCCGATTTTTTCTTACAGCCAAAAGCACAGTGAATATCCAATTATAGACAGAGAGCAAATTATAAAAGAACAACTGAGAATTAACCATTTAAATTCCGAAGAAAAGGAACAAGTTTTAAATATATGTACAGAATTTTAAGATATATTCTATTCTATTCGATAAAAGATATTCAAAAAACAGCATTTTCAGTTGAAAATGGATATTATGAATTTGTGCTTATGCCTTTTGGTTTAAGAAATGCCCCTTCTACTTTTCAACGAGCAGTGGACAACATTCTCATGAGAATTCAAAACGAACGATGTTTAGTACATATGGAAAACATTATAATCTATTCAGCAGCCACTATTTATGAGCACATCTCAAGACTGACAAAAAAAGTAACATATCTGGGTCATCTTGTAACAGAATACGTAGTCAAAACAAACCATGCCAAAGTGTCATGCATAAAAAGTTTCCCGGAATCAAAGAACCCTAAAGAAATCAAATCATTCTTAGGTTTAGTTACTACAGAAGATTTATTCCAAATTTTGCTAAAATCTCGTTAGACCCAATACTCATATATATAAATTTCGAAGAACCCTTTTTACTTATTACCGACGTTAGTGGATTCGCAATTAGAGCCATTTTGTTACAGGGTACATGAGGAAAAGACCTGCTGATCGCTTATGCCTCAAGAACATTATGCAGTGCCGAAAGAAAATACTCCACAATAGAGAAAGAATTGTTAGCTATCGTATGGGCAGTAAAACATTTTAGACCACATCTTTTCGGTCGCAAATTTACTCTTATTACTGATCATTGACCTCTCACATGGCTTTTTTCAATCAAAGACCCCGGAAGCCGCTTAGAGTCTGGAGCCTAAAATTTAAAGAATATAATTACAAAATAGAACACCGATTAGGAAAAATTAACCGAAATGCAGATGCTCTCTCGTGAATAAAAATAAATCATTTTAAGGACTGTGCGAACTTCCAGTCAGGACTTTAATTGCAGGCATCTAACAAAGACGAGAATACAGAAGAAGACATAAAAAGAATGTCCAAAGAATTCGAAAAATTTCTTGATTTATATAGAACAAAATCAATAATCGATTACTCAAAAATAGAAACATCAAATGCAGAATTGTTGTTGTGACGTTATATCACTTATTATAAAAAAAAAGTTGAAAGGAAAAAAATTGGTCGGTTTATAGGGTAAACCGCTCGCTTAATAATTTTAGTGTTCGTTCTACAGAAGTGTCTTATCTAAATTCTTATATTAATATCTTACACTACTTTATATTGTTTAGTTTATATAATTTAGCATATTTTATATATTTAATTTATGTTATTACCTTGTATATTTTTATTGAATATAGCTTTTTATTGAGCAATTTACAATTTTCCATATTAAACATTTTTACCTCTAAGCGCATTTTATAATCAAAGTCTCTGTCTGAAACTCACACAAACCCTGTCTCTATTTTACTGTCTCGAAATCCTAAATGTTTTACTAAACTGAACTAAACCGGATCTCGTTCATTCTACACACCAATATTTGTGCAACTGCCTGACCAGCATTTACTGCTTTTCCAGATATTTGAGCAACGTGCTCTAATAGTAATTGAGTCGAAGACCGATTGAGGTTTTCGCTTTAAATCTCCAGAAACCAACAAGCTCCTTTTATGCCGCGAATAGGACAAAACTTTTAGTTTATTGGAAATACGGGGACCAATGGTATACAGGAAAATAAGAGAAGATCGCTCATCCGTTTGAAATTATTTAAAATCTTTATGAAATAAACAGTTATATGAAGGCCAGTGAAATATAAGGATAGAAAAGAACTTATATTTTACGAATTCATTAGTTTTCGGGCAAACTAATTTTTAGGGTGTAAATGACTGTTTCATTGTATAATTTTTTTTTAAATACTAGCTATTACTATTGTAAGATATCTACTGATAATAAAAAATTATCTGTATTGGCTATTAGCAATTTTTCTCACATTTAACTTAATATTAAGAAATACTTTCTTATAGCATCTTAATGTAATTTACTATTTTTTGTTGGGAATAAGCCCCACTTTTGTTTTAAAATAAGTTTATTTGACGTTTCGATTACCACTTTGAAACTCGTTCTCAAGATACGAAACATCATTAATGCAAAAGGTAACAATTTGTAGCTCCACGCATTGTTTTTAAATATTATTTTGTTTAAAATACTAAAGTAATTTTTTACTAACCATTTTGTATAGAAGTTTATACAATGTAAAGATGGGATAAACTGGCCTGTATGAGTTTAACGTATTTGGAGATTGATCGCCTTCTTTGATAGGAATCATTAGGGATGGTCTCCATAGTGATGGGAATTGTTATGAAAACCAGATGTTGTTGAACAGTTCGAGTATAGGAGTAAGTTTTTTGAGTAGCATCAATTTCCTTTTGGAAATAATGGATTATTTGATTAGTTCAGAAAGTATTGGAAAAGCATGTCACTGATTTGTTCATCACCAAACGTCAATGACGTTGTCCTGAATGATGAAAGCTAAAATTTTGTATGATGTGTAATGCCCTTTCATTCTCCTTTTTTTTGACTATACTTAAGTTAGGCAATCTTTGGTAATACAGCTAGCAAACTGATTATTTGAATTTGTTTACTCTTTTTTATTATGCGTTTTGTTTTAAATACACTTGGACACAAGAAACAAGAAAATTGAGATATATTATTGATTATAGTAAACCACGAAAGCTCGATAAAAATAAAAGACGTGAGAGTAAAGCGAGGCGCAGAATGCGGCACAGATTACAAACTAGTAATCGCGTGGATGGAATTTCCCTTTATATAAACCCAACAGAAACCGACCCAGGGAGAGTCTGACCAAGTTACGGCTCCAGCTACACCTGTCAATACGTGCTCAACACAAGAAAAGAAATTCAAAATCAATTTATTAGAAGAAGACTCAATAAAAGACGACCTATATAAGCGAAGATTGGACCAAAAGCTAGAAGAGTTTCGGTATGAATCATAAGAACAAACATACGAACACATAAAAACCTGCATGAAAACAGCAGCCCTAGAAGCTCTTGGAGAAGTGGTCCAAAAATACACCCACCAAACTACGAAATTAACCGAAGACACACTAACATGCATAAAAGAGAAAAAAAAACTCCATATAAAATAACTGAACACAAAAAACTATGAGGACTTGGAACTATACAGAAAAAAAAATAAAGAAGTGAAAAGAAAAGTGGCAAATGAAAAAAATGAAATATGGGAAAAAACATGCACAGAGATAAAACAGCATATAGGAGGAACGAGAAATTCAGAGTCATGGCGCATCTTAAAGTCGGTCCAAAGAAATAAGACAGAAAAAATCAAGATCGGTCAAATCAAAGAAAACGAATGGCAAACATACTATAAAAAATTGCTAACCAAAGACCGCCCCGAATTCAAACAATCAGAAATAGACGCAATAGAAATCTACACACATGACGAAATCGAATTAAGCCTAGCTGAGGTAAAAAGAACGATCAAAACTCTAAAGAACAAAAAAGCAGAAGGTCCCGGTGGAATACCAAATGAATTGATAAAAAACGGATCGGAAAAGTTATTCCGTATGATACATAAAATGTTTGAGAGAGCACTGAATGGAGAAGACTTACCGGCAGAATGGACCCAAGTATATATGACATCAATATACAAGAAAGGAAATAGAAAAAACTGCGAAAACTATCGGGGAATTAGCATTATATCGTCTATAGGCAGACTGTATGGAAAGACCATAAAGGAAAAATTAGAAATATATATACAAGATAAAATCGGAGAAGGCCAGGCAGGTTTCACAGCGGGGAAAGCATGCTTAGATCACATTTACACGGTAGAACAACTAATAGAAAAAAGAATAGCCAAAAATAAATCGGTCCATCTGGCTTTTGTTGATCTTAAAAAGGCATGTGACTCAATACCTAGAACCAAGCTATGGGAAGCAATGGAAGATATCGAAGTTCCACGAAGATTAATAAACGCGGTAAAAGCACTCTACAAGAATAACGAAGTAGCTATCTAAACGGGCAATAGAATATGCAGTCCATTTAAGACGACAAAGGGACTACTACAGGGTTGCTCCACATCCCCCACCCTGTTCAAAATATTCCTGGAAAAACCCTGAAACAATGGAAAAGAAAGTGCGAAGGAATGGGTATACCAGTAAGGAACGAATATCTATATACGCTAAGTTTTGCCGACGACCAAATAGCGATCGCACAAGACGAGGATGACCTCAGTTTTATGATGAGAAAATTGGAGCAGGAATATACAAATAATGGGATGGAAATAAACCTAAAGAAAACTGAATACCTTACAACGAAGAATACAGAAATAAAACAGCTAGAAATAGACGAAGGTAAACAAATCAAAGAAACAGACAAGTATAAGTATTTAGGTTTCATAATATCAAACAAAGGAACAACGGAGGAAGATATAAAATATAGACTAGGACAAACAAGAGACTGCATACGAAAATTGAACCCGGTACTATGGGATAAAAACATCAGCATGAAAACAAAGAAAAAAATATATAATACCATGACAAGAAGTATCCTCACTTATGGGTGTGAAAATTGGACAATAAATAAGAAAACCAAAAACAAAATAAGAGCAATAGAGATGAAATTCCTAAGGAGAAGCTGCAGAGTAACAAGAAGAGATAGAATAAATAACATGGAGATTAAAAGGAGAATGGGAATGAACTCCGACATAATAGACTACATCGAACAGAAGAGGTTAACCTGGTACGGACATGTCCGTACCAGGATTTTACAAAAATGTAAATATTCGACGTCATACTTGTAATATTATGACTGAAGTCAACTAGCTCATAAGCTAACGTCTAAAGGTGGGAAACTGTCGATAGTCCTAATGTAATTTAATGTAAATTAGAGGTTTCTATCGACAATTTTTCACCTCTACTACTTCCATCTCTTTTTATTTCACAACTTGTTATGTTTTCTATCTTTTGCGTTATTTTGCAGGTTGTTAAGGCACTAATCACTGTATATATTGTTTTTTAATCAGTTTTTGTTCATAATGCTTTTAAAATGTACTAAGTCAGCTATGGTGCCAGATTTTAGAAATCTATTTAAATTCTTTTTGATTTCTTGAATTGATGTTATACATGAGTCATTCAATCAGGGAACGTGCTTTTTAGTTGGGTTTAGTTTGTATTTGGCAATATACTTCTCTGCCGAAGGAACTATGCAATGTTTAATTTGTTCTACATGTTCGTCTATGTTATTTTGATGTTTAAGTATATCTGTGCATCCTTTTAAAGTTAGGTTGAGGAGTTTCCAATTAAAATATTATGATATTTTCTATCTCGTTTTTGTATATTCCAATTTGACTGCAATGTTAGTAATTGTTTATAAAAGTATGTGGTATTTATTTTCATGTTTTACATTTAATATTTTTCTTTTGCTGTACTATAATGTGATTTAATTCAATGGTGTATTCTAACGATTTTGTTAAAATATATTGCTTTCTGTTATTTCGTAAAATCGAATTGTTAAACTGGCTATCTCATTTATTATGTTTTAAGTACGGAGAATTTGACTTCTTTTGATATGTTTGTGTCGCCAATACACATAAGAGTAAAGTATCGTATTACCGTGACAATTAACTTAAATTACCGCCACTCAAAATCGCAATACAATTGAGTGATTTATTGGTATACCCTCTTGGTATACGGACCACCACGTAACGGTTAGAGGGTTCTTTCTGACCATCTTAAGTATCGACACTTCGACTTCAACGCCGAAACAGCGAACAGTAAAACGGGGCGTCCTTCTTTCTGTGCCTCGGCTGGCGTCGTGACGCACCGCGATTAATTCTTCTGCCTGCCACGAATACATCAATATTTCAAAAGGTAAGTCTATATTCTTTGTACAGACAACAGTATGGGTTGAGACCCGTTAATTTCGTAATTTATTTACAGTCAAATATTGCATTTTTTTCTTTATTATTATCTCTAAATTCATTTAACCAGCGACCTCTAGGTTTTTTACAAAACAGTAATGATGATTGGAAAAGAACTGCTATCGAATAAGCTCTCTAGAGTGTACCTAGTTGGTAATGGGTTTATTTTGGGATATGGGAGTATGTACTATTTTTTGTATTAAATAAGTTAATATCAGGATTATTAATAACATCTTTAATTATGTTACCTTTACAATATGTACTTTTGGAGACCCAACCCACATAGTATTGTGTGCATTATAATTTCCATCAATAATAATTAATGTGCCCTAAATTTGAGATATTAAGTTTTCTAATTCAGTGCTTGTCAATGTAAAATAACAAGAAATGTGTAAGCTATATATTTTAATTTGTTTTGGACACCATACTTTATAGCAACAGCTTCTAATGCAGTGTTTAGGTGGAGTTTACGTTGAAAGACTTCAGCAGATACGAAAATTGATATTCCTCCGCTAGTACGTCGATGTGTAATTCTGATATGGTAATAACTAATAAAGTTTTTTAGATAAGGGTTGTGTTCTTGTAAATTTTGTTTATTGTAGACAAATGAACTCAGGATTGGTTTCAAAATTAAGCCTACGAGTCGAGGATAAAATCCATTGCAGTTTACCACAGTTTTTTAAAAGAGCAATTTCACCTATATCACACAAAAGGCTACTAAAATTAAATTTTTTTTATAGCACTAAACTTTACTTAACATGTTTAAGGTGGTAAATTTGAAGGTGTCCATTTTTCGATGGTCTCCAAAGGGTCCTGAATTTCCTCTACCAAAATGTGCCTAATAATGTCATCGGATTACAGTAAGAAATTGTTTTACTCGACACGTATAAAAAATAAAATGTACCCGACATCACTTTTGCACGGATTCAGCAAATCCCGAGCACTAGCCAACACCAGAGTGTAATGTAAAATTTTAAGGAGAAAAAGTTCCTTCGAGTTGAAGAGAACTTGTCTAATTACCATTTTGCAAATCTTTAACCAGCGCTTATACCTTTCTACAGCATCATAAAAAGTAAATAAAGTAAAAGTTTGTCTGTCGTTATCCCTGGAGACTACTTTTACGTTCCCGTGAACACCCTCAAATAAACAAGCACTTCAGCTATTTTCTGCTAAAACTTAAGGGCTTAGAGAGAGGGTGAAAAAGAAATAAGAAACTTCCATTGCATTCGTTTCACGTGCTTATCTGATTCTTTTTACGTATGACTGAAAAAGTAATTGCGGAAACTTAGATTAGTTGTCAAGCATAGTAATCGGACAAAACTTTAAACTAAGGGCTGTAGTTTTGGTCAAGTTAGAAAAATAAAAAATTAGATAACCTCTTGTTCTTATTTATGACTTTTAAAGAGAAGCTTGAAAAGTTAAAAAATATATTCAAAAAACCGAAAAAATTACAATTTTTAGATAAAACTAAATAATGGACTGCTCTTAAAATCGATAAATTATTAGAGCTACAATCTCTATAGCCTACTATTTTTACATATTTTAATATAAGTTGCATACTTTAATTTGGAATATTTCCAATAATGAATTGTCCTGTCAGTGCTCTTATCTCTTACAACTATCGAAACAAAAGATATTGCCCTCTCTAGTACTGTCAGTGACGTAAAAAATCGTGAATACATTATTGCTGTGGGAAATTTAGTACAACTGAAAAATACACTATTCTCCTTACGTATCTCCAAAAATAGAATATGCAGTACTAACGTTGTAGATTTTCTGCTTTTAGCACATAAATTACTTAAACTGTATCTCGAATAACTTTTTTGGGAATAGGTATACCGGATATTGTATATAGCTATGTTTTAAGCTTCTATCGCCAAGTATTTGTTACTTTGGGTAAGCGGGTAGTGGGTGGTCCCGGCAGGGGATAGATCTACTTCAGAAATAGCACACCTCCTCACGCGAGCTCATGGATTTCCCCAGTCCACCATCCCCGGAGAAACCACGTCCAAACCCAAAGCATTGTTTTCTGTACCCTTTTCTCCCCCTTTCCTCCCTTTTCCTTCCCCTTAAGTTATTTTCAATGAAAGATGAAACTGCTGAACGGCCCAAAGTCCCCTACGGCTCCAACACCCCCAACCAAGGTAGCAATTGGAACGGGTTTGAAGCAGAGGGTGCTAAGATTACCCGGAAAAAATCAGGCTACTACAAAGAGCGACAAATTCATCTTACTATATACAATGTTAGAACTGTTATATCATACCAGAAGATTATGGAACTGGAGAAAGAGCTGAAAACATTAAATGGGATATCATTGGCCTCAGTGAAATCAGACGAAAAAGAGAAGCCCAAATTCCTCTTAAATCAGGACATATTTCATTTTAGAGGTGAAGAAGATACTTCAAATGGTGGAGTAAGATTCATTATACGCAGAAAGCACAAACAAAGTATAGTTGAAAGTTAATAGTATATCAGCATAAGCCTCAGTATTGTATCTCTTATCTTGAAAATAAATGCAAGATATAACCTTAAGGTAATTCAGACATTTGCTCCAACGACTACCCACTCGAATGAAGAAATTGAAAAATTTTACGAGGACCTAGATACAGCGTTATATGTCAGACCAGCATAATACACAATAATGGGCGACTTTATTCCGAAAATGGGGTTTAAACAAGATGATGGAGAAGTAGCAATGGGTAAGTAATGCTATAGCGAAAGAAATGTAAAAGGGCAAATATTGCTGTAAAAGGGCAAATACTGCTGAACTTCTTACACTAGGAAAATTTATTCATGAAAATTTTTTTTTAATAACAAGCCTCATCGTAAATGAACATGGATGAGCCCAGATGACAGTGTAAAAATGGAATGGATTATATCATAACAAACAGAAAAGAAAAAATAATCAAAGACATCAAAGACCAAAAGAAACAAAAGTTTCCTCCAATAAACACCAAAGTACTCCTCCACACAACCAAAAGACAGATAGCCACCTCACCTGATATACAAGAAACGACAACTATAACAACCCCTTTTTTAAAACCTAAACACACGATTAAACGCCAAAACTGATCATCGTCTGATGTTATAAAGTAGTAGTAGTTATGTTGCGATACAAAATGCCTTAAACTCAAAAAAACCTAACTTTATTGTAGAAAATAACATAACGCATATGATATCATTTAAAAATATTCTATTATTTGCACTTGACCAATTACCAAGACTAAGAACAAAATTACACTAAGAACTCAATATTACTGAGTCCTCATCAGACATAAAAAGTAATATATCTGTTTCTTAGTCAGCTATCTAAAATGGCTAATATATTAATTTTACAGTGACAGAAATATATTAAGAAGATACCGATATTCCATTAAATTTTGCCATCACATAATATGTAGAATTTGAGGAAGCTCTAGATAAATCAAAAAACATTTCATTAAGTCCTGATAATATATCAATCATATAATTAAAAAACATTAATTTTCGTAGACCCTTTAAGTCAACAATTATTGCCATTTAAAAACCTTACATATCAAAAACTGACCCTTTTCTTATAGACCAATTTTTCTTACAAATAATAAATGCAAACTGCTGGAAAAAATTTTAAATAACAGATTAATATGGATTCTTGAAAAAACCTATTATTAGGCCCTATCCAATGTGGTTTTAAACAAGGCAGATCGACTTATAATGCCTTAGTAGATATTGACAATATCTTGCAAAATGACAAGAAAATACAACAAAAAGTTATTGCCATATTTTTTGATATAAATAAAGCATTTGATATTGCATGAAGGTATGGAGGTACAACATTTTACAAACCATTTTTAACTGGTTCATCCAGAAAAACTCTCTTGCCTCGTAAATAATTTCATGAACAAGTATTCCAAGTACGTGTAAACTGCATTACTTGCATACACTAGAAGACTCATCCCAAAAAAACTAGTTTTACTTTCTTAAGTAATAAATCTCAATTCACTGTATTCAGCAAAAGACAAACTAAATGCAAAACAACAATAACTCTAGATGGTATTAACCTAAAATAAGTAGAAATCATCAACTTTCTTGGCCTAAGACTGGGCAGTCAGCTAACATGGATAGAACATATTAAGAACCTAGTCGTATACTGTTCTCTCTGCCTTTAATTCTCACCTCCCGGAGGAAGTGTAGTCGTCATCGTGATGTACTGTCTTGTCCCTCTCCAAAGATCTCTGTCTCTGGTCACTTGTTGTAACTCATTCATAGGTCTTTTGCATATGTCTGTAATTTGATTGATCTATGTTTTAATGGAGATATTCCCCGTGATCTTCGATCTTCTACTTTTCCTTGGATAATAAGTCTCCATTTTTTCTGTGTCCACTCTCCAACATTGTCCAAAGTATTTTAATTGTTGAAGATGGAATTTGCTGAATAGCCGTGTGCTGACTTTTAGCTGATTTAAAATTAAAATATTTGTCCTGTGGTCGCTCCACAGAAGTCGTAATAAATCTTTTCCAACAAAACATGTTAGTGGCGTCTATCTTTCTTCTTTCGGCTTGTCGTATGGTCCAGAATTCACATCTGTATGTCAGTATTGGGAATATTAAACAGTTGATTAGCCTCATTTTTAGCTCGTGAAGCGTAAGCTTGAGCTCGTGAAATTTGAGAGTCCTTCCATATATTTTGGCCATCTTTCGTAAGGCGACTTTTGCTAGATCATATCTACGTTTTATTTCTTTCTGTAGTGACCCTGTATTTGTGATTAATGGCTAACGTATTCTGTTGATCTAAAATAAATCTTTTTAAAATGCTATCTAACCGGTCCTGGGGAGCAGATACTGTAAAATTGCTGCATATATAATATTCATTAACCCGAAGTAAACTGATTGTCTTCCAACCTTAGTAACATAAACTACCCACTTCTTTACAAAACACACTCACCTACTCATTGCTCTAAAGAATTAAAATATCCACCCCTAAAGAACGTTTAACGAGATATGGTTTTGACCTGGAGCAACTGACATGTTCTTATCCTACATAACGAACACAATTGATAAATCACTTCGACCTATCCAAGGAGTACCATAAACTCGTAATGATTAACAACCTATGAGTATCAAGAACGGGTATCAGAATAAACTGGCTATAACAAGATTTTTAGGGGGCATATTAAAATTGAACATGCAGCGGCCTTTATACTGGAAAATCTGAATATGCAATTCGGATTCCCTAAATTTGCAGTATTTTTCTGGGAGAAACAATCGCTGTTTTAAAGGCATTAGATGTAAGTAAGAGTCATACAAGCTCATTGTTTCTTCTCGTTACTAACTCTTTATCTTTTTTTCATCTTATTCCTCTTGATGTGTCCATCCGTTACGAATGTTGGCGATCATCATGGCAATCTTTATCTTATCTGGAGCGGCGCGGAAAAGCTGCACAGATGTTGTATTGAACCAGATTCTAAGGTTCTTTAACCAAGATGTTCTTCTTCTTCCTGGACCTGTTTTCCAAATATTTTTCCTTGCAGGATGGCTTTGAAAGAGAGCATCTGGATTCATTTTGCATAATATATCCAAAGAATTGTAACTTTCGAGATTTAATGGTAATCAGTACCTCTCGGTTCTTATTTATTCTTGTGAGGACCTCCTCATTTGTGACTCGGTCAGTCCATGGGATCCTATGTATTCTCCGATATAGCCACATCTCAAATGCTTCCAGTTTTCTGCACATATCTTCCTTCGAGGTCCACGATTCAACACCATAAAAAAGGACAGAGAAGACTTAGCACCGCAGCATTCTTACTTTTGTATCAAGAGAGAGGTTGTGACTCTTAAAGAAGACCCCCATCCAATTGAAGGTGGAGTAGCTTTTCCGATGCGTCCCTATTTCTACAGGGGATTGGTTGACGTTTTCTTCATAGCGAAAGATAAATATATTTATTATATACTATCCTGCAACAAATACAACTTGCACCTTACCATCTACAAAACAGACACGCAAACAGCAAATTTCTTTGGGTACTGTCACACACAAGTATGGCAAGAAATGAAAAAGTGAAGAAATTGGCAAAAAAAGTTGGTGAACAAACTTAAATGATAACAAAAATTTCACTCACGGATATCCAGCTCAATATAAATAAGCACTGTGTAAAAATTGGCAACAAATGCCGAATTCTAATAAGGCTAAACTCAAAAATATTAAAGCTAGGATTGGCAATAAAGTGCAAATTCCAGAAAAGAAGCAACAAGTGATTATAAACCTAATAAGAATTAAACATACAGCGTTAAGTCACCAGCATCGCATAATAAAGGAGCTACCACCTGAATATTCCTACTGTGAATGTCCCATAACTGTCCAATATTATATTGCACTCATTATTGCTTCGAAAGGGTCATCAACAATATACCATAAGAACCATTTACTACATAAAATTTTATAGTTTTATATTATTTTTTAATTTGTAAATTCTTAACTAGTATATTTTTAGTAACTGTAATATGTTTAAAACCCGCTAATAACATTCAATGGTTTATGCAGCAATTCTAAATATGTCTATATTATTTAAATAACAGTTGACCTTTAAAACGCAATAAGCTCTCATATATACAAAATGTGTTGTGATGGTGTAAAACATGTAACAACTAAAATAGTAGATTTATTCTTCAAAACAATAATAAAGAATTGTATACAAAATTTATGTCTTTATATATTTGGATACGTAGCATCAGTAGTAATACCACATTGATTGTTTTTATTTCTGCTCATCCATATATATCCATCCATTCCCCAGTCAGCTCCCCACGAGTTTTTCACGATCCAGTAATCTTGTCCCTTTTCGGTGCCATAGCCTACAATAAGTACCCCATGATTCAAATAACTGAAGTCGCTATGGCATGATGAGTCATCGAGTATTCCTAAAATAATTTTATAAAGTTAAATTTTTAATATATATCATCATCATCATCATGTGCAGCTTTATCAACCGTTTCCAATTACGGTGCAGCCTCCCTTATTTCAATGATTCATAAGGAGTCGCGAGGCATACCTTACCACGCTGCCTCAGGTCGGGTTGGTAAGGGGCAAGTGTTGTCGTACAATGGCTTTTGCCAGTAACCATTGAGTTATATTATATTAATTAGATTTATAGTTCCATCGTTGATTAAAATCAGTTTCCCAGACATCGAGGGGAGCATTATCTAAAAAATTGAATGTTTCACATTTTTCATCAAAATTATCATCATTGTTGTTGTATTTTGGATCAAAAGTCGTATTATTTATAAAAACTGCAACAAAATGAGATTTTCTGTTGCTATTTTATCCATTTACTTAACCAAATTTCAAATTTTAATATATATGAGATCTTAACGGAATTTTTCATATATTGTCATTTTGACAGTTTTGTTATATAAATAATTAACTGGATGCATTTTCATAAAAAAGGTACTTTGGGGTACCGTAAACAAACCCACAAACTGACACATATACAAAACGTGATTAAAATGTTCATAAGTAATTGTCAAAAACACTATAATCCCGGTTCTTATCTTACCGTTGATAATTAGTGTCATTGTGTGATATGTTTTCGACGTGGGAATAATTTCGTCTTCATTTAAATCAGTTGTATTGGAAATAAATTATTTAAACAGATTAGCAATAAAGTTTGTTGCACTACTAATTTCTACATCTGACTGCATCCAATTATGTGGTAACATCTTTTTGTAAATCTTTACAGAAATATCCAATTTATTCAGATCTTCTTCAGCTTGCTATTATTCATGATCTATTAAATAATGAAAAGTGATTTTCTGTTGCTATTTTGTTCATTTTTACCTTAAAATTTGGATATTTATAAGATCTTAACGGAAAATTTTGATATACAAACTAAATGTCACAATGACATATATATATAAATTTTTAATATATATATATATATATATATATATATATATATATATATATATATATATATATAATAGTTAATATAAAATTAGTTTTTCTTGGGTTTATGTTCAATAAATTATATTACATGTGAAACTAGATTTTATTTTTCATAGAAATCAACGTTTCGGCAGGAAACCCTTGCCTTTGTCAAGATATAAAACTTAAAACGGGACACTGACATTAATGAAGTGACAAAATTACGTTTTGAATCTTAACAAAAGCAAAGGTTTCCTCCCGAAACGTAGATTTCTATAGCAAATAAAATCTAGTTCCATATGTAATATAATTTATTGAAACTAAACCCAAGAAAAACTAATTTTATATTAAATATATTTTCAAGAAACTCAAAAATATAATATATAATAGTTTATACCTGAGTCATACAATTGGAAATTAAAACTGGCGTCAATAGCCACTGATATAGGCCCTTTTACTACAACTGCATTTTTAAGGTCATCTTCGTCGTTCTTCTTAATATAAGTAAAGTTGCTTATCTTGGCAGCTACTTTTGAGCTATCGAATCTACATTTATCGTCAATGCCTTCATAAGGATAGTCCTTTTCGGACATTATTCCTCCAGCTGTTTCAATGTATTCTAGAGCCATGTCCATATAACCACCTGCACATCCATTACAATTATTTTTTGCGCAATCTACTAAATTTTGTTCACTTAAAGATACCAGTTTTCCCGTTTTAAGAAAATGAGCTCCTTCTACTGTTCCTGTCTAAAAAACCAAAGGTAAAATATCAGTAATAATAACAAATATTATTTATAGATAAAAGTATATACAATATACAACAAAAAGTATGATATAAACTCACGCACAAAACGCATGTGGAACAGATAGTAAAAATTTACTCGTATATTCAAGACATTGATCAGGTACAAACTCGGTTAGACTTCTATTACGTAAGATTCCGCAGAAGCGAACTATATTAGATGCATATTATAAAAATCTCTGAAAGTTTGCTTAGAATTTCAAAAGAATTATTTTTCATTAAGAAATGCAGCCTCAATACAAGTAAATCTCATAAAATCTGTTAACCACTATGTGAATACAGCCTACTGTAGAGATATTTTTTGACCATTCTTTCAATAGATACCTCAATCAACTTCAGGTCAAATTTCCACACACTTACTCTTTATCATATATCAAACTTGTACTGTTTCCCTTCCATCTATTAATACCAAATTGTCTATATATACAAAAAGGATTATTAATAATCTAAAGCTATATAACCATATATCCTACAAAATCTCCAGACATACAGTAACATTGATTTTATATACCTATACCGATGCCTCAAAAACTAAAGAGCAAGTTGGGGCATTATTTATTTCGAATCAAACAAAAATACTAATTATACTGCTGAAATCTGCATCTGTTTATACAAACGAGTTAACTGGTATCCTTAACGCAATAAATTTTGTAGTAGAAAATAATAATTGGCTTCATTAGACACCTAAGATCAGATAACGTCGCAAGAAAGACAAAATGCCAAATATATAAAACCCTAATAAGACCGGTACTCACATATGGCTCAGAAACCTGGACACTTACTAAAAGAGAGGAAACGTTGTTAGCCACCTTCGAAAGAAAAATCTTGCGACACATATATAAGGGCACGAAAGAAAACGGAATATGGCGAAGACGATACAACTCTGAACTATACAAAATATACCAGGATCCGGATATTATAACATTCATCAAAATATTACGGCTGCGTTGGATAGGACATGTAGAAAGAATGGAAGAAGGCGAAATACCAAACAAAATATTCAAACAGATGCCAGTAGGAAAAAGAACAAGAGGAAGACCGAAACTGAGATACTTAGAACAAATAGAAAATGATATAACAACCTTAAAAGTAAAAAACTGGAGAAAAAAAGCACCAAACAGATCGGAATGGAGAAGAATCCTAGAACAGGCCAAGACCCAAAAAGGGTTGTCGAGCCAGTGATGATGATGACGAAGAAAATAATATTAAAAACCCTGTTATTATTACGGATTGCCTTTTTCTGTCACTGCCTTAAATGGCAATATATTTTTATTATCCAAGTCTACTATTTATCAAATCATCATTAAACCAATTGCAAATTAAAAACATAAATAATAACTTTGCATGAGTTCCTTCACATATCAGATAGTGCTAGGACAGATGTGGTACAGACTGAGAAATTTCATGTGAAAGTAAGATTGCACTAAGGCTCGGAACTTTGTCCTTATTAATTTTCATTAATGTTGAATTAAAATTAAGTAAAATTTCGGTATTACAGATTAATGGGAAAATTTATGTGTTAAAGTAGTAGAATTAGTTTCGAATGAATGTAGTAGACGGAAGCAAGTGGTGCATTATGTGATAGAAAAGTTCCAATGAAGCTGAAGGGAAATTTTTATACTACAAAATGCTTAAATGGATGAGTGAAGTGACGAAAAAGGATAAAATTAAGGATGATTATTTTAGTGAAAGTCTATAAGTGGCACCAATTAGTACCAAAATAAGAGATAATAGGTTAAAATAGTGTGGGCATGTTGCTGATCTGATGTTTCCTGGGAGCAATAGAAGAGGATGACCTAAGAAGATCTGTGGGATATGCCGGTATGACCAACTATAGAAACTTATGAAGAAATAGAAATACAAGCAAAGATAATGATGATGATTTAAGAACTTAATATATTTTTGGCAGATTAAGTGTAATCAGCCAACATCTAACAATGAAACGTTAAACAGTTGATACTATCGGTGAAATCATTACCAAAAGAGTAATTACATCAATCATTTCATCTCTTCTGGGAATCGCCGTCACCTGTAAAGCCTTGTTCGGATGTATATCAAACGGCAGTGCCACGTATGTGATGTTATGCTCAGTGTTTGCCATATTCTACTAGAATATCCTCTCTACAGCGTTGATAGACTTTAATGTAAATTGAAAGACAAATTACAAGTACTATTAAATGACGAAACTACTATAAAAAATTTGTCGTCATACTTAAATTCTATAAATATAGTACCTAATTCAATTTTAAAAGGTTAAATTTTACCACCTCTTTGACCCTTTCAGGTTAGGGCATAACAAATAAAAAAGTTATGATATTAAACAATGTAATAAACTTAATATTAACTCTAATGGAATAAAACTCATGTCATGAGTCTTTGAGTATGAAATTTGTCTATTTACGAAAAATTTTATATACAAAAGCAGCAAATAAAAAGGCAAATTGGGTAGATTTGGCAAATTGGACTGGCCGAACTAAATGCAGATATCGAGTGGCAATAGAATGGCAATAGAGTGGAATGTATATAAAATAACACAATATATTAAAAAAAAACTTTAAAAAATATAAAATGAATTACTTGGATCATTGTCTATAAAATAGAGTTCCTTTGAAATAACACTGGACCCACAGTTTTACAAACACAAAACATTTTTAACTACACGCGCTGGCGTATTTTGTACGCCAGATATAATAATTCTACTGCAAAAATATATTTTCAAATTTAAACACCGATACTGGTTATCTATCTAACCTATCATTCGAACGTGCTTTACAACTGGTTTTAGTTTCGTTAGAATCGGCGTTTTGAGAGGATCGTAATTACCTGTTTTTTATTTGTTGTTCCTGATGGTGTACAAAATACGCCATGCATGTAGTAATGCAAGTACATCTTTTGATTGTTTTTAAGTTATTATGGCACAAAATATATTTTTCTTTATAAACAATATTTTTCCCATGTAGATAAAATTAGTAATTTTATTTGTCAGAGATCAGATTCCAGTTAGAAATGCCAATCGACTTACTAATAACAAACTCCAAGCCTTCGCTGATGCATTATTTCGAGAAAAAGGCGAAGAAGTAATTGGGGGAAATCCTGATACTTCGGACGAAGAAGTTATTTTTAACGAAGGACCCTGTTCTAATTCGAATGGATATTCAAGTGAAACTTCTAGCGAAAATGAATAAGGCAAGGATAAAACAAAATGGTATAAGTATTCTTTGAAAAGTAAGTTTAGTAAAACTTACAAAACGAATATTGTAAAAGTACTTCCTGTAACTCCTTGTAAAAAAGATGCGTCCGAATTACAATCGCGAAAGAGTCACACACATGTTTTGGAATTGTGGACAACTGATGGAACGGGCTCAGAAATTTCCAGAGCTTGTATGGGCTGCAACCAATTTTTATTTCTCTTATGAGCTCTTAGGTTCGAAAACAAAGATACAAGAGCTCAAAAAAAATACTGACAAACTTGCCCCTATACGATTTATGCTGGACCCCTTTTCCGACAATTGTTATAACAGCTACACATTGGGTGAACATCTGACAATTGACTAAATGCTAATTCCTCTTTGAGGGAGATGCAGCTTTTTACTACTTCTTCTTAATGTGCCTATCCGTTCTTTAATCAAGATGTTCTACTTCTTCCTGGACCTCGTTTTCCAAATATTTTTCCTTGCACGATGGCTTGAAGTAGAGCATATCTGGATTCATTTCGCATAATATGTCTGAAGAACTGTAACTTTCGAGATTTGATGGTGGTCAGTACCTCTCGGTTCTTATTCATTCTTTTGAGGGCCTCCTCATTTGTAGCTTGGTCAGTCCACGAGATCTTAAGCATTCTTCGATATAGCCACATCTCAAATGCTTCCAGTTTTCTGCACATATCTTCGTTCAAGGTCCATGATTCAACACCAGAAAAAAGGACAGAGAAGACGTAGCATCGCAGCGTTCTTACTTTTGTATCAAGTGAGAGGTTGTGACTCTTGAAGAATTCCCCATCCGATTAAAGGTGGATCTAGCCTTTCTGATGCATGCTCTAATCTGCTGGTTGTTGGCCCATTCTTCATTTATTATGGTGCCGAAGTAGTTGTAGTGCGTCACTCTTTCTACAGGGGATTGGTTGACGTAGAGTTGACCTTCTGTTATCCTTTTTTTGCTAATTATCATAAGCTTTGTCTGCTTAACGTTAATATTGAGTTTATATTCTTGACTGTATTACGTGATTTTGTTCATAAGAACTTGTAGGTCTTCTGTAGGTTCTTCTGTAGGTCCGCAAATCCTATGGTGTCATCTGAATATCTGATGTAGTTTAACCGGTAATCGTTTAGTAGAATACTTTTTTCAGTTTCGTGCAAAGCTTCGATAAATATTCTTTCAGAATACAGATTGAAGATTAGAGGAGACAAAATACAGCCTTGCCTCATTCCACGCATGATTTTCACATAGTCAGTGTGTTCACCTTCAACTCTGAGATTTGCAGCTTTTTACAGTATATCCCAAATAAGCCAGAAAATATGGGATAAAAGCATTGATATTGTGTGACTCACAAACATTTTATGTGAGCGGTATCGAGTTGTACTTTGGGCAACAACCAGATGGGCCTTACAAGAAATAAAACTCGAATAAGCCAGAGGATATTACACAACGATTGGTTAAAAAATAGAACGGAAAAAAACACAATCTAACTTGTGATAACTGGTACACCAGTTATAAGTTAGCAATAGATCTGTTAAAAAAAAATAAGTATGAAACAATTCAACCGGTCAAAAAACAAGTGCGCTGATGTTTAAAAAATAAAAGTAGTGTGCACATCATTAAATGGGAATTAATTTAAATATATTTTCTTTATTCTACCTTACAAATTTAAAATATACGAAACTAAAAATATTGATAACGACTTACCGTACTGAAACTCCAACAGGATCCGCAAGAACCTTGATTCTTTACCTCAGTCACTGCTCCTTTTTCTCTCCAATCAAACATAGATGGAAGATCTTTAAGTGGAGTTAATGAATGAGTTACACGTGCTCTAGTGGGCTTGTTAATTTTATTAAGTCCTAACATATCGGTAAATTCCTTTTCAGTTAAATCTGAAAATTTAGTTACTCCTAATTTAAAAGTAGATAGTCCATGGTGGTATTTGTCATTGTGATTTTTGATTTTTATTAAATTTTCTTGAAAGATTGTAAAACGCTTTTGTTCTTCAATGAAATTTCCGTAACTTTTTGCATGTTTAACCTAAATAGGCAAATAAACAATTTATAGAGTAATAAATTAGTAAATACTAGGATTTAAACAGTTTTTTTCTTACCTTAAACTGTACCCATTCTTCTTTATCAGTCAACCCTTGAACTGCAGCGGTAACCATCAGAACAAAGATCAAAACCTTCATCTTGAGCTTAATTTCAATATTGAAATGGGTTTAATAAAGACAATTCTTAAACTTTACACTTTTTTAAAAACTAGGAATCTGTTTTATTCTAAAACTCAACTCTTTATGTTTTCTGAAGTTAAAATAGGTCTTTTATATTCTAGGTTTTATTTACAATAAATTATCTTGCAAAATCAATGCAAGGTTCAGATAATTTTCGTAATTATTGGGACTTACCCAAGGCCCAACAATTGCGAAATAATAAATAAGAAATAACTATATGCAGTTTGTTTATCGATGTTTTTCAATAGATTTGAAGATAAGTACTTATAAAAATATATTTTTATATTATTTTTTTATTATTTATAAATAAAAGTGTTATTGAACCGATTTTCTGTTTTTCTTTTCGACTTTTAACCTACCTCTGCTCATTTATGTCTCCGAGATCTCTTCTATATTTTGTTTAGGTCGTTTATTTCGATTATCAAAAATGTTCCTTGGCATTACTATTTTTCAGAATTGGAATTTTTTCGGCACAAAAAAATTTTTTCCAAGTAAGAGCTACTTAATTTTAATCTTTTCATCCAGAAAGAATACGCTATTGTTTATGTTAAAAAAAAAATAGGGCTATAAGGAACGACAACGTTAAACCGGTTTTATTGTTTTATATGGTCAATGGACCGCCAAATATAAATAACCACGAAGTGCCACCATTTAAAGTGGTGCGTTTTTGAAAATGAGGTAAATTTGTCTCTAAGCACTATAATGCATTTGGGTGAATTCTATGCAGTTTTGTACATATTCATATACAGAATTGTTTAAAATAAATTTCTTATCAAGCTGTTACCTTTTAACCCTTAGCTGGTACGGTATCCTTTTTTTTGAGTGCCTCTTTTTTCGGAGATTGGATATCATTAGGGCGATTCTAATTTTATTAACTGCTGCTTTGAATAATTCGTTAGTGGTACAGCCAAATCACTATCTTAAATTTCTCATCTAGGACATTCTTCTACGGTCTGGATTTCTGTAATTTTATGTAGGAAATGTCTATTCGCTTGACCCTCGGACCAAGATTGACGCCAACATGACCGATTAACGAAATTTGATAAAAATCCTGGTCTACAGTTTTTTCGATTTTCCGGCAAAACGATGATTAATTTCTAGCTACATATTTATTTTTTTTAGACAGCTAGTTACCGTTAATCGAAATAATTCAAATTTCAAACAAAATCTACACTTTTAATTTTCTCGAAATTTTCAGCGAATAAATATATCCAAGTGGAAATTTTTTTCACGAACCGTTAAATGTAGGAAAATTCTGAGTTTGGCAAAAGAACGAGCGGCCAATTTTATGTAGGAAATGTCCATTCGCTTGACCCTCGGACCAAAATTGACGCCAACATGGCCGATTAACGAAATTTGATAAAACTACTGGTCTATAGTTTTTTCGATTTTCTGGCAAAACGGTGCATAATTCCTAGCCACATATTTATTTTTTTTAGGCAGCTAGTCACCGTGAATCGAAATGATTCAAATTTCAAACAAAATATTCATTTTTAATTTTCACGAAATTTTCAGCAAATACAGACATCCAAGTGGAAATTTTTTTCACGAACCGTTAAATATAGGAAAATTCTGAGTATGGCAGAAGAACGAGCAGCCAATTTGATGTAGGAAACGTCTATTCGTATGACTCTCGGACCAAGATTGACGCCAACATGGCCGATTAACGAAATTTGATAAAAATCCAATGGTCTTCAGTTTTTTCGATTTTCCGGCAAAACGGTGCATAATTTCTAGCCACATATTAATTTTTTTTAGACAGCTAGTCACCGTGAATCGAAATAATTCAAATTTCAAACAAAATATTCACTTTTAATTTTCACAAAATTTTCAGCAAATACAGACATCCAAGTGGAAATTTTTCTCACGAACCATTGGATGTAAAAAAATTCTGAGTGTGGCAGAAGAACGAGCGGTCAATTTTATGTAGGAAATGTCTATTCGCTTGACTCTCGGACCAAAATTGACGCCAACATAGCCGATTAACGAAATTTGATAAAAATCCAATGGTCTACAGTTTGTTCGATTTTCCGGCAAAACAGAGCATAATTTTTAGCCACATATTTATTTTTTTTAGACAGCTAGTCACCCTTAATCGAAAATGTTCAAGTCTCAAACAAAATATTCACTTTTAATTTTCACGAAATTATCAGCAAATACAGACATCCAAGTGGAAATTTTTTTCACGAACCGTTAAATGTAGGAAAATTCTAAGTATGGCAGAAGAACGGGCGTCCAATTTTATGTAGGAAATGTCTATTCGCTTGACCCTCGGACCAAGATTGACGCCAACCTGGCCGATTAACGAAATTTGATAAAAATCCTGGTCTACAGTTTTTTCGATTTTCCGGCAAAACGGTGCATAATTTCAAGCCACATATTTATTTTTTTTAGACAGCTAGTCACCGTTAATCGAAATAATTCAAATTTCAAACAAAATATTCACTTTTAATTTTCACAAAATTTTCAGCAAATACAGACATACAAGTGGAAATTTTTCTCACGAACCATTGGATGTAGGAAAATTCTGAGTATGGCAGAAGAACGAGCGTCCAATTTTATGTAGAAAATGTTTATTCGCTTGACTCTCGGACCGAGATTGACGCCAACATGGCCGATTAACGAAATTTGATAAAAATCCAATGGTCTTCAGTTTTTTTGATTTTCCGGCAAAACGGTGCACATTTTTAGCCACATGTTTAGATTTTTTTAATCAGCAAGTCAACCTTAATCGAAAAAATTCAAGTCTCAAACAAAATATTCACTTTTAATTTTCACGAAATTATCAGCAAATACAGACATTCAAGTGGAAATTTTTTTCACGAACAGTTAAACTTAGGAAAATTCTAAGTATGGCAGAAGAACGGGCGTCCAATTTTATGTAGGAAATGTCTATTCGCTTGACCCTCGGACCAAGATTGACGCCACCCTGGCCGATTAACGAAATTTGATAAAAATCCAATGGTCTTCAGTTTTTTCGATTTTCCGGCAAAACGGTGCATAATTTCTAGCCACATATTTATTTTTTTTGGACAGCTAGTCACCGTTAATCGAAATAATTCAAATTTCAAACAAAATATTCACTTTTAATTTTCACAAAATTTTCAGCAAATACAGACATACAAGTGGAAATTTTTCTCACGAACCATTGAATGTAGGAAAATTCTGAGTATGGCAGAAGAACGAGCGGTTAATTTTATGTAGGAAATGTCTACTGACTAATGACTCAGACCAAAATTGACGCCAATATAGCCGATTAACCAAATTTGATAAAAATCCAATCCCATCCTTGGAAAATTTTGGCAAATTTTACAAAAAAAAATTGGTTTAATGTTTTGGTACATGCACTTGGTCCAGCTTATTTCAAACATGTGCTTTTTTCTGATCCCTTAACCCCAGTTTGCCGGAAAAGACGAAAAATCGAATTAAAAAATTTACAGTTTCTTCGATTTTCCGACAAAACGGTGCATAATTTTCAGCCACATGTTAGAATTTTTTTAATCAGCAAGTCACCCTTAATCGAAATAATTTCAAATTTCAAACAAAATATACACTTTTAATTTTCTCGAAATTTTCAGCGAATATAAATATGATCTGTTCCATTAATCTAATTAAATGTCATATTATGTTTAATTAATTGCCTTAATCTATATTTTATTATTTTATTTAATATTTCACTTAATAGTGGAATAAATCCTAATAGTGGAAAACTAATATTTTTAAGAGAATTTCCAGCTGTTCAGACTCTTACTGTACGTGTACATGTTTCGAAAGCAACAATACATGATGTTCTTATACATTCTGCGGTGTTGTTTTGTACATATCCCTACTTTCGATCAACAGCTTTTTATAATAAAATTTTCAATTTTGAATCAGAATAACGCTGATTCTATCTTCTATATGGTTGGTTTTTATCTTTTTAAACGATCCCCATACTTCAGTGGATTGTAGAAAAAAACAACTTTAAATATATATGATTGTCATAAATTAGAAACAAAATGAATAAAAAAACAAGTTAAGTATTAAAAATTTAACATTATTTTGAAAAATAGGTAATTGAAAATACAGTTATACTGACTTCAGTGGTCCCAGTCTCCGCTGTCTAATAAATTTAGTAATTATGTATTGTTACGTTGATTAAATTTTAATAAAATGGCAGTAGCTGGATAATAATATGGAACCACGGATAAATACGCATAGCCAACAGTTAGATTAAAAGATATTCGCGTGGATTATTAACAAAATAAAACTGAATCAATTGAAACAAAACTTTTTAAGCTAGGTTTTGATTTTTATTTTTACAGAGTTAGAGCAAGCGGTGAGGCTATATCTCCTGCTATATTTAATTTTTGAAATGACCTGCCTGGTTGTTTACCAAAATAAATCTAAATATTTGTGACATAAAAAGTCTTAGAATAGTATAATATCAACTCTTTCAGGCCATACTTGGATAGTTAGCTTGGCAATTGTTCGATCACGGAAAGAAATCTATCGTTATATTATGTGCACAATCAAAAATAAATTATATTGTTGCAATATTGTTATTTTATTAGTTTTTTCTTTTGTCTTCATAGGCTAGTATGCCAATTAGTATAGCTCTCCATATAAATAAAACCCTGTTGCTGCCCTAAATATTTCGCACGCAATCCCATCATTAGTCCACAGCTTTAGAACTAAATATAATAAAAATATAATATACCCATAATGCCGAAGAAACAATTGTTAGGACGCAAATTGACATCATTTTGCTCAACCACAACTTTAAGAGGTACATAAGATCCACTAAAACCTATCTTGGAGTGGGCATTCATAACGATTACAATCTAATATTATAAGTTTAAGACTAAAAATATATCTGAAAAAAAAAGTGACAAGAAAAATAGACTTCTCACAATTGAAAAACCCTAAAAGGAAAAAAATAAGTATCAAGGTTTATAAAGAAATAGAAACGATAGAGGACTTCGTACATATAGAGACTGGAGTAACACTATTGGATTGGAGTAACTTAAACAATGATCTAAGACTCAAATAGAAGACATCGGGTTTACGAAAATAATAGAAAACAATAATGGATAACGCGAGATCCGGACCTCATGGACCTCATAACCGTAAGACTAAAACATAAATCAAACGCAACTGAAGACAAAAGAATTAACAACGTTATCAGAAACTTAGGAAAGGTACGATAATTCTGATGTATATAAGATTGTAAAAGAAAGAACAGGTAGACAAGAAACAAGAATATTAAGAAATAAAAATAACTAAAGATAGAAAGAAAACATTCAGATACCGCTTAAGGGTCGTTTAAGGGGTATAGACGTTAGACTTTGTGACTCAGAAAGCTCAAAAAAAAACGGAAAATTTACTGGTCCAGAAAATATTATGCAATACTTAAATTAATTGTAGATGATTAAATTAAGACGCTTAATTATTACAACAAATTAGTAACAGTCTAGACTTATAATATAAAAAAAATATACAGTAGGCTGAATAAAGTAATTTTTATATTTATTTACTATTTTTTTATAGATTGCTCGCCTTAGCATTTTATCAATGGAAAAAAGTATAACAATGCCAGTATAAAAGCGTCCGTTCAAAAATCATATACAGGTCAAGTTACGTATGTTGGTAATATGTAATGCTGTGTCTGTTGGTAATAGGGTGTTATCTAATATTAATTGTTGCTTAAGATATTTCCAAAGCTATCAAAAAAATGTAGTAATAAAATATCAAATAACTATAATGGTTGTTTATTGATATACTAGTTCATAAAGATTGTAAATAAAGTAAACTTTTATATATTTGGGTATGTAGCATCAGTAGTAATACCACATTGGTTATTTTTATTTCTGCTCATCCATATATATCCATCCATTCCCCAGTCGGCTCCCCAGGAGTTCTTTACGATCCAGTAATCTTGTCCTTTCTCTGTGCCATATCCTACCACCAGTACCCCATGGTTCAAAGAATTAAAGTCACTGTAGCATGAAGTGTCATCGAGTATTCCTACAAAATGTAATTGTTGATACATTTATCGCATATTATTTTACATACAATCAAAAATATTAAATTAACATAAAATGTATTAAACAATATAATTAATACCTGAATCATATAATTGAAAATTAAAACTGGCATCAATAGCCACTGATATGGGTCCCTTTGCAACAACGGCATTTTTGAGATCATCTTCATCGTTCTTCTTAATATATGTAAAATTACTTATTTTTGCAGCTACTTTGGAACTATCAAATCTGCATTTATCGTCAATGCCTTCATAAGGATAATCTTGTTCAGACATTATTCCTCCAGCTGCTTCGATGTATTCTAGAGCCTTGTCCATGTACCCACCTGAACATCCATAACAATTATCTTTTGCGCAATCTACTAGATTTTGTTCACTTAAAGATATCAATTTTCCTGTTTTAAGAAAATAAGCTCCTTCTACTGTTCCAGTCTACAAATAAGGAGATATTAACGTATGACAGTAATTTTTATTTATTGAAGAAAATATACATTTTTCAAAATCAAAAGCCTCGGTAACAAAGATAACTTCAGCAGCTGTATAAAATATTATGTATATAGATGACATTAATTGTTCAACATAAACTCCAATAAAAGAAAACATATATATATACGTCTGTATAAAAAAAAATTCATAAAAACAACATATAAATTAACAAAATAGCAGACTTAATGAATAAACTAGTAAAACTGTTCAGACTAGTTGGCCTTAGGATTTATATTTTATCATACCAGTATTTAGATAAAAAAGTAAAAAAATTATATGAACAATGGCAAGAAAATAAGTCAGACACGAATATTCAAAACTCTATGGTCGTCAAAAAGAAAGCGAAGGCAGCAATAGCACAAGCTAAAAAAAGTAATAAACAAATCCATACGAATATTTTGATACAAAAAAATGATAACCAAAGATATATAAGCAAGCCAAATATAGAGCAAGCATATAGATTAGATGTGCAAATAATAAGTAAAGATAATCAAAAAATATTGGTTCACGAAAAGGATGTCAAAAGCGATGGCTATTAAGTGTATACTTTGGCGATACTAAAAACAGTTAATATATAATATCGTAGTAAGTCAAAAATAGATATTAAAATTATAATGCATTGAACGATAGAAAGGTCTTAAGTTTTAAAAGTAAACTTAAGGCCATCGACTCGGTTAAAAATAGAAACTAGCGAGCTAACGTATAAAGTGTTCAAAGTATGTGTTTCTCAAGCTCCAATAAAAAACGCTAATAAAATATACAATACAAACTACGTACCGTACTGAAACTCCAACAGGAGCCACACGATCCTTGATTCTTGACCTCGGTCACTGCACCTTTTTCTCTCCAATCAAACTTGGATGGAAGGTCTGTTACCGGAGTAAGTGAGTGGGTAACACGAGTTCTAGTAGATTTCCTACTTTTAGAAAGTCCTAACATATCGGAAAACTCCTTTTCAGTCAAATCTGCAAATTTAGTTGCACCCAACTTAAAAGTAGACAGTCCCTTATCAAATTGGTCATTGTGATTTGCGATTTTTCTTAGATTATCTTGAAAAATTGTAAATCGCTTTTGTTCTTCAATGTAATTTCTATAACTTTTGTTATGTTTAACCTAAATAGTAAATAATAGTTAGTAATAATAAATAATATAGTATAAATAAGTAATAAAATAATAATTAGTGAAAAAAAACATATTTCAGTATTTGGGCCGATTACAGCTATTACTGTAATCTTTTCTCACCTTAAACTGTACCCATTCTTCTTTATCACTCAATGCCTGAACTGAAGCAGTAGCCAAAAAAATGATAATAAAAATCTTCATGTCGAAAAACAAAAAAAATTTTTTGATGAAAAAATTGTTTTACTGCAGCACTACTTAAAGACCGTGAAACTTTTCGAATGCACAACCAAACACTTTATGCTTTACAAATTACTGAAAGGTTCTTTTATATCCTGGATATGTTTACAATAAAACCTCTTGCAAAATAAAAGCAATATTTAGATAATTTTCGTAATTATTGTGATTTACAAAATGTAACATATATACAGTTTGTTTATTGATTTTGTTGATTAAAGATCAAAAGATAATTATTGTAAAAAATATTTTTTTATACTAAGACTTTCTTTATTATCCTTAAATTGTTCGAAAGTCATTTTCTTGTAACAGTTTAATGTTATTTACTATTTTTGATGAGAATTAACCAGAGTTTAAATAAAAAATACGATTATTTTGAACTTTTGATTTCCAAGTTAGAAATAATTCTTAAAATACAAATTAAACCTGTAAAATTTGTATTTTATGACGATTTATTAACTGAAAATACAAACGTTAAAATAAACATATTTTTAATTGAATTGGTAGTTAATTCCAACTATACATAATACCACTAAAAGTTATTGCTTATAATACTACTAGAAGTTATTGCTTACATCTTTCATTCTCCTTTTGCCAAATACTCTATGTTTTGTTTAGGCGTTGAAAACCAACAATATGTTCATTACTTTCTTCTTTCCAATATTTTTTTAGCTAGGATTATGGTTGTTTCTTATTTATTTTTTATCTAAGTTCATCTTGGTTAATTAATATGTCTAATCAATAAATGTTCATTTGTTTTTCGCCAGGTTTTTTACAGTAGGGAAAATGTGCACAAAATGTCATACAGTTTTGATTTTGATTTATAACTTTTTACAACAATATTGATAGTATTACTATAGGCATATTACTGTTTCATACTGATTCGTACTCTATATTCAACTTTTCAAGGGTTACTTTCCCTAAACACACCAACTGATTTGGTACTTCTAGGTCTTTCATTGCTGTGAACATTTCTCTTCTATCTAGAGTCTTGCCATGTAGTCATCATAAATATGGTAAGTATTTATGCCAGATTTTAGTGATTTTCTAAAATTTTTTTTTAATTTTGAAATCTACTGAATTAACAATCGATCACCCCTGAATTCAGCCTACTATTTCCGTTATGCTTTCTGCAGGTGGTGCTATACATCACTTCTAAAAATTCTGGAGAAATTTTTATATACATCTTCCTTTTATGAATTTCTAATGCTTTTTTTATTTTTCGAGAATTGCTGGTGGTTCCTCTTTCCTCTCATCTGTTATGGTTACCTCATCATGCTGTACAAGAACTATATAGAGACTCAAAGGGACAGATAAAAACAGAAAAATATCTAACGGAAGAATTCCTGGTTACAAAAGGCTTGCGACAGGGATGCTGTATCTCACCAACCTTATTCAAGATATATGTTGCAGCGGCATTGGAAAGATGGAAAAGAAAGGTGCACAGGATGGGTATAGAGCTTAGAAATGAATGTATATATACACTCCAGTTTGCTGATGACCAGGTAGTGCTAGCAACCGACAGGGAAGACATGCAGTACATGCTTAGAAAACTAATAGAAGAATATAACGACTGGGGAATGAATGTCAATACAACAAAAACCAAATATCTTTGTATTGGAAACGAGTCAGATAACATAGACCTCGAAAACGGACAACACATTTCCTGCTGTCAGAGCTATGGCTACTTGGGTGTTGCCTTTGGCAATATAGGAACTGATACACGGGAAATAGAAAAACGAATCACTCAAACAAGGAAAGTCTTAGGATGTCTCAATGGTATACTGTGGAGTAAAGAGATAACGAAAAGAAGAAAATTTAATATATATGAGACCATGATTAAAACTACTCTTCTTTATGCCGCTGAAAGTTGAAGAATTTGTGAAAAGAACAAAAAGCGAATATAAGGAGTAATGATGGATGCAATGAGAAGATCTTTAGGTATTTCCAGACGAGACCGAATCAGAAATGATGTAATAAAACAACGTATGGGAATAGAAGGAAATATAACTCAAGATATAGAGAAGAAACAATTAAGTTGGTATGGTCATGTTCAACGGATGCCAGCAACAAGACTCTCCAAAAAAAGTAATAGGATGGCAACCAATAGGACGACGGAAAAGAGGAAGACCTAGATGAGAATGGCAACACGGCGTAAACAAGTCCACTAGCGAAAGAAATTTAACAACAAACGACTGCGAAGATAGGAAGAGATGGTGTTTAGGTATCGGACAATGTCAAAAGACGTTCTAAACCGATGTATATATGCTGAGTAAGCATTCTTTATATGCATTGTAAATGCATCCTGCGATAAATAGCTTGTTCATCTGCGAAGTTAATGCTGGTTAAGTAGCTGCGTCTAAAATGATGTAAACTTCCTTCCAAATCAAAATTATAACATAGGAGATAGACTGCATTTTTGTCTTAACTCTTCTGGTGGGTATATACCTTCTGATAACATGTTGTTAACACTAATTATAACCCTTCTTTTTGTACATTTCTTTTAAAATATTAAGTATCGCCTGTTCAACTTTAAGGTCGTGTGAAGCTTTCTTTAATTTAACCTGAATAGGTTATTATATGCCTTTTTTAAGTCTTTAAAAGACATGTGCATTCCTTCTCTTATTAAATGTCGTTGTTACATGATGTTTTGTATAATGAAATGAAATGAAAATACACTGTGTTTCGCAATATCACTTCTTTTTCCTTTCTTGAATAAAGAAGTTAGATATATACATCCAAGTGGAACTTTTTCTCACGAACAGTTAGATGTAGGAAAATTCTGACTATGGCAGAAGAACGAGCGACCATTTTTATGTAGGAAATGTCTATTCGCTTGACTCTCGGAATAAAATTTATGCCAATATAGCCGATTAACCAAATTTGATAAAAATCCAAGGGTACCCCCTTTAAAAATTTTTGCCAAATTTTACAAAAAAAAATTTTGTTTATGGTTTTGGTACATGCACTTGGTCCAGCTTATTCCAAACATGTGTTTATTTCTGATTCCTTAACCCCAGTTTGCCGGAAAAAACGAAAATACGAAAAATCGAAATAAAAAATATACAGTTTTTTCGATTTTCTGGCAAAACGGTGCACATTTTTAGCAAACATGATTAGATTTTTTTAATCAGCAAGTCACCCTTAATCGAAATAATTCAAGTTCCAAACAAAATATTCACTTTTAATTTTCACGCAATTATCAGCAAATACAGACATCCAAGTGGAAATTTTTTTCACGAACCGTTAAATGTAGGAAAATTCTGAGTATGGCAGAAGAACGGGCATCCAATTTTATTTAGGAAATGTCTATTCCTACACTATTTCTTCTATATACACATATTTATTTTTTTTAGATAGCTAGTCACCGTTAATCGAAGTAATTCAAATTTCAAACAAAATATTCACTTTTAATTTTCACGAAATTTTCAGCAAATACAGACATCCAAGTGGACATGTTTCTCACGAACCATTGGATGTAGGAAAATTCTGAGTATGGCAGAAGAATGAGCGGTCAATTTTATGTAGGAAATGTCTATTCGCTTGACTCTCGGACCAAGATTGACGCCAACATGGCCGATTAACAAAATTTGATAAAAATCCTGGTCTACAGTTTTTTCGATTTTCAGGCAAAACGGTGCATAATTTCTAGCGACATATTTATTTTTTTTAGACAGCTAGTCAACGTTAATCGAAATAATTCAAATTTCAAACAACATATATTCACTTTTAATTTTTACAAAATGTTCAGCAAATACAGACATCCAAGTGGAAATTTTTCTCACGAACCTTGGGATGTAGGAAAATTCTGAGTATGGCAGAAGAACGAGCGGTCAATTTTATGTAGGAAATGTCTATTCGCTTGACTCTCAGACCAAAATTGACGCCATTATAGCCGATTAACCAAATTTGATAAAAATCCAAGGGTACCCCCTTGGAAAATTTTTGACAAATTTTACAAAAAAAAAATTTGTTTACTATTTTGGTACATGCACTTGGTCCAGCTTATTCCAAACATGTGCTTTTTTCTGATCCCTTAACCCCAGTTTGCCGGAAAAGATGAAAAATCGAATTAAAAAATTTACAGTTTTTTCGATTTTCCGGCAAAACGGTGCATAATTTTTAGCCACATGTTTGGATTTTTTTAATCAGCAAGTCACCCTTAATCGAAATAATTCAAATTTTAAGCAAAATATACACTTTTAATTTTCTCGAAATTTTCAGCGAATACATACATCCAAGTGGAAATTTTTCTCACGAACAGTTAGATGTAGGAAAATTCTGAGTATGGCAGAAGAACGAGCGGCCAATTTTATGTAGGAAATGTTCATTCGCTTGACTCTCGGACCAAAATTGACGCCAACATAGCCGATTAACGAAATTTGATAAAAATCAATGGTCTACAGTTTGTTCGATTTTCCGGCAAAACGGTGCATAATTTTTAGCCACATGTTAATTTTTTTTAAACAGCAAGTCACCTTTAATCGTAATAGTTCAAATTTCAAACAAAATATTCACTTTTAATTTTCACTAAATTTTCAGCAAATACAGACATCCAAGTAGAAATTTTTTTCACGAACCGTTATATGTAGGAAAATTCGAAGTATGGCAAAAGAACGAGCGGCCAATTTTATGTAGGAAATGTCCATTCGCTTGACTCTTGGACCAAAATTGACGCCAACATAGCCGATTAACGAAATTTGATAAAAATCAATGGTCTACAGTTTGTTCGATTTTCCGGCAAAACGGTGCATAATTTTTAGTCACATTTTTAGATTTTTTTAATCAGCAAGTCACCCTTAATCGAAATAATTCAAATTTCAAACAAAATATACACTTTTTATTTTCTCGAAATTTTCAGCGAATATAAATATGATCTTTTCGATTAATCTGGTTAAATGTCATATTATGTTCAATTAATTACTTATCTCTATATTTTATTATTTTATTTAGTATTTCACTTAATAGTGGAAAACTAATATTTTTAAGAGAATTTCCAGCTGTTCATATGCACATGTTTTGAAAGCAACAATACATGATATTCTTATACATTCTGCGGTGTTGTTTTATATATATACCTACCTACTTTCGGTCAACAGCTTTTTATAATACAATTTTCAATTTTGAATCAAAATAACGCTGATTCTGTCTTCTATATGGTTGGTTTTTGTCTTTTTTAATGATCCCCATACTTCAGTGGATTGTAGAAAAAAAACAGCTAAAAATATATATGATTGTCATAAATTAGAAACAAAATTAATGAAAAAACAAGTTAAGTATTAAAAATTTAACAACATTATTTTGAAAAATAGGTAATAGAAAATACAGTGATACTGACTTCAGTGGTCCCCGTCTCCGCTGTCTAATAAATTTAGTAATTATGTATTGTTACGTTGATTAAATTTTGATAAAATGGCAGTAGCTGGATAATAATATGGAACCACGGATATATACGCATAGCCAATAGATAGATAAAAAGATATTCGCGTGGATTATTAACAAAATAAAACTGAATCAATTGAAACAAAACTTTTTAAGCTAGGTTTTGATTTTTATTTTTATAGAATTAGAGCAAGCGGTGAGGCTATATCTCCTGCTATATTTAATTTTTGAAATGGCCTGCCTGGTTGTTTACCAAAATAAATCTAAATATTTGTGACATAAAAAGTCTTAGAATAGTATAATATCAACTCTTTCGGGCCATACTTGGATAGTTAGCTTGGCAATTGTTAGATCACTGAAAGAAATCTATCGTTATATTATGTGCACAATCAAAAATAAATTATATTGTTGCAAGTTTATTTTATTAGTTGTTTCTTTTGTCTTCATAGGCTAGTATGCCAATTAGTATAGCTCTCCATATAAATAAAACCCTGTTGCTGCCCTAAATATTTCGCACGCAACCCCATCATTAGTCCACAGCTTTAGAACTAAATATAATAAAAATATAATAGACCCATAATTGTTAGGACTCAAATTGACATCATTTTGCTCAACCACAACTTTAAGAGGTACATAAAATCCACTAAAACCTATCTTGATTTAGTGGATTTTATGTGGTCATTTATAACGATTACAATCTATTATAATAAGTTTAAGACTCAAAATATATCTGAAAAAGAATAGTGACAAGAAAAATAGACTTCTCACAAATGAAAATCCCTGAAAGGAAAAAAATAAGTATTAAGGTTTATAAAGAAATAGAAACGATAGAGAACTTCGTACAGATAGAGATTGGAGTAACACAATTGGATTGGAGTAACTTAAATAATGATCTAAGACTCAAATAGAAGACATCGGGTTTACGAAAATAATAGAAAACAAGAATGGATAACGCGAGATCCGGACCTCATGGACCTCATAACCGTAAGAAGAAAACATAAATCAAACGCAACTGAAAAAAAAGAATCAACAACGTTATCAGAAACTTAGAAAAGGTACGATAATTCTGATGTACATAAGATTGTAAAAGAAAGAACAGGTAGACAAGAAACAGAGATGGAAAGAAAACATTCAGATACCGCTTAAGGGTCGTTTAAGGGGTATAGACGATAGACTTTGTGACTCAGAAAGCTCAAAAAAAAAACGTAAAATTTACTGGTCCAGAAAATATTATGCAATACCTTAATTAATTGTAGATGATTAAATTAAGACGCTTAATTATTACAACAAATTAGTAACAGTCTAGACTTATAATATAAAAAAATATACAGTAGGCTGAATAAAGTAATTTTTATATTTATTTATTATTTTTTTATAGATTGCTCGCCTTAGCATTTTATCAAAGGAAAAAAGTATTACAATGCCAGTATAAAAGCGTCTGTTCAAAAATCATATACAGGTCAAGTTACGTATGTTGGTAATATGTTTTGCTGTGTCTGTTGGTAATAGGGAGTTATCTAATATTAAGTGTTGCTTAAGATATTGTCAAAGCTATCAAAAAAATGTAGTAATAAAATATCCAATAACTATAATGGTTGTTTATTGATATACTACTTTATAAAGATTGTAAATAAAGTAAACTTTTATATATTTGGGTATGTAGCATCAGTAGTAATACCACATTGGTTATTTTTATTTCTGCTCATCCATATATATCCATCCATTCCCCAGTCGGCTCCCCAGGAGTTCTTTACGATCCAGTAATCTTGTCCGTTCTCTGTGCCATATCCTACCACCAGTACCCCGTGGTTCAAAGAATTAAAGTCACTGTAGCATGAAGTGTCATCGAGTATTCCTACAAAATGTAATTGTTGATACATTTATCTCATATTATTTTCCATACAATCAAGAATATTAAATTAACATAATATGTATTAAACAAAATAATTAATACCTGAATCATATAATTGAAAATTAAAACTGGCATCAATAGCTACTGATATGGGTCCTTTTGCAACAACGGCATTTTTGAGATCATCTTCATCGTTCTTTTTAATATATGTAAAATTACTTATTTTTGCAGCTACTTTGGAACTATCAAATCTGCATTTATCGTCAATGCCTTCATAAGGATAATCTGTTTCAGACATTATTCCTCCAGCTGCTTCGATGTATTCTAGAGCCTTGTCCATGTACCCACCTGAACATCCATAGCAATTATCTTTTGCGCAATCTACTAGATTTTGTTCACTTAAAGATATCAATTTTCCTGTTTTAAGAAAATAAGCTCCTTCTACTGTTCCAGTCTACAAATGAGGAGATATTAATGTATTACAATAATTTTTATTTATTGAAGAAACTATACATTTTTTAAGATTAAAACCTGGGTAAAAAAGATAAGTATAAAATATTATGTATATAGATTACATATTAATTGTTTAACATAAACTACAACAAAAAAAAAAAAACATATGTACGTCTGTACAAAGAAAAATTCATAAAAACAACATTTAAATTAACAAAATACCAGACTTAACGAATAAACTAGTAAAACTGTTCCTGTTAGTTGGGGTTAGGTTTTATATTTTAAAATATAAAACCATAATAATTTATTAGTATTATATAGATTTAACTCATACAGCTATTATTCCCTTAAAAGCAAAATTTGTTTAATTTAGTTATATTATGGTATTAAAAGATTGGGCTTTGGTGGACCTCTGTCCATATTATTTAGTTACAAGTTACATAAAACTGAGAAATTTATCTAAATATTGGCAAGATAAAAAAAGTTGAAAATTATATGAATAATGGCAAGAAAATAAGTCAGACACGAATATTCAAAACTATACCGTCGTTAAAAAGAAAACGAAAGCAGCAATAGCAAAATCTGAAGAAAAGAAATAAACAGATCTATACGATCATTTTGTATACTATAAAAGGTAAAATAAAGATATATAAGAAAGGCATGTGAAGATAATCAAATATTAGTTTACGAAAACGATGTCCAAAAGCGATTTTTATAAAGTGTATACTTTGGCGATACTAAAAAAATTTAATATATAATATCATAATAAAAGTCAAAAATAGATTATCAAATTATAATGCAATGAACGATAGAAAGGTCTTTTATTTTGAAAATAAACTTAAGGTAATCGACTCGGTTAAAAATAGCAACTAGCGAGCTAACGTATAAAGTGTTCAAAGTATGTGTTTCTCAAGCTTCAATAAAAAACGCTAATAAAATATACAATACAAACTACGTACCGTACTGAAACTCCAACAGGAGCCACACGATCCTTGATTCTTGACCTCCGTCACTGCACCTTTTTCTCTCCAATCAAACTTGGATGGAAGGTCTGTTACCGGAGTAAGTGAGTGGGTAACACGAGTTCTAGTGGATTTCCTACTTTTAGAAAGTCCTAACATATCGGAAAACTCCTTTTCAGTCAAATCTGCAAATTTGGTTGCACCCAACTTAAAACTAGACAATCCCTTATCAAATTTTTCATTGTGATTTGCGATTTTTCTTAGATTATCTTGAAAAATTGTAAATCGCTTTTGTTCTTCAATGTAATTTCTATAACTTTAGTTATGTTTAACCTAAAGAGATATAAAATAATAATTAGTGAAAAAAAAACATATTTCAGTATTTGGGCCGATTACAGCTATAACTGTAATCTTTTCTCACCTTAAACTGTACCCATTCTTCTTTATCACTTAATGCCTGAACTGAAGCAGTAGCCAAAAAAATGATAATAAAAATCTTCATGTCGAAAAACAAAAAAAATTTTTGATGAAAAAATTGTTTTACTGCAGCACACTTAAAGACCGTGAAACTTTTCGAATGCACAACCAAACACTTTATGCTTTACAAATTACTTAAAGGTTCTTTTATATCCTGGATATGTTTACAATAAAACCTCTTGCAAAATAAAAGCAATATTTAGATAATTTTCGTAATTATTGTGATTTACAAAATGTAACATATATACAGTTTGTTTATTGATTTTGTTGATTAAAGATCAAAAGATAAGTATTGTAAAAAATATTTTTTTATACTAAGACTTTCTTTATTAACCTTAAAATGTTCGAAAGTCATCTTTTTGTAACATTTTAATATTATTTACTATTTTTGATGGGAATTAACCAGAGTTTAAATAAAAAATACGATTATTTTGAACTTTTGATTTCCACGTTAGAAATAATTCTTAAAATACAAATTAAAACTGTAAAATTTGTATTTTATGACGATTTATAAACTAAAAATACAAACGTTAAAATAAACATATTTTTAATTGAATTGGTAGTTAATTCCAACTATACATAATACCACTAAAAGTTATTGCTTATAATACTACTAGAAGTTATTGCTTACATCTTTCATTTTCCTTTTGCCAAATACTTTACGTTTTGTTTAGGCCTTAAAAACCAACAATATGTTCATTACTTTCTTCTTTCCAATTTTTTTTTGGTAGGATTATGGTTTTTACTTATTTATTTTTCATCTTAGTTCATCTTGGTTACTTAATATGTCTAATCAATAAATGTTGGTTTGTTTTTCGCCAGGTTTTTTACGGTAGGGAAAATGTGCACAAAATGTCATACAGTTTTGATTTGGTCTTATAACTTTTTACAACAATATTGATAGTATTAATATACGCATATTACTGTTCCATACTGATTCGTACTCTATATTAAACTTTTCAACGGTTACTTTTCTTAAACACACCAACTGATTTGGTACTTCTAGGTCTTTCATTGCTGTGAACATTTCTCTTCTATCTAGAGTCTTAGGCTGCCATGTAGTCATCATAAATATGGTAAGTATTTATGCCAGATTTTAGTGATTTTCTAAAATTTTTTCTTAATTTTGAAATCTACTGAAATAACAATCGATCACCTCTGAATCCAGCCTACTATTTCCGTTATTCTTTCTGCAGGTGGTGATATACATCACTTCTAAAAATTCTGGAGAAATTTTTATATACATCTTTCTTTTATGAATTTTTAATGCTTTTTTTATTTTTCGAGAATTGCTGGTGGTTCCTCTTTCCTCTCATCTGTTATGGTTACCTCATCTTTTCTGTCTTCTAGGTTTTTTTTTGTTCTCTTTATAAAATACCGGGTTAAAAAATTCCCATCATGGATTTATCACTTGGTGGATTTAATCTTTTCTTGTTGTTAGTGGGTTGTCATTTCGACTTCTACATTGGTTTGTGAGAGAGATTACTTACCACTATTGGGGCGTTACCTGTAACCATTGGTAACGCATTACTTAGGGCGTTCCTATGTCGCCATTGATTGGTCGAGACGTAATCCCACCATGATCATGATTCTACGATACCCACCTGTCAACATGACAGATAAGAAAGAAGAAGAATTGTGACAACCGAAAAGAAGACAAGTTGACATGAAATATAAGACAGAAGAGGAGGATAACCAGAAAGAAGACGATTTGTAAAGAAGAAGACGAATTGACATAACAGATAAGAAAAAAGAAGAACTGTGACAGCCAGAAAGAAGACGAGTTGAGATAACCAGGGCCCGAATAGAAGATGAGTTGAAAAGAAGACAAGTTGACATGGTAGATAAGAAAGAAGAAGAACTGTGACAGCCGAAAAGAAGACGGCAAGACGAGTTGACGTAACAGCTAAGAAAGAAGAAGAACTATGACAGCCGGAAAGAAGACGATTTAAGAAAGAAGAAGAATAGGTATTGTGACGTCAATGGGCAGACTTGCATTTGAGGGATTATGTTGGCAGGGCTTTATTGTGACGTCACAATGGGAGTGGAAGGGGAAAATTTTCCGACGCCCAAGTGCTCCATCCTCTGCTGTAGATATCTTAATTTTTTTTTTTGTTGATGTTAACATGCTTACAGAATGTGCTGAATTCTTTCTGTCTGTTAAGGTTTTCTATATATTTAAATTCCTTCTTTATGTGACTTCTTTTCGTTTTTTCGTGTATCCTATTTCTTTTTTTTTTCTGGTAATTCCCTACCGTTGTTTCGGTTTTTTGAGTAAGCGTTTATCTAAAGGTTTTATTTTTTCTTGTTGCAGTATTGCCTTCATCGTCAAAGAAAGGTGCGATCGATTTTTGCTTGCACAAGTGTCTGTTTTTATTTTGTTTTCAGTTGCTGCTTGAATATTTGCATTTAGGCTGGTCCAGTAGGAGGTAAGCACTATGAAGCACTACAGAGCAGACGAAGTTTACCATCTAAGTGGACTGACGATCTGAAGTATGTTAAAAGTAACACGATGCAAGCCGCAATTAGCTGAGAGAGATAAAGAGAGCTGAGGAAGAACTATGGACAGCAGTGAAAGCGTATAGGTTAATAATGATCCAGATTACATACATTTTTAGCCTTTCTCATTTACATTTTTATTCCTTGGCTTTCGAGGGTATTTCCCTTGGTGAGGTATTTCGAGTATCTTCTGCCACTGTTGGATTTCTCAGCTTTTGCACATTTCATTTCTATGTTGCCATTTTATTTTAGTTTCTGTCGTTTTAAATTCTAGCTCTTAATGTTTTTGTCATCAAGTGCCACCAATCACGCACTTCGATGTTCATCGCCCTTCCTTCTGGAACATATAATTAAATTTAATTGGTTGAGAAATGAAAAAGTTTCATATAAAAGTTAATTTATCTTTAAATATTGGACATTTTCGGATCTCATGTGAGTAGTGTACAGTACATGGCTTTACCCGTGTAGGGCAGCTCCCTAGATCACTTTGCTCGAAGGGCTCTAAATCTTTCTAAGACTCTGAAGCTGAGTTTTTTTCTTCTTAAAAAGAATGTGTTTTATTTCCACCTCTAATAAAACCATAATGGCATTGTCTCTTTAAGATAATGTCACAATAAGAGCGTACCGGCCAACTACGCAATATTAAACCATATTGCCAAATTAATAAACATGGAATTTTTGCACCAAGTTGCTAACACATTTTCATACGTTTATTAATTACACCGAAAACGACATTTTCACCATCTATTTGGGTCTATCTAGGTTTGCGCATCTATAATTTCTGAAGTTCCTTTCGTCTGTTCCGTGTCTTAAATCTATTAAGATGTAATCAATCTAATTGGTTGTTCTTCCGTCAGAGAAAATCCAAGGTACCTTGTGTATATTTCTATGTTCAAAATCAGTACCAGCGACTTTTATGTTTAGTGCTGTGAAAAATGGTACTAAATACAAAAATGCTTACCATCAGAATATTTGGCATAAGTTCATTCGTCGGTGAAGAGTAGAGAATCATATTTCAGTTCGCTGGTTGGAATTTTTCTTAAAAAAAAATACATTCAAACTTAAAATTTATTAGAAAAAGTATTAAACGTATAGATCACACTAATACCGAAGTACTTATTGAATTATAAAATTACCTTTTGACAATTTTAGTACTTGAATTTTTGAACTGATTATAATATAATATAATATATTATATAAAATTCACAAGTACAAGTTAATTTCCTGAAGTTCGCTGCATAGCATAAATATCACAAAAAAAATATTTACAAACTTGTTTCTTAAAGGTAAATTTATGCAAAAAACCCTTTCAAGCTAAATTATAGAACGTTTTGGGAATAAATATTTTATCTTCAGTTCTGCAACAAAGGTATGCCTACATGTTTAAAGCCACTAAATGACATAAACGTTTAATGCGTACTCTGACCATCTATTTCAAGAAGCTTATAGAAGTAATAAATGATCTAAGATATATAGACGACACTGTCCTTGTTGCGGATAGTACTGATGGATTACAAAGACTGATAGATCAAGTAGTTAACATCGGTAGAAAATATGAAATAAAACTTAATAATATGAAGACGAAAATTTATTATGATCATAAGCAAAAACCAAGGTACAGATGCAAAGTTTATGGCAGACAATGAAGTGTTGGATAGAACAGAAAAAATAACATATCTAGGATGCAACATTACACACAGCTGGGATCACTTATACGAGATTAAATGTAGGATCGAAAAAGCAAGGAGTGCTTTTCAACAGATGAAGAAAGTTCTCTGCAATTTAACCTTGAACTTACACCTCCGATTCAAAATCCTTAATTGTTATGTGTTTTTTGTTCTTATGTATGGAGCAGAGGCATGCACTGATGCGTCTTGCAGACGATTGCAGTCTTTCGAGATGCAGTGCTAGCGTCGCATGCTCAGAATATTATGTACATCATATAACTAAAGACACAGTAATGAAACGTTTACAAAAAGAACCTAAAGTCTTGAAATCCATTAAAGAAAGAAAGTTAGCATACTTCGGACATATAGTAAGAAATGAAAATAAATACAGAATTTTACTATTGATCTTAGAAGGGAAAATAGAAGGAAATAGAGGACCAGGATGCCGGCGAATATCCTGGCTTAATAATTTGAGACAGCAGACAGGTATGACCACTACAGACCTATTTCGAACAGCTGCTAATAAAATATGATGGGCCATTGTGGTAGGCAACATTCATAGAGGATATGCACTAGCAGAAGAAGAAGAAATGACTTGGGTGAAGATCCTTTAAATGTTATTAAATTGATATTAAATTACCTAAATTGCTTTAGCCTTATCTATTTTTATATTTATAGTTTTTGATTTTCTCTACTATATGTCGGTCACATCATAGCGAATTAAGCATTTCAATTTTGTTTTCTCTGTTCTATTCGGTGTCTTATTTTCTCTTGTCCTAGCCTATTTGTTGTCAAAAGTGCTACTACAGATTTAAAAGATTTCACCTGTGATATTTCTACGTCATTGTCAATTAAAATCTCAGAATAAACTTTAAATGTATAAAATGAATATTCTACTTTTTGCAAACTTATGCTGAGTAAGCATTTTTCATATGCATTGTACAGTCTTATTAGTATAAATTCTAGACCATAAGAGTCCTGTGATACAATGGCTTGGTCATCTTGCAAAGTTAATGCTGGTTAAGTAGCTGCGTCTAAAATGATGGAAAGTTCCTTCTAAATCACAATTAAATAACATAGGAGATAGGTCTTAATTTTTCAGGTGGGTATATACCTTCTGATAACATGTTGTTAACACTAACATAACCCTTGTTGTTTCTGTAAATTTCTTTTAAAATATTAAGTATCGCCTGTTCAACTTTCAAGGTCGTGTAAAGCTCTTTTCAATTTAACCCTAACAGGTTATCATACGCCTTTTTAAAGTCTTTAAAAGCCATTTGCATTCTCTCCCCTATTAAATAGTGCTTTAACATAATGTTTTGTATAATGAAGGAATTATCAATATAGGACTTCTCAAATCTGAAATCTCAATCTCAAATCATTTTTGGTCGTCGCTTACTTTAGTGTGACTGTCATTTTAGATATCGTCGTTAGGAATGAAATACCTCAAATGTGCAAATTTCTGGTAATTAAGATTTTAAACTATTCTGTATCGCTATGAATGGTTTTACAGTCTAGAAAAATATCCAATTTGCATACCGATTTCTAACTTCACTAATGTCTTCAAATGCATTACTCCAATGAAACATATTATTAATTGTTAGACTGAAATAAATCAAATGTGCTTAAAAGACACATTGGAGCTATTACCTATTATAATATCTGCATATTGGAGGTATATCATACTTTCATCTATCACATTCCTAACCTCAAATTTCCCAAAGAAGCTATTTACCAGTGCATGATGAGTGTTTTCGAGACAAGAACTAAAATAATTACCTCAGAATATGCCGCATTATGTTTTATAACACACTAAATTTAAGAAAAGATACAATGAAACTATGGGCCCAAGGAATCCAGCCACTTATAAAATTGATACTCCTGGTGAAAGTCTGCAAGATTCCAAACTTCAACAAGTAAAAACAAGATTACTCCCAAAAAATGAGACAAATTTGCAAACAAAAGATTGCTAAGAAATGGTTGCAAGAGATTCCTAAAATTCCTTCACATTATTGTAAAACATCTACTTGCAGGGAATATGTTGACAACAGTTTCATAGCAAAAAAATACATGTACAGACTATATAAGGAATTGTGCGATGATGTAAAGCGGTATCAGCTTATCAGTCAAAGCTTATATCAAGTTGTTGGAAGCTGTTTTAGAAACAGAGAAAATATCTATACATAAGCCAAGGAAAGATCAATATGATACGTATATTGCATATCAAATGAAGACAAAATTACTGAAAATTATGATCAGCACATGTCAAAGCAGAAAGAAGGAAGACGGGCAAAAGAATTATTAAAAAGTAGCGCAAGTTATGAGAAATTGGTTCTCACAGTTGACTGAAAGTGTTTTAAAGTGTCCAAAAGTGATTTTAATGTGATTGTCATAAATTAGAAACAAAATAAATGAAAAAACAAGTTAGGTATTAAAAATTTACAATTATTTAAAAAAATAGGTAATTAAAAATACAATTATACTGACTTCAGTGGTCCCAGTCTCCGCTGTGTAATAAATTTAGTAATTATGTATTGTTATGTTGATTAAATTTTGATAAATGGCAGTAGCTGGATATTATTATGGAACGACGGATATTTACTCATAGCCAATAGTTAGACAAAAAATATTCGCGTGGATAATTATTAAAATAAAACTGAATCAATTGAGGAAGTATTATAAACGAACAGTGGAGCAATGTACAGGAAATAAAGTGCCGCATAGGAAAGGCAAGAACGGTCTTTAACAAAATGAGCGCCATCTTCAAAAGTCACAACATATCCCTGGATACAAAAATGAGACATTTGAGATGCTATGTTTTCTCTGTGTTGTTGTACGGGGCGGAGGCATGGACGCTTACAGACACCACTATTAAAAAACTTGAAGCATTTGAGATGTGGCTTTATAGAAGAATGCTGAGAATATCATGGACAGCAAGGATCACGAACAAGGAAGTTCTAGAAAAAATGAAGAAGGAACCAGAGATTGTGTTTACGATCAAACGCATAAAATTGCAATATCTGGGACACGTTATGAGAAATCAGCACCGTTACTCCCTGCTGCAGTCTATATTGCAAGGTAAAGTCAAAGGTAAGCGAGGACCCGGTAGAAGGAGAATATCATGGCTGCGGAATTTAAGAACATGGTTTAAGAAAACCTCAACGGAGCTGTTTCGAGCCGCAGCGAGCAAGGTCATGATTTCCAATATGATTTCCAACATCCGAAACGGATAAGAACCAGAAGAAGAAGAAGAATCAATTGAAATAAAACTTTTTAAGCTAGGTTTTGATTTTTATTTTAACAGCAAACGGTGAGGCTATATCTCCTGCTATAATTAATTTTTGAAATGGCCTTCCTGGTTGTTTACCACAATAAATCTAAATATTTATGACATAAAAGTCTTAGAATAGTATAATATAAACTCTTTTACCCCATACTTTGATAGTTAGCTTGGCAATTGTTGAATCAAACTGTATCTATCACGGAAAGTAATCTATCGTTATGTTATATGCACGATGAAAAATAAATTGTATTGCCGCAAGTTTATTAGTTTTTTCTTTTGTCTTCATTGGCTAGTATGTTAATTAGTATAGCCTTTTATATAAATAAAAACCTGTTGCTGTCCTAAATATTTCCCCACGCAATCCCATCATTTGTCCACAGCTTCAGAAATAAATATAACATAAATATAATAGACCCATAATGCCAAAAATATAATTGTTAGGAATCAAATTGACGTTATTTTGCTCGACCACAACTTTAAGAAGTACATAAAATATACTAAAACCTATCTTGGAGTTGACATTCATAGCGATCACAATCCAGGTATAATAAATTTAAGACTAAAAATGTATCTGAAAAAATATAGTGATAAAAAAATAGATATCTCACAACTGATATATACTCACAAACGATAGAGAACTTTGTACAGCTAGACGTTGAAGTTACATGGACTGCTCAAAAAACGAAAATATGGATATAATATAAACAAGAATGGATAATGCAAGATCACATCTAATCTACTTCATGACCGTAAGACGAAAATATTAGAATAGACCTAATAGAATACAAAAGAAACCATAATCATCAGAAACTTAAGAAAAGAAAATCACTATAAATCACTAATGTCCATAAAATGTAAAAGAAATAATAGGTAGAAAAGAACTAATATTAAGAAATAATAATAACTAAATAATTACAAGTATTGAAGATAAACTAGACAGATGAAAAAAATGCAGTCAGATATCTTTTACGAGGTAGGTATAAACGATAGACTCTGTGCCTCACGTTCTATAGATAATCGAATAAATGAAAAATGTCGCGAAATAACCAAAGAAGAAGGACGCAGTAAAAGTTTTAAAAAATAACAGAAAATTAGGACCCTAATTTATTGTAACAAGCTAGTAAAAGTCTGGATTTATTAAACAAAAAAAATTTTATACAGTAGGCAGTACCGTAGACTACCCCTAATCTTCATCTAACTTTTCTGTTTTTTATTTTTATTTAAATTATATTTTAAAAGTTTTATCAAGTAACTTTATTATTTATTTAGTATTTTTTTATAGATTGCTTGCTTTAGCATTTTAAAATAGAGAAAAAGTAATACTATGCTAGTATAGAAGCTTCGTTTCAAAAATTGTACGCAGCTCTAGTTACGTATGTTAGTGATATGTAATGTTGTGTGTGTTGGTAATACGTTGTTACCTTATAACGATTGTTTCATAATTCTTAAAATACAAATTAAACCTGTAAAATTTGTATTTTATGAACTGAAAATACAAACGTTAAAATAAACATATTTTTAATTGAATTGGTAGGTAATTCCAACTATACATAATACCACTAAAAGTTATTGCTTATAATACTACCAGAAGTTATTGCTTACATCTTTCATTCTCCTTTTGCCAAATACTCTACGTTTTGTTTAGGCGTTAAAAACCAACAATATGTTCATTACTTTCTTCTTTCCAATATTTTTTTTGCTAGAATTATGGTTGTTACTTATTTATTTTTCATCTAAGTTCATCTTGGTTAATTAATATGTCTAATCAATAAATGTTGGTTTGTTTTTCGCCAGGTTTTTTACGGTAGGGAAAATGTGCACAAAAGGTCATACAGTTTTGATTTTGTCTTATAACTTTTTATAACAATATTGATAGAATTAAAAAAGTCATATTACTGTTTCATACTGATTCGTACTCTACATTCAACTTTTCAAGGGTAACTTTTGTTAAACACATGAACTGATTTGCAGATTTACAGATTCTTAAGTATTTATTCCATATTTCAGTGATTTTCTAAAATTTCTTTTAGGTTAGAACTCTGATGAATCATTCAACCACCTCTGAATCCAGCTTACTATTTCTCTTATTGGTTCTGCAGGTGGTGCTATACCTCACTTGGGAGAAATCTTTATATACATCTTTCTTTTATGAATTTCGAATGCTTTTTTTATTTTTCGAGAATTACTGGTGGTTCCTCTTTCCTCTCATCTGTTATGGTTACCTCATCTTTTTTGTCTTCTAGGTTTTTTTTGTTCTCTTTATAAAATACCGGGTTAAAAAATTCCACTCATGGATTTATCACTTGGTGGATTTAATCTTTTCTTGTTGTTAGTGGGTTGCCATTTCGACTTCTACATTGGTTTGTGAGAGAGCTTACTTACCACTATTGGGGCGTTAACTGTAACCATTGGTAACGGATTACTTAGGGCGTTCCTATGTCGCCATTGATTGGTCGAGACTTAATCCCACCATGATCATGATTCTACGATATCCACCTGTCGACATGACAGATAAGAAAGAAGAAGAATTGTGACAACCGAAAAGAAGACAAGTTGACATGAAATATAAGACAGAAGAGGACGATAACCAGAAAGAAGACGATTTGAAAAGAAGAAGACGAGTTGACATAACAGATAAGAAAAAAGAAGAACTGTGACAGCCAGAAAGAAGACGAGTTGAGATAACCAGGGCCCGAATAGAAGATGAGTTGAAAAGAAGACAAGTTGACATGGTAGATAAGAAAGAAGAAGAACTGTGACAGCCGAAAAGAAGACGGGAAGACGAGTTGACGTAACAGCTAAGATAGAAGAACAACTATGACAGCCGGAAAGAAGACGATGCAAAAACCAAGGTACAGATGCAAAGTTTATGGCAGACAATGAGGTATTGGATAGAACAGAAAAAATAACATACCTAGGATGCAACATCACAGACAGCTGGGATCACTTATACGAGATTAAATGTAGGATCGAAAAAGCAAGGAGTGCCTTCCAACAGATGAAGAAAGTTATCTGCAATTTAACCTTCAACTTACACCTCCGACTCAAAATCCTTAATTGTTGTGTTTTCTGTTCTTATGTATGGAGCAGAGGCATGGACTGCTGCGTCTTGCAGACGATTGCAGTCTTTCGAGATGCAGTGCTAGCGTCGCATGCTAAGAATATCATATGTACATCATATAACTAAAGACACAGTAATGAAACGTTTACAAAAAGAACCTAAAGTCTTGAAATCCATTAAAGAAAGAAAGTTAGCATACTTCGGACATATAGTGAGAAATGAAAATAAATACAGAATTCTACTATTGATCTTAGAAGGGAAAATAGAAGGAAATAGAGGACCAGGATGCCGCCGAATATCCTGGCTTAAGAATTTGAGACAGTAGACAGGTATGACCACCGCAGACCTATTTCGAACAGCGGTTAATAAAATATGATGGGCCATTGTGGTAGGCAACATTCATAGAGGATATGCACTAGCAGAAGAAGAAGACATGACTTGGGTGAAGATCCTTTAAATGTCATTAAATTGATATTAAATTACCTAAATTGCTTTAGCCTTATATATTTTTATATTTATAATTTTTGATTTTCTCTACTATATGTCGGTCACACCATAGCGAATTAAGCATTTCAATTTTGTCTTCTCTGTTCTATTCGGTGTCTTATTTTCACTTTTCCTAGCCTATTTGTTGCCAAAAGTGTTACTTTAGATTTAAAAGATTTTACCTGTGATATTTCTACGTCATTGTCAATTAAAATCTCAAAATAAACTTTAAATTTACACCATGAATATTTTACTTTTTGCAAACTTATGCTAAGTAAGCATTCTTCATATGCATTGTATAGTCTTAATAGCATAAATTCTAGATCATAAGAGTCCTGTGATACAATAGCTTGGTCATCTTGCAAAGTTAATGCTGGTTAAGTAGCTGCGACTAAAATGATTTAAAGTTCCTTCTAATTCAAAATTAAATAACATAGGAGGTAGACTACATTCTGGTCTTAACTCTTCAGGTGGGTATATAACTTCTGATAACATGTTGTTAACACTAATATAACCCTTTTTGTTTCTGTAAATTTCTTTTAAAATTTAAAGATTTAAAATTTAAAGTATCGCCTGTTCAACTTTCAAGGTCGTGTAAAGCTCTTTTTAATTTAACCTTAATAGGTTATTATACGCCTTTTTAAAGTCTTTAAAAGCCATGTGCATTCTCTCCCCTATTAAATGTCGCTTTAACATAATGTTTTGTATAATGAAGGAATTATCAATATAGGACTTCCCAAATCTGAAACCATTTTTGGTCTTCGCTTACTTTAGTGTGACTGTCATTTTAGATATCATCATTAGGAATGAAATACCTCCAATGTGCAAATTTCTGGTAATTCAGATTTTAAACTATCCCGTATCGCTATGAATGGTTTTACAGTCTAGAAAAATATCCAATTTGCATACCGATTCCTAACCTCACTAATGTCTTCAAATGCATTACTCCAATGTAACATATTATTAATTGTTGGACTGAAATAAATCAAATGTGCTTAAAAGACACATTGGAGCTATTACCTATTATAATATCTGCATATTGGAGGTATATCATACTTTCATCTGTCATATTCCTAACCTCAAATTTCCCAAAGAAGCTATTTACCAGTGCATGATGAGTGTTTTCAAAACAGGAACTAAAATAATTACCTCAGAATATGCCGCATTATGTTTTATACCACATTAAATTTAAGAAAAGATACAATGAAGCTATAATGGCCCAAGTAATCCAGCCACTTATAAAATTGATACTTCTGGTGAAAGTCTGCAAGATTCCAAAATTCAACAAGTAAAAACAAGATTACTCCCAAAAAATGAGACAAATTTGCAAACAAAACATTGTTAAGAAATGGTTGCAAGAGATTCCTAAAATTCCTTCACATTATTGTAAAACATCTACTTGCAGGGAATATGTAGACAACAGTTTTATAGCAAAAAAATACATGTACAGACTATATAAGGAATTGTGCGATGATGTAAAGCAGTATCAGCTTATCAGTCAAAGCTTATATCAAGTTGTTGGAAGCTGTTTTAGAAACAGAGAAAATATCTATACATAAGCCAAGGAAAGATCAATATGATACGTGTATTGCACATCAAATGAAGACAAAATTACTGAAAATTATGATCAGCACATGTCAAAGCAGAAAGAAGGAAGACGGGCAAAAGAATTATTAAAAAGTAGCGTAAGTTATGACAAATTGGTTCTTACAGTTTACTGAAAGTGTTTCAAAGTGTCCAAAAGTGATTTTAATGCGATTGTTATAAATTAGAAACAAAATAAATGAAAAAACAAGTTAGGTATTAAAAATTTAACATTATTTAAAAAAATTGGTAATTAAAAATACAATTATACTGACTTCAGTGGTCCCAGTCTCCGCTGTGTAATAAATTTAGTAATTATGTATTGTTATGTTGATTAAATTTTGATTAATGGCAGTAGCTGGATATTACTATGGAACGACGGATATTTACTCATAGCCAATAGTTAGACAAAAAATATTCGCGTGGATTATTATTAAAATAAAACTGAATCAATTGAAACAAAACTTTTTAAGCTAGGTTTTGATTTTTATTTTAACAGCAAACGGTGAGGCTATATCTCCTGCTATAATTAATTTTTGAAATGGCCTTCCTGGTTGTTTACCACAATAAATCTAAATATTTATGACATAAAAGTCTTAGAATAGTATAATATATAAACTTTTTTACGCAATACTTTGATAGTTAGCTTGGCAATTGTTGAATCAAACTGTATCCATCACGATAAGTAATCTATCGTTATGTTATGTGCACGATGAAAAATAAAATGTATGGCCGCAAGTTAATTAGTTTTTTCTTTTGTCTTCGTTGGCTAGTATGTTAATTAATATAGCCTTTTATATAAATAAAAACCTGTTGCTGTCCTAAATATTTCCCCACGCAATCCCATCATTTGTCCACAGCTTCAGAAATAAATATAACATTAATATAATAGACCCATAATGCCAAAAATATAATTGTTAGGAATCAAATTGACGTTATTTCGCTCGACCACAACTTTAAGAAATACATAAAATATATTAAAACCTATCTTGGAGTTGACATTCATAGCGATCACAATCCAGGTATAATAAATTTAAGACTAAAAATATATCTGAAAAAATATAGTGATAAAAAAATAGATATCATACAACTGATATATACTCACAAACGATAGAGAACTTCGTACAGCTAGACGTTGAAGTTACATGGACTGCTCAAAAAACGAAAATATGGATATAATATAAACAAGAATGGATAATGCAAGATCACATCTAATCTAATTCATGACCGTAAGACGAAAACATTAGAATAGACCTAATAGAATACAAAAGAAACCATAATCATCAGAAACTTAAGAAAAGAAAATCACTATAAATCACTAATGTCTATAAAATGTAAAAGAAATAATAGGTAGAAAAGAACTAATATTAAGAAATAATAATAACTAAATAATTACAAGTATTGAAGATAAACTGGACAGATGAAAAAAATGCAGTCAGATATCTTTTACGAGGTAGGTATAAACGATAGACTCTGTGCCTCACGTTCTATAGATAATCGAATAAATGAAAAAGGTCGCGAAATAATCAAAGAAGAAGGACGCAGTAAAAGTTTTAAAAAAGAACAGAAAATTCACTGTTTCAGAAAATTTTTATGTTGAAATATTTAAATTAATTGCAGATGATAAAGTTAACACCCTAATTTATTGTAACAAGCTAGTAATAGTCTGGATTTATTAAACAAAAAAAATTATATACAGTAGGCGGTACAGACCGGACTTTGACCGGTCCTCCGATTATTCGCGCCGAGGTGGTACGCTATATAAATAGCAAAACTGGGCAAGGCCCCTGGACCGGATGGCATTACTACTGAAGCCCCAAAACTGTTGGATGATGACAACATCGACACTTTGGTAACAATTTTCAATGCCATATATGACACCGGCCACATTCCAACGGATTGGCTTTGTTCAACCGTCATAATGATCCCTAAATCACAAAGAGCGACAAGGTGCAAGGACCACAGACTGATTAGCTTGATGAGTCATTTACTTAAAATATTTCTTCGCATACTCCACACAAGAATGTTCAGAAAACTAGAAGAGCTGAGCGGCGAGACACAATTTGCTTTCAAGAAGGGACTCGGGACGCGCGAAGCATCATTCTGCTTGAATACCCTGGTACAAAACTCTATGGACCAACGAAATGATATAGTCATCACATTCCTCGACTACGAAAAAGCTTTTGACACCGTCAAACACGATGAAATAATAAAAATGCTACACAATGCTGATATTGATGAGAAAGATATAAGAGTTATCCAGAATCTCTATTGGAATCAAAAGGCACGTGTGAGGCTGAACAAATCAACAAACACAGAGGAATTCGAAATTTTACGAGGGGTGCGACAGGGGTGTATTTTGTCTCCTATGCTGTTCAACCTCTATGTGGAGAATGTTTTTGCATTTGAAAGCACTGATTGTGGTATAAAGGTCAACGGGTACCCGATAAATAACATTCGTTACGCTGACGACACCGCAATAATCACAGATAACGAACATGATATGCAGTTGATACTTAATAAAATAAACACCACAGGAAAAACATATGGCCTGAAGATAAATGCTGAAAAAACAAAATGCATGACAATAAGCAAGGGCGCATTTTTCAGAGTACAACTGCACGTAGATAATGCTCCAATCGAGCAAGTGAAAACATTCAAATACTTGGGAATGATGGTCAATGACCAATGGGATCATCAACAAGAAATAAAATGCCGTACCGAACAAGCAAGACAAGCTTTTCTTAAATTTAAACCGCTACTTTGTAACCGCAATCTTTCCTTCAATCTCCGTTACAGAATGGTTAAGTGCTATGTATGGTCCATATTGTTATACGGCATGGAGACATGGATGTTGAAAATATCTTCCATTAGCAAGTTGGAAGCCTTCGAAATGTGGACCTTGCGAAGAATGTTCCGCATACCATGGACAGATAGGGTGAGAAACGAGGAAGTCCTAAGAAGAGCAAATACTGAGAGAGAATTGCTCAGCTTGATCAAGGCACGAAAGATTGGATACCTGGGCCACATCCTGAGAGGGGAAAAATACGCAATCCTTCATCTAATTATCCAAGGAAAGATTGAGGGCAAGAGAGGAGTAGGTCGCAAACAAATGTCGTGGCTGCGAAATATAAAGAACTGGACAGGCGTAACTAACACTGGCGAACTTTTGCATGCCGCAAAAGACAGACGTCTGACCTTAAGATAATTCGCCAACGCACTATAGGTGCACGGCACCATAAGAAGAAGAAGGCGGTACAGTAGACTACCGCTAATCTTCATCTAAGTTTTCTGTTTTTTATTTTTATTTAAATTATATTTTAAAAGTTTTATCAAGTAACTTTATTATTTATTAATTACTTTTTTATAGATTGCTTGCTTTAGCATTTTAAAATAGAGAAAAAGTTATACTATGCTAGTATAGAAGCTTCGTTTCAAAAATTGTACGCAGCTCTAGTTACGTATGTTAGTCATATGTAATGCTGTGTGTGTTGGTAATACGTTGTTACCTTATAATGATTGTTTCTTAAGATATTGTCAGCGCTATCAAAAAAATAGAGTAATAAAATAATCAATAACTATAATGGTTGTTTATTAATATAGTTGTTCATAAAGATTTTAAATAAAATAAAATTTTATATAGTTGGGTATGTAGCATCAGTAGTAATACCACATTGGTTATTTTTATTTCTGCTCATCCATATATATCCATCCATTCCCCAGTCGGTTCCCCAAGAGTTTTTCACGATCCAGTAATCCTGTCCTTTCTCTGTACCATATCCTACCACCAGTACCCCATGGTTCAAAGAATTAAAGTCACTGTAGCATGAAGTATCATCGAGTATTCCTACAAAATGTAATTGTTAATATATTTTTATAATACAGTTTTATGTATTCAATCAACACAATAAATTAATATAATTTGTAACAAATAAAATAATTAGTACCTGAATCATATAATTGAAAATTAAAACTGGCATCAATAGCTACTGATATGGGTCCCTTTGCAACAACAGCATTTTTAAGATCATCTTCATCGTTCTTCTTAATATATGTAAAGTTACTTATTTTTGCAGCTACCTTGGAACTATCAAATCTGCATTTATCATCAATGCCTTCATAAGGATAATCTTTTTCAGACATTATTCCTCCAGCTGCTTCAATGTATTCTAGAGCCTTGTCCATGTACCCACCTGAACATCCATAGCAATTATCCTTTGCACAATCTACTAAATTTTGTTCACTTAAAGATACCAATTTTCCTGTTTTAAGAAAATACGCTCCTTCCACAGTTCCAGTCTACAAAAGAGGAGATATTAACGTATTACAATAATTTTTATTTATTGAAAAAAATCTACATTTTTTAAGATTAAATATGGCATATGAAGATAATCAAATGTTAGTTCACAAAACGAATGTCAAAAACGATCGATATAAACTGTTTACTTTGGCGATACTTAAAAAATTTAAAATATAATATCCTGATAAGTCAAAAATAGATATTATCATAATTATAATTCAATGAAAGTTAGAAAGGCCTTATGTTTTGAAAATAAACTTATGGCAATCAACTCTGTTAAAAATAGCAACTAGCGAGCTAACGTATAAAGTGTTCAAAGTATTTGTTTCTCAAGCTCCAATAAAAAACGCTAATAAAATAAACAATACAAACTACGTACCGTACTGAAACTCCAACAGGAGCCACACGATCCTTGATTCTTGACCTCAGTCACTGCACCTTTTTCTCTCCAATCAAACTTGGATGGAAGGTCTGTTACCGGAGTAAGTGAGTGGGTAACACGAGTTCTAGTGGATTTCCTACTTTTAGAAAGTCCTAACATATCGGAAAACTCCTTTTGAGTCAAATCTGCAAATTTAGTTGCACCCAACTTAAAAGTAGACAGTCCCTTATCAAATTGGTCATTGTGATTTGCGATTTTTCTTAGATTATCTTGAAAAATTGTAAATCGCTTTTGCTCTTCAATGTAATTTCTATAACTTTTGTTATGTTTTACCTAAATAGATATAAAATAATAATTAGTAAAAAAATATTTCAGTATTCAGGCCGGTTAAAGTTATTACTATATTCTGTTCTCACCTTAAACTGTACCCATTCTTCTTTATCAACCAATGCTTGGACTGAAGCAGTAGCCAAAAAAATGATAATAAAAACCTTCATGTCGAAAAAAAAAAAAATATTTAAAAACTTTTTAATGAAAAAATTGTTTTAATGTATCACTGGTTGTGAACCTTTTCGAATACACGACAAAACACTTTATGTCTTCCAAATTACCGAAAGCTTCTTTTATATTCTGGATATGTTTACAATAAAACATCTTGCAAAATCTAAGCAATATTTTCGTAGTTATTATTATTTACAAAATGTAACATATCGACAGTATGTTTTCTGATTTTGTTGATTAAAGATCGAAAGATAATAAATGTAAACAAATATTTTTTTATTGCAGTTTTGTTTATTAACCTTAAATTGTTCGAAATTTCGAAAAAGATTGAAATAACCGTATTTCTAATTAAATATTTAGTTAATTCCGACTAAGTATAATAAATAATACTACTAAAAGTTGTTGTTTACACATTTCATTCTCTTTTTGCCAAATACTTTCTCCTCCTCTCTAATGTTTTTTTTGCTAGGATTATGGTTGTTACTTATGTATGTGCTGCAAATTCTATAAGAGAAACACTCACTCATAAATGTTTATTTAGGTGCTGGTATAATTTTAATATGAAAATAATTTATATGTAAAATTATCAATTAATATAAATACTGTGTGTGTATGCAATCAAATTACGGTACCTGTGATGTTGATGTTACACTTCTTCTTCTCCCACAGTGCACTGGGGTTGAATCTTTTCAAAGCCACGTGGTCAGGTTTGCACAAAAATAATACTGGGGTGTTTATCGCGCTGACTTATACAAGACTAAAACTGAGGTGCGTGTTGTCTCGTAGCTTTGCTCCCTTAAGGCTTTAGGGGGCGGACTGTACAGGTTTGTATTAATTTACGATTGACAAGACATACACACACGTTAATTAAAGAATTAAATATAAAAATTAAATAATAAAATTTATTAATAAAAACTAAGAATATGTGTGGAAGGACGTAACAACTTATTTATTTTTAAGTTCATCTTGGTTAATTATTATTTCTAATCAATAGATGGTGGTTCATGATCCGCTGGTATTTTTGACGGTATGGAAACTGTGCACAAAATGACATACAGTTATAATTTTGTATCATAATTTTTTACAACAATATTGATAGTATTAGTGCAGGCGAGGATTTCCAATAATTTGTTATAATATTTTACCGGTGGTTGTAATTTGTGACATACGTATTACTGTTTCGTACTTATTCGTACTCTGCATTCAACTTTAGAGTTATTTTGTGATAAACATACCAACTGATTTGGTACTTCTAGATCTTTTATTGCTACGAACATTTCTCTTCTATTTACAAAGTCGTAGGCTGCCATGTAGTCTATGAATATATGGTGAGTATCCATGCCATATTTTCAGTAATTTTCTAAAAAAAATTCTCATGTTTGCAGTTTGATGAATTGCCAATTGACCACCTCTAAATCTTGCCTACTATTTCCCTATTATTCGTTCTGCATGTGGTACTTTACATTGAAACGGTATAAGAAAAATAATTTTATATGCTTTAATTAGGAACGTAATTGCTCTATGGTTAGAGCATTTAAACACATTTTCTATTTTGTATATGGTGCAGATTTTTCTAATATTCCATTCACTTGGGAGGGATTTTTTTATACATCTTTCTTTTATGAATTTCTAAATAGTTTTTTACTCTCCGTTATCGCTGATGGTTACCCTTCCCTTTCATCTGTTATGCTTACCTCACCTTTTTTGTTTTCAGGTTTTTATTTCGTTCTCTTTATAAAGTACGACGTTAAAATATTCCACTTTAGGATTTAATACTTTGTAGATTTAACTTTTTCTTGTTGTTAGTAGGTTGCCATCCCGAGTTTGGCATTGGTTTTTGTAGTAACCCTAAATTATTTTCTGTTTATGTTAACATTTATGTAGAATATGCTGAATTCTCCCTCTATATTAAGGTTTTTTATATATTTAAATTCCTTCTTTATGTGGCTTCTTTTCGTTCTTTCATGTATTCTCTGTCTTTTTCTTTTGTCTGGTAATTTGCTATAGTTGCTCTGTTTTTTTGCTAGAGTAAGCATTTTTTTATGGGTTTAGTTTTTCTTAATGTTTGTATTTTAAGAACGATTTTCGAAGTGGAAATTAAAACGTCAATAAACGTACTTTAAGCTATAATTGTGGCTTATTCTCATTTAAATGGTAATTACTTTTTCTTGTTGCAATATTGCCTTCATCGTCAAACCAATGATTTTTGGGCGCACAAGTATCTGTTTCTATTTTATCTTTCATTGCTGCTTCAATATTTGCCTTTAGTCTGGTCCAGAAGGAGTTTAGCACTATGGAGCACTACAGAGTAGACGCCGCCTACCAACTAGGTTAGCTGTCGATTCTAAGTATGTTAGAAGTAACTGCATACAAGCCGCACATAGCTGAGATAGATAAAGAGAGCTAAGGATGAACTATGTGCAGCAATGAAAGTGTATAGGGTAATAATGATCCAGACTATATACATTTTTAGACTTCTTCGTTTATATTTTTATTCCTTGGCCTGTTGGTAAGGTATTTCGAGTCCTTTCTTCAACTGTTGGATTTCTCTGCTTTTGCACGTTCCATTTTTATGTTGCCATTTTAATTTATTTCCTGTCATTTTAAATTGCAACTCTTAACGTAACAATTACTAAGCAATAGTCTGAGTCTAGGTTTGCGCGTCTATATCTTCTGAAGTTCCTTACGTCTGTTCCGTGTCTTAAATCTATACAGATTAAACCAATCGAAGTGGTTGTTCTTCCATCAGAGAGGATCTAAGTTACCTTGTGTATATTCTTATGTTTAAAATCAGTACTAGCAACTTTTATGGTTAGTGCTCTAACGTATGGTACTAAATACAAAAATGCTTACCATCAGATATTCTACCAAAACTTTATTCGACAATGAAGAATAGAGAATCACATTTGAGCTAGCTGGCTGTAATTTTTCTTAAAAGAAAAATACATCTTAACTTAAAATGGACTAGAAAAAGTATTAAACGTATACATCACACTAAAACCGAATTACTTATTGAATTATAAAATTATCTTTTGACAAATTTAGTACCAATAATAAAAAATTTGAATTTTTGAACTGAATATATATATATATATATATATATATATATATATATATATATATATATATATATATATATATATATATATATATATATATATATATATATATATATATATATATAATTCACAAGGATAAGTTAATTTCCTGTAGTAAGCTATATAGCGTAAATGTCACAAAAAAAATATTTAAAAACACGTTTATTAAAGGTATATTTATGTAAAAAACACTTTCGAGCTAAATCACTAAATGGCATGGATGAAAATCCTTTAAATGTTAATAGATTGACATTAAATTACAATGCTGATAATTTTATAGTAGTCTCTAACATCTCTATATCCAACCGTTTTTGCTTCAGCCTTATTTAAAGTCCACACATTATATCTTCCAATTATATTTTTTGGTTTTGTCTACTATATGTTGGTCACACCATAGTGAATTAAGCCTTTCAATTACTTATTTTCTCTGTTCTATTCGGTGTCTTATTTTGTCTTGTCGTAGCCGATCTGTTGTCAAAAATGCTACTACACATTTAACAGATTTTACCTGTGATATTTCCACGTCATTTTCAATTAAAATCTCAGAATTAGCTTTAAATTTACACAATAAGTATTCTACTATTTGAAAACTTATGCTGAGTAAGCATTATTTATATGCATTGTATAGTCTTATTAGCATAAATTCTTGATCAAAAGAGTCCTGTGATAAATATCTTATTTATCTGCCAAGTTAATACTAGTTAAGTAGCTGCGTATTAGATGACATAGGAGATATTAACTTCTGATAACATGTTGTTAACACTAATATAACCCTTGTTCTTGTACATTTCTTTTAAAATATTAAGTATTGCCTGTTCAACTTTAAAAGGTCGTGTGAAGCTTTCTTTAATTTAACCTTAATAGGTTATCATACGTCTTTTTTAAATCTTTAAAAGCCATGTGCATTCCTTCCCCTATTAAATGTCGCTTTTACATGATGTTTTGTATAATGAAGGGATTATCAATATAGGACTTCCCAAATCTGAAACCATTTTTAGTCTTCGCTTACTTAAGTGCGACTGTCATTTTAAATATGTTCTTTATTATATTGCAAAAAGTCTACTAAGAGTGCTGTTAAACGAAAATACTCTGTGTTTCGCAATATCACTTCTTTTTCCTTTCTTGAATAAAGAAGTTAGATATGATGTTTTCCATTAATTTAGTTAATTGTCATATTATGTTCAATTAATTGCTTATCTCTATATTTTATTATTTTATTTAATATTTCACTTAATAGTGGAATAAATCTTAATCGTGGAAAACTAATGTTTTTAAGAGAATTTCCAGCTGTTCATACTCTCACTGTACGTGTACATGTTTCGAAAGCAACAATACATGATGTTCTTATACATTCTGCGGTGTTGTTTTGTACATATCCCTACTTTCGGTCAACCGGTTTTTATAATGAAATTTTCAATTTTGAATCAGAATAACGCTGATTCTCTCTTCTATATGGTTGGTTTTTATCTTTTTTAATGATCCCCATACTTCAGTGGATTGTATTTTATAGAAAAAAACAACTAAAAATATATATGATTGTCATAAATTAGAAACAAAATGAGCGAAAAAACAAGTTAGGTATTAAAAATTTAACATTATTTTAAAAAATAGGTAATTGAAAATACAGTTATACTGACTTCAGTGGTCCCAGTCTCCGCTGGCTAATAAATTTAGTAATTATGTATTGTTACGTAGATTAAATTTTGATAAAATGGCAATAGCTGGATAATAATATGGAACCACGGATATATACGCATAGCCAATAGTTAGATAAAAAGATATTCGCGTGGATTATTAACAAAATAAAACTGAATCAATTGAAACAAAACTTTTTAAGCTAGGTTTTGATTTTTATTTTAACAGAATTAGAGCAAGCTGTGAGGCTATATCTCCTACTATATTTAATTTTTGAAATCGCCTGCCTGGTTGTTTACCAAAATAAATCTTAATATTTGTGACATAAAAAGTCTTAGAAAAGTAAAATATAAACTCTTTCACGCCATACTTGGATAGTTAGCTTGGCAATTGTTAGATCACGGAAAGAAATCTATCGTTATATTATGTGCACAATCAAAAATAAATTATATTGTTGCAAGTTTATTTTATTAGTTTTTACTCTTGTCTTTATAGGCTAGTATGCCAATTAGTATAGCTCTCCATATAAATAAAACCCTGTTGCTGCCCTAAATATTTCGCACGCAATATCATCATTAGTTCACAGCTTTAGAACTAAATATAATAAAAATATAATAGACCCATAATGCCGAAGATACAATTGTTAGGACTCAAAATGACATCATTTTGCTCAACCACAACTTTAAGAGGTACATAAAATCCACTAAAACCCATCTTGGAGTGGACATTTATAACGATTACAATCTATTATAAAAAATTTAAGACTACAAATATATCTGAAAAAGAATAGTGACAAGAAAAATAGACTTCTTACAAATGAAAAACCCCGAAAGGAAAAAAATAAGTATCAAGGTTTATCTTCTTCTTCAAGTGCCGTCTCCATCAATGGAGGTTAGCGGTTATGGTGGCAAACGTTTGTCTATCTTCAGCTGTTCTTAAGAGTTCCTCAAATCCAAGTCCTGTCCAGTTTCTGATATTACGTAACCAGGACAATTTTTTTCTTCCAATTCCTCGCTTTCCTTCTATTTTGCCTTTTATTATCAACTGAGGGATGTAGTATTTCTCGTTGCGCAACAAATGCCCTAAATAACTGGTTTTTCTTCTTTTGACTGTTCTCAATAGTTCTTTTTCTAAATTGAGTCTAGCTAGTACTTCTTCATTTGTTTTTCGTGCTGTCCAAGGAATTTTTAAAATTCTACGGTACACCCACATTTCAAATGCCTCGATTCTATTCAGGCTCTTTATTTTTAAAGTCCATGTTTCGACTCCGTAGAGAAGAACAGACCAGATAAAACATTTTACAAGTTTTAATCTCAATTTAATATTTATATGTGTATCGCAGAATAGAACGCGCATCTTAAAGAAACTATCCCTAGCTTGAGCAATTCTCGCTTTAATTTCTTGTTCTGGGTCCAGCTTGCAATTAATCCAACAGCCAAGGTATTTGTATTGGTTTACCTGTTCTAAAATATTCCCATTTATTTTTATAGGTAAGGGGATATTCTGTTTTCTTTGGATCACCATTACTTTTGTTTTTTTTTTCGTTGATCTTCATTCCAAACTCTCGACAAGCATCCTTAAGGTGGTCTATAACCCTCTGTAAGTTTGTGTCTGTATCAGCCAGTAGGACAGTGTCATCTGCATATCTTATGCTAGATATTGGTTCTCCATTAATTTTTATTCCTGTGGAAAGGTTTTCCAAGGCTTGCTTGAATAGTAGTTCCGAGTAAAGATTGAACAGCATAGGGGATAGTATGCATCCTTGCCTTACTCCTTTATTTATACTAATATTTCTAGATGTATGATCGTCGATCCTAATCTTGGCACTCTGCCTCCAATATAAGTTCTTAATTAATCGGAGATCTTTGCTATCCAAGTTGATGCTCTGCAAGGAATTTAACATTTTATTATGGTTTACGCGATCAAATGCCTTTTCAAAGTCTACAAAACATAGAAAGACATCCTTTTGTTGGTCGTAACACTTCTGCAGCAGTACTTGTAATGAAAACAAGGCCTCTCTGGCCTAATCAAGGTTTATAAAGAAATAGAAACGATAGAGAACTTCGTACAGATAAAGATTGAAGTAACATGGAATACTTAAATAATGATCTAAGACCCAAATAGAAGACATCGAGTTTACGAAAATAATAGAAAACAAGAATGGATAACGCGAGATCCGGACCTAATGGACCTCATAACCGTAAGGCGAAAACATAAATCAAACGCAATGAAGACAAAAAAATCAACAACGTTATCAGAAACTTTAGGAAAGGTACGATAATTCTGATGTACATAAAATTGTAAAAGAAATAACAGGTAGACAAGAAACAAGAATATTAAGAAATAAAAATAACTAAATAATTACAAGTATTGAAGAAAAGCTGAAGAGATGGAAAGACAACATTCAGATACCGTTTAAGAGGTATAGACGATAGACTTTGAGACTCAAAAAGCTCAAAAAAAACGGAAAATTTACTGGTCCAGAAAATATTATGCAATACTTAAATTAATTGCAGATGATTAAGTTAAGACGCTTATTTATTACAACAAATTAGTAAGAGTCTAGACTTATAATATAAAAAAATATACAGTAGGCTGTACTGTAAACTAGCGCGAAGCTTCTTACTAAGTTTTCTGTTTTTTTTTTTTATTTAGATCATATTTTTAAAATCAAATAAAGTAATTTTTATATTTATTTATTATTTTTTACAGATTGCTCGCCTTAGCATTTTACTAAAGGAAAAAAGTAATACAATGTCAGTATAGAAGCTTCGCTTCAAAAATCATATACAGGTCAAGTTACTTAGGTATGTTGGTAATATGTAGACTTCGGCAAATATGCAAATAAAAATGTAGAAAATATGCGCATAAATATGCACGTGTTTACCCGAAAATATGCAAATATTTTACAAAATATGCATACAAATAAATAAAAAAATCGTAAAATAGTAACAATTTTATTTAAAAAAAAAAGTGTACATAACTAAATATTTCCTACTATTCATTAAGATTTACATTTATTTTAAGTAACTACATCATTTTTAAGTATGAATAAACTTATTTAGAATTATGGTAACAATAAATGACCAAGTGGTGTTCAAAATTTTCTAACAAAAACTTGTGGCTTCTGTCTGAGTACATATATTTATATATGGAAAAACTTCGTTCAACATCAACTGATGTAACGGGAGCATTTTTCAAACTAATCAAAACATTTGGTTCTAAATTAATTGTTTCCGAAATATTTCCAGCTAGAACAATGACTACTTCAGAAAGAATATGGTAACCTTTATTTTTTTCCATAGTAGCTTCAAATTTTTTTAAAATATCTTTTCCAATATTACCTCTAACGTTCCGACAACATGACGCAAATTATTTTATTAATGCTGTACTTTCGAACAATGACAGTTTTGGTGATTCTAACTGAGTAATTGTTTTTTGAACAAAACTAAAATTTGATTTTATAAATGAAAGTTCTTGTTGAAGCAAGTTACTCTGAAAAGTTTGTTTAGAATCCAAAAGAGATTGGGAACTTTCATCTGTTAACGTATCAATTATGTTCTTTATTTTGACAAAATGATCTGCATAAAAATTAGCTGCTTCTAACCATGTTCCCTATCGCGTTAAAATAGGTTGTGGTGGAAGAGGAATGTTAGGTAGCATTTCTTTGTAAAGTTGAATTCTTATAGAAGATTTAAGAAATACTTTTTTGACACTGGATATCATGGTATTTACAAGAGGAAACTTTTTTCGTATTTCCTCTGCAACTCTGTTTAATCCATGCGCTACACAAGTAACATGTATTAAATCTGGGAAAAATATTTTTAAATTTTGTCCTGCTTTCACCATATAAGGAGCAGCATCCGATAAAATAAGCAGTAATTTATTAGAAGGAATAGTTGTCGGAAGAAAAAAAGTTGCTAATGTTTCTTGTATAAAACGCGAAATTGTTAAAGCATTTGTTTTCTCAAGTTGCTGGCATGAAATAAGATGAGATTTTGGTAAGGTATCTTCTTTAAGAACACCAATCAATAAATGAGCAATATACTTTCCTGAGGAATCAGTGGTTTCGTCTACAGATACGTAAAAATAATTATCTGCAATTTCTTCCTTAATATTAATTAACACCGACGAGTATAGCCCGTTCACATTATTTCTTTTTAGACACCGATCACTTATAACATTAAGTTTGCAATATTTTTTTAGAAACGAACTAAAATTTACATTTGCTAATTTTGAAAGCGGTATGTTTGCAGACACTAATGCGCGACACAAGTCTTCATTAAAAGTTTCTTGCTCATCTAATTTTTTTGAAGTAGATTGGAAACATTTAGCCATTGAAGTTTGATGTTTTCCTCCTATTTTTCCTTTTCTTGCAATGTGTGAAGCAGTTCTCACATGTTGGTCTATCTGAAATTTCTTCTCACATGCTATCTATAAATAAAAATAAAAACCTTTATCTTAACCCAACCTTTAAAATATAAAAATGTACAAGGTGTTTTTGGTTAATCAAATAACTGGTTTGAAAAAAAAAAACACTCGCTAAGTGTTTTAAATGCAGTATTAATCCACAAATTAGTTTTTGTTACTAACCATTAGTACATCATATAACTTATTTTAAAATTCAACAAAACTTTTTTTTTTTGTTAATTCAATTACAATAAAAAAAATTGTGTTTTAGAATAGCTGACTTCATAAAAAAAAGTAAAGGTGAAAAATTTTTCTAAATACACACCATTGTATTGTACCATGGACAATTTTTTTTCACTAAAGGAAGCTATTTTTCATTTAAAAACAACCTACGAGTACTAAATTTCAAGTAAATACGTTTATTGGTTTTAAAGTTATTGTTGTTATTAACTAAAAGAATTTAATTTTTTTTAATTTTAACACCCTGTATCTCGAAAAGTAAATAAGTTTGACCCCTCATTAACTATATCGTTTTGTTCAATTTTTCGAGAAGTATCTACAGTCAAACGTTGTAAGTGTCATTTGGAAACACCCTGTATGTATGAAATATTAGATATTTAATAGAAAATATTAGATACTTACAATTTTGCCACAGACTGAACAGTAGATTTTTCCCATATCCATAGTTAAAGCACTGGTTGTTTTAGGCATTATAAAATCACAATCGTCCTTTTTGTTACGCACAATGAGTGTTTATGCTTTGAATATCAAAACAAAAATGATTTACAAATCTGAGCATCAAATTAGAAATGTTTAGGTACCTAATTCAATAAACTGGGAGATTTTGGAAAATCCCTAAATTAGGAACAAAACTATTAGCCGTTTACCTGCTGTTAAGATACAATAAATTGTAGATAGATTTGGGGATTAGATCATAAAATGCAAATGAGCGAACCCTTAGCGATTATCCAATAACTGAATGCCTCAGTGACCGAGACTTTCTAAGAATGTTGAGGGCTACTTAAATTGATCTTCTTTGAAATTGTAAATGTTTTGTACCTGTAGAGATTACGTACTTAGATAATTTCTTGATTAAAATGACTACAAAATTTTATACAAGAATTGAAATAAATTGGTATGTTTAAAAATTTTCAAATACAGCATAAAAATCTGAACTTTTATGCACTTTATGCAAACTTTTATACAAATATGCCAAAATATGAAATATTTGCATAAAATATGCACAATATGCAAAATATGCAATATGCATATTTGCCGAAGTCTAGTAATATGTAATGCTGTGTGTGTTGGTAGTAGGATGTATATTAATTGTTGCTTGAGATATTGTCAAAGCTATCAAAAAAATGTAGTAATAAAATATCCAATAAGTATAATTGTTGTTTATTGATATACTAGTTCATAAAGATTGTAAATAAAGTAAACTTTTATATATTTGGGTATGTAGCATCAGTAGTAATACCACATTGGTTATTTTTATTTCTGCTCATCCATATATATCCATCCATTCCCCAGTCGGCTCCCCAGGAGTTCTTCACGATCCAGTAATCCTGTCCTTTTTCTGTACCATATCCTACCACCAGTACCCCATGGTTCAAAGAATTAAAGTCACTGTAGCATGAAGTGTCATCGAGTATTCCTACAAAATATAATTGTTGATACATTTATCTAATATTATTGAATTTGAATACAATCAAAAATATTAAATTAACATAATATCTATCAATCAAAACAACTAATACCTGAATCATATAATTGAAAATTAAAACTGGCATCAATAGCCACTGATATGGGTCCCTTTGCAACAACAGCATTTTTGAGATCATCTTCATCGTTCTTCTTAATATATGTAAAGTTACTTATTTTTGCAGCTACTTTGGAACTATCAAATCTGCATTTATCATCAATGCCTTCATAAGGATAATCTTTTTCAGACATTATTCCTCCTGCTGCTTCAATGTATTCTAGAGCCTTGTCCATGTACCCACCTGAACAACCATAACAATTATCTTTTGCGCAATCTACTAGATTTTGTTCACTTAAAGATATCAGTTTTCCTGTTTTAAGAAAATAAGCTCCTTCTACTGTTCCAGTCTAGAAAAAAAGAGATATTAACGTATTACAATAATTTTTATTTATTGAAGAAAATACATTTTTTAAGATTAAAGCCTGGGTAAAAAAGGTAAATATAAAATATTATGTATATAGATGACATTAATTGTTCAACATAAACCCCAACAAAAGAAATTATATGTACGTCTGTATAAAGAAAAATTCATAAAAACTACATTAAAATTATTTAAATTAACAAAATAGCAGACTTAACGAATAAACTAGTAAAACTGTTCATATTAGTTAACGTTAGGTTTTATATTTTTAAATATATAACCATAATAATTTATTACTATTATATAAGTTTTACTCATACGGCTCTCATTCCCTCAGAGGAAAATTCGTTCAATTTACATAGTTATATTATGGTATTAAAAGATTGAGCTTTGGTGGAACTCTTTCCATATTATCTAGTTACAGGTGACATAAAACTGGGAAATTTATCTAAACCATGGCAAGATAAAAAAAGTTGACAATTATATCAATAATGGCAAGAAAATACGTTCGTCAAAAAGAAAAAGAAAGCAGCAATAGCAAAAGCTGAAGAAAAGAAATAAACAGATCTACATATACGATCATTTTGATACAATAAAAGGTAAAATAAAGATATATAAGAAAGGCATGTGAAGATAATCAAATATTAGTTTACGAAAAGGATGTACAAAAGCGATTTTTATAAAGTGTATACTTTGGCGATACTAAAAAAATGTTATATATAATATCGTAATAAACGTCAAAAATAGATATTCGAATTTATAATGCAATTAACGATAGAAAGGTGTTATATTTTGAAAATAAGGTTCAGGTAATCGATCGGTTAAAAATAGGAACTAGCGAGCTAACGTATAAAGTGTTCAAAGTATGTGTTTCCCAAGCTCCAATAAAAAAAGCTAATAAAATATATAATACAAACTACCCACCGTACTGAAACTCCAACAGGAGCCACACGATCCTTGATTCTTGACCTCGGTCACTGCACCTTTTTCTCTCCAATCAAACTTGGATGGAAGGTCTGTTACCGGAGTAAGTGAGTGGGTAACACGAGTTCTAGTCGATTTCCTACTTTTGGAAAGTCCTAACATATCGGAAAACTCCTTTTCAGTCAAATCTGCAAATTTGGTTGCACCCAATTTAAAAGTAGACAGTCCCTGATCAAATTTGTTGTTGTGATTTGCGATTTTTCTTAGATTATCTTGAAAAATTGTAAATCGCTTTTGCTCTTCAATGTAATTTCTATAACTTTTGTTATGTTTTACCTAAATAGATATAAAATAATAATTAGTAAAAAAATATTTCACCATTCAGTTAAAGTTATTACTATATTCGGTTCTCACCTTAAACTGCACCCATTCTTCTTTATCACTCAATGCTTGAACTGAAGCAGTAGCCAAAAAAATTAAAACAAAAACCTTCATGTCGAAAAAAAAACGTATTTAAAAAATATTTAATGAAAAAATTGTTTTACTGTATCACTGCTTGTGAACCTTTTCGAATACACGACGAAACACTTTATGTCTTCCAAATTACCGAAAGCTTCTTTTATATTCTGGATATGTTTACAATAAAACATCTTGCAAAATCTAAGCAATATTTTCGTAGTTATTATTATTTACAAAATGCAACATTTGTTTGTTTCCTGATTTTGTTGATTAAAGATCGAAAGATAATAAATGTAAACAAATATTTTTTTATTGCAGTTTTCTTTATTAACCTTAAATTGTCCAGAAACTATTTTCTTGTTACATTTTATTATTATTTAGTCTTTTTAATGGGAATTAATCCGAGTTTAAGAAAGAAATACGTTTATTTTGAACTTTTGATTTCCACCTTGGACATCGTTCTTAAAATACAAATTAAACCTATACAATTTATATTTTAATGACGATTTTCGAAAAAAATTGAAATAACCCTATTTTTAATAAAATTTTTAGTTAATTCCGACTAAGTATAATAAATAATACTACTAAAAGTTGTTGTTTACACATTTCATTCTCTTTTTGCCAAATACTTTATTATTTTTCGGCGTTAAAAGCCACCAATATGTTCGTTACTTTCTCCTCCCCTCTAATATTTCTTTTGCTAAGATTATGGTTGTTACTTATTTATTTTTTAAGTTCATCTTGGTTAATTATTATTTCTAATCAATAGATGGTGGTTCTTGATCCGGTGGTATTTTTTACGGTACGGAAAATGTGCACAAAATGACATACAGTTATAATTTTGTATCATAATTTTTTACAACAATATTGATAGTATTAGTGCAGGCGAGAATTTCCAATAATTTGTTATAATATTTTACCGGTGGTTGTAATTTGTGACATACGTATTACTGTTTCGTACTGATTTGTACTCTGCATTCAACTTTAGAGTTATTTTGTGATAAACATACCAACTGATTTGGTACTTCTAGATCTTTTATTGCTTTATGGACCATCACTGGATGTGTTCCGTTGCATGTTTTGGCGGTGGAAGGAAAAGAGCTTTATGAAAGAAGAGGTCCAAACCTTACTGTGGCCGACAAAAGACAGGAAAGGGAAAGGTCAGTTGAAAGATGGCAAGAAGAATTGAAAAACACGGAAGATGTGGCACAGTGGACGAAAATGCTGATCCCGAACATAAGACAATCTCTTGGACTGTGGACTGTGGCCACAGGCGACTGGATTATTTCCTGACGCAGGTGCTCACAGGACACGGGTGTTTTAGGGCCTACCTCTATAGGATCGGAAAGGCTGATACAGATGAATGCCTATACTGTGGATACTCGGACACTGTGACACATACGATGTTAGATTGCAGCAGATGGATAGTGGAAACGAACAGAATGGAGAGAGAGACAGGTGTGAGAGATTTTGTTACAGTGAGAGAAATGATTGAGAGAATGATTGAAAATAAATTAGTTTGGACTAACTTACACAGCTATATCCGTGCAGTGATCAAGAAAAAGGAAGAGGAAGAAAGACTGCTAAACCAACGCTAAAGGTAAGAGTGAATGATGCTGAAAGGTGAAGCTAGAAAAGTGGGCACACTGTGTGACTTGGAATGCGTGAGTCAGACTGTGGGGAAGGAGAAAATGCCCATCTGGAAATAATGCCGAACTAGGAGCGATGAGTGTCTTCTACGCGCTACCTGGAACGAGACAGGGAACCTCCTTGCTGATGAATAGAGTGTGGATGTGTATGAATGGAGAATGAATGAATAAAGGTAGTGATTCGGAAGTGATGCCGGCCTTACAGCGGCCATTCCGCTTCCGGATCGCTGGATCACAGAGGAGGGTCTGGTTTAGCAGGTAGGCGTTCGGCGTAGACTCGGCGACGAGAGGGCATTTTAAAGTACCTCGGGAACTATCGCCGGGAGAACGAAGAATGAATCCTGCACTAAAGTTAGTCAGGCGGCGCCCTGGACTGAGATGTCTTTTGAAGATTCCAGACCCCCCTCTATAAAGACGAAAAACAAAAAAAAAAAAGATCTTTTATTGCTACGAAATATAGTCTATGAATATATATGGTGAGTATCCATGCCATATTTTCAGTAATATTCTAAAAAATTTTCTCATGTTTGCAATCTGATGAATTGCCAATTGACCACCTCTAAATCTAGCCTACTATTTCCCTATTATTCGTTCTGCATGTGGTACTTTACATTGAAATGGTATGGGAAAAATAATTTTATATGCTTTTGTTAGGAACGTAATTGCTCTATGGTTAGAGCATTCAAACACATTTTCTCTTTTGTGTATGGTGTAGATTTTTCTTATATTCCATTCAATCGGGAGGGATTTTTTTATACATCTTTCTTTTATGAATTTCTAATGAGTTTTTTACTCTTTGTAATCGCTGATTATTAACCTTCCCTTTCATCTGTTATTCTTACCTCATCTTTTTTGATTTTAGGTTTTATTTCGTTCTCTTTACAAAGTACGACGTTAAAATATTCCAGTTTAGGATTTAAAACTTTGTAGATTTAACCTTTTCTTGTTGTTAGTAGGTTGCCATCCCGACTTTGGCATTGGTTTTTGTACTAACCCTAAATTATTTTCTGTTTATGTTAACATTTATGTAGAATATGCTAAATTCTCTCTCTATATTAAGGTTTTTTATATCTTTAAATTCCTTCTTTATGTGGCTTCTTTTCGTTCTTTCATGTATCCTCTGTCTTTTTCTTTTGTCTGGTAATTTTCTATAGTTGCTCTGTTTTTTCGAGTAAGCATTTCTTTATAGGTTTTACTTTTTCTTAATGTTTGTATTTTAAGAACGATTTTCGAAGTAGAAATTGAAACGTCAATAAACGTACTTTAACCTTTAATTGTGGCTTATTCCCATTTAAATAGTAATTACCTTTTCTTGTTGCAATATTGCCTTCATCGTCAAACCAATGATTTTTGGGCGCACAAGTATCTTTTTCTATTTTATCTTTCATTGCTGCTTCAATATTTCGTCCAGTAGGTCCAGAAGGAGTTTAGGATTATGGAGCACTACAGAGCAGACGCCGCTTGCCAACTAGGTTAGCTGACGATCTGAAGTATGTTAGAAGTAACTGCATACAAGCCGCACAAAGCTAAAAGTTATAAAGAGAGCTAAGGGAGAACTATGTGCAGCAATGAAAGTGTATAGGGTAATAATGATCCAGACTATATACATTTTTAGACTTCTTCATTTATATTTTTATTCCTTGGCCTGTTGGTGAGTTATCTCGAGTTCCTTCTTCAACTGCTGGATTTCTCTGCTTTTGCACGTTCCATTTTTATGTTGCCATTTTATTTTATTTCCTGTCATTTTAAATTTCAACTCTTAATGTAACAATCACTAAGCAATAGTCTGAGTCTAGGTTTGCACGTCTAGAGCTTTTGAAGATCCTTACGTCTGTTCCGTATCTTAATTCTATAAAGATTAAATCAATCGAAGTGGTTGTTCTTCCATCAGGGAAAATCTAAGTTACCTGGTGTAAATTCTTATGTTTAAAATCAGTTTATTTATTTATTTATTTACCATATGGCACTTGACACATTTACATTTAAATTTACATATATTTTGTATAAAACATTACATATATATTTACAAACGAACATCTAACTTATTTATATATTCTATCGACTCTGGAGTCGCCATTAGGAAATCCTCTGACCTGCCTTGATAGGATCTTGTCCGCAGTCACAGAGTGGGGATGGTCGTTTACCCCATTTGTGCATCATGTAACCGCATCTGCCGTGTTGGGTCCTGATTCGGTTCAGCATAGTCCATGTGTTGCGTGGTAAGTCAAAACCTGGTGGTTTTTGTGTGATGCAGGGTAAGCTGCTATTTTGTTGTTCCATCCATTCTCTAGTCCAAATGGTCGTTAAGTTGAACTCATTTTCCACAGCAAGCTGTACTGTTTTTATTAGCGGTCGTCTGGAGCGTAAACGGTTACCGTTGGCAGCATCTATATCTTGATAAATTGGCAGGATCTCGTTACTAAGTATCTTTTTGTACTCACTAGTGAGGGAGTGTATGCGTCGTAGTTTGGGTGGTGGAATGTGGCTCAGTCCTGGGAGCCATTGATTAAAATCCAATGGTCTACAGTTTTTTCGATTTTCCGGCAAAACGGTGCATAATTTTTGGCAACATGTTTAGATTTTTTTAATCAGCAAGTCACCCTTAATCGAAATAATTCAAATTTAAAACAAAATATTCACTTTTAATTTTCACGAAATTATCAGCAAATACAGACATCCAAATGGAAATTTTTCTCACGAACCGTTGGATGTAAAAAAATTATGAGTATAGCAGAGGAACGAGCGTCCAATTCTATGTAGGAAACGTCTATTCGCTTGACTCTCGGACCAAGATTGACGCCAACATGGCCGATTAACGAAATTTGAAAAAAATCCTGGTCTACAGTTTTTTCGATTTTCCGGCAAAACGGGGCATAATTTCTAGCCACATATTTATTTTTTTTAGACGGCTAGTCACCGTTAATCGAAATAATTCAAATTTCAAACAAAATATTCACTTTTAATTTTCACGAAATTTTCAGCAAATACAGACATCCAAGTGGAAATTTTTCTCACGAACCGTTGGATGTACGAAAATTCTGAGTATAGCAGAAGAACGAGCGTCCAATTCTATGTAGGAAATGTCTAATCGCTTGACTCTCGGACCAAGATTGACGCGAACATGGCCGATTAACGAAATTTGAAAAAAATCCTGGTCTACAGTTTTTTCGATTTTCGTGTGCATAATTTTTAGCCACATGTTAAGACTTTTTTAATTTGCAAGTCACCCTTACTCGAAATAATTCAAATTTCAAATAAAATATACACTTTTAATTTTCACGAAATTTTCAGCAAATACAGACATCCAAGTGGAAATTTTTTTCACGAACCGTTGGATGTAGTAAAATTCTGTGTATGGCAGAAGAACGAGCGGCCAATTTTATGTAGGAAATCTTCATTGGCTCGACTCTCGGTCCAAAATTGACGCCAATATAGCCGATTAACCAAATTTGATAAAAATTCAATAGTCTACAGTTTGTTCGATTTTCCTGCAAAACGATGCTCATTTTTAGCCACATGTTGAGATTTTTTTAATCAGCAAGTGACCCTTAATCGAAATAATTCAAATTTAAAACAAAATATTCACTTTTAATTTTCACGAAATTATCAGCAAATACAGACATCCAAGTGGAAATTTTTTTCACGAACTGTTAAATGTAGGAAAATTCTGAGTATGGCAGAAGAACCAGCGGCCAATTTTATGTAGGAAATGTCCATTCGCTCGACTCTCGGACCAAAATTAACGCCAACATAGCCGATTAACCAAATTTGATAAAAATCCAATGATCTACAGTTTGTTCGATTTTCCGGCAAAACGGTGCGAAATTTTTGGCCACATGTTAAGATTTTTTTAATCAGCAAGTCACCCTTAATAGAAATATTTCAAATTTTAAACAAAATATTCACTTTTAATTTTCACGAAATTATCAGCAAATACAGACATCCAAATGGAAATTTTTCTTACGAACCGTTGGATGCAAAAAAATTATGAGTATAGCAGAGGAACGAGCGTCCAATTCTATGTATGAAACGTCTATTCGCTTGACTCTCGGACCAAGATTGACGCCAACATGGCCGATTAACGAAATTTGAAAAAAATCCTGGTCTACAGTTTTTTCGATTTTCCGGCAAAACGGTGCATAATTTCTAGCCACATATTTATTTTTTTTAGACGGCTAGTCACCGTTAATCGAAATAATTCAAATTTCAAACAAAATATTCACTTTTAATTTTCACGAAATTTTCAGCAAATACAGACATCCAAGTGGAAATTTTTCTCACGAACCGTTGGATGTACGAAAATTCTGAGTATAGCAGAAGAACGAGCGTCCAATTCTATGTAGGAAATGTCTATTCGCTTGACTCTCGGACCAAGATTGACGCGAACATGGCCGATTAACGAAATTTGAAAAAAAAACCTGGTCTACAGTTTTTTCGATTTTCGTGTGCATAATTTTTAGCCACATGTTAAGACTTTTTTAATTAGCAAGTCACCCTTACTCGAAATAATTCAAATTTCAAATAAAATATACACTTTTAATTTTCACGAAATTTTCAGCAAATACAGACATCCAAGTGGAAATTTTTTTCACGAACCGTTGGATGTAGTAAAATTCTGTGTATGGCAGAAGAACGAGCGGCCAATTTTATGTAGGAAATCTTCATTGGCTCGACTCTCGGTCCAAAATTGACGCCAATATAGCCGATTAACCAAATTTGATAAAAATTCAATAGTCTACAGTTTGTTCGATTTTCCTGCAAAACGATGCTCATTTTTAGCCACATGTTGAGATTTTTTTAATCAGCAAGTGACCCTTAATCGAAATAATTCAAATTTAAAACAAAATATTTACTTTTAATTTTCACGAAATTATCAGCAAATACAGACATCCAAGTGGAAATTTTTTTCACGAACTGTAAATGTAGGAAAATTCTGAGTATGGCAGAAGAACCAGCAGCCAATTTTATGTGGGAAATGTCTATTTGCTTGACTCTAGGACCAAAATTGACGCCAATATAGCCGATTAACCAAATTTGATAAAAATCCAAGGGTACCCCCTTGGAAAATTTTTGGCAAATTTTACAAAAAAAAATTTGTTTAATGTTTTGGTACATGCACTTGGTCCAGCTTATTCCAAACATGTGTTTTTTTCTAATCCCCTAACCCCAGTTTGCCGGAAAAGACGAAAAATCGAATTAAAAAATCTACAGTTTTTTCGATTTTCCGGCAAAACGGTGCATAATTTTTGGCCATACGTTAAGAGTTTTTTAATGAGCAAGTCACCCTTAATCGAAATAAATCAAATTTAAAACAAAATATTCACTTTTAATTTTCACGAAATTATCAGCAAATACAGACATCCAAGTGGAAATTTTTTTCACGAACTGTAAATGTAGGAAAATTCTGAGTACGGCAGAAGAACCAGCGGCCAATTTTATGTGGGAAATGTCTATTTGCTTGACTCTAGGACCAAAATTGACGCCAATATAGCCGATTAACCAAATTTGATAAAAATCCAAGGGTACCCCCTTGGAAAATTTTTGGCAAATTTTACAAAAAAAAAATTTGTTTAATGTTTTGGTACATGCACTTGGTCCAGCTTATTCCAAACATGTGTTTTTTTCTGATCCCCTAACCCCAGTTTGCCGGAAAAGACGAAAAATCGAATTAAAAAATCTACAGTTTTTTCGATTTTCCGGCAAAACGGTGCATAATTTTTGGCCATACGTTGAGATTTTTTTAATGAGCAAGTCACCCTTAATCGAAATAATTCAAATTTCAAACAAAATGTACACTTTTAATTTTCTCGAAATTTTCATCGAATACATACATCCAAGTGAAAATTTTGCTTACGAACAGTTAGATGTAGGAAAATTCTGAGTAAGGCAGAAGAACAAGCGGCCAATTCTATGTAGGAAATATCCATTCGCTTTACTCTCGTACCAAACTTGACGCCAACATAGCCGATTAACCAAATTTGATAAAAATCCAATGATCTACAGTTTGTTCGATTTTCCGGCAAAACGGTGCATAATTTTTGGCCACATGTTAAGATTTTTTTAATCAGCAAGTCACCCTTAATCGAAATATTTCAAATTTTAAACAAAATATTCACTTTTAATTTTCACGAAATTTTCAGCAAATACAGACATCCAAGTGGAAATCTTTCAAACAGAATACACTTTTAATTTTCCCGAATTTTTCAGCGAATATAAATATGATCTTTTCCATTAATCTAGTTAAATGTCATATTATGTTCAATTAATTGCTTATCTCTATATTTTATTATTTTATTTAATATTTTACTCAATAGTGGAATAAATCGGAAATAAATGGAATAAATAGTGGAAAACTAATATTTTTAAGAGAATTTCCAGCTGTTCATACTCTCATTGTACGTGTTCATGTTTCGAAAGCAACAATACATGATGTTCTTATACATTCTGCGGTGTTGTTTTGTACATATCCCTACTTTCGGTCAACAGCTTTTTATAATAAAATTTTCAATTTTGAATCAGAATAACGCTGATTCTGTCTTCTATATGGTTGGTTTTTATCTTTTTTAATGATCCCCATACTTCAGTGGATTGTAGAAAAAAACAACTAAAAATATATATATGATTGTCATAAATTAGAAACAAAATGAATGAAAAAACAAGTTAGGTATTAAAAATTTAACAACATTATTTTGAAAAATAGGTAATTGAAAATGCAGTTATACTGACTTCAGTGGTCCCAGTCTCCGCTGTCTAATAAATTTAGTAATTATGTATTGTTACGTTGATTAAATTTTGTTAAAATGGCAGTAGCTGGATAATAATATGGAACCACGGATATATACGCATAGCCAATAGTTAGATAAAAAGATATTTGCGTGGATTTTAACAAAATAAAACTGAATCAATTGAAACAAAACTTTTTAAGCTAGGTTTTGATTTTTATTTTTACACAATTTGAGCAAGCGGTGAGGCTATATCTCCTGCTATATTTAATTTTTGAAATGGCCTGCCTGGTTGTTTACCAAAATTAATCTAAATATTTGTGACATAAAAAGTCTTAGAATAGTATAATATCAACTCTGTCAGGCCATACTTGGATAGTTAGCTTGGCAATTGTTAGATCACGGAAAGAAATCTATCGTTATATTATGTGCACAATCAAAAATAAATTATATTGTTGCAAGTTTATTTTATTAGTTTTTTCTTTTGTCTTCATAGGCTAGTATGCCAATTAGTATAGCTCTCCATATAAATTAAACCCTGTTGCTGCCCTAAATATTTCGCACGCAATCCCATCATTAGTCCTCAGCTTTAGAACTAAATATAATAAAAATATAATAGACCCATAATGCCGAAGAAACAATTGTTAGGACGCAAATTGACATCATTTTGCTCAATCACAACTTTAAGAGGTACATAAAATCCACTAAAACCTATCTTGGAGTGGACATTTATAAAGATTACAATTTATTATAATAATTTTAAGATTAAAAATATATCTGAAAAAGAATAGTGACAAGAAAAATGGACTTCTGACAAATGAAAAACCCTGAAAGGAAAAAAATAAGTATCAAGGTTTATAAAGAAATAGAAACGATAGAGAACTTCGTACAGATAGAGATTGGAGTAACACTATTGGATTGGAGTAACTTAAATAATGATCTGAGACTCAAATAGAAGACATCGGGTTTACGAAAATAATAGAAAACAAGAATGGATAACGCGAGATCCGGACCGCATGGACCTTATAACCGTAAGACGAAAACATATATCAAACGCAATTGAAGACAAAAGAATCAACAACGCCATCAGAAACTTAAGGAAAGGTACGATAATTCTGATGTGTATAGGATTGTAAAAGAAATAACAGGTAGACAAGAAACAAGAATATTAGGAAATAAAAATAACTAAATAATTACAAGTATTGAAGATACGCTGAAGAGATGGAAAGAAAACATTGAGATACCGTTTAAGGGATATAGACGATAGACTTTGTGACTCAGAAATCTAAAAAAACGGAAAATTTACTGGTCCAGAAAATATTATGCAATATTAAAATTAATTATAGATGATTAAATTAAGACGCTTAATAATTACAGCATTAGTAATAGTCTAGACTTAGTAGGCTGTAGTAGTAATAATATAAAAAAATATACAGTAGGCTGTACTGTAAACTAGCGCGAAGTTCGTACTAAGGTTTCTGTTTTTTTTTTTATTTAAATCATATTTTTAAAATCGAATAAAGTAAGATTTATATTTATTTATTATTTTTTTATAGATTGCTCGCCTTAGCATTTTACTAAAGGAATAAAGTACTACAATGTGGTTGTAGAAGCGTCTGTTCAAAAATAATAATATACAGGTCAAGTTATGTATGCTGGTAATATGTAATGCTGTGTCTGTTGGTAATAGGGCGTTATCTAATATTAATTGTTGCTTAAGATATTGTCAACGCTATCAAAAAAATGTAGTAATAAAATATCCAATAACTATAATGGTTGTTTATTGATATACTAGTTTATAAAAATTGTAAATAAAGTAAATTTTTATATATTTGGGTATGTAGCATCAGTAGTAATACCACATTGGTTATTTTTATTTCTGCTCATCCATATATATCCATCCATTCCCCAGTCGGCTCCCCAGGAGTTCTTCACGATCCAGTAATCTTGTCCTTTCTCTGTGCCGTATCCTACCACCAGTACCCCGTGGTTCAAAGAATTAAAGTCACTGTAGCATGAAGTGTCATCGAGTATTCCTACAACATGTAATTGTTGATACATTTATCTCATATTATTTTGCATACAATCAAAAATAATAAATTAACATAATTTTTAACAAATAAAATAATTAATACCTGAATCATATAATTGAAAGTTAAAACTGGCATCAATAGCCACTGATATGGGTCCCTTTGCAACAACAGCATTTTTAAGATCATCTTCGTCGTTCTTCTTAATATATGTAAAGTTGCTTATTTTTGCAGCTACTTTGGAACTATCAAATCTGCATTTATCATCAATGCCTTTATAAGGATAATCTTTTTCAGACATTATTCCTCCAGCTGCTTCAATGTATTCTAGAGCCTTGTCCATGTACCCACCTGAACATCCATAACAATTATCTTTTGCGCAATCTACTAGATTTTGTTCACTTACAGATATCAGTTTTCCTGTTTTAAGAAAATAAGCTCCTTCTACTGTTCCAGTCTACAAAAGAGGAGATATTAACGTATTACAATAAGTTTTATTTATTGAACAAAATATGCATTTTTCAAGATCAAAGCCTGGGTAAAAAAGGTAAGTATAAAATATTATTTATATAGATGACAATAATTGTTTAACATAAACCCCAACAAAAAAAATTATATGTACGTCTGAATAAAGAAAAATTCATAAAACTACATTTAAATTATTTAAATTAACAAAATAGCAGACTTAACGAATAAACTCGTAAAACAGTTCATGTTATTTGGCGTTAGGTTTTATATTCTTAAGTATAAAACCATAATAATTTATTACTATTATATAGGTTTAATTTATACGGCTCTCATTCCCTTAGAGGAAAATTTGTTCAATTCAGTTATATTATGGTATTAAAAGATTGAGCTTTGGTGGAACTCTTTCCATATTGGCTAGCCAGAGGTGACATAAAACTGAGAAATTAAAATTAATACTGGCAAGATCAAAAAGTAGAAAATTATATGAACAATGGCAAGAAAATAAGTCAGACACGAATATTCAAAACTATACGGTCGTCAAAAGAAACCGAAAGCAGCAATAGCAAAAGCTGAAGAAAAGAAATAAACAGATCTATACGATCATTTTGATAAAAGAAAAGGTAAGATAAAGATATATAAGAAAGCCACATATTGAGCAAGCATACAGATTGGATGTGCAAATAACATGTGAAGATAATCAAATATTAGTTCACGAAAAAGATATCAAAATAGATATTATAAGTTATAATTCAATGAAAGATAGAAAGTCTTAGGTTTTGAAAATAAACTCATGGCAATCGACTCAGTTAAAAATAGGTACTTGCGGGCTAACGTATAAATTGTCTAAAGTATGTGTTTCTCAAGTTCCAATAAATAACGCTAATAAAATATACAATATTAACTACGTACCGTACTGAAACTCCAACAGGAGCCACACGATCCTTGATTCTTGACCTCAGTCACTGCACCTTTTTCTCTCCAATCAAACTTGGATGGAAGGTCTGTTACTGGAGTAAGTGAGTGCGTTACACGAGTTCTAGTCGATTTCCTACTTTTGTCCTAACTAAGTCCTAACATATCGGAAAATTCCTTTTCAGTCAAATCTGCAAATTTGGTTGCACCCAACTTAAAACTAGACAATCCCCTATCAAATTTTTCATTGTGATTTGAGATTTTTCGTAAATTATCTTAAAAATTGTAAATCGCTTTTGCTCTTCAATGTAATTTCTATAACTCTTGTTATGTTTAATCTAAATAGTTAAAAAGTAATAATTAGTAAAAAAGATATTTCAGTAGTTAGGCAGATTTAATAAAAATAACTTCTAAGTTCTTTTCTCACCTTAAACTGTACCCATTCTTCTTTATCACTCAGTGCGTGAACTGAAGCAGTAGCCAAAAAAATAATAACAAAAAGCTTCATGTCGCAAAAAAATATATTTAAAAAGTTTTGATGAAAAAATTGTTTTATAGTAGCACAACTTACACACTGTGAAACCTTTCGAATACACAACGAAACACTTTATGTTTTCCAAATTACCGAAAGGTTCTTTTATATTCTGAATATGTTTACAATTAAACATCTTGCAAAATAAAAGCAAATTAAGATAATATTCGTAAGAATTAGGGTTTACAAAATGTAACATATCTACGATTTGTTAATTGATTTTGTTGATTAAAGATCAAAAGATGATAGATGTAAAAAATATTTTTTTAAATTGCGGTTTTGTTTATTAACCTAAAATTGTTCGTAAGTTATTTTCTTATGACATTTTAATATTAGGTACTCCTTTTAATAGAAATAATCGACAGTTTAAGTTAGAAATACGTTTAGTTTGGCGTTTTGATTTACACTTCGGGAATTGTTCTTAAAATACAAATTAAACCTGTAAAATCTGTAAACGTAGTTTTAATTAAATTTGTGGTTAATTCTCACTAAAAATAACAAACAATACTACTAAATTTTTTTGTTTACACATTTTATTTCCTTTTGGGCAAATACTTCACGTTTAGTAGAGTCAACAATTTTCACTTTCACTTTCTTTTTCTCTCAAATATTTTTTTTGTTTTAGTTATGATTTTTAATTCTTTACTTTCTAGAATTCATCTTAGTTATGTATTATTTCTAACCAATAAATGGTGGTTTTCTCAGCCGGATTTTTTAGGGTAGATGAAATTTGCACAAAATGACATAAAGTTTTGTTTTCGTATCATAATTTTTTACAACAATATTGATACCATAAGCACAGGCAAGAATTTGCAATGTAGTGCTATATATATATCTTACTGGTGCATCTGATTTAATAACATACTTGTTACTTTTCCAGAGCCATAGTGAACAGAACACAGAAGATAGTGTCACCCTAGCGCAACCCGTTATTAATTAGTTTTAAAAGGTTTAGCTAGTTCCCTCTGGATTCGTACTTTTCATTCAACTTTTGTAAGGGTTAGTTTTGTTAAACTCACTAACTGATTTGCTACTTCTATGTATTTTGTTGCTTTAAACATTTTTCTTCTATTTACAGAATAGTAGGTGTCATTCGATCATCCGTGCTATCTGGATGTACATTTTTGAAGGCACAAAATATATGGGCAAAACTCTTTAAATGTTATTAAATTACCTTTGAGTTACATTTTTTAACTTTGTAAACTAAGATGTTTAACACATTATTTAGCGCCATGTGTCCACCGGTGGGCATTTTCAATGTTTCCTTCAAGTCAGTGCCCGCCCGTGAACATTTTTGATGTTACTTACTTTTAGTCACCGTGGCCATATATGTGGGCTCGGTTTATATTAGTTTTACGTATAGTGACGTATTCAGTGGTGGCAGGAAACAACAAAATTTCACGTGTACCAGGCAAAATGAATGTATCGGTTGTGATTTTTGGCAGTACAAAAAACTAATATTATTGTGTCTTTTTACATCCTTTATTACAAAAATAAATTGAATTATATTCCAATAAAAACAAAAATAAACGAACAAACCTAGATAAATAGTAAAAAAACAAGTAATCTTAACGTATTTGTAATACAACAACAATAATAAAAATTTAATTTCTGGAAATGAGATATTTGCTAGATATGCTTTTAAAAACATTCGAGGTACATTGGCAGGTTACAGGGATCACAATACGTATAAATTTTTTTCGCATTTTTACGAGCATAAACTGAATTTTGTTGCTGAGACATAGTCATGTCTGCATGCATGGGCTGCACCTTTTTCTGGTAATCCTATTTTGCCCGTCGTATTCTTTCAAGAAGTGTTTTATCTTGAAACTGAAGGGCCTTGAAAGTATTGGAATTTGATTTAAATCTTGATAAACCAGAGCCTCGACGATATTTTCTTTGAATTCTATTATTTTCAATTTCTTATTATTAATTTTGTTATACAGATGCAGAGCATTTACCTTAGCTGTTGAAGTAACAAAATGAAAAATTAGTCGCTTTATACCACTTGACGGTTCTTCTCACGTATGGCGCATAAGATGCCATCTGGTCAAAAGTGTCGACAAAAGCTTTTCCTTTGTTGTAATCTACAACCATCGCTGGTTTATGAACTTCTTATCCTCTGCTATTAACTGTAACCATAGAGTCGTCATGTTTGGTACTAAGCATAACAACATTTCTTTTATCTTTACATTTGCAGACAACTGGTTTATTTTGGTTTTGTTGGGCCACGACTTCACCCTTTCTCAATTTAGCTTTTACCACATCTTAGGGATTATATTTTCTATTTGTCCTTAGGGTTCCTACTAAATGTGTTTGTCGTTGAATATTAGACAGCGAAACACTAGTGTACCAGTTATCGGTATATACAGTTTTACCTGCATCCAAAAGTCCATCCATCAGTGTTGTGACAATTTTTTCGGCAACTGATATATCGTCCGCTCTTTCTTTGCCGGTGTAGACTTTAAACAACCATGTATAGCCTCCAGCAATACAGAGTTTAAAAACCTTTAGCTCATACTTATGTTTTCTATTGGGAATATACTATCGGAAATAAATACGTCCTCGAAATGGTACGTTGCTTTCATCTATACAAACTTCTTCTTCGGGAATATACGATTCTTTAAATTTCTTTTCTAATACGTTTAAAAATTTAGAGATTTTGTGGACTCTTTCTTCCAGATCGATTGGTTGCTCATTGTTTGATAAATCAATCACCGAAATTAACATCTCAAATCAATTGCGGCTTATTATTTTTGGAATTCCATTTTCATAAATTCTTTTTTTGCTCCAGTAATTCCTAAATTTTGGCAAATGCATAATTCTCATCTCCAAGATAATGGGGGAGACTCAATCCCCAAAAACTTGCGCATCTCTGTACAATCAGTGTCAACCCATTTACTAAGTCTTGGAGTTCCGTTTCCTACTGAGGCAGCTTCATTCGCAGTATTTCTTTGTGCAGCAAATCTATTGGTTTCTTCCACAAACAATGAGATAATTTCTTCGTCTATGAAGTTTTAAATTAACTTATAGGAGAGGCACTATGAAGTTTCTGGATTATATGTTCGGGTGCACCGGTGTAGGCATAAAGAAAATTAAATTTCAATCTGTTTCCTGTCACTGGCTCCCAGTTGCTCTGGGGTATATTATCGGCAAAAGGAACTACTTCAGCAACTTTGTTCTCGACATCAAATGCAGCTAGTTCATCCTCACTTGAATCGGAGTTTTCTTCATAATATGAGTAATCTCGATCTGCAATGGAGTCATCCTCAGAATAGTCTGCTGCTTTAACATCAGACAAATTTTCCAACTCCCAAAGCAGTTCTTATTGTCTTATTAATGTGCCATTATTGTTTAAAATCTGCAACAAAAGAAATAATGAAATGCGTGACCACTGGTGAACATTTGGTCCCTATGAAAATTACAACCTGGGACCGCGTGACCACCAGTGGGCACTAAAAAAATCACAAAAAACAAAGCTGAAAAAAAAGTGTTGTTTAAAATACAATTATAAACATTTAAAAAGCAGGTTTCTAGAAAAAAAAAACATTTTAAATATTTGGTCTCAGGGAGTGAACAACCAATTACAGGTTAAGTTACAATAGGAATGGATAACGTGGCAAATGCAAATGCCATGTTATCTATCCAGATAGTTCTGATGATGAGATATTAATTCCAAAAACGTTTTATGATGTAGCCCGATTGGGTTTTTTATTATATACCTTCTATAAAAGAATTTTTAACTAAATTTTCTATCTATACTATGTTTCAGCGTTTTTGTAAAATTTGTTTCAGGGTTGCAATAAGATGAATGAATTAATTGATAATGAATTAACCACCTCTAAATTCAGCCTACTAATTTCTTATTATTTGTTCTGCTATTTAGTTGCATATTATAAAGGATGATATTTTATACACTTTACTTATGAGCGAAATTCATCTATGGTTAGAGCATTCAAGAATATGATATTTTTTGTGTATGGTTAAAATTTTTTAATATTTTAATTACTGGCAAGGTATTTTTGTATCCATATTTTTTTATGAATTTCTTTCATTTTTCGAACTTCAAGAATCATTGGTGCTTTCTCTTCCCTCTCATTTCTTTTGCTTACATCATCCGTTTAGTCTTTCAGGTTTTTTCTTTCTCTATATAAAGCAGCTAGTAGAAATATTCCACGTATTTATTTAATATTATATATTTAGTATTTTGTAGATAAAATCTTTCTCTTTTATTAGTAGGTCGCCATTTCAAATTCGGCATCGGTTTTTGTAGTTGCCTTGAATTCTTTTCTGTTGACATTAATGTTCCTATAGAATGTCCTGAATTCGTTCTCTTTGTTAAGGTTTTCCATGTACTTTAGTTCCTTATTAAAGCGGTTTAGTTTCTTTTTTTTTGGGTTTTTTCCCTTTCCTCTTTGTCTGGTAATTCTTTAAAGGTTTGTCGAGTAAGCATTTTCTACGTCTGAAAGAGATACAGAGAGCAGAGAGGGAGCTATGTGTAGCAGTGGAAGCGCATAGGTTAATGATCATTCAGACTACATATCTTTTTAGCCTTCGTTTACATTTTTATTCAATATTTGTACAATATTGAGTGATTTCATTATGTATTTAATATTTTCTTCTTTAGATTTCAAAAAAATCTATAAAAGTTTATATGTTGTAAAACGGCACTTCTTCGTCGCGTAAAAGCATTTTAAGCGTTCACTGTGACTGTCAATCTTGCACCGAGTTTCCGTGGGTTTAAGTTCATGTCGTGACGCTACTTTTGTGACGCTCGCCTTATCATTTTACCACAGAGAATATACATGCTCTGCTTTAAAAATTAAATGCAAGTGAAGTTACTTATGTTGGATTTAATGCTGTGTGTGTGTTGGTAATAAGGTGTTATCTTATAATAATCGTTGCTTAAGATATTGTCAGAACTATCAAAATAATGTAGTAATAAAATATCCAATAACTATAATGATTGTTTATTGATAAAATAGTTCATAAAGATTATAAATAAAGTAAAATTTTATATATTTGGGTATGTAGCATCAGTAGTAATACCACATTGGTTATTTTTATTTCTGCTCATCCATATATATCCATCCATTCCCCAGTCGGCTCCCCAGGAGTTCTTCACGATCCAGTAATCTTGTCCTTTCTCTGTGCCATATCCTACCACCAGTACCCCATGGTTCAACGAATTAAAGTAACTGTGGCATGAAGTGTCATCGAGTATTCCTACAAAATGTAATTATTTGTTACATTTATCTAATATTATTTTGTATACAATAAAAATATTAAATTAACATAATTTGTAATAAATAAAATATTTAATACCTGAATCGTATAATTGAAAATTAAAACTGGCATCAATAGCCACTGATATGGGTCCCTTTGCAACAACAGCATTTTTGAGATCATCTTCATCGTTCTTCTTAATGTATGTAAAGTTACTTATTTTTGCAGCAATTTTAGAACTATCAAATCTGCATTTATCATCAATGCCTTCATAGGGATAATCTTTTTCAGACATTATACCTCCAGCTGCTTCAATGTATTCTAGAGCCTTGTCCATGTACCCACCTGAACATCCATGGCAATGATCTTTTGCGCAATCTACTAGATTTTGTTCACTTAAAGATACCAATTTTCCTGTTTTAAGGAAATAAGCTCCTTCGACTGTTCCAGTCTACAAAAGAAGAGATATTAACGTATTACAATAAATTTTATTTATTAAAGAAAATATTCATTTTTTCGAGAACAAAGCATCGGTAAAAAAGAATAAATTTACCATCTGTATCAAATATTATGTATGTAGATTACATTGATTGTTTAACTTTAACAAAAGAAAGCATAATATGAACGTCTATATAAAGAAAATAGTAGACTTAACGAATAAACTAGTAAAATTTCTCAGTCTAGTTTGTGCAAAAAATGTTAAAAATGATTGACTAAATTTAAAATAGCAGCATTTTTAAATATAAAACCATAATAAATAGGTAAAAGAAATAAAATAAGACTTACTCACAATCAATTTATTTTATTTCTTTTACCTATATGAAATGGACTAACACAAGCAACACATTTATGATTTAAAACCATAATAATTTATTTATTACTAATATAATTTATTACTAATATAATTTATTACTAATATACAGGTTTAACTCATATGGCTCTTATTTCCTTATGAGAAAAATTCGTTCAATCCACATATATTATGGTAATTAAAAAAATGAGCTTTGGTGGAACTCTCTCTATATTATCTAGCCACATGTGACATAAAACTGAGAAATTTATTTAAATATCGACATACGGTCATCAAAAAGAAAGCGAAAGCATGTAAAAGATACATTAGAAAGCCAAATTTTGAGCAAACAAACAGATTAGATTGATGTAAAGATAACATGTGAAGATAATCAAATTCTAGTTCACGAAAAGGATATGAAAAAGCGATGTAAAACTTACTGAAGGAATGGTCACCACATTAGGAAACAAGGAAGTGGTACAAGTGCTTTTTAAAACAAAGAATGGTAAAGCAGTTGGACCAGCTTTATTTTTGGGAAAGTTTGGACAGCTTAAGAATAAACAGGAACCAATTTGATAACAGTTTTGTTTGATAAAATAATATAACTTGGACAAATGACGGACAAATGGAGAAGTAGCATAATATATAAAATAACAATAAAAGCTGAAATGCATGTGAATATAATACATAATAATATACCTGTTTACACTTACATAATACTACAATAGTAGTACTTTGGTACAATATGAAAATATTCTTCTTCTTCTACGGCACTACAGCCCAAAATGAGCCTTGGCCTCCTTTATTTTTTGCCTCCACCCTTGTCTGTCTGTGGCTGCTCTTCTCCATACACGGACTCCTAAAAGTGCTTGTGCGTCGCTGCTTACTGTGTCTTCCCAGCGCTTTCTTGGCTTTCCAACAGGTCTCTTTCCCTGCATTCTGGCGTTCAGTACTCGTTTTGGTAGCCTATCCTCTCCCATTCGTATCACATGTCCGGCCCATTGCAATCTTTGTATTCTAATGAAGTCTGACAGGGGTGTTTCCTTATACAGTTGATAGAGCTCGTTGTTATATCGAATTCTGAAGATTCCGTTTTCCCTCACAGGTCCTAGTATTCTCCTCAGTACTTTTCTTTCGAATGTGTCGAGTTTGTTTTTGGATGTTTCTTTCAGGACCCATGCTTCGCTGCCATAACATGCTATTGGCCGAATTAAAGTTTTATAGATTCTCATCTTTGTATTTCGGTGGACACTTTTAGACCGAAATATATGGGAGAGGGCAAAATAAGCTTTGTTTGCCTGCGTTATCCTTTTTCGTATTTCTCCATCCTCTGCTCCATCGGCATATATTTCTACTCCCAGGTATGTAAACTTTCCAACCGTTTCAATGTCATCTTCATGCATAATGTTTTGTGGGATTATATTTCTTCTCGTCTGTACCATTATTTTTGTTTTTTCTGTGTTAATTTCCAGACCTAGCCTTTTCGTTTGTATTTTTAACTCTGCGTATGCTTCCTGTGCTCCTGTTGATGTTCTACTCATAATATTAATATCATCGGCGTAGGCAGCCAGTTGAACCGTTTTATTGGTCAGTAGGTTTTCTCGTCCAGTTTGCATTTGCCTAACCGCATACTCCAGTGCCAGGTTAAACAATGTTGGTGCCAGCCCATCTCCCTGCTTTAGTCCCTGCGAGATTTTGAAAAAGTCTGTCCGGTTGTTTTGTATTCGTACACATGCCTGAGTTTCATCCATTGTGGCTTTAATGAGTCTAATCAGCTTATGTGGTATTGCTAATTCTGCCAATATATAGTATAGTCTGTCCCTTTTGACTGAATCGTATGCCTGTTTGAAGTCTACAAACACGTTGTGAACATCAATGTCGTGTTTCCGCGATTTGCTCAAGACCTGCTTGACTGTAAATATTTGATCCAATATGAAAATATGGGAGAGAATAATTAGACAGGTTCGGGACGATACCAAAAACAGATACAAGTTTTATTACAATGCAACTGAAGGAAAAATAAAAGAATAGAAAAACAAATTCTTATAAAATATTTATTTATCTTGGGAAAACATGTGATATAGTTTTTCTAGATAGTTTAACAACTATTGTAATAAAGGAATAAACAAATAGTTTTATTATTAACATATGTGGGAGAGTTCTACTGCAATTAATTGTCTAGGGGAAAGTAGACAGTAAGCGAGGGGGTAGGCAGGAGAAGACACTCGTGGCTCCAAAAATCTGCGGAAGTGGTTCGGGCTCATATCGGTCGAACTATTCAGAAGCGCCGCAAACAAGATCAGAATTGCCATGTTGATAGCCAACGTTCGCAACGGACAAGGCACTTGAAGAAGAAGAAGGAAGAGTTCATTTAAATATGGAGTTGTTACAAATATTCTGCTAGCTTTATGTGATGAAATGATTGTGAAAATTAGTAATTTTATATACATAGGATAGATATTCTAACATGGAAATATTGAAATAGGTAGAGACCCAATAGAAATAATGAGATAAATGGAGTGGAAAGAAACGAGTGATGTGTTGTGTTATAGAAAGTGTTAGGTGTTATGAATATAATTAAAACAATTCTTTAAACCTGCTGGAAGAGCTACAATGTATGCAACTGAATGTTGGGCAGTTAAAACAAAAGGAAAGCAACGTATGCGTGTAACGAAAATTAATATGCATACATATATGAGTGCAGTTACAAAAAGAATAAAATTAAAAAGAGTATATTAGAAGCATTTTTTGTAAAAAGTAAGAAAGAAATCTCAAAAAAGACCCGACGAGATTATTAGGGAGGAGATGTCGGTAAACCAGGATGAAAACTTATAAATAAAGAAATGTAATTAGTTAAGTCGACCCCACATAATGATAGATGCAAACATAATTTCACCTTACATAGGATATTATTTAGGGTTTTATTTATTTTACTAGCTATATTAAAACCATGATAACAGCTTTAATTATTTATATAAAATATATACCTTGAAATAACAACTATCCAATGTTTAAAATTCTCCCTGTATCTACAGATTTACGCATACACTACGTATGAAAATACCGTAAAATACCGGAAAATACCGTAAAAGTTTAAAACAGAAAAAACTGCATACTTTGGTGATACCAAGACAAATTAAAAATACAATAATAGTCAAAAGAAGATATTAAAATTATAATGTAATAAACGACCAAATGGGACTATGTTTTGAAAAGGAACTTAAGACAATTGACTCGCTTAAAAATAATATAGTAACTAAAGGGCTAATATATAAAGTGACTAAAGTATGTGTTTCTCAAGCTCCAATAACAAACAATAATAAAATATACAATACAAACTACCTACCGTACTAAAACTCCAACAGGAGCCACAAGATCCTTGATCCTTGACCTCAGTCACTGCTCCTTTTTCTCTCCAATCAAACTTGGATGGCAGATCTTTTATTGGAGAAAGTGAGTGGGTAACACGAGTTCTAGTGGATTTTTTACTTTTAGAAAGTCCTAACATATCGGAAAACTCCTTTTCAGTCAAATCTGCAAATTTGGTTGCACCCAACTTAAAACTAGACAATCCCTTATCAAATTTGTCATTGTGATTTGCGATTTTTCTTAAATTATCTTGAAAAATTGTAAATCGCTTTTGCTCTTCAATGTAATTTCTATAACTTTTGTTATGTTTAATCTAAATAGTTAAAAAGTAATAATTAGTAAAAAAAAAATAGTTCAGTATTTAGGCAGATTTATTAAAAAGTAAGTAATAAATTCTTTTCTCACCTTAAACTGTACCCATTCTTCTTTATCACTCAGTGCGTGAACTGAAGCAGTAGCCAAAAAAATAATAACAAAAAGCTTCATGTCGCAAAAAAATATATTTAAAAAAATTTTGATGAAAAAGTGTTTTATTCTTACGTACACACCGTGCAACCTTTCGAATACACAACGAAACACTTAATGTTTTCTAAATTACCGAAAGCTTCTTTTATATTCTGGATATCTTTACAATAAAACCACTTGCAAAATCAAAGCAATATTTAGATCATTTTCGTAACTAATTAGTAGGAATTTTCAAAATGTAACATTGATACCTAGTTGCTACATACATACTTCAGTTTGTGTATTGATACGGTTAATTAGATATTAAAAGATTAGTGTAAAAAATATGTTGTTTTTTATTTCTGTTTTTTTATTAATCTAATTATAATTTCTTTCCTGTGACATATTTTTATAGTACCCCAGTAAATGAATGTGAAATACGACGAAACTGTATATTTTTTAATGTCACCACCGAATTGCATAAAAATTTGAATTAAGGTTCTATAAGAAAAACTACCCCTATTAGAAAAACATTGTATAATTGTGAATTAAAGAGGGTAATTGATTCAAATCAGTTTTTATTGAACAGGATAAATGTCAGTTAACACTATACAACATAATTTAAGTTTGTATTACAGTTTAACCCCTAAATCTTACCTTCTAGAATACGTATAAATAAAAAAGTGTCTTTGAATACTGATTTGCATGGAAATTTGGATTTAGGTTATACTTACCCTCCAGTGGACTTATGCTTTGGAATTATTTAATTATACAGTGATAATAAATTTACATTTATGTACTATTTTTATTTTTTACCACATAATTTTTACACTTATAAAAACCACCCTTTACGAAGAAATTCAAATAGTATTTTTTTTTCGTTGAAATTATAAAGACAATAGGTAATTTGTTTTAAAAACAACCCTTACTAGTTTGTAAGGATAAGTGAAAGTATATAGATAACGACATTGTTTTGTTTACCATAGGAATTAAGATTTATTGCAATCCCATCTCTAGAGCATATTTATTATAATGCTCTAAAACTAATTTTTTGGTTATTTTTTAGCCGTAATAGCAATACAAATAAATAAGTTAGTAAATAAGTAATATGCTTTATTTTCACTGAAAAATGTACAAATTTTATGGACAAAGCTTATAACAATAAGATAAGAAAGAAGAAAAAAATCAGAATAAGAATCGTTTGTACTTTTAAAGGTAGTACTTAGTATTTAAAGAGTACTTAGGACATGTGATAAGAGGGCAAAAATACGCATTATTATAACTTGTAATGCAAGGTAAAATCCGAGGAAAGCGAAATGTGGGAAGACCAAATATATCCTGGCTTAAGAACTTAAGGGAATGGTTTGAATGCAGTAGTGCAGAACTTTTTAGAGCGGCAGTCAATAGCGTCCGCATAGTCATGATGATTTTCAACCTTCGATAGAAGATGGAACTTAAAGAAGAAGAACTACTTTTAAATAAAAAAAAACAATAAAATTCTTCCAAACCGAAACATAAAAAATACTACCTAATTAAGAACCTACAAACTTCGTAAAATGTACCTAACAAAAAAATAAAAATTAGGAAAGCAGATTAATGAATTAAGGGCTCAAATATTTCACCTCCTTGTGCTAAACAGTAACCAAATCTGTCATACAGATTTCTCCTCATATTTTGGAGTAGGGCTGGTGTAATTCTTGCAGAGAAATGAAGTATTTTTGCCTTTAATTCGACTAGGTATATGGCCCTTTCAAACTGATGTCTATAAATGTTTCTTTGAGAAAACTCCAAAAAAAGAAATCGCTAGGCGCTAAGTCACAGAATCTAGCGGGCCATTTAATTGTACCACGTGTACTTATCAGTCGATCAGGAAACGTTTGATTGAGGAAGTCAATAGTTGCTCTAGAGTTGTGAACCGAACACCCATCCTGTTGGAAATAAACCTCCTGAAAATTAACGGGAAGGCGTCGAACTGCCGGAATGATCTCATTCTGTAAAAGTTGTAAATATTTGGGCCCGTTTAGGTTTCCATCGATAAAAAATGAACCGACAATATGCTCGCCTAACATTGCAGTCCAAACATTTAACTTTTGAGGATGCTGCGTTCGCACTGCAACACTGAGGAGCTTACTTTTCCGAGAATAATACCTTGCCACGGATGGGTTGTGTTTTTTATGTAATTAAAATGAAGATTCGTCAGAAAATAAAACATTTTTTAAAAAGTGTACATTTTCATTCTGTTTATCTAACATAATTTCACAAAACTCCATCCGTCCAAAGTTATCTTCCGAAAACAGTTCTTGTGTTGGTTGTATCTTAAAATAGTGATACTCATTCCTTTTGAGAACTCGCTGGACAGTTCGAGCATTCACGCTAACTTTCCTAGCAATTTGTAGACTATTGCAGGGTTCACTAGCTTCCACAAAAGTACAAATATCAATATCCCTGTTTTAACGCTCCTCATCGACAGGTCTAACACGTGGTTCATTACCTTCATGACACTTTTTACAACTGTTTACACACCCCGAAGTTTGAAAATGTATAATGGTATTTTTAACTGTTGTTACACTTGGTAGGGGTCTATTTTCGAAGGTAACAATAAATAAATCAATTACTTCGCTTATCGAATGTTCCTGAAAGTACCATGTTACAAGTAGCACTTTTTCTTGGACGGTATACAACGTAATAGGCATTTTATTAATTACACTATTCAAGAATTGAAGTGGATAATTTTAAAATTTCTAAAATTAACATAAACTATTTTTAAAATAATTGCCTGTACTATACTCTATATGCTATCTTTATTGCCAATATTTTTTGCATGTGGTTATTTTCTCCCTATTCTTATCGGCCCTTATCTCGTACATAAAGAGACATGTTGTTCCAAACATGAATATATTATTCGTATAAAAGTGCTTGTATTGGCTTTACCAGTTGTCAATAAGTCAAGAAATCTATTTATCACAAAAACATTATGCCGCAAAGACGTTTAGAACTAGTGCAGCTCGAGCACATAGCTCGTTGGATCCAACAAGCCATAACTCAACAAGAGGTTGCTATGAGGCTAAATGTGTCGCAAAGTGTGAAAAGTCGTGCATGGAATCGGTATGTAGCAACTGGATCTGCAACATACAGGCATGGAGGAGGAAGAGAACGATCTCGTCGGCAAGACCGTTTTGTAGTTCTGACGGCAAGAAGGAACCCAACATTCACGGCGTCCAGAATTAACAGTATCTTCAGGCATGCTACTGGACGAGCTATTTCCACTCAAACTGTTAGAAAACGGTTACATGCATCCAATTTAAGGGCTAGACGGCGCGCTACCCATCCACGACTAACTAGGGAGCAGCGTGCATGCAGATATCGCTGGGCGATGGAGCACTATCAGTGGAATTTCGAAAATTGGTGGAATTGTCTCTTTACTGACGAGTCTAGATTTCGTTTGTAAACAAATGATGGCCGAATATTGGTGTGGAGGGAAAGAGGACAACGTTACAATGAAAATCTGAGAGTCCCAACCACTCTTTTTGAAGGTGGATCGGTTTGCGTGTGGGGAGGCATATGTTTTGACGGTCGCACGGACTTAGTCGTCTTAATTAATGAGACAATGGCTGCTACACGATATCGAGACAGAGTCATAGTACCAATAGTTGTTCCATTTTTTGGTGCAATATGCGAACAATTTGTTCTGATTGATGATAATGCTCGCCCTCGCCGTGCGAGAATTGTCAACGAGTGTATAGAAGCTCATGGCATTACAATAATGGAGTGGCCACCGTGTTCACCTGATATGAATTGCATTGGACATGTTTGGGCCGAAATGTCTAGGCAACAAAACAGGCTCCTTCAACCGCCCCAAACCTTAGATCAGTTGGCCAATACATTACGCGCGATTTGGGAACGTATACCACAACAGTTCATCAATAATTTAATAAGAGGTCTTTCAAATAGAGTTAGAGCACTAAGGCGACACAGAGGTGGACCCACACACTATTAATTTTTCTTTTCGGGATATTAGAAATTGAGCAGGAATAGAAATTTTAGGTTGTTAATTTTACAATTTTTGTTTATTTTCTATTTTTTTTTAAAGAATTTCTTTCTTTCGGTTCATCTGTATGAAAATACGAAGTAAAAATAAATCTTTATTTATATCATTCCATTTTTCTATTTGATATCCACTTTAATTGTTGAGAAGTGTATTTGTTTATTCTTTCAGAACTTTGTTTGAAATTTTTAATGTCAATGCGACAATTACGACAATTCGTACCTACTGTGAAATGAATATAGAGGTGGAAACGTGTAACATGTCACAGCGATTTGCCATTGTGTTGTATGGTCCATAAAACAATTTCGTGATCTGTATTATGTGCGTTAATAGCACATTATGTGTATTTTACAATGCTCCAGTATACGCGTTCTCATATCTCATAAAATATGTGATTGGTTTTTTACTCATAACTCGGTTGGATTTTAAGTGTTTAGAAAACTATTTTATAGGTTTTTTAAGGACAATAAGATCATTTAAATAAAAAAAAAAATTAAACCCTTATTTTTAAATGAAGTGTAGTTGAAAGGGCTTAAATAAGTTACTAATCACTAGTGTATGCAAACTTTGAACAGCAATATCTCAACAAATTGTTATCCTAAGGAAAACAAAAAAACCAAAACCAAAGAATATAGACGCTTATAGAAGAATTGTTCACTGTTATGTTTGAAAGTCGGCAAAGAGTAGTCAGGGTGGGACGCACGTGGTACCACTAAGGAGTGGTCATGTCAGCTCTATTATTGCTTCTAAAAATAAATATGAAAGAGTGGGGCAATAAATGCAACTTTAGATATTTTTATATAAAAATGCCGCGTGGTCGTAGAATAGGATTAAATTTTTGCGTTTTATAAAATTTTTTAGAAAAAATAATATTATTTTAACTTTTAATAAATTAATCTTTTTAGAAAAATTATTATGATTCAAATTTTTAATTGAAATATGTACAAATCTTAAGTATAAATCAGTTTAAGACTATATTGTAATAATTTCACCAATATTCATTCATTGTGAAAATTATGTTTTATATACTACTAGTTGTTATTTTAACAAGATTAAATAACAAGATTGAATAGTACCGATACAGCGTAAAAACTTTCACATTATCTTCTCCTTTAAGTTCCATCTCCTATCGGAGGTTGGATATCATAACGGCTATGGTCACTTTGTTGACTGCTGCTCTGAAAAGTTGTAGTGAACTACAGTTAAACCATTCTCTAAGGTTCTTCAGCCAGGAGATGCGTCTTCTTCCTGTGCTTCTTCTTCCTTGGATCCTTCCTTGCATAGTAATTCTCAGGAGCTCATATTTTTCTCCTCTGGTTATGTGACCCAAATATTCTAGTTTTTTTCTTCTTATGCTGTTCATAATTTCTAACTCCTTATTTAGACGTTGTAGTACCTCAGCATTTGTAATCCTTTGAACCCACTGAATTTTTAATATTCTTCTGTAACACCCCATTTCGAACGCTTCTATTTTTCTTATTTGTAGTTTCTTCAATGTCCAAGCTTCCATTCCATATAGTAAAATAGAAAATATGTAACATTTTAGAGCCCTCAATCTGAGATGCAACTGAAGCTCTCTGTTGGTAAGCATTTTCTTCATTTTCACAAATGCTTGCCTTGCCGTTTCAATTCGGACTTTGATTTCTCTGCTTTGGTCATTTTTGTCATCAACCCAAGTTCCCAGATATTTATATGTGTCTACTTTTTCTATTTGGGTTTGCTCTATCATTAATCTTTCATTTCCATGTTGCGTTTTTGAGACAATCATAAATTTAGTTTTTCTCTTATTTATTTTTAGTTCGTATCTAATTCAATAATCGTAAATTCTATTTACCAATTCTTGTAGCGATTCCAGGGTGTTTGCCATTATAACGGTGTCATCAGCGAATCTTATGTTATTTACTATTCTTCCGTTTACAGAGATTCCATCACCCAGATCCGCTATCGCTTCCTGGAATATGGCTTCACTGTACACGTTAAACAGTTATGGTGACAGAACACAGCCCTGTCTTACTCCTCTCTTTATATCTATATTTTCGGACTTTTGTTCTTCTATCTTTATATTGGCCTTTTGATTACAATACAGATTCATAATGATTCGTAAGTCTCGTCTGTCTATATCTTTGTTTCTCAGTACTTCTATTAGTTTTTCATGTCGGACCCTGTCGAATGCCTTCTCGAAGTCGATGAAACAGGAATAAATATCTAGGTTCATATCTAAGCATCTTTGAGAGAGGACATTAAAAGCAAACAATGCCTCTCTCGTTCCCAGTCCCTTGCGGAACCCAAACTGAGTATCATCCATATCATCTTCTAGTTTTCTGTATAATCTTCCATGAATCACCTTTAGAAATATTTTGAGGGTATGGCTTATTAGTGATATTGTCCTATAGTCTGAACAATCTTTGGCATATACTGTTTTTGGTATTGCTACAAAGGTGGACACCAACCATTTCTGTGGGATTTTCCCAGTTTTATATACTTCATTATATAGGTCCAGAAGTACAGGTAGAGTTTCATCGTCTAGACATTCCAGTAGTTCCGCAGGTATTTCGTCTGGACCTACAGTTTTTCCGTTTTCTGCGTTTCGTATTGCTTGTTCGATTTCCTCTATTATGATCTCTGGCCCCGTTTTGCTGTAGATTTCTTCCGGTTCTTGTCGATTATCCTCAAACAGATCTGTTATGTATGTCTTCCATTTTTTTACTTTCTCTTTAATTTCTATAATGATTTTTCCATTTGCGTCTTTCAGGAGGGCATCTTTCTTTTTTCTCAGTGTATTTGCCATTTCCTTTATTTTCTTATGCATTTTAAAGCTATCATACTGTTAAGCATATGCCTCTATTTCACTGCATTGATTAGCAAGCCAGGTGGATTTGGCCTCTTTTATTTTCTTTCCTATCAATCTCTGTAGTTCCTTGTATTTTGCTTTACTCCTGCCTTTATGTTTCCTTTTTTCCTTCATTAGATCTAAGATTTCTGAAGTCATCCATATCTGTTTTTTTCTTATTTTTGTCTGCAGTAGCTTTTCTCCTGCATTTATTAAAGTTTCCTGTACCATGTTCCATTTGTCATTAACATCTATTGTTTTTATCACGTCTTGTTTGATTTTCTTTAAGTTATTATTTATTTCTTGTTTTAAGCTCTGACGTATAGGTTCTTCTTTTATCTTTAAGACATCAAACCGTGGTATTTTTGTTTGTTTTTGGGTCTTCTTCAATTTTATCTGCATTACGCCTACTAATGGATTATGGTCTGAATTTATGTCAGCTCCGGGGTATGTTCTCAGAGACTTTATGGCGTTTTATATCTAGATTTTATTAAGATGTAATCTATCTGGTTTCGAACAATGTCTTCTGAATCCGCAGGTGATTTCTAACTATAAAGTCTTTTTTTGGGTAATTTAAAATTTGTATTCATTATTACCATCTCCTCGCTTTGGCAGAATTTGACAAGTCTGTCTTCTTTCACATTATACTATTCATTAAAAGATACAATTTTGTCACATTATACTATTCATTAAAAGGCACTGTTAAATATTTCAAAAATAAATCAGGAATGCTTTTTGTTGTTATTAAAAAATTATGGTTGAAATGGAAGTTTGAAAGTTTCGGCTAAATAAAAAATTTCATAATTTAGTAAAAAGTTTCATTAAATACTTTTTTTTTAATTAAAATTTTTTAAAAATGTTTTGTTAATTTCTGGACAGAAAAACAGTATAATAAATAGTTATGTGAAGTTTTTCAAGATATATGCTAGTTTGCCGAAAGCGCTCCATGCCAGTTGTGTTCTTCTTTTAATTTCAGCATGATTTGGTTTTCCTAGTTTATTGACATGACCTAAATATACATAATGTTCAACATTTTCTATGGTATGATTTTGTATTGTTATATTTGTCTGGTCTTGGCTCAGTATTTATTGTTTTACTGTAGTTCATTTTTAAGCCTATTGCTCCTGAAACTGCATTTAATTGTTGTAACACAGTTGTAACAAGGAAAAACAGTCTCTCCAAAGCTATTCACGACGCTTTTGGAACATACTTGTAAGAAGGCACATCTAAACGAGCATGGTATCAACATAAATGGAGAGAAGCTTAGTCATTTGAGATTTGCAGATGACATCGTACTTAAAGCCGATCATATGGATGATCGGATCTTCCTTTTAGGTCGGACTGAAGATTAATATGAACAAGACGCAAATAATGACTAATCTAATCTAATTTAAAAAATGTGTGTTACATCTACTCATCTATGAAGCGGAAACATTAACACAAACAAATAAGGTAATTAATAAGATTGACTCAGATGGCTATGGAGCGCCAGATGTTGGGTGTCTTTCTGAGAGACCGAATTCCAAACGAAGAAATACGTCGTAGCACAAAAACAACAGACGCTATCGAAAAAATCGCATCCTCAAAATGAAATTGGACAGGACACGTCGCCAGATTATCAGACAACCGATGGACAAAACGCATTTTAAAGTCGAGACCAAGGCAAGAAGCAGTACCGAGCAGAGGACGCCCACCAACTAGATTGACTGACGCCCTGAAGCGTGTTAGCACTGGATGCAAGCTGCACAAGACAGAGACAGATGCAAAGAGCTGAGGGAGACCTGTGTCCAGCAGTGGACGCATACAGGTTGATGATGATGATGAGGATGAATAAAATATAATGCTGCAATATTACAAATTAAAATTTACCACGTGAATCTGCGTATTAGAAACAAAAGAATAAACTGGTTTCAAATAAAAGTGAAATTTTTTATTTGTTAAATAATTGTTATAAATAAACGTCTTTCCGAGGTAAACTTTATTAAACTTGTTATTGTAATATTATAGCATCATATTCTTTCCATTAAAATAAGATTCAGCTTGTGGGTAAGAAATAAACAATATGTTTCGAATGTTAAAGTCTAAACGATCGTTAAGTTTAAACTTTAAAATTAGCTCTTTCAAATGAAGCTATAGATCTCTTAATTGTTATAAACAGAGCTACAAATTGTCCTAAAACAATTTTTTGTGTTTTTTCCAAGTATAAAAAAATATTTTCCTGCAGGCATTAGTTACAAAGTTAAATTTATTTTTACAAGAAACGTTGTTAGATAAAAAAAAAATAATTTTAAAACATGTTATCTTACTATTCCTTTATTTTGCAAATCTTTGCCATCTTACCATCGCTAAGTCGTAATAATATTCATATAAAAGTTAGAGGTTCATATTTAGTTCTTTAATCTGTATTGCACTCATTTTTACATACGTTTCTCAAAATTTACTGTAGAATAAAATTTTTACAAAGTGATATTATAAAATCGTTTGCAAGGCATGGTGAAGAGGCACAGAAACAACAGAAGAGAATTCCATTTTCGCTAGGAATAGATTTCATAGAGGCAGAGGTTGCGAATGTTTATTGCCCCCGGCGACGTAGAATATTGTCATCACGTATTCAATAAAGATCCTCACAGCACCAACCAAAGCAAACAGTGTCTACCGCGAAGACGACGGATATCGCTTATTTCCGTGAGAAGCAAATCTCGTTATCAACCGTATACAGGGATCACCAGTAGTTTGGGCGTGATATAAGTTAGAGTGTGACGTAAAAAGGTCAATAAATTCGATAAGTTATATATGACAAATTAATATAAATGAATTCAATATCCTTATGTGTAGTATATATTTATAAAACTCAAACAAAAACTAAATAAATTACTTCCACATTATGTTTTCCCGTGCGCCATGATTCATTTTTCAAACAAGTTAAATCAAAATAGTAAATGAAACGTACGTAGATAATTATCATTGAAACCTACTACTGTCAATTTAATAATTACGAAATGGCTATTATCCCAGTGGATGTATTTTATAAAGTTAAATTTAGTAAATAATATTATTTATTATAATTTTTGTGTATTTGGATTGTGTTCGTCGGGAATAGGATTAATAAAAATATGATGAAAACAAGATTAAAAAGTAATCTAAATATTATTTGTACAATCTGCCGAAATAATTAATTTTTTTTTCCATAGCGAATGTTAAAGTGTTACTATAACAACTGTTTTGAGTAGATAAAATATCACTTTAACCGCAACTATAGATAAAGTGACACTTTAACAGCAAGAGTAGATAAAATGTTTTAACATTTTTTTATTCAATAAAGTTTACAAATTTAAACACATTAAGGATTAAAAACAACTGAAATTTTACAATTAGCATTATTAGAAATATCTATTTTTGGAGCATCACAACTTGTACTCGTTTGCTTAAACACTTGATTCGAGGTACTGGATTGATTTTCTGGTCCGCCAAGTATACACTTGGATACACCAACCTTATTGCTTATTGACTCTTCAATTTAAGATTCTGCAACAGATGACGATTTCCATCCGCCTAAACGATTTTTTCACTCACGCCATTGATATTCTTAATGCTTTTCCACTTTTTAAAAGACTGGTATTCTTTCTCATACGTCATCCTAGATTTTTGTGACAACAATAAACTTTCTGCTTCCAACGCTGCATTTTCTACATCTGATGGCAGGTTTTCCTTTTCTTGTGTCAATTCTTTTCCGTCCATTTCGTATTTATTCACTTTGTACACAAAACGCAACAATATTCTCCGCAAAAACAAGAGCAACACAATTGCGATTTTTGTGCTAAAAATTACAACTTTCTTTGACATTCTATTTTTCACCTAAACTTGAAGTCTTGCTATAGAAAAAATGTTGTATTGCACACTACGATAAAATCGCATTATCTTTTCGAGCATAATTAGCATCTCGACGCTAAAAAACGCTCTCGAAGATAAAGTACTATTTTATCGTCTTGTACAATCTTATATACTAAAACGCTAAGCCCTTTTCTTGTCCAACACTTGACTCAAAAACCATATTAGATAACTAAAATTTTTTTTCGGAATATTATTAGTATTACGTATGAGATTGTCAAGATATACTTTTGGTACAAAAATTCACTTCCGGTTTTGAGATGACCGGAAGTTAAAATTTACTTTAAGTTTTAGACCCCACAATGTATATATGGATCGAAAGGTCTCGTTGAGACGAATCTAAATATGTACTTCCGGTTACGATCCGACACCGGAAGTGACCCGAAACGCGCATAAAACGTCAAGATAGAGCAAATCTGACACCGGATTCGTGATCAGCATGCAAAATTAACTGCTAAATGATATCCATGTCGACATCTGATGAACTAAAAATTGCATTCCGGTTTTGAGGTCGACTTCCATAATCACTTTTTTTTTACTACATTATTATTGATGAATGTTATGTATATTCTTGCTTATATTGTTTGCATTGATCTCTTAATTTTTCTCGCAAAATAAAAATTTCATTTAAAAAACTCGATGTCGAGTTGGTCCGCTAGTAAATAACTATTGTATCAATTTTATTCTATTGTCACATAGCAGCAGTGTCGAACGCGGCTAACATTTGGATGGGTGACCGCTACGGAGCCACGTAGCTGTGGAACACCTCGTGTTGTTGCCTTACTTGTTTTTTAATTATTGGTATTATTTTAATGACTTTTTTTGGACTAATAACTATTAATAGTGTTTTTTCTTTTTCATTATTGATGAGATTTATGAACTCAACATTAAACAGCTTGAACCATAACTACTATTACTAGTATAAACATAAATATAGAACGGTAATAAATAGATTTAAAAAAAGTTTAAAAAACAACAAGGTTAATATTGGTAAGAAGATCTAATATTACCTAATGTTGAGAAATACGTCCGTCTAAAAAGTATCCGGAAAAAAGAAAACAGAATTATAATTTTACGGTTTTTATTTCTATCATTTGAAATATAAAATTTCAACAAATAATTCATCTCATTTACTTATAGAACCTCCATTTAAATTTAAACACTTTATTAAACGTCCAGGTACACCCGAAACTAGGTCAAGGCCATAATTTTCGGTAATGGTGTTCTACGCCTGTAAAACTGACTGAATCAAACATTTTATCTCATGGCGCTGCTCGTTCCACTTCAATCTTCACCAGTCCCCATATGTTTTCAATGGGGCTAAGATCTGGAGATACTGCTGGCTACGGGATTGTTGCCAATTCGTGTTCTTGCATCCAAGCTTGAGTATAAGCAGAAGTATCTTGCATTATCTTGCTGAAAACGCCACCCCTCTGGATATAAAACTTGAGCCGTTTTAAGAAGAAAACCATTTAGAATGCCACAATATTTCGCACTATCAACACTACCAATACCTATACAGAGAGGTGTAGCACCTCGTTGAGATATTACTACACACACCATTATTTTAGTGGGAAATTTGGAAATTTGAACAGTAACATTTTCTCTTGAGTAAAACAACTCGAAGATTAAATAGATTTATAACTTTCAGTGAAAGTCGTTCTTCTAAATCAGTTAAGATATTGTCCAAAGGCGGTAAATAAATAGATCTTTGGAAATATTCTTCGCAAGAGTTAGCAGGTTGGTTTTGACGACAGGTTTGACGAGAAACTATACGTGGCATCTTCAGTTCAATGTCTAGTTGTTTAGCTATTTCCTTCACTTCATTCTAAAGTTTGCTTAAATTAGATTCAGCATTTGATCTTTTATTTTAAAGAATGCATTTAGTGTCCTCTATGGCCTCAGTAGCATTCTTCAAACCTAATTTTGGTGACTCAAGAAGACGACTAAGTGATATAGTTGTACCTAAAACATTACTAAGGCAAACTACTGAAATGAAAAATTCTGGGCTCCTAATAGCTTGCATTAATAAAAATGCATCAGCTGATTTTTTACTGTCCTTTCATGTAGAAATTGTTTCAAGAGCGTTGTATATTTGCATCTTTGTGTTTTGGTAGTATGTTGGAATTGTTTAGAAGGTTGTGTACTAAAGGTAATGATTCATCTCTTGGTATAGAAGTAAACAAAATTGGAAACTAAATATGGAATAGAATTGGAAACTAAATGGGGTCAAAAGGAACTAAATAAAAACTCTCTTCTATTTTAATGTAATTTAAACGTTCATTACATCTAAAGAATTTGTAATGGAAACTTTAGGTTTAATATTAGTGATAGACTGAATTGTGTTGTAAATAAAATTTTAAATAAAATAAAAAAATAAAATGTTACAGAAATTTACAACAGGCCTTATGGGACAATCGTGTTTATAGATTTTAGGAAGTCCATATATACTAGGTGTTATAGGATTAGATACAGTTAACTTTCTGTTGTTATATTTAGTAGCAGTATCATTAAAAAATTTAACCATTGCTTTTGTTTTATTAATAAAGGTGTTAAGTGGATTTTTTTTTTAAATTACAAAACTGTTATCGGAAAGGAAAGATTGTACTTTCTCGAAATTTTGAATTTGTTGTAGGATTACAACACAATTTCCCTTATCAGCATTGCTAAGTACTCGACAATCTCTATCGATTTTTTGTTTAATTGATTTTAGCAAATCCTTTTGTTTTTTAAAGGTTTGTTAAAGTAAGCTAATGCAAGAGTTTCTCAAATACTGTTTAATTTCAGCATTGTTTGTCATACCTTCTATTCAAGTTCTTTACTTTTTAGGTTCCTTTTTAATCAACACCTAAGATAGGATGAACACACTTGACAAAAGTGGTATTTATAAATTAAAATGTGATGACTGTGATGCCTCTTATGTAGGTAGAACGATTTAAAAGTTATCTACTAGAATTACAGAAGTTTTGGACAACATTTATTATCCAGTAAACATAATTTTAACATCAATACTAGTTCATCTATTTAACACGACATTAGTAGAAAGAAAAACTACTTGGAGTTGGATTTATTGGAAGATTTGAAAATTACAAGGGAGACAAATAAAAACTCTCACTGTCTTAATATTCAAATTAATTTAAATTTTACTAAATTTAAACCTGTTTTTAAAAATTTTATTGCAGCCTCACCTCGTTGGGTAAATGTTCTATATAATTTTATATTTCATCAGTTGATTATCTATAGTTCTGTCAGTTGGACCTTTGGTCAATGCTCAGTTTCATAGAATTTTGAAATGTGCGGATCACATTACCATGATTGTGACTGCCCATCCAAGTTGTCATGTGTCAGACATGACAACTTCCGTTAAGCCATTCTCTCTCCCGATGCCACCCAATATGTAGCTTCGTTGAGTTTCAATAGTTTTTAAACTGTGTGTCCTTGTGTCGTGTTCTGCTAATGTATTATTTAATGTTTGTGATATTTTCCATATATTGTTGGATTGCCCAATTTTGAAGAAGTAAGTCTAAAACGTTATATTACATAAAAAATTTTATCAACCATCAATTTCGAGGTTTTTTGAAGTTAACTAATAATTTTTCTTCAGTTGAAAAAAAAAACATTTCATAGCTTATTTCAGATGATACTGAAGATGCTCTAGGAGCGAAAGTACTTGGGCAAGATTTAATAAAAAAACTGTGCTCGGTATCTGCATTTTATTTGATTAAAATTGATCAGCTATTATTGAAGGTAAGCTAAAAGTATGAAATGGATACTGTCAAAACCATTTTTCATTTATTTGACCTTGCAGTTGCCAATTCTTGGATTCTATACAGAGATGACCATAAGCAACTTGCTTAAAATGTCAACAAAACCATTATAAAGTTGCTGGAGTTTAAAATAGCTATTTCTGAGTTACTCCTTAAAGATACCATTTCTACAAATTCTGATTTTGGGAAGATTTTGCAACGGCATTCGAGTTAAAAAATTCTGTTAGATGTAAGTTTCCAGCTTGCAAGCGTAAGACAAAAGTTGATTGTGAATTATGTGTCATATTTTTATGTTTAACAGGAAATAACAAGAGCTTTAAAGAATTTCATTTACAATAATTTTGTATTAATGCGTTTCTAATGTAATTCCATAATCACTTTTTTTTTACTTACATTATTATTGATGAATGTTATGTATATTCTTGCTTATATTGTTTGCATTGATCTCTTAATTTTTCTCGCAAAATAAAAATTTCATTTAAAAAACTCGATGTCGAGTTGGTCCGCTAGTAGATAACTATTGTATCAATTTTATTCTATTGTCACATAGCAGCAGTGTCGAACGCGGCTACCATTTGGATGGGTGACCGCTACGGAGCCACGTAGCTGTGGAACACCTCGTGTTGTTGCCTTACTTGTTTTTTAATTATTGGTATTATTTTAATGACTTTTTTTGGACTAATAACTATTAATAGTGTTTTTTCTTTTTCATTATTGATGAGATTTATGAACTCAACATTAAACAGCTTGAACCATAACTACTATTACTAGTATAAACATAAATATAGAACGGTAATAAATAGATTTAAAAAAAGTTTAAAAAACAACAAAGTTAATATTGGTAAGAAGATCTAATATTACCCAATGTTGAGAAATACGTCCGTCTAGAAAGTATCCGGAAAAAAAGAAAACAGAATTATAATTTTACGGTTTTTATTTCTATCATTTGAAATATAAAATTTCAACAAATAATTCATCTCATTTACTTATAGAACCTCCATTTAAATTTAAACACTTTATTAAACGTCCAGGTACACCCGAAACTAGGTCAAGGCCATAATTTTCGGTAATGGTGTTCTACGCCTGTAAAACTGACCGAATCAAACATTTTATCTCATGGCGCTGCTCGTTCCACTTCAATCTTCACCAGTCCCCATATGTTTTCAATGGGGCTAAGATCTGGAGATACTGCTGGCTACGGGATTGTTGCCAATTCGTGTTCTTGTATCCAAGCTTGAGTATAAGCAGAAGTATCTTGCATTATCTTGCTGAAAACGCCACTCCTCTGGATATAAAACTTGAGCCGTTTTAAGAAGAAAACCATTTAGAATGCCACAATATTTCGCACTATCAACACTACCAATACCTATACAGAGAGGTGTAGCACCTCGTTGAGATATTACTACACAAACCATTATTTTAGTGGGAAATTTGGAAATTTGAACAGTAACATTTTCTCTTGATAGGACTTTTAGATGATTTGCACCAAGTTGGAAACAACTTTCATCAGATATGAAGACATTATTAAAATTATCTTTTCGAAAACGTTGACAAAAATCTATTCTTCGTTGCCTTTGCAGAGGTGTTATTGTAGGGATTTTTTTTAATAATAATAATAATAATAAAGGTCTTTATTTTTCCTTCAAATTCATACAATACACAAAATATATAAATTATAAAATATGCATAAAATATAATAAGAAAGAACAAAAAGGCCGAAGATCAGTTGGTGCTGATTTCAAGAAATCAGTACCTCTGCTTTTCATCTTAAGCAAGGGAGAAAAAAAATATAATATATTTTTTTGCATGTTATGTAACAATCAATTAAAAACCATAACCAATAGAAACATTTAACATTTAAATATTGTCCAAAAACTATCACACAGTTTATACATACTTCATAACAGGTCATCAAATAGTTGCACATGTGTTATTCACTTAGCAATTTAGATTTAAGAGATTTCTTAAAAGATAAAATCGAGTTTATTTTATTTTGATTCCTCGATTATGTAGCCTTGCTTTTTCAGTGGCATGCAAACAGTTTCTGGGCACACTGTTATTCTTCGTTGATTTCCAAATCTGTTTGCTAATTTTCGAAATCCTAGGCGCGGATTTTGTCGTCCTAAAGCCACTGAAGCATTAAAATTGTTTCCGCGAATCTTACGAATTACCGAAACTGGTCTGTGTCTCATATCTATGCCATTTTTTATCCTCTTTATTGTCTTATTCACTGCACTTTTTCCTAATTCAGTCAATTGGACTAATTTTTTAATGTTTAGGACACCCTTTCTATGCAAATATTCCACCACTTTTCTTTTTTCTACTTGCGACATTATTTCACAAATCTTAAGTCTGTTTACAAACAACAATATTGGACAGATAGTGTTGTCATGCGATTTTGTCCATAACCTATTATCGGCAAAACCTACTTGATGCATTTCTTTTGTCTTAAAATGTTACAAAAAGGAAATCTATTAAAATTAGGAAAAATATAAAATTCCCGATACGTTCTAGACGGACTATATTTTTAATATATCGAACCTTTAGGACAACAGTGACACAAGTGCAAATTTTTCACAAATTGAGTATTAACATTACAATCTTACTAATACTCGTCTTTGTCTGGGTACCCAAAAGTCAGAATTGCAACTCTTCCTTTTGTCACTCATGTGACTTTGACCCATTTATGGATTCAATTGAAGGAAAAAGATCTGTTTAGTGGTTATCGTATATCTCAATATTGTACTGAAAGACATTGGTTTTAAATGGCTAAAAAATGTTCGAAGGCGAGGACTTATGGAACAATCTCATATTGCTCTAAAGAAAGCAGAGTCTTTGAGATTATATAAAATACATAAACATGAAGAACTGTACAAGTTTGTTATTATAGATGAAACTTGATCTATAGATCTATATGTCGCTTATGTCAAGAAGAAAATAAAATATGTGTAAAATCTATTAAAACTGATGGAAAACCGTAATATATTCCTATATTCACTATATAACTGTATATATATATTGAAGACATGAAGCTGTTGAAATAATTTTTTTTGTTTATGCTGGTAATGAAAATAGCTTCATTAAGGGTGCACAGGCTATATTTTCTCCTAAATTGGCTATAATAGACTAATATGAAGAAATGAATCAAGCAAATTTTTTATCGTGGTTTGAAAATCAACTATTAAAAAATTTGTCTGAAACATCCCTAATAATTATTATAATAAATGTCGCTCCATATCATACCATATTCTTGGAGAAAGTACCAAACATGTCTTCAAACAAGACTGAAATAAAAGATTGGGTAACTATATATAACAATAAACTGCCAACCGAAATAGAAACTCATGTATTTTAATTCTCGTCACTGTCTGAATCTGAACTATCACCAGGATTTATTATAATTGCTAAATGACTACGTCAATAAACAAAACTGCTTTATTTTGAGTTAGAATAATCCTTAAATGTAAGTTAAGAAACCACTACATTCAGAAAAACTGACTGTTTGGTATGTTTGTTACCACTAAATCTGGGAAGCTTCATCGTTTTTCCCCCATAAAAACTAACGTTTCATTGAATTTTGTTTTTTTTTAATAAAAACTAATATTGCTTATACTATTAAAACTAATAGACGTCTTTATTTTAAATAGGGCTTTTCCTTATTTAATTTTTATACTTTTTGAACTATTTCTAACTAGTAGGTGTAAGTTTAAAGTATAAACAATACTCTAGAGCAAATTATGAAATTTGCAACATTCATCGCTTTTCCCTCCGACTTTTCATATGGAAACAACTGTTTCCTTGTATCATATGTACCAAAAACATATAATAATGTATTACTGCTTTCTAAACTACACAATAATGGTCTCATTAATGAAAACATCAAAGAACATACCTTGAAGCCAGATATTATTACTGATTACAACCTCACAAAAGGCAGAGTGGATGTTGTTGATAAAATAAAAGCAAAATACTCGGTGACTAGATTTAGCACATGCTGGCCGCTTACTGTTTTTCGCATACTTTTAAATATTTTAACGATAAACAGCCAAATAACTTACAATAATAGCACTAATATATTGTAAAATATCCCATCTTCAATGTCGTTCCACTATTCCAAATCTGCCTTTCAATTGAGACACAGAATCCGAAATATAGCTGGAGAAAAGCCATTAGTTGCTCAAGAGGCAACTATAAATATCAAACCAAGATGTCCTTTTTGTCCTGTAAGGAAGAACATGTTTACCGAACAATATGGTATCAACTGTAAGTTGCCGATATTATGTACAGAGCACACTGGTTTAACCAATTAGACTTGCTAAGGCTGCCCAGAAGAGGAAGAAATCTAATTTTATGCGTAATGCGTATATTTTTTGCAATAAATCCCGTTATATGTTTTATTATAGAAAAATGTATAATTTTTTTTTAGTTTAGTAGATTTTTTGCAGTTCTCTTTTAAAAAAATGTAAGTGTATCGTTTTTTGTAAGAGTTAATAGCCAATAAATTTAAATAAGAATTTGTAAGATTCATCGTCAACCTTTAATAAAGAGATGGTATCTAAAGGAAAAGAGTCTTTTGAGAAAGTCGCATAATATACGTAAGTAAATATAAACAATATAGTAAATAAAAAATAATAAAAAAATGTTCCATAATAATTTTTTTATTGGGTAAGGTTAAGGTCATTCCTCTGAACGGTTGCTTAATACGTTCAATTTGTTTATTGTTTATATGTTTACTAGAGATTAAGTATTGTGATCTTCAAAATATAAAACCCCCAACAGATACGTTTTATTGATTTAGTAGATTACACATTTTAAGATCAGATTTTAAGATATACCATAGGATATTTTATTTAAATATTTTTTAATTTTAAAATATTTATTATGTCTTAATCATTTTTTAGAACGTTTATTAAACAATAATGATTTTCAGCAAATACTACTTGACGTTTTTATTTTCTATTATTAGTTACTTGTTTAAGAACATTAGCAAAAATCAATAAACTTTAGATCATAGAAGCTTACGTGCTAAACAATTAGAAAAATTTAAAAGCAAACATCTAAAAGGGAAAAAAATGGAAATAAAAAATGTATTTAAATTCATAATAACTACAGTTCAAAGTACAACAATGACCACATTTTTAGATGGATGAAATGGAAAACATATTTGATAACAACCATAGTCACTTATAATATCTAAGCTGTGGACATCTAATATAGAGGTAAAATAATAATAATAATAATAATAAAGCAATAAAGCAATAAAGTAAGGTGATACGTTATAGTATTTTTAAACAATTGTATTATGTTAAGTTACTTCTTCTAAAGAACATTACCAAAAATCATTAGACTTTCAACCATAGTAATTTACGTGCTAACCCAGGAAAGAATTTAAAAAAAAATCTAAGTAAAAACTCTTGCCTTTTAATTTTTAATATCTACATCAGTTAAAAGTAGTAGTAGTAATAGTATATTTCAGATTTAATATAGGAATGTCAAAAATATTGTCGGTCAGATAGCCAAGCGGGCCAGGCAGCCGATGATTCTCATTCGCTTCACTGTCGAATGGTTCAGTGGATGTGGGTTCAAGCCCTGGCTCGGTGTACAGAAAAATAAAAAAGGCTAACGCAGCAGTTTAAAATTCTAAAACGAATCTGCGGCTTAGACTAGAATATGCTGGTGTCTGATCGGCCTATGATGGAGCAGTACGGCAAGAGATATGGGATTGCGGCCCAAGTAAGGTGATATTCATTTCACTTGTACTTTGTTGGGAAAAAATTTAATTTTTCAACTGATTTTTGGTCGTTATTTACGATAATAAGTAATTTCAAACAAAATCATCATTAACAAAATCTATTATGACCTAACGTGGCACTTCTACAAAATCGTAGGGCTCGACTTGGTAATACTTAAATCCAAAGAACGTGTTTCTCTGTCTCATTTTTAGTTTGTTTTTCTTTGAGACCCACTTGTTCGTGTCAGTGGTTACGTTTTATCCGTTTCACCCAGTCCGATAATATTTTTTTTGGCTGTGCTTCTTGCTATGCCAACGATAGCTGATGGGCCTGTGAATGTTTCTTATGCCGCTTTCTTGACAAGTAGGTCCACTTTTTCGTTCACTTCAATACCAGTATGACCAGGCACCTAGAACAGACTTAGTTTATTACTTCTTTCGATCCGACTCAGATTCTACAGGCAGTTCCAAACTAATTTGGAGTAAATTTGATTCGATTTTAGTGCCTTTAATGCTGCCTAGATATTATTTCATTCGCCTTTTTGACAGTTTTTCCATACAGAGCGGGCATTCAGATATTATTTATTTTACGTCTCCTTGTAAAACTGACCACTGAGTTTTTCGCTTACGCATCATCTAGTATAAATATTTTATGTTCTTTGGAATGTGCTGGATAGAAAATTTCCATATTTTCCAGCATTAAAACAAGCCATCTACCAGGAGTGGCCACAGGAGGAAAGAAAGCACTCCCCCCTGTGAACACCCTCCAGCTGTCTTGGCTAGAATCATCTCTCTTTGCAGTTCAGTTGGAATCAGCCTATTTTTCAGCATTGCTTTAATCCAATTGCATACGGTAGCGGGTATTTCTTTTAATGATGCTGCATATTAAAGAGAATTTGGTATTGTATTATTAAATAATTCTATATCTAGAAAGGCGGTTAATTTAATCTCTCCATTATTACTGAGAGCCTTAACAGAGTGCCGTATAGATCATCGCTATATAAACATGATAAAATACATCTATCAAAATGGGACAGCAAGTGTGAAACTGGCAGATAAACAGACCAACGTATTTAAAATAAAACGGGGAGTGCGACAGGGAGACACAATTTCGCAAAAATTGGTTACAAAATTATTAGAGCATATGTTTAAGAACGCAAATCTGATTGAAAAAGGAATTAATTTCAATGAAGAATGCTTAGTCATTTGAGGTTTGCTGACGATATTATCCATTTTGCTGACAGAATCGATGATGCAGTATCGCAACTGGAGAAACTATACCTAGCCTCCCTACAAGTAGGATTAAAAATCAACCACACAAAAACACAAATCATGACAAATCTTGTGTTAAGCGAAAAGATTTCAGTAAATGGCATGCATATTGAAGAAACCACCTCATATAAGTACTTAGGACATGAGATACGCATAGGAAGAGATAATCAAACGTGCGAACTAAGCCGCCGCATAGGACTCACTTGGGTGGCATTCGGCAAGCTAAGCTATGTTCTTAAATCAGAACTACCTATGTGTCTTAAAAAAAAGTCTTTAATCAGTGCGTGTTGCCAGTACTTACATACGGTGCAGAGACATTAACACTAACCAAGAAAGTAAGAAATAAAATTTGTTACCCAAAGAGCCATGAAACGATCGATGTTAGGCATTTCTCGTAGGGATCGGATCACGAACAAGGAAATAAGACGGGGGACAGAAGTGACAGATGCCATAGAAAGAATTATGGCCCTTAAGTGGAACTGGGCGGGGCACATAGCTAGAATGTCGGATAACAGATGGACACAGCGAATAATACAGTGGAGACCGAGACAAGAAGCACATCGAAGTAGAGGTCGTCCACCAACAAGATGGTCTGATGACATAAAACCGATCGACAAAAATTGGATGCAAACAGCACAAAACAGAAATACATGGAAAATACTGAGAGAGACCTATATCCAGCAGTGGATAGATCCGGACTAAATGATGAATATTACTAAAGTAACTGATTTTCTGAACTACTTTAATGCTTTAATGTTAATTAAAGATAATTTCCAGTTTGCGTTCCTAGGATGTTTAGATCGTTCTTGGTTTTCAGACTGGCTCTGCCCATCAATAGTTGTTGAATCTGGAAAGTGGTTCTCTAATAAGAGCTCTAGTGTTTTCTTTATAGATTCGGCAAAAGTGCCGTCAGGTCTTTTAAGTACGCCTCCTCCTTTTGCTGGATCCTTGGTAAGAATCTTGTAAATTCTGGTGTTGGCAGGTATATCTGAAATACCATGGCAAGCTTAATCCAAAATTCCTGTCTCGTTCTTTTTATCTCTTTCTTGTATACTTTAAGAGCTTTTCTGTATATTTCTTAGTGATTTAATTCTTTGGCTTCATTCGATAGCCTCATTATTTCATTTTTTATTTTTTCCAGTTTTCTGCTCCAGCAAGACGTTTGTCTATTATTTGTCTTGGTTTGATTGGGCAGTTCTCCTGGTATGCTGTGAGAATTGATTTCCTGTTTTGATTACCCACCTCTTTAATATCTAAACATGTTTTTATATTATTTTGATATTATGAATTATATTTTCTATCTTTGCAATAAAATTGGTACGATATTCTTCCGAATTTATGTATTTTAGGTACCAATAGCTAATTAAGAATGGTTTACTTGTATATAAGGTAAAGTCAATGTCAGTTAACAATGTTATTGCTTATTTGTTTACAATTTATAGTTATATCAATAATGCTCTAACGTTTCTTGTTGATAAAGAAAGGTGCATAGCCTTTATGATTTAATATGAGTGCTTATCCTAAAATACATTTTAAAAGGAATTCACTTCGTTCATCGGTTCTTTTACTTCCCTTATCACGTGGTGTGAGTTGGCATTGCAACTGATGATGACTTTTAATCGTCGACTATATTACGTCTGCCTGCTTCCTCCCTTATAGTTATTTGAGCTGCAGTCAAATCTTCCGCACAGAAACCTAAAAGTAAGATGTGATTATTATCTTTCCTAAGTACAACACATGCTCTGCGTTTTATCACTTTTAAGCAATACAGTATCTTAGTTGAGACTGATCCTAGGCTGCTAATTCGGCCTGTTTCAGTGACCCAAGGCTCCTAGAGTAGTGCTTCATCATCTGTAGCTTCATTTGCGAATCTTCTGCCAATACTATATGAAGCAGCCTTGACCTCTTAAAGATCCGCCTGTACGAATTTAATTATTGCTACCTCTTGGAGGGTCTTTTTATGCAGATCGTTTGGACCATATTTACTGACACCATTTTTAATTTTATCTCGTGGATGTAATTTTTTATTTAGGGAGGTTTTCAATTGTTCCTATTTTCGTTCTTGCGGTTGCTGGAATTGTGTGAAACAGGAGGATTTCCCTTTCTCTTTGGCCGGTACGCTAAGACTTTCAAAAGAGTTTGGCGACACTTCCATTGTTTTCGTTTTCTTCGTTAATTGCTCCGAGGAAGAAGACTTTTTCTTTCTTCTGGCCTTCTTTGGTCTAACGATGATCTGACCAAAGCCTAAGAAATGCCTGAAGTTTAATTTCTCCAGGGCTTTTATTAGATGGATCGTCTATTGAGAAAGTCTAGGTGTTTCCTGGACTTGATTTCTCGCAGTGGAGTACTTTTTAGCCCTGCGTCTTCAGGCACCTATTCGTCTTTCTTGGTCTATTGAGATTTTTTTCAGTAGACGTTATATATACGTAGTGCATATTTGAGTTTTGGGCAGACACATTCTTCTATTACCATCAGTTTTACTCCACCTCGTGAGTTGAGTGTTTTCGTCCTCAGTTAGCAATTTGGAGCTTCTGTTATCAACGCATGTTACCTTAAGCCATTAAGGTCGATGTGAGCAACCGTAGAACTTCTAATCCATCTTCTGGTGGATCTCAATGGTTTGTAGGATGGTACTCTGCAGCCTCCTAAAATTATCATTATCTATTATCTGTGCTGGGTGCTCAGGGTACATTATTCTCATCTTAATTCTGCTAGTTACATCTTTTTTATTGGTTCGGGATCGTATTATTTGCGTACCTACAGGGGTGCTTGTATCTGATCTGATTCTTTACCCAAAAGTTTTCGTAGAAAGGGGTTTATCTTTTTCTTTTCCCCTTTTTGTTTCGGAGATTTTCTTGTTTGCAGTATCTGTTTTAAGGCTTTCTTATTGGGAATCCCTGCTTTAAGACCCCGCTGTTTTCGATCCGTTCCACTTAGTATGCTACTTTCGCCCTCGAATTTATATTGAGACCATTTGGGAATTTGTTCTTCTCCTACTTTGGAGATGTTCTTTTTAGGGGTTCTTTAACTAGCATCCTTAACATCCATTTTTTTTGCAATTGGTTACATACTCTTCATACGAGTAACTGGGGAATAAATGGTCGCTCAAAGCTCGGCTTAATCAAGAAAGGCTTTTTACAACCGGAGGTCTAGTATCCGGAGGTAACCGTTCGAGACCCCTTATCGTGTGGTCATGCATCCTTCAGCTTGATGTCTTACAGTTTGGATTACAGGTTTTTTCGCTGGTTTCCTCTGTCGGTTTTTAGTTAGAAACAGGTGGTCTTCTTTTGAGCGATTACCAAAAACAGACCTAGATAGTAAAATGCAGGATGCAAGACCAAAAGAAAGGCCACGGAAAAAGTGAAAGGATGAAGTGGCAGCGGACGCACAAAATTTGCTAGACGTGAGAACCTGAAGAAGATCGGCGTGGGACCGACAAGGTTAAAGGTATAGCTTGGAGAAGCCAAGGCTCGATATGAGCTATACCGCCATTGGAGAGAGCGATTGTCTCCTGAGGATGTAGGTATAGTGGAAAGAAGGATGGAGGATAGATAAACTTTTCTTGGTTGTACTCGGAGTGTAGGATAAATACACTAAAAAAAATTATCGTGTCGAAATGATTACATGTTGGCGATGTGAGTAGTGCGGTACACTGGGAAAGCAACTATAACGGTCAGAAAGAAGGAAACAAAAAGATATGCATGTATATAACGAAATGTATTGAACATTTTTTGGTCCAATTTAAAAACTTTTCTTAGTTTTCTCTTGCAATTTTTTATATTTGTCTTCGGTAAGAGCCTAGTTCATTTATTCTTTAAAACCACTCTTTCACCTTTTTAGATCTTACTACAAACAGGAGTTAATTTCATGAGAGTACTTATTAGAAAAATTGCACCTTCAAAGTGAACCTTAAGAATTTATGTTTCGATATAAACATTCATCAAATAGCAGAATGTCTTTCGGGTAGAGCTTCATTTTTCGAATATAGAATTACTCTGTACATTAGGGTGTCCCGAAAAATCGCTTTTTGTTTTTGTTTAATACAAGACCTCTTGAAATTGGGGTAATTGCTCGTAAATTATCACAATAATTTAAAAAAAATTATAACAATATATCTTTAGGGTTCTACCGAACTTTAAAGATTTGAAAAATTGTCATTTTTATGGTAATATTTCACTATACTTAATTTCGCATCCTGAACTAAATATAAAACATTATTTAATGCAAGACCTCTTAAAATTTATGTAATTACCAATATATTATCACAGTATTTTTAAAAATAAAATAAAAATATATCTTAAGGGTTCTACCGATCTTCAAAGTTTGGGAAAATTGTCATTTTTGTGATAATTTTTTTTCGGCTCCTGAACTAAAATAAATTGAGATTGTACTGTACGATTGTATAATATTGCGTCGTATTATACGTTCCGTTAAAGTTTAGAGAATTCTGTGAACTTTGGTTACATCAGAAGAATCAATGAGGGCACCAAAAAAGTTGTGTCCTACTCAAACGACCGATTCTATATCAGCAAATTGCGATGAAGAAGAAGAAGCAGTGCCTGACTTTTTCTCAACAGAGACACCGTCGACTTCCACGTTTAATAGAAATACGTTGTAGTTGCCAACAGTTGCTAAAGTGATAGATACAGTTTATCGATGCGATTTGCTGCTGCTGCTGCTTCTGCCGTTTTGGTTGACGTGGGTTTGGTTTCTACTGAAGATCTGACACTGGTTATTGATAAAAACAAAATCCACAGAGCTGTATGTAAAGCCCGAAGAGATGCTTCAAAAGATGTTGCAGGTATTATTGTAAATAGCATTTACTTTGATAGAAGAAAGGACAAGACCCTGATAAATGAGAAAATGGGGAATCGTTACCATCGCAAAGAGATTTTGGAAGAACACATCTCATTGCTATCAGAACCCGGATCAATTTATTTGGGACATACAACGCCTAGTCGTGGCACTGCAAATTGAATTTTTACTTCGATCACAACTTTTTTTGAGGGTCAAAGTTTGAATTTAGATGATGTAATTTGCGTTGTATGTGATGTAACTGCAACTAATATTGGCTGGAAGGGTGGTGTGATTCAATATTTAGAGGAGTATTTGGAGAGACCGTCACAATGGTGTGTTTGTTTGCTTCATGCCAATGAGTTACTGTTTCGTCACTTGTTCCTGACCATAGATGGTTCTATTTCGGGTCCTAGAGAATACTCCGGACCTATTGGAAAACAGTTAATTGCTTATGAAAATAAATTCACCGTGACTTTTTGTGCTGTGAATGGTAATTTGCCTGACTTGCCAAAAAATGTGGTCAATTAATTAAGTACAGATCAAAAATATCTATATGAAATATGTCAAGCAGTATTAACCGGTTTCTGTACTCATGAATTGGCAAACCGTCAACATGGAAAAATGGCGCACTACAGATGGCTTACTACTGCTAATCGTCTACTCAGACTTTATGTAAGTACGCTTAATCCATCAGAAAATTTACAATTGCTTGTAAACTATGTTGTTAAAGTATATGCTCCGATGTGGTTCAGAATTAAGCAAAAAGCGTCTTTTAAGGATGGAGCGAAGCATATTTTTCAACTAATTATGTACTCTCGATTTCTACCCGAAAATCTAAGATCTGTTGTGGATACCGTTATCGAAATAAATGGCTTTTTTGCCCACCCAGAAAACTTACTTGTGAGTATGTTGTTTGATGATAGAGATCACATTAGGGAGCTGGCATGGCGAAGAATAAAAAAAGCTAGAGGCACTGAAAGTAGCGATAAACGCAGAATATTTAAAACACCACAAATTAACTTCTCTACTAAAGATTACACCGATATTATTATGTGGCACGAATGTCAGGATTGTCAGGTTACAACACCACCGGTTCTTCGGCATATTTCTACTGAGGACCTTCACATCATGGTAAAAGATGAAAGCTTGTATATTTTTGACTTTTCCTGCCACACACAATCTGTGGAAAGATGTGTTAAACTGATTACAGAGACCTCGCAGAATGTAACTGGTGCTACTTCTAGACTAGAGATAGCTTTATCAGAATCAGGTTGGAATCTCGGGAAGAAATGCCAAATTTTTGACACAAAAATAAGTTCAAATTTTTAAGTTTTTGTCATCAAATATAGGATCTATTTTGTTTGTTAAGTTGTTTTGAACCTTTTTCATTAACTTTAATAATAAAATATCTTTTAAATTTAATTTGTGTATTATTTGAAGTATATGATTTAGGTCTATACAAACGTAAAATTTACAAAACTTTAAAGTCTAGTAGAGCCCTGAAGGTGACATGCTATCGTATTTATTTTACATTTTTTATATTCTCTGGAAAATTACGCAAATTTGGATAGCTCTTGCGATAGTGTAGCTCAAAAAATTTTTTTTTATGCAAATACAGGACACCCTACTGTACATATCTCAGATGATAATAAAATGAATCTATTAAAAGAGAGATTAAGTAATACTGCGTAAGTTGTAATGATTTATTAATAAATCTATGAATACTAAAATTTTCTATTTGTGACTGATGTGTTTTTTATTTCGATCTTTGAGCCTTTAGGATTTATGTTACGATATTAAAATTCATCAAATAGCAAAATGTCTTTAGGATAGAGCTTTATTTTTTTAATATAGAATTAATCTGTACATACCTCAGATGAGAATAAAATGAATCTCTCAAAAGAGAGAGTAAGTAATACTGCGTAAGTTGTAATAATTTATTTATAAATCTCTGAATACTAAAATATTCTATTTGTGACTGGTGTGTTTTTTATATCGATCTTTTACAAACTGATTTTCAAACCTAAGGTCCGATTAAATTGTTCTTTTTGTTGATTTTCAATTCAGACGCAAAAACATTCTATGCCATTCCGTTCAGCTTAATATATATGCGGCCAATCCTGCATCTGATTTTAGTAAATAAGTTTTTGTAGGAGTAAGGTCTTTGTTTTTAGACAAAGCAGTTTTAATCGTGAAAAAGCAAGAGAAATGTTATTTTAATTAAAAAGATACGAAGAGTTTAAATAATGTTTTGTGTTTATTATATTTCGATACTTTTGTCTAAATAAATCGAAGATATATAAATATGTACTTAGGTTATACAAAAAAAGCATATAATACCTTCGATCACAAGCATCGGAATACAAAGGATGGATCAAGACAAAGACGACTTATGCAACGGAAAAGGAAAATGATATTGGCTACATGGAATGTACAAGGACTTAGAACCAAACAAACAGAAGTATTCAAAGAATTAGCGGAAATGAATATATATATATATATATATATATATATATATATATATATATATATATATATATATATATATATATATATATATATATTGTGACGATTAGGGTTTATAGAAAATAATTTATAAGTTATATACTACATAATATTAAGTATTTGATTATTTTAAGAAGTTAAATACTAGAGAATTTAATAAAAATATATTTATGTGAGGGCATTTTTAATAAATTAGCATATAATAATTGTAAAAAGTTGTATTTTAGTAGTTATCATTTTGTAGATATTTTAAGTGAGCCATGTGCATAGGCAACCAAAAATACTCTCGGAGTAATTTGACAGATAGAAATTAATCATAAGGGAATATAAAGTGGGGTTATATAATATATTGTTTGAAATGTGTATTTTATTAAATTAGAGTGTTAGTTACAAATTTAATTATATATTCTGATCTGAAAAGCCTAAATGTAAACAAAATTATTAATAGAAAAGAATGGAATTCTCTGGATCTCCGGAGATGGCCATGTTTGCGAAATGGTTTGTTTCAGAAAATTCAGACAAGTAGTTAATAGAACAAAATAGAACATGATATCTTACGAGATGGTTCTAGAAATCCAAAAACATATAAATACCCGTGATTTGGATTCAAGATGGCAGTTTTTGAAAGTTTTTAGTCAGAAAAGTTTTAGATAGTGCAGTCAGAAGAGTTTTAAGAAGTTTAGAAGTTTTTAGTCAGAAGTCAAGCAGTTTATTATGAAAGTTAGTTGGAGATAGTCCAATTGTTTAATATAGTGAGTTAAATGAAGATTAAAAATTATGCATATAATTTAATGCACATTTATAATTATACACAAATAATTATTGAAGATAAAAAAAGGTATATTGGAAGAAATTAAATTATATTATGGTTGGAGATTAGTATAAATCAACTTATAATAATTGGATATTGGTATATTGAAAAGAAGAATAAATATAAATGCTGTTTGCTGGTTTGGTTGGTGGTGTATAGATGCTGGTGAAGAAAAATATATCTTAAATTGGTAGAAGCTGATAATTGAAAAAAGTAATTTCACAAAAAACAAGGATAACCGAAGTACGAATACTTTCAGTGGTGATTAGAATATATATAGTAGAAAACATTTCATTTAGGCATTCAGTGAAAGAAAGGTACAAAATTTTGTTAATATAATTTAGTTAGTGTCATAACAATTTCAATTTTGAAGATAGTTTGTTTAAATTTTAGATTGTCTATAGAATTTAATTAGTTTTATAAGAATATCAGTTTAAAGATAGTTTATTTTAAATTTACATTGACTAGGTTAGATATATATGTGTGTTTCATAATAGTTATAATAAAGATAATTTTAAAAAGTACTTACAAGCTAATTCTTTGAGAACCGCGATAAAAACCCTATATATTATATTATTAAAAATACTCATTGCTCATCATTCAAACAAAAAACACATCATAACAATTTGGCACCCAACGCGGTGGCTCTCTATTTAAAAGAATTAGTTTGGAAAGATAAGTGCTCTCATATAATTAAATTAATTATCAGTAGAAAGGAAAAATTATAGATTTTATTTTTAATTATATTTGAACAAGTAAAGTCTCAAAATGTCTCAAGGAAAGAAAGGTACAAGAAGCAAAAAGAATGAAGAAGATGTGGAAGTAGAAACACAACCTATACAAGAGGAGAGTTTAGTTCAAGTTCCACAAGATACTGCAGAAATGAATCCAGAAAGAGAGGAAAATGTCAATATGGCAGCTTTGATGTCATTAATGATGCAGATGAACAAGACAATGGAAGAGATTACGAAAAAAATGGAAGAGAATTCAAAAGAAGTCAAAGAAGACATAAAAAAAATAGAACAGAAAATGGAAGAGAATACGAAAAAAATGGAAGAGAATTCAAAAGAAGTCAAAGAGGACATGAAAAAAATGGAACAGAAATTGGAAGAGAATTATAGAAAATTAGAAAAGAAAATAGAAGATAATAATAATAAAATTGTAAAGCAAATAGAAAAACAAATGGATAAAAAACTTGAAACTGCAGAGAAAAAAGTAGCAAATGAAATAAAAAGTATACGGAATGACTACAAGAAAAGGATAGACAATGAGAGGACAGAAGTAAAGAGGATTATTCAAGATAATAAGATAGATATAGAACAGAAAATAGAGTTACAGAAATGTAACTTAGAAATAAAAATTAACGAAGACAGGAGAAACACAGAAGAAAAATTAGACGATATACAACAAAATATCCAAATAAATAGTAATCAAATAAGAAATGTGGAACAGAGAATAGATGATATTTCACAAATGAGAGACATAGGGAGACCTTACTTAAATTTAACAAATGAGACTGGGATTAAATTCTCTGGTAATATAAAAAATTTGCATCCTAGAGTATACATAAATAGTTTAAAACATAAATTAAGATTGGTGAATAATATTAATGATATTAAAGATTATATTAGAGTGACATTAAATGACAATGCAGCAACTTGGTTTGCTAGTATTGAGAATGATTTAGATAATTTTCAAACATTTGAAAATAAATTTTTAAATTATTATTGGGGTGAATTAGAGCAAGCCAAGTTTAGAGAAATTCTATATTTTGGAAAGTATAATCACAATTTAAAATCAAATATGGTAGATTATGCATTAAAACTGATAACAGTTGCAAAATATTTAGAACCACCACTTAGAGAGGATGAAACAGTCTTAAATGTATCTAGACATTTTGATGCTGATGTTGTGCAAACCGTAACTGTACAAAATATTCAAACAATAGATAGTTTTATTAATTTTATTCAAAGAATACAAAGAGGCAATATGACAAGTAATAATAACAACAGGAAAAACAATAATAATAGATATGGTGATAGTTTACAAAATTTTAATAATACTAACAGTAATCCAAATAGACAGAACTTTAATAATAATACTAGTTATAATAGACAAAATTTTAATAATAATACTAATTATAATAGACAACATTTTAATAACAGTACTAATAATAATAGACAAGATTTTAACAATAGAAGAAATACAGAGCGACCTAACTATAACAGACAGGTAAATTGTGTTCGAAGGAATAGAAGCTGCGAAGACAGGGAACGAAATAGTACAAGGCAAGAAAATGTGAGTAGAAGTCATAGTAGGGAAGGACATAGGACATCAGATTCAAGTGGTCAGATACAATCTGACAATTCTAATAATCAAAATTTTGTGCAGTAAACTTTCTGAATTACAAGTTAGGCCATTGCTATTATGAAAAACCTTCTGAATTTATTTTTTTAGATGAAGAGAAAATTATTGAATCTATTAATTTAATTTATATAAATGCTTTGGCCAAAAATAAAATGATTAAGATTATGATAGATACTGGTTCAGAAAGTACTTTAGTCTCGGAGAATTTTATTTTTAATACATTAAAACTATCAGATATAATAAAGATTCCAAAAATTAAAATTATTGGTGCAAAAAATAAGAAGTTGGGTGAAATTGATAAACTAGCCAATTTTAAAATTAATATTCTTAATAAAGAAATTAATATGCAAGGATTTATTGTCAAGGATTTATGTGTTGATATATTAATGGGAAATGATGAATTGGAAAAGAAGAAAGTAAAGATAGATTTTGAAGAAAAAATGGTAACTTTGGAAGGGCAAATAATTAAATTTATGCAGAAAGATGAGGTAGAAGAAGGAATAAGAGTTGATAGGATATTATTAAAAGAAAATAATGATGTTTATGAAGAAGAAATGTATTTTGATGATAGGGAAATGTCCCAAAAGAATGTAAAGAATAATTATTGTAGTGAATATTTAAGGAATGGAAATTTTAAGCAGATGGATGCCTACGAGGCGGAGTGCGTAAAATTGGAAGCTAGGAATAATGAGTACATAATGAAGAATAATGTTATTTGTAAAGAAGAAGATATGATGAAAGTTTTAAATTGCCCTGAAGAATATAAATCAATAGTCATTTCCATATTGCAGCAACACAGGGGACTTGTCAATAAAGAAAATAGAATTGCACAAAATTATATCCATAGTATAAAAGTTAAAGAAGAAAAAGATTTTAAAACAAAATCATACCCAATACCATATAAATACAGAGAAGAAGTAAACAAAACAATTAATAATATGTTAGAAGATGGGATCATTGAGAAGGCAGACACACGTTTTATTAACCCCATAGTAGTAGTACGAAAAAGATCAGGTGAAATCAGGTTATGTTTGGATGCAAGGAATATTAACAAGATTACTGAAAAGCAATTTGAAGCACCAATGAGTATAGATGGAATATTAGGAAGAATTACAGGAATGTCATTTTTCACTAAAATCGATTTACAGCATAGTTTCTGGTTAATACCTCTAGAAAGAAAAAGTAGACAGTATACAGGATTTCAGATAGATGGAGTAGTATATCAATTCAAAGTAGTACCATTTGGACTTCAATCATCTTGCAGTGCTCTATGTAGATGTCTTCATGATATTTTGGATCAATATAAACATTTTGTAATTCACTACATTGATGATATATTAATTCTTTCTAAAACGGCTGAAGATCATGAGAAACACCTAAAAATTATAATAAATAGATTAGACAAAGTGGGACTAAAAATAAATCAAGAAAAATGTACATTTTTTCAAAAAGAAGTCATATATCTAGGTTATAAACTTAACACTAAGGGAATCGAAATGGATCCAGAACGGACACAAGTCATTCAGGAATATAAAACACCACACAATTTAAGAACTTTAAGAGGATTTATTGGAATAATTAATTATTATAAAAGGATGATACCAGATCTAAGTATAAAAGAAATTCCATTACTTGAACTACTGAGAAAAGGTGTAAAATGGAGATGGGATCAGAGAAGAGAACTAGCATTCCAAGAAATTAAAAACATTTTTCTGTCAAATTTGAAAATATACTATCCTGACTACACACAGCCATTCATATTAAGAACAGATGCATCAATAGAGAGATTATCAGGGGTATTATTACAAATACATGATGGGGTCGAATACCCAATACAATTCATTTCAAGAATCACAAAGCCACATGAAAAGGGTTACTCAGTTTCAGAATTAGAACTAGCAAGTATAATACACTGTGTCACAAAATTAAGATTTTATTTGTTGGGTAATGAATTTACAATAGAAACAGATCACCAAGCTTTAACATCTATATTAAATAACAAATATGGAAACAGTAGAATACATCGGTGGAGTCTAATACTTAGTGAATACTGCTTTGAAATCAAATACATTTCTGGAAAATCCAATATAGTGGCAGATGCTTTATCAAGGTTAGAAAATACATCACAAAAAGGGCAGCGAACAATAAAAATTGGATTAAATCAATTAGTAGAAAGTACTGGATTATATTCTAAAGAAGAAATTATAAGAGATCAGATCAATTTGAGTGAAAAACAAAAAGTCCTTAGGAAAGATGGAGTATATTATAAAATAATAAATGGCATAGAAGTATATGTAATAACTAGAACTTTAGCAAAGAAAATATTGAAAAATTTACATAACAATTATATGCATATTGGTTCAAGAAAGCTATGGATGCTATTTAGGGACAATTATTTTGCAAAGAATGACATAAGTATAGCAAAAGAAATTACTAACCAATGCCCAATATGTCAACTAAACAAAGAAAAGAATTTAAAAAAAAAACTTACTGATAGATCCATTTCATAGATAGATGGTAGATTTCTTTGTTGTGAATAAATTTGACATCATACTTGTTGAATTTTGTACATATGGAAATTGTTTGGTACCCTAAAAATCATAATTTGGGGTTAGACACAAAATTGATACTATAATTGATATAAAAATGTCTTTCTAATATAATAAAGTAAAAAAAAAAACTTACCAATCTATATTGATGAAAGTTATTTTGAATGGAAATAATTCCTAGATTTTGTCTATAAACAAACAGAACACCATATCGATTATATTTTAATTAAGGTTATATTTTATTCTCTGATATCGCATCCATTGCCCCATTTGACATGACAGTTTGACCATAGAATAGCCGAACTGTGCTCCGTTGTTCTCTGCTTTGATATAGACAGCGAACAGGGATGTATTTAATACATTTTAAATAAAAAAAAAAAAATTGATTTATTAAATTTAATAAGGTATGAGAAAATTAATATTTAAAAAAATAATAAGTAAATTATTTATTTTAAATATTATTTTTGGGGTATTGTGACGATTAGGGTTTATAGAAAATAATTTATAAGTTATATACTACATAATATTAAGTATTTGATTATTTTAAGAAGTTAAATACTAGAGAATTTAATAAAAATATATTTATGTGAGGGCATTTTTAATAAATTAGCATATAATAATTGTAAAAAGTTGTATTTTAGTAGTTATCATTTTGTAGATATTTTAAGTGAGCCATGTGCATAGGCAACCAAAAATACTCTCGGAGTAATTTGACAGATAGAAATTAATCATAAGGGAATATAAAGTGGGGTTATATAATATATTGTTTGAAATGTGTATTTTATTAAATTAGAGTGTTAGTTACAAATTTAATTATATATTCTGATCTGAAAAGCCTAAATGTAAACAAAATTATTAATAGAAAAGAATGGAATTCTCTGGATCTCCGGAGATGGCCATGTTTGCGAAATGGTTTGTTTCAGAAAATTCAGACAAGTAGTTAATAGAACAAAATAGAACATGATATCTTACGAGATGGTTCTAGAAATCCAAAAACATATAAATACCCGTGATTTGGATTCAAGATGGCAGTTTTTGAAAGTTTTTAGTCAGAAAAGTTTTAGATAGTGCAGTCAGAAGAGTTTTAAGAAGTTTAGAAGTTTTTAGTCAGAAGTCAAGCAGTTTATTATGAAAGTTAGTTGGAGATAGTCCAATTGTTTAATATAGTGAGTTAAATGAAGATTAAAAATTATGCATATAATTTAATGCACATTTATAATTATACACAAATAATTATTGAAGATAAAAAAAGGTATATTGGAAGAAATTAAATTATATTATGGTTGGAGATTAGTATAAATCAACTTATAATAATTGGATATTGGTATATTGAAAAGAAGAATAAATATAAATGCTGTTTGCTGGTTTGGTTGGTGGTGTATAGATGCTGGTGAAGAAAAATATATCTTAAATTGGTAGAAGCTGATAATTGAAAAAAGTAATTTCACAAAAAACAAGGATAACCGAAGTACGAAGACTTTCAGTGGTGATTAGAATATATATAGTAGAAAACATTTCATTTAGGCATTCAGTGAAAGAAAGGTACAAAATTTTGTTAATATAATTTAGTTAGTGTCATAACAATTTCAATTTTGAAGATAGTTTGTTTAAATTTTAGATTGTCTATAGAATTTAATTAGTTTTATAAGAATATCAGTTTAAAGATAGTTTATTTTAAATTTACATTGACTAGGTTAGATATATATGTGTGTTTCATAATAGTTATAATAAAGATAATTTTAAAAAGTACTTACAAGCTAATTCTTTGAGAACCGCGATAAAAACCCTATATATTATATTATTAAAAATACTCATTGCTCATCATTCAAACAAAAAACACATCATAACAATATATATATATATATATATATATATATATATATATATATATATATATATATATATATATATATATATATATATATATATATATATATATATATTCTCACCGAGACCAAGAAAAAGGAAAAAGGAAAAGGAAAAAAAGATATATACATATCTACAGTCGAGTTAGTAAAGATAACAGAGCTTAGAGGGGAGTCTCTATTGCCATTAGACAAAATCTTAAAAACAATATTAAATCGGGACTAAAGTAAATGAACAACTGCTAATACTGGAAATGAAAAAGAATGGACACAACATTGTAATTGTCGGAGTGTATGCCCCAAATGAAGATGTAAATCCAGAAAGTAAAGACGATTTCTACAACAAGATGAATGAAATACTCTCTGAAGTTAAAGAAAACTGTAAAATCTTTATAGTAGGGGATTTAAACGACAGAGTAGGAAGAGAAGAAAATAACAGAGTCGTAGGAAGATGTGGGGAACAAATAATCAGTGACAACGGAATGCGTCTTAGAGATTTTTGTGAAACAATGTCTCTCAAAATTATGAATGGCTTTTTTCAATATCGAGACATCCACAAATTTACATGGATACAACCTACTAGGAATCTGCGCTCGATAATCGACTATCTAATCCAACGACAAACTTCCCAGCTGAAAACAACTGACGTAAGGGTATACCGTGGATCAGAATATGGATTCGACCATCGTTTACTTATAGCCAACGTGATAGTTAACTATCGCAAAAACAATAACACTCAGGTACAGAATATAGAAAAGGAACAAGAAGTAACATCCCCTAAATATAACCCAGAAAGCTTAAAAGAAGATTCAACGAAATTTCTTTACAAATTACGACTGGCCACAAAATTACAAAATGTGGATCGAGAAATTATATAGCGGCAAAAGAATTATTCCAGCAACTTAAAAAAATGCATTCATGAAGCTGCAAGTAAAGCTTTGGGGTCTAAAGACAAACATAAAACAAAAAATCAAAAATGGTGGTCGAAGAATATGCAAACGTTAGTAAACAAAAAGAAAACTGCTTATTAGAAATGGATGTCAACGAGAAAGGAGGAAGATTACAAGATATATCAAAAATTAAATCGTGATGTAAAAAGAGAAGTAGTGAAAAGTAAAATTGAGATGTGGGATCGAAGATGTGTAGAGGTAGATAGGTATATGGGTTGCACAAAAGTTGGATCTAACAGCATCTGAATTTGGTTGGAAAATATTCATGTATAAGATAAAGCGTGTTAAAATTCGTTTGTACCTCTGTTGATTAAGTGTGACTTGTCTAACATTTTCCTTGATTAAGTACGGACCAACGACTCCACTTCCCGAAACTGCACATCAAACAGTCACTTTTGCACTATGTAAAGAAACTTTTTAAACTTCATCTGCTCTGGCAAAGCCAAGAAATCGATTTTTGCAATAATTTACATGACCCGAAAAATAAAAATAAGCGTCGCGTCGTCTAAAAACCATACATTTTTCAAAAATTTAAGATTTTTATACTGTAACGCAAGAATTCTGGCGCAATATTGCACTCTAATGCGATAATCCCGAATATTTGTATTTGTTAATATACTCTAATTATATACTATTATTAGAATAAAACATATCAAAATAAAACAGAAAGTTAATAAATGAATAAAATCAATGGAAATTGCAATAAAACAATTATTTTAAGAAAAAGCAAACGTGTTACCTTTATAACGTTATATATTAGTTTTCGGTTCCTATATTAATAAATATCGACTGTCACAAAATTTGAGTACCCTGTATAGCGAATTTTATAATTTTATAAAAGTCATAAAGGGTCACTTAACGACAAAAAATTTCGAAATAAAAAAAAACAATTTTCGACTTTATTCTACTTTATTTTAAATAAAGAATAATCTAATCACTAAAAAATTATTTTAAAACTATCAAATCAGTAAAACATCTGAATGAAAAATTCTAAAAGCATGTCTTTAAACGTTAGGATATACGCCGTCAGTAGTAATTCCACATTGGTTATTCTTATTTCTGCTCATCCGAATATATCCGTCCATTCCCCAGTTTACTCCCCAGGAGTTTTTGACGATCCAGTAATCTTTTCCATTTTCTGTACCATAGCCAACAACAAGTACACCATGATTCAATGAGTCAAATTCATTAGAGCATTCCGTATCATCAAGTATTCCTACAAAAGAGTTTGATAATGAGTTACATATTAAAAAACATTTGTCATAAAATGGTTCGAATCACACTTATATAAACAAAACTGTACCTGCCACATATAGCTGAAACTTAGAAGAAGCATCAATAGCTACGGAGATAGGACCTTTTGCAAAAACTGCGTTTTTAAGATCTTCTTCATCATTTTTCTTAATATAAGTAAAGTTGCTGATCTTGGCAGCAACTTTGGAAACATCAAATCTACATTTATCGTCCACGCCTTCGTAAGGATAATCCTTTTCTGACATTATTCCCCCTTTTTCAATATATTCCAGAGCTTTGTCCATCCAACCTCCTCCGCATCCATAACAATTGTCATTAGCGCAATCAACTAGATTTTGTTCACTTAAAGATACCAGATTTCCAGTTTTAAGGAAATGTGCTCCTTCTACTGATCCAGTCTACGATACAAAAATAAAATAGGATAAATTTTGTTAAGCATTAAAATTAAAATTACTTACTGTACTGAAGGTCCAACAAGAGCCACACATTCCTTGATCTTTTACCTCTGTTACAGCTCCCTTATTTCTCCAATCAAATGCTGAAGGTAGATCTCCTAGTGGAGCTAGTAAGTGTGTAACATGAGGTCTGTTAGGCCTTGAATTTTTAGAAAGCACCAACATGTCCATAAATTCTTTTTCGGTCAAGTCAGCAAATTTGGTAACACCCAACATAAAAGAAGACTCTCCATTGTAATATTTTTTATTGTGATTTTCGATTTTTTTCAGATTTTCTTGAAAAATTGTGAAACGGGTCTGTTCTTCAACGTAGTTTATGTAACTTTTGTTATGTTTAACCTAAAGAATTAAATGGTTAGTTAATTTATACATTTTTTAAGTTTAACAAAATTTCAAATAAATTTTAATTATCTTAAAACTTATTTAAAACAAGAAGTATTTAGTGGTTATATTAATTATTACAGTTCTTATAGTTTTACCTTAAATTGTACCCATTTTTCTTTATCGTTTAATGCCTGGATAGCGGCAGTTGTCAGGAAAATTAATATTAGAAACTTCATCTGCAAAATAGAACAAAATGTAACAATGTTACTGAGGAAATAATTATTGGTTTACCTTAATTTTTAAAAACTGGGAAACCATTTTATAACAAAATTGAATACGTTATGCCTTCTAGGAGACAAAAATTTGCTTTTATATTCTGATTTTGCTTAGTACAAAACATCTTGCAAAACTACATATAAAAACAATTTTCGAAATTTTTCTGTTTTGAAAAGACTAAAATCCCGATTGGTTATTTATTTTGTTTACGTGAGATTTAAAGATAAGTGTCTAACTAATTAAGTAGTCAGGTATCAGATAAAATTGCTGATAAAACATATGAATCCCACAAATTGTTTTTTTTTTAATTATAATATAGATATTAATCAAAATTTGATCATGAGACAAGATATGTTTTCTTATTATTTTCTATACTCCATTCGTCAGATATGAACTCAACCTTTAAAAGTTATACAAAAGGATGCAAACAAGTTTACCACGTTTAGCCCGCAAAAACCACCCTCCGTAGGGGAGGAAAACGGAAAAAATCGTTTTCCAAAAAATGTGTACACCGTAGAAAAAAATGTTTCAAATATAAAATGTAGCTAAGATAATTTTAATATTACTACTACTATCGACACTACAAATAGGTACTATTTATCAGTCTTTCTCAATATTTGTTATTCTCTTACTTAAACCCTTAATTATATCAAGATATATCAAGGAATATCTATACAGAATAATAATTTGCTTAGTCCTAACATACGATTCAGATAACGAGACTAACAAAAAATAATGAAAATATATTAAAACATTTCGAAAGAAAATTACTAAGGCAAATTAATTTATGGAGCTACGGAGCAGAGAATGAGAATGAAGTCGAAGATGGCGAGACACAACTAGAATATACCAGGGACAAGATAAGGTAAAGAAACAATAATATAGGACATCTGAGGTGGGTAGAGCATGTAATGCAAGTGGAACAAACTGGCACTGCTAAAAAAAATACTCCTTTATAAACCCATTTGACAGAGAAGATGAAGACACAAAACAAGCTTCCTTCATAACTTCGTTTTCTTCACTTGCAATATCAGAATTATCCGACGTTGGCGATCACAATTGCGAAGGCTTCTCGATCTTCTGCGAGATGGAATAATTGTCCTGCATTTGAAAACTGAGTCCATTCACGATAATTTTTAACCAAGAAACCTCGTTTCTTGCTACACCTCCAGGGCACTTCATTTGTTTTTAAAAATCAGTTGTAGTATTCATATTATACCCGACAGGAAATTTAAGTAAAGACGATTTCTACAACAAGATGAATAAAATACTCTCTGAAGTTAAAGAAAACTGTAAAATCTTTATAGTAGGAGATTTAAACGGCAGAGTAGGAAGAGAAGAATATAATAGAGTCGTAGGAAGATATGGGGAACAAAGAATTAGTGTCAACGGAATGCGTCTTAGAGATTTTTGTGAAACAATGTCTCTCAAAATTATGAATGGCTTTTTTCAATATCGAGACATCCACAAATTTACATGGATACAACCTACTAGGAATCTGCGCTCGATAATCGACTATGTAATCCAACGACAAACTTCCCTACACCTCCAGGGCATTTCATTTGCTTTTAAGAATCAGTTGTAGTATTCATATTATACCGGACACAAATTTGCCGAGTCCGAGGCTAGTATCCACACAGGGTTGTAGACCTTTTATTTTCTTTCATTACTATTTAAATGAGAATAAGCCACAATTAAAGGTTAAAGTAAGTTTATTGACGTTTCAATTTCCACTTTGGAAATCGTTCTCTTTTCCGAACGATTTCCGAAGTGTAAATTGAAACGTCAATAAACTTTTTTTCAATCTTTAATTGTGGGTTATTCACATTTAAATAGTATATATATATATATATATATATATATATATATATATATGTATATATATATATATATAAAATATATAATTTATATATATATATATATACATCCCGCTATCCTTTTAAAACCTTTTCACGTTGCAGTAATTTAGCATCACCAAGAATTGCTATCATTTTCTATTTATAAATTGTGTATGTTCGTTTAGTGCACCTTTGTAGGCTTGGCACTGTTGTCGGTTTTTCAATATTCCGATTTTTTTTATATATTTAATTTTTTACGTCATACCTACGTTTTAACATCGAGCGGTAAAATCACTGTATTTGGCATCATTTTAGAGCCAATAGATGTTGCCGGTATTAATCCTTAAAATAATATTTTAGATACCTAAATATCGATCGCTTTGGGTTCAAGTTCAAAGAACGACATTGAAACTACCTGCTCACAAGTTGCAATCTCAACGGGTTTTTTCTTCGTTTAGATGTTATATTTATTCAACCTAGATATTTTTGCCCAGAGAATCGTGTAGGGGAATATTTTACATAAATTTCAATTTACAACCTGTTTAGTCGAAGCTATCGATGAATAGTTTGAGATAAATATTATGGTTTTATGGGATTAAGGCCTTAATTATTGGTTGTGATCCTGTTAATGTTTGAAATTTTGATTTCCATTCCTGAAATCGTTCTCAAAAAACGTTTTTTTGTACAAAATGTGTATACACATGTTTACATAATTTGTACAATAAACAAAGTTATTGTAAAATAATAGTGGAAATCAAAACGTTAAATATTAGTTAATTAAAAATGTAATTTTCATCTCAATAACGACCAATAATTGTGGCTTAATCACATAAAAAAATAATATCGGATACCTCGCTAAATAGTTTAAAAAAATCTTATACAGAAATTTAAATTCTAAATAGTATGAGGGGTAGCTGACGAAAAATTCGTAAAGACGTACACTTGATTTTGCTTTGTTTTTTTAAACAATCTTAAAAGGCAAAAAAAAATTTTTTGCTTATAAAACGTTTTGTATACATTCTAAAGAAAAATAATTCAAATAAAAGTTGTAGACCATAAAAAGTTTTTTATGTAGAGAAATACCAAATTTAAATACATAAATAATTGATATAATTTCAAAAAACCGTAAACTTTAAGATATTATGTTTGTAGTAATTTATAAATGTTAATAACTTTGTTTTTTGCCTAACGACAGGTAATATAGCTACTTAAAATTATGGCAATTGATCAGTTATTAAAGTGTGCTAAATATCAAGCAGATCAAAAAATATTTTACAATTTATTCAATTTGTTTATGACAGAAACCGATTATTTAAACAACCGTACTTGTCCAAACAGTATGACTACAAGTATTTTGTAACTTGCAATCGATTCTTTGCGCTTTCAGTTTTAGGGTATATTAAAAAAACTTAAACATATTATTAAATTTTTTATTAAAAACAGTTTGAATAGGGGACTTTTTAGTTTTTAGACCACTTCACGTTTTTTCAGTTTCTTTGACAAGTGAGGATTGTCTATTCGCTTATTTCTTAATATGGGCTATGAGCAATTATCTAGTCAAGTCAACACTATTATAGAAGTTACCCATACTTTTCCAGTACTCATTCAGACGGTTCATCTTAATTGTCCCCATATGGAACATAAGTCCGAGAAAAGTCTTAAATTCTGTTTGTGTTGTCTCTTTCCAAAACGCAATCCTCGATTTTTCTGAACGACTTTGTGCAAATATTTCGTCAGAGTCAATCAGAGTCACTTCCATCATTCATTTAATCTACATCGTCCTCGACAGATGCTTCTAACAATGATTGTAATTCAGCAGTGGTCAATCTACGTTTATGTTCACATCTAGCTTTTTTAGATGTCGAAGGCATATTATTTACATCCATCTTTTTATAAATACTATAACTCACTTTTACGGAGGTAATTAACAATAAAAACGTTCTACTAGAAACTATCAACTTACGACTTCCAATACTATAGGCCACTTGAGGCACAATACGTTTTTACTCAATAATAGTTCCTGTATAAGAAAAATTATTTTTTAATGTGCTTCAATGAAGCACACTAGACATATTGCAGTATTGCCATCACATTCTTCACAGTATGTTTTAACTTTCTACTAGTCATGCTTCTTCTTAAAAGTTTGTAACATCTTGTACACTTTCTTCTCTTTGTATTATCTACATCGCTTTGCCTGAGATGGTATCTTTGGGTGTAACTAGGGTTACAACATTTCTTTAATTGCAAATGCTTTCGCGAACTCCAGTCTGAACATAAGGATAGGTTGTCGCTTTTTTTACGTTTTCTATTATTTAGCAACTTAGCATTGACTACTACGGTATTAAATGCGGCATTAAATATTAATTCCACTGCCACTTTCCGGTACCACTTCAGAATTTTGCGTATTGGGCTTTGGTAAGAAGCCACTTGATCACTAAAATCAACACTCTTTTTCACCAAGTTATAATCGAGAATAGTTTGTGGTTTTAGTACTTGTGTATAATTTTTTTTTTCATTTGATTAAACCAAGATACAACTATTATGTTTAAATGTTGTAAGGATTAAAGCTGGTCTTTTGTCGACCCATTTTATCACTTGTAAAATCAATTATGGGGTTAAGTTTCATCGTGAGTAGCTGGTTGCAACTTTTTTAATCGAGATTTTGGTTTTACATGTTTTTATAGCAAAACATCTGCACATGAATAATTCGTTTCTTGAACAATGATTTCAATTCAACGACCAATATTCTAAAATAAGGTGTTATTACGTCGTCCGGAATATTATAAACTGGTTCTCTTTCACAAAGCATTGGAAATATGGTTTACATTCTATATTTAGAAAAATCTGTTACTGCAACTCTTGTTCGACTAAACTAAACTAAATTAATACACAAAACAAATTAATCTATTTTTTTTATAGAAATGCAGATTCCTGTTGGATTTTTATCAGTGAGGCATGAGTCACTGGTGTCTCGTATATCCGGACCTCTTATCGCATTACAAACATAATTCTCAATTAGCAGTGCGGTACAAGATACATTTAGGTCGTATAATCTTAAAGCCGTAATAAGACCATAAGACCATATGTTATAAATAAATATATTCCTATAAGAATTATCTTGAAAGATGAAAAAATACAATAAAAAAGTGCGCAATATTAAGTGTTATTTAAAAAATAATAAGTCATTTACGGGCGTACAGTTAAAAACAAAAGTTTTCAGTGTTCTATTGCTTGATTATTATTATCTGGTATTCTGAAAATGTTGACATTTTTTCCTGGTCTGATCTTCCTCAACTAACGTCATCTTTCTTATTTGGTGGGTTGTATTGTTCAGGTCTCTTTAAGTGTTTTTGTTGCTATCCATAGTGAATGATTTTCTTTAGACAATGTACTAATGTAGTGTTCAAATGTGGAATTGCGTGCATCATGTAGCGCTGATCTTAATTGTCTGATTATCTATCTCTTGCTCTTCATTTTTCGACTATTAGTTGTATAATATAATTCTGAGTGTTATTTGTGTTTTCTTGATTTGGAATTGTTAATCGTGTAGCTCCATATGAAATAGTAGAAGATGAAAACGAAAGCATATTCATCGATAAAAAAAGGAAACGCGATAAAGATATCTGAAACAACTGTTTTATGTTTTACCAAAACAGATGAACAGAGCACTATAAAGAGGAAGTAGAATTAGCTATGAAACAGCTTGAATGGGGAACAGAAGTAAGCTTAGACCAAATACCAGCAGAAATTATTCAACTAAGGAAAAAAATTAAATGGATATTTTACGCTAATATTTCACGTTCTGCGACGCATTCCACGTTTGACACACTGTCTTGTTTAGTTTTCTGTCATTCTATTTGTTAAATCCTATCTCATTCTCATCACAGCGTCAAGGAGCAGTAAATGTGTGCACTAAACGGGAGGCATATGTCTAACAGTGAACGTTGGAGATTTTTCGAGTTTATCATATCTTCTTCTTTAAGTGTCTCTCCTATCGGAGATTGGATATCATTAGGGCGATTCTAATTTTATTTACTGCTGTTTTGTATAATTCGTTAGTGGTACAGCCAAACCACTCTCTTAAATTTCTTATCCAGGACATTCTTATACGGCCTGGATTTCTGCGTCCTTGGATTTTTCCTTGCATTATATTTTGTAGGAATGTGTACTTTTGTCCTCTCATCAGGTGGCCAAACTATTCAAGTTTTCTCTTTTTTATATTCAGTATAACTTTTGGATCGTTATTTATTCTGCGTATTACCTCTTCATTTGTAATTTTATCCACCCAACTTATTTTTAGTATACGGCGGTAGCACCACATCTCAAAGCTTTCAAGATTTTTAACATTCTTCTGTTTAAGAGCCCATGCCTCAACAACCGTAAAGCAAAGTACTGAATACATACTAAGTAGTTAACTAAAAGTGGACGTATGCAAAGATATGCATGACGTAATCGTATGGTATTCGCTAATAATCCTGTCACGTAATATGTCACACACTTCTGTGCGTTAATTCGTTTTATTGCTGCCAGTTTAAGGTGTTATTACATGCCGCCATGTTTAATTTCTCTCCACCATCGTATTATCTCCGTTAAATCCTATCATTTTAGGCTCCATATGTCATGATTAGACCTACAGGACCGGAGATACGCAACTAAGGCTCTTTTGACATAACATATATAGGAGCAAAGATATATACCTAAGGTCCTTTTGGTGTTAATGTATTTGATTTCTACGTCGTAGTATTCTATTGGTTAAATTGTACCATTTGAGATACTCTACGTCACGATTGGACTAATAGGATCAAAGATACATAACTAAGGCCCTTTTGCCAGGCTACTCTATTTAATTTTTATATCTCATTGTATTCTATTAGTTAAATTCTATCATTTGAGGTACGAAACGTCACGATTGGACTAATAGGACCGCAGATACATAAATAAGGCCCTTTTGACAAGCTGATGTATTTTATTTTTCTATGTTATTGTAATCGATTGGTTAAATCCTATCATTTGAGGTACTGTACGTCACGATTGGGCCACTAAAAACGAAGATACGTAACTAAGGCCCTTTTGACGTAATGCTGTATTTGATTTCTATGTCATTGTATTCTATTGGTTAAGTGCTATCATTTGAGGTATCGTACGTCACGATTGGACTAATAGGACCGAAGATACATAACTAAGGCCATTTTGACATGCTACTCCATTTAATTTTTATACCTCATTGTATTTTATTTGTCAAATCCTTTCATTTGAGGTACTGCACATCATGATTGGACTAATAGAACTAAAGATACACAACTAAGGCCCTTTTGACATTGTTCTGCATCTGATTTTTCTATCCCATTGTATTATTTATGTTAAATCCTATCATTAGAGGTACTATACGTCACGATTGGACTAATAGGACCGAAGATACGTGACTACGGCCCTTTGGACATGTTGCTGTATTTCATTTTTTTATTTCATTGTTTTCAATTGGTTAAATCCTATCATTTGAGGGGCTGTACGTCGCGACTGGACGAATTGGAGTGAAGATACAATAGGTAGTTGCAATATATCATAACCCGTTCCTTTTAACCAAACATGATTCCAAAATGATTTGTGGATGAAAAAAATATATATATATATTCTTAAATTTACTATTTCGTTGTGGGCAATATTATATTCAACAGCGATGCCAAATTTCTGATGCTAAAATGATTGATAATGAAAGTGGGATATACATTTTCATGTATATAATGGCAGCGAGTAAACGGTAAAACCCTGAACTAAATATATATAATATTTTCACTGTACCATCATTTTAGACTCAAACATTTTCTGGAATAAACTTATATAACTCAGTAAGGGATAAAAAGAGAAAGCGGATATTTTAAAATACCAACACGGTATCAAAACTCTAATCAATGAGATGGTTAAAATTCTTGTAACAAGTACAGGAAAACAGTTATTGAGGTCTTGTAAAGTAGCGTCGATATACAGATGCTACTTTGCAAGACGATGCTAAATTGATGGGAAAAGCATAATGTATCGATGTGAAAATGATAGTAGGATGTATATATATATATATATATATATATATATATATATATATATATATATATATATATATATATATATATATATATATATAAAATATATAATTTATATATAAATATATAATATACAGGGTGGTCCTTAAGTAATTGTACAAAATGAAACTGTAGATTCTACACTTTAAAATATTAGGATTGAAGCCAAATTGCTATAATAAAATGTTGATATTAAGAAAGATACAGGGTGTTAAAGTGGAAATTTAAAATTTTAATTTTCACTATAACTTTTATGTTTGTGAACATTTATGTATCAAAATTCATAACTGGGTACTATTAAACATTACAAATTATAATTTGATGCATGCTTTAATGTAGCTTATAGAGGGCGCCACATATGCCACATATGTGGCATACATTTGCACTTAACTTTTTTGCACTTTAAGTTACCGGTGTTTGTGATATAAAATATTAAAGATGCAATATTTTAACAAAAAAAAGGTATACTTGTTAATACCTTCAAAACTCAACAGTTTTCGAGATAATCGCATTTTACAAATCAACTACATAATTCAGATTTAACGCAATTACTACAAGCAACGAAAGAAAATTAGACAAAAACATCAATACTTCTGAATTTTGCTATAAAATGCCTTTAATAAAGTTAATAGTTAACGAAATATTAAATAAAATAAATATACTAGCAGGATAGAATAGTAGGATTTGTAGGATTTGACAAAATAACAGAATAATTGGATTTTACATCAAACATTTTACGTTTTGTATTAAATTAAAGTCATAATTAAAATATTTTATTTATTAACCAAATTAAGAAATAGTTAAACTAAATAACATTAAACTTTTTGTCAAAGTAAGTGTTCGATATATCCACCATTTTCTTTAATTCATTTGTCAATACATTCCATAAAATATCGTCTCATATCAAATAGCATCATTGGTTCGAAAGAAACTGCTGCAGTATTTATAATAAGTTTTATAAGTATAATAATAGGTATTCTTTTGGAATTTTTATGCATTAAGTAATTATATTAATATCTCACCCCATGACCAAGGAATATAACTACCACGAACAATCCAACATTTAGGCAAGTTGTATTTAAGTATGTTCTCACTGCCCTCTCTCTATAATGTGGTGGTGTACCATCTTGCATAAACCACATATTTCGCCTTAAGTTTGATGACAATTCTTCCAATAAATCAAATAAAATCATTTTATAAAAAATGTAAATAAGTCTCACTATTCAAATTACAAAGTAATTCGCATGTCCGTAAAAAATAATTACCAATTTTTCCAAACCATACGTTTATTTAAAATTTATGTTTAAAATGCATATCGTATGGTTTGGTACCATTTGTAATTATTTTTTATGAACATGCGAATTACCTTGTAATTTGAATGGTAAGATTTATTTACATTTTTTATAAAATGATTTTATTGATTGGTACACCACCACATTATAGAGAAAAGTGCAGTGAGAACATAATTAAATACAACTTTCCTAAACGTTGGATTGTTCGTGGTAGTCATATTCCTTCGTCATGTGGTGAGATATTAATATAATTATTTAATTCATAAAATTCCCAAACACATACTTTATTATTATATTATGTTTATTATATATTATACTTATAATACTTATTATAAATACTGCAGCAGTTTCTTTAGAACCAATGATGCTATTTGATATGAGACGATCTTTTATGGAATGTATTGACAAATGAATTAAAGAAAATGGTGGACATATCGAACACTTACTTTAACAAAAAGTTTAATGTTATTAAGTTTAACTATTTCTTAATTTGGTTTATTAATAAAATATTTTGATTATGACTTTAATTTAATAAGAAACGTAAAATGTTTGTTGAAAAATCCAATTATTCTGTTATTTTGTCAAATCCTACTATTCTATCCTGCTAATATATTTATTTAATATTTCCTTAACTATTAACTTTATTAAAGGCATTTTATATCAAAATTCAGAAGTATTGATGTTTTTGTTTAATTTTCTTTCGTTGCCTGGAGTAATTGCGTTAAATCTGAATTATGTAGTTGATTTGTAAAATGCGAATATCTCGAAAACTGTTGAGTTTTGAAGTTATTAACAAGTATACCTTTTTTTTGGCAAAATAATCTATCTTTAATATTTTTTATCATAAACACCGGTACCTTAAAAAGCAAAAAAGTTAAGTGCAAATGTATGCCACATATGTGGCATATGTGGCGCCCTCTATCAGCTACATTAAAGTATTCATGAGATTATAATTTTTGATGATCAATAGTACCCAGTTATGAATTTTTATACATAAATGTTCACAAACATGAAAGTTATAGTGAAAATTAAAATTTTTAATTTTCACTTTAACACCCTGTATCTTTCTTAATATCAACATTTTATTAAAGCAATTAAATCTCAATATTTTAATGTGTAGAATCTATGGTTTCTTTTTGTACAAATTCTTAAGGACCACCCTGTATAATTTATATATATATATATATATATATATATATATATATATATATATATATATATATATAAATTATATATTATATATATATATAAATATACATATATATATATAAATTATATATTATATATATATATATATATATATATATATATATATATATATATATATATATATATCTACGGAATAAAGTGGACTCCGCCCATGTTAAAATTCAGGTTCAATTGAGCTCCGTGGTCAAGTGAATACCGATATACGGAGCTCACTTGACCATTCCATAATATTGGTTCTGTCGATTCATCAACATGTAGAGTTTAATAATTTATAAAAATTTTTTGGAGCCCGTAAATACCCCTGTATCATAAGTGTATATCGTTTAGTTCACGTGTATATATTATAGGGGTCGTACAGATCTTCTTCAATGTATATTTGAACCATACGTTTATCGGTTTAAGTAAGCTCTGAGAGTTTGGCAACTGTGCGATTATACCGTATATTTTCAGCATATACCCTGAACGGTTCATATGGGCTCCTTATTTTTATCTACTGTTCGTAGACAGTGTAATCTAATACGCATTACACTGAGTAACAGAGGATATCTTATTACCTGGTATAACTACGTACTAAAAGGTAACTGGTTCTTTAAAAACAGGTATATAGATACAAAAGGATTTGGGCTTATTATTTAATGGAATATTCGCTTGCATAGGAAATTTTATTTTTTCTGCATTTTTAAAAATGTTGTTCTTTTATTTAATATAATTTTATTAGTTCAATGCCGAACTCGATGTTTTTTTTAATTACAGAAATTTCGTAATATATTTTGTTTACGTGAGTATGTCTTTGTACGTCTTATGTAAGCATCCGATTAATAAAAACTAATTTTATTTCATCCAATCTTCTGCGATATCTTTTATAAAGCTTTTTTATTATTTTAGTTCTGGTCTTATTTGTGTACTACATATGATATCTCGATGAACGGTTATCTCAAAATAAATATGGTTAAGAGCTACAATAGATATTTTTGTGTTAAAATTGGTAGTAGTGTGCACAAAAACAAAGAATGGTTAATTTGTCTAACAAGGTATATTCGGCGGCAGATGCATATAGTGCAAGCGTCTATGTTTTAGGGGTGGAAGGATGTGCACCTCATTTTTAGCTGACAAGCTTGCGAACAATATTATTTCTGGTCCTCAATTTACCTTTTAGTTTTAAACAATAATCTGTGACTGACCCCGTGCGATACAAACTATTTTCAAGGAATTTATAGGGAGTCTACGTTCAACAATCATGACATTATTGGATGTTCAGTTTTGTGAAAGCGTCTATGTTAGGGAAATTGAAGGAGCACACACGAGCTTTTCAGGGGTTTTGGCTGAAAATTGATTCATAGTTTATTTTTATTGTGCAATAATAGGTGTATCGTCTATATAATAGAAGTCCGGTATGGATCGTTCGTTTGTGTAAATGTTATACAGTGTAGGTGCCTTTATGCTACCCCAAGCGAGACCGTTCTTCATCTGCTATTCTTACCATTGAGTGATATAAAAAATATTCTCTTGTGTAGGCATAAGCAGACAATATAAGTGAGTTTGTTATCCAAGGGGATATCATATAGTTTTTGAAAAAATATTCTGTAAGTTAAGGTGTCGTAAGCGGCATTTAGATTGAAAAATACCACCACTGATACCCGATATTTTTCGTACCCATCTTTGATTTAGTATTTGTGATGTACATTACTTTGAATAGCTGACAAACTAAAAATTTCGGCTGATAGTTTTTGTGGTCGTTGGAGTTTTTGCCAGGTTTAAGCAAGGTAACAACTTTGGCTTGTCTCTAGACTTTGGGTATCTCCTAATTTGAATACAGTTGTTCATCATCTGGATAAGCCATTGTAGTGTTTTTGGTCCAGATTTCGTAATAAGCTTTGTGCTCAGATCCTCAATGTCGGTATTTGTATTATTTTTCATTAAATATGTAGATGGTGGATCCAAGCTCAAAATCATTAAAAGGTTCTCTTAGCTGACTGGTTTTGTTCTTTCTTACTTTGAGTTATTCTTTGCTTTTTTTCCGATAGAAATAGTATGTCTATATCTATAATGTGGTTTTCAGCGATCAGCTATATACCAAATACCCTAGGTTAGGCCCTATATGTGTTTCCTGTACTAGAAATTAGTCAGATTCGGGTTTAGCTCATATGTCTGATAAGTTTAAATAAAGTAAAGTTTCTTGATTTTTAGATATACCCTTAACAGTTATAGACATATGTTATTAGAATAGTTGGTCCTAAAAAGGACCAATTTGACAAAATCATATTAAAGGGGTGACTGAAGAATTAGCCGAATAATTAATTAATCATTACCCGGGGTATGCCCGATTGCGGTGGTCTTATTAGTACTTCAATCTTCCTAAAGGCTCGTTTTTTAAACCCCATAAGTAATGCGTAATCTTTTACTTTTTATTAAAAATTTAAATTTTACATGATGTGTATTACTTTTTAAAGATATGTCGAATCAGATTTGTATAGTAATAATTTTAGGTTCTAAAGAACCTCTTTGTGGAAAATAAATAAGTTTGTGATATCTGTCACAACTCATATATAGATAATAAAAATATAAACAGGTAAAATAAGTGTAAACAATCTTAACTACATACATCGGCGCCACTGTTCAGCTGATGGGTTTATCACAGATATCAAAGGTTACATTTTAATTCAATGTACTATTTACGTATCTTCAATATTAAAAAAGTAGAAAAAGACATGTTTATGCTTTTATTTTTTTAAATCTATGCTATTTTCTTTCTAGAGTTCCGTCTTTTTTGAACGACCTGTGTTCTTTTTTCAATTGGGTACTTGTCCAAAGCTATGACAAATACTCTGTCCTCTGCTATTCTACATTAATATGACTGATTTATTTTATCTTTCTTGCAACTATTTTAATGGTTATCCTGTGTATCTTCTTCTTCTTCTACTTTTTCTTTTCATATAGACATAACTGTCTGTTTTTCAATGTGCCTCCAGTAAGTTGCCTTTCCATCGTTTTCGTGGTCGTCCTACTGATCGTCTTCCTATGGGTTAACCGTCTTTTGCCGTCTTTATTGTTTTATTTGTTGTCATTCGGCCTATATGATCGTTTCATTCTACTCTTCTATTTCTTAACCAGTTTTTGATGTTCTTCACCTTGCATCTACGTCGTATATCTGTACTTCTAGCTCTGTCCCATAGTGTCTTACCATCAATTTTTTTAAGTGTTTTCATCTCTGCTGTTTCATATCCTTTTTGTCCTCTCTGTGTCAGATCTTGTTTCTGCCGCGTATGTCATTATTGGTCTGATGACTGTTTTGTAAATTCTGCCTTTCGTTTCTGTTTCGATATTTTTATTTCTTCATAATGTTTCATTTATGCAGCCTGTGGCTCTGTTTGCTCTATTCACTGGGTCTTCCACTTTAGTTTCGAGCTTTCCGTAGCTAGATAATGTGATGCCTAGATATTTAAGCTCTAACACTTGTTCTATTATATGACCTTCCAGCTCCAATTAACATCTTAGTAAATTTGCTGTTGTAACCATGCATTTTGTCTCTTTTGGGCAAATTAACATATTAAATTTTCTGGCGGTTATATGAAATTGGTACAGCATACGTTGTAAATCATTTTCACTTTAAAAGAGTAGTATTGCGTCGTCTGCACAGCAGATTATTTTAATTTGTTTTTCTTCCATTTGGTATCCTTTTTTAGTTCTTATTTTTTATTATTTCATCCATAATCAGGTTGAATAATAGAGGACTCAGGTAATATTCCTGTCTTATTCCATTGTCACCTTCAATAGGGTCGGTTAGTTCTTCTTCTACTTTTACTTTTATTGTGTTGTTTTGGTATATATTTTCGATCGTTTTGATTTTTCCTAGAGGTACTCTCTTGCGTACAATAAGGGGATAACGTTTTTTTAATTTGTGTATCTTCTGTATATCATTATTTCTTTTGTGTATTAAAAATTAAATTTTGGTTATTATTTCTTAAGATTCTCTTAACGTGTTTATTAATTGTCTTGTTTTATGTGTATTAAGATATGTGTGTCATGATAGATTGTAATGCATATTTCATTTAATGTAATTAAAGTGCTCTTTGCGTTTGCCTATTACTTTCTCACTTCCTTAGCGATAGGTCTTTTTTTCCTCATCAATAACCTTATCCTCGCTCGATACAGCTATTTTAACCCTCTATAGCCCCGTGTGTACTCAAGGTAACAAAGGAGTTTTTGATGCAGAAAACTTTTTTAAAACAATTTCCGACTCTAGTATGCCCTCTGTTAATTTCAGGCAATATTTGGTTATACATTTTAATACACTCTATGAACCTATGACGAAACCTATATGGAAATGTTTAACAGTATGTCAAATGGACATGACTGCCTTATTAGTTTGTATTTTCGATCGTGATTTATTGTTATAAATTGTGTACAATTTATATAAAAATACATACAGAGTCATTATATCAGCATTTAGATATTGATTACCGTTGACATTTGTTTATTTTATTGTGTTGTTTCAGTACTGTGATAAAAAACAGGTATGTTGCTTTGAATCCACACTTTACCATATTATTTTAAATTATTTCTTTAAGATGGATACAAAAACGTTCTACGGGAAAAGCAGTAAATATCCGACGAATCCAAAGACTCTGACTTTGATAGTGATAATAAGAAAGTAATAATAAATTTTCCAGGTACCCAGATATTAATCGATCCAGAATCAAATAAAATGGAAAATGAAGACGATTTGTACGAAGCAAATTTAGACCAGGATACCAATTTAGATTTAGACTAAGATGAAGATGAGGGCGATACCGATAAAACTGAAAAACACACTGAACAAAATGTGCTCAAAAGGTCAAAAATGATCGTAAAAAACATTCAGTGGAAGAGTGGTTCTCGAACAGTATTTCCAATTCCAGAATGGAAAGGTAATTTACCAACATGCAAATTATTAGAACCGGAATCCCCTCTACATTATTTTAAAAAGATGATATCTACCAATATGCTGGAAAACATAGTAGAACAAAGTAATTTGTATGCACTGCAAAAGAATATAAATAAACCATTGAATATGACACTAGCAGAATTAAACCAATTTATTGGATCTGTTCTACTGATGTCAATATATGGCTTGCCAAGGACAAGATCATTTTGGCAGAAGGAAACACGTATTGCTCAAATAGTCGATACTATATCTAGGAATCGCTGGGAAGAAATAAAAACTAAAACGCATTTCAATAATAACGAAAATATGGTCAACAATAATGATAAGTTATACAAAATTAGACCATTCATCAACGGTCTATTTTAAAATTTTCAAAGTATTCCAATGAGTGAAAAATTTTGTGTTGATGAACAAATGATACCATTCAAAGAGGCACATTCTTTAAAACAATATATGAAGAACAAACCCAAAAAATGGGGATACAGGGCATTTGTTTTGTGTGATAGCAATGGTATTGTTTATAACTGGGAATTATATACAGGAACTGTTAAAGATCCCCTTCATTTACCTAATGTAGACACCAGCGGTAATGTAGTAATAAGATTGTGTGAGATAATCAAACCAAACAAATACTATAAAGTATATTTTGACAACTGGTTCAATGGCATTCAGTTGCAGATTGAAATGGAAAAACGTGGACTGCAATGTTTGGGAACTGTTCTTCCAAACAGATTGCCTTATTGCCATTTTTCTGATGACAAGAATATGAAGAAACAGGGCAGAGGTACTGTAGAAGAAAAGCACGCTACAGTAGATGGCATAAGACAAACAGCGTTAAAGTGGTACGATAATAAACCGGTTCATTTGCTTAGTACATTTGTTGGTTCTAAGCCTACTTCGTTAGTCAAGAGGTGGGATAAGAAACAAAAATCAAGAATTATTGTATGCTGTCCAAATTCAGTACAATTTTATAATAAATTTATTGGAGGTGTCGATCTTATGGATTCACTAATTGCTCTTTACCGAACAGACATAAGATCTAAAAAGTGGTATCTAAAAATATTTTTTCACCTTCTGGATTTAGCTGTTGTTAACAGCTAGTTGTTGCATCGTCGTGATTGCGATTACTTTGAAATTAAAAAGAAAAACCAGTACGCTACATAAGTCCCACTTATGTAGCGTACTGTTAGCAAGCAATGATCAGATCAAAAACAAAGGACGTCCCAGGCTCAGTGAAATTGAGAACGAAATTGTAAAAAAACAGAGGAGAGGATCTACTGCTATTGTACTATCAAAGGAAGTTAGGCTTGACCAAACCTTCCACTGGCCAGTAATTTCTGAAAAAAAGGAAAGATGCAAAAAACCAGGATGCTGTAATACTTCTAAAGTAATGTGCGATAAATGTAAAGTTGCTTTATGTTTTACAACTAACTACAAATATTTGTTTTTTTGAATGACATAATAAATAAGTATATAACTTAATTCGTTAGTTTTTGCTAAACACTCCCAAAACTCTCCCCAAACGAAATTTAAAAAATCTAAAAAAATTACTAGTTGTTGTAAATGGATATTTGAGCACATATACAAATTAAAACATTTTATAAACAAACAAGTTTACAAAAAAGTCGGGCAATAGAGGGCTAAGATATTTATATTTCACTATATGCTCTATCATTTGGTTTTCATTTATAATTTGCACCTATGACGAAATTTATAATATCTAAGATCTGGTGCTTTCATATGAAACTGGAATAAAACACTTGTTAGATAATATTTATTCGTTTTGAGTACACTTTTCTTAGAACCTAGTATATAAAAAAATAAATATTTGTCTGTCAACAAATTTCTTTATAAAAGTACGAGGCACTATCCTCATGCTGTGAGCTTTGCTGCTCTGTTACTTTTATAACGCTTAAGCTATTTTTAATTTATTGTCAATATTTTTGAGGTGTGTTATCTTAAATGATCATTTTTAAGGTTAGTACGTTTGATTAAATGAAATTGACATTAATTTGATAGTTTCCATTTTATTAGTGCTGATGGTATATGACTAGCATCTGTTGGTACTATATATCAATTTCAACATGTGGAAGTGAGAGCACTCTCTTGTTAGTAATTTCAGCGTAAATTTTGACGAAACCAGAAATAATACATATTATTCTCCCCGTGTGATCTTAGTATTTCTGTTAATTAAATAGTATAGGGTATCCAATATCAATATCTAATGTTGATTTTTAAATGCACACTTTAGATACTCTGTTTTTGTTTACCTTATTTTTAGACCTTTTTGCTCAAGCGCCAATTATCTCTCCTTATCTCTTACTAACACCACATCGTTAGCATACATAAGGCACCAAGGGATATCTCCTTAACATGTTTTCGTTAATTTTTCCAACACTAATTAGAAGAGATAAGGGATTAGCACTGACCCCTGATGCAATACTATTCTCAAATGAAATTTATCAGTCTTACCCTCACTTGTTCTAACATTAGTTTTCCATTACTTGCCTTATGATAAAAATTGCATCCGTTGTTGATATGCCTTGCATGAATTTAAACTGATTTCCTAATATTTCTGTTTCTTCCTCTATCCTACTATCAATTATTCTCTCCCACAGTTTCATGGTGTGACAGAGTAGTTTTAGGGCTCTATAGTTTGTACAGAGTTTAACATCTACTTTGTTTTTGTATACAGGTACTAAAATGCTACTTCTCCATTCATCCGGTATTCGCCTTACTTTCAAAATTCTATTAAATAGTCCTGTTAGCCAACTTGTTCCTGATTTTCCTAATGCTGATCATATATATCCAGGGATGCCATCAGGACCTATGCCTTTTCTTTTTTCATCTTATGTAGCTCTTGAATTACTTCCGCGGTCGTCATTTTCGGCACCATTGCTATTACTGTCTCTGTTGCCTCTATAGATGCTTTCTCAAACTCTTAGTTTAATTGGTCGTTAAAGAACTCCTTGTAGCTATTTTTTAGATCCTTTCCTTGCATAAATAGTTTAATGTATTTATATCGTATACATTTAATCTGATTAAAATCTTTGGTTTTCTTTGCTCCACTTTTAACAATTTTGTATATGTTTTTTTCTTAGTACTCAGTTCATTGTACAGCTTTTCATGCGCTGCTACCTTAGATTGTGCTACCGCACATTTGCTTCCTCTTTATCTATTTGATACTTTTGATAATCTTATTCTGCTATTTTTTCTTGTCCCTCCTTATATAATCTTCTCTTGTCTTTTATATTGTCTTAAACATCGTCTGACATCTATATTTACCAATTTTTAAGTCAATTTTCTGAGATTTTTTCAAGTATTTTAGTTACACCCTCTTTAATAATTTTTGACACATTTCTCCAAATTTCATTATGACCTTTTTCCATATTCCAACACATTCTTTTTTTATTTCTGTTCTAAATTGAACTACTTTGTCGCTTGTTAACGTCAATTAATTGTTTTTGTGACTCTCCTCGATATTTTGGTTTTATTTCATATTTTACTTGTATATCTAGTACCAGCACTTTATGCTGTTGGCTTACAGTTTCACTAATTATTACTTTAGAGTCTTTACATAAGGGATTGGCTTACGATCCATATTTGGAATTGATTTTGTCTGCTTTTAAATTGGATAAGTTGGCTTTCTCTTTTCTAAAAGCATGTACTAACAGTGGACTAGGTATGGCCACTGTTAGTACATGCTACTGCTAATTCCAGCATATTATCTGCCATATTATTTGCTGCTAATAGCATTCTAATATTTCATCTATAGATTAAATCCGTATAACAAATAGATATTTTTCACTTTCTCGGAGTAATAATATTCTAACATACAAAATCCTATTAAATTGCCAAAACCTTCCTTGCATATTTTATTCACTTATAAGGGACAGCAGCAATATTAGTACCATAATAAGGGTATAGTCCTGGACTGGCTAATCGTTGGATAATAGGAAGCACGAGTGTAGCAGTTTTAATGTTTTCGGGACTGCTACCTGGTATGGGGGAGCAGAGATATCAGTACCAAGTTATTGCATATATGAATTGTTGCTTGAACTTTATTATTATTAAACAGCACTATATAAACAGCACTATATTCTATAACACAAGAAACACTGTTATAAAACAGTCGAATAATATACAGATTCTCAATTCAAATATTCAAAAAATTAAAGAACAGCTTACTAAAATAGAAATCGCCTATTTAAAATGCAATCCATTAATGGCCCAAAGTACCAAGCACTTCTAGCATATGGTAATGATATTGATCTCATAAGAAACTCTCTCCCGTCTGCGACATCTTCAACAAAGTGAAGAGAACACGAAAAATGTTTTACTTAAAATCAACAAAATGAAAAACAAATACAAGCGAATCAACAGAAGAGAGCAATTCAATCTAGATTGTGAATAAAACAAGTGATGTTTTTATCTAAGAGGACGTCATAGAATTTTTGGAGAAATTTTCTCTAATTTAATATGTCGTAAGCGGCATTTCGATTGACAAATACTACCCCTAATACCTGATATCTTTCGTACCCGTTGTTGATTTTTGCAACAACGGGTACGTTATTACATACTTTATAAGTATTACGAATAAAAATAAATAAGCAAGAAGAATGTAAGTGTACTATATTTAAACCAAGTGACAGAAAAAAGAATATTATACATACATGTACTTCTAAATTAAAAATTATATGCCTGACAACGCAAGATACAAAAAACAATGATTTAACATTGAAAACAATGATAGCTTGCACAAGCGACAAAGTATTTAAAACGATAAGGCCGAACATATTATATGTAATTGTAATAGATATGTTGGCTAAAATTATACCATAAGACACCGAAATATTATATCTATGTGTTTATGTGTATCTAAAGTATAGTAGTATATTGAATTCCCTACATTAAAAAATCGAAATATTTAAATTAGACAGTAAAAAATTATAATTTTAAGATTGATTTATAAATTATTATAATTTAAATTTTACTGCTTGATGAAACAAATATTGTAAGTCATACACTATAGCAATCGAAACATCGGAAAGTACATTTATAATATAATAAATATTTCAGTGCCAATGTATTAAAAAAAATTCTAGTACATAAAAATGGACACTTGCCTATTCAAAGTTTATAATAGACACTAATTTCAGTTTATCTATAATTAAAGCAAGTAATATAAATTATAATTATTAAAATATTTAACTACATTAACCAAGTACGTATTTGTGAAATTTCTCGATGACTAAATTGATTGATATTTAAATAAATTTGAAGTTCCAAAACGTACCTGCTGTAAAATTTAAAAATCTACGACTAATCAAATTATTGGCAACATCGGAGGAGTTTAGTTGGGTACGCAAAGAAATGTATACGGATCCCAAAAGTGTTTTAACCTATTACAGAGTCCACTTAATCCGACGTGTTGGTCGGAGTCCACATAAAGCGCTACCCAGATAATAATATACACGGTGTATATTCGCCTGGAGTTAGTATAATACCGTTTTAGTACGGAGCTCTCATTAACCGCTAGATCTATATATATATATATATATATATATATATATATATATATATATATATATATAAATATACATATATATATATATATATATACATATATATATAAATTATATATTATATATATATATATATATATATATATATATATATATATATATATATAAATATACATATATATATATATATATATATATATATATATATATATATATATAAATATACATATATATATATATATATATATATATATATATATATATATATATATATATATATATATATATATACTATTTAAATGTGAATAACCCACAATTAAAGATTAAAAAAAAGTTTATTGACGTTTCAATTTACACTTCGGAAATCGTTCGGAAAAGAGAACGATTTCCAAAGTGGAAATTGAAACGTCAATAAACTTACTTTAACCTTTAATTGTGGCTTATTCTCATTTAAATAGTAATGAAAGAAAATAAAAGGTCTACAACCCTGTGTGGATACTAGCCTCGGACTCGGCAAATTTGTGTCCGGTATAATATGAATACTACAACTGATTCTTAAAAGCAAATGAAATGCCCTGGAGGTGTAGGGAAGTTTGTCGTTGGATTACATAGTCGATTATCGAGCGCAGATTCCTAGTAGGTTGTATCCATGTAAATTTGTGGATGTCTCGATATTGAAAAAAGCCATTCATAATTTTGAGAGACATTGTTTCACAAAAATCTCTAAGACGCATTCCGTTGACACTAATTCTTTGTTCCCCATATCTTCCTACGACTCTATTATATTCTTCTCTTCCTACTCTGCCGTTTAAATCTCCTACTATAAAGATTTTACAGTTTTCTTTAACTTCAGAGAGTATTTTATTCATCTTGTTGTAGAAATCGTCTTTACTTAAATTTCCTGTCGGGTATAATATGAATACTACAACTGATTCTTAAAAACAAATGAAGTGCCCTGGAGGTGTAGCAAGAAACGAGGTTTCTTGGTTAAAAATTATCGTGAATGGACTCAGTTTTCAAATGCAGGACAATTATTCCATCTCGCAGAAGATCGAGAAGCCTTCGCAATTGTGATCGCCAACGTCGGATAATTCTGATATTGCAAGTGAAGAAAACGAAGTTATGAAGGAAGCTTGTTTTGTGTCTTCATCTTCTCTGTCAAATGGGTTTATAAAGGAGTATTTTTTTAGCAGTGCCAGTTTGTTCCACTTGAATTACATGCTCTACCCACCTCAGATGTCCTATATTATTGTTTCTTTACCTTATCTTGTCCCTGGTATATTCTAGTTGTGTCTCGCCATCTTCGACTTCATTCTCATTCTCTGCTCCATAGCTCCATAAATTAATTTGCCTTAGTAATTTTCTTTCGAAATGTTCTAATATATTTTCATTATTTTTTGTTAGTCTCGTTATCTGAATCGTATGTTAGGACTAAGCAAATTATTATTCTGTATAGATATTCCTTGATATGTCTTGATATAATTAAGGGTTTAAGTATGAGAATAACAAATATTGACAAAGACTGATAAATAGTACCTATTTGTACTACTTTTCTCGGACTTATGTTCCATATGGGGACAATTAAGATGAACCGTCTGAATGAGTACTGGAAAAGTATGGGTAACTTCTATAATAGTGTTGACTTGACTAGATAATTGCTCATAGCCCATATTAAGAAATAAGCGAATAGACAATCCTCACTTGTCAAAGAAACTGAAAAAACGTGAAGTGGTCTAAAAACTAAAAAGTCCCCTATTCAAACTGTTTTTAATAAAAAATTTAATAATATGTTTAAGTTTTTTTAATATACCCTAAAACTGAAAGCGCAAAGAATCGATTGCAAGTTACAAAATACTTGTAGTCATACTGTTTGGACAAGTACGGTTGTTTAAATAATCGGTTTCTGTCATAAACAAATTGAATAAATTGTAAAATATTTTTTGATCTGCTTGATATTTAGCACACTTTAATAACTGATCAATTGCCATAATTTTAAGTAGCTATATTACCTGTCGTTAGGCAAAAAACAAAGTTATTAACATTTATAAATTACTACAAACATAATATCTTAAAGTTTACGGTTTTTTGAAATTATATCAATTATTTATGTATTTAAATTTGGTATTTCTCTACATAAAAAACTTTTTATGGTCTACAACTTTTATTTGAATTATTTTTCTTTAGAATGTATACAAAACGTTTTATAAGCAAAAAATTTTTTTTTGCCTTTTAAGATTGTTTAAAAAAACAAAGCAAAATCAAGTGTACGTCTTTACGAATTTTTCGTCAGCTACCCCTCATACTATTTAGAATTTAAATTTCTGTATAAGATTTTTTTAAACTATTTAGCGAGGTATCCGATATTATTTTTTTATGTGATTAAGCCACAATTATTGGTCGTTATTGAGATGAAAATTACATTTTTAATTAACTAATATTTAACGTTTTGATTTCCACTATTATTTTACAATAACTTTGTTTATTGTACAAATTATGTAAACATGTGTATACACATTTTGTACAAAAAAACGTTTTTTGAGAACGATTTCAGGAATGGAAATCAAAATTTCAAACATTAACAGGATCACAACCAATAATTAAGGCCTTAATCCCATAAAACCATAATATTTATCTCAAACTATTCATCGATAGCTTCGACTAAACAGGTTGTAAATTGAAATTTATGTAAAATATTCCCCTACACGATTCTCTGGGCAAAAATATCTAGGTTGAATAAATATAACATCTAAACGAAGAAAAAACCCGTTGAGATTGCAACTTGTGAGCAGGTAGTTTCAATGTCGTTCTTTGAACTTGAACCCAAAGCGATCGATATTTAGGTATCTAAAATATTATTTTAAGGATTAATACCGGCAACATCTATTGGCTCTAAAATGATGCCAAATACAGTGATTTTACCGCTCGATGTTAAAACGTAGGTATGACGTAAAAAATTAAATATATAAAAAAAATCGGAATATTGAAAAACCGACAACAGTGCCAAGCCTACAAAGGTGCACTAAACGAACATACACAATTTATAAATAGAAAATGATAGCAATTCTTGGTGATGCTAAATTACTGCAACGTGAAAAGGTTTTAAAAGGATAGCGGGATGTATATATATATATATATAAATTATATATTTTATATATATATATATATACATATATATATATATATATATATATATATATATATATATATATACTATTTAAATGTGAATAACCCACAATTAAAGATTGAAAAAAAGTTTATTGACGTTTCAATTTACACTTCGGAAATCGTTCGGAAAAGAGAACGATTTCCAAAGTGGAAATTGAAACGTCAATAAACTTACTTTAACCTTTAATTGTGGCTTATTCTCATTTAAATAGTAATGAAAGAAAATAAAAGGTCTACAACCCTGTGTGGATACTAGCCTCGGACTCGGCAAATTTGTGTCCGGTATAATATGAATACTACAACTGATTCTTAAAAGCAAATGAAATGCCCTGGAGGTGTAGGGAAGTTTGTCGTTGGATTACATAGTCGATTATCGAGCGCAGATTCCTAGTAGGTTGTATCCATGTAAATTTGTGGATGTCTCGATATTGAAAAAAGCCATTCATAATTTTGAGAGACATTGTTTCACAAAAATCTCTAAGACGCATTCCGTTGACACTAATTCTTTGTTCCCCATATCTTCCTACGACTCTATTATATTCTTCTCTTCCTACTCTGCCGTTTAAATCTCCTACTATAAAGATTTTACAGTTTTCTTTAACTTCAGAGAGTATTTTATTCATCTTGTTGTAGAAATCGTCTTTACTTAAATTTCCTGTCGGGTATAATATGAATACTACAACTGATTCTTAAAAACAAATGAAGTGCCCTGGAGGTGTAGCAAGAAACGAGGTTTCTTGGTTAAAAATTATCGTGAATGGACTCAGTTTTCAAATGCAGGACAATTATTCCATCTCGCAGAAGATCGAGAAGCCTTCGCAATTGTGATCGCCAACGTCGGATAATTCTGATATTGCAAGTGAAGAAAACGAAGTTATGAAGGAAGCTTGTTTTGTGTCTTCATCTTCTCTGTCAAATGGGTTTATAAAGGAGTATTTTTTTAGCAGTGCCAGTTTGTTCCACTTGAATTACATGCTCTACCCACCTCAGATGTCCTATATTATTGTTTCTTTACCTTATCTTGTCCCTGGTATATTCTAGTTGTGTCTCGCCATCTTCGACTTCATTCTCATTCTCTGCTCCATAGCTCCATAAATTAATTTGCCTTAGTAATTTTCTTTCGAAATGTTCTAATATATTTTCATTATTTTTTGTTAGTCTCGTTATCTGAATCGTATGTTAGGACTAAGCAAATTATTATTCTGTATAGATATTCCTTGATATGTCTTGATATAATTAAGGGTTTAAGTATGAGAATAACAAATATTGACAAAGACTGATAAATAGTACCTATTTGTAGTGTCGATAGTAGTAGTAATATTAAAATTATCTTAGCTACATTTTATATTTGAAACATTTTTTTCTACGGTGTACACATTTTTTGGAAAACGATTTTTTCCGTTTTCCTCCCCTACGGAGGGTGGTTTTTGCGGGCTAAACGTGGTAAACTTGTTTGCATCCTTTTGTATAACTTTTAAAGGTTGAGTTCATATCTGACGAATGGAGTATAGAAAATAATAAGAAAACATATCTTGTATCATGATCAAATTTTGACTAATATCTATATTATAATTAAAAATAACAACAATTTGTGGGATTCATATGTTTTATCAGCAATTTTATCTGATACCTGACTACTTAATTAGTTAGACACTTATCTTTAAATCTCACGTAAACAAAATAAATAACCAATCGGGATTTTAGTCTTTTCAAAACAGAAAAATTTCGAAAATTGTTTTTATATGTAGTTTTGCAAGATGTTTTGTACTAAGCAAAATCAGAATATAAAAGCAAATTTTTGTCTACTAGAAGGCATAACGTATTCAATTTTGTTATAAAACGGTTTCCCAGTTTTTAAAAATTAAGGTAAACCAATAATTATTTCCTCAGTAACATTGTTACATTTTGTTCTATTTTGCAGATGAAGTTTCTAATATTAATTTTCCTGACAACTGCCGCTATCCAGGCATTAAACGATAAAGAAAAATGGGTACAATTTAAGGTAAAACTATAAGAACTGTAATAATTAATATAACCACTAAATACTTCTTGTTTTAAATAAGTTTTAAGATAATTAAAATTTATTTGAAATTTTGTTAAACTTAAAAAATGTATAAATTAACTAACCATTTAATTCTTTAGGTTAAACATAACAAAAGTTACATAAACTACGTTGAAGAACAGACCCGTTTCACAATTTTTCAAGAAAATCTGAAAAAAATCGAAAATCACAATAAAAAATATTACAATGGAGAGTCTTCTTTCATGTTGGGTGTTACCAAATTTGCTGACTTGACCGAAAAAGAATTTATGGACATGTTGGTGCTTTCTAAAAATTCAAGGCCTAACAAACCTCATGTTACACACTTACTAGCTCCACTAGGAGATCTACCTTCAGCATTTGATTGGAGAAATAAGGGAGCTGTAACAGAGGTAAAAGATCAAGGAATGTTTGGCTCTTGTTGGACCTTCAGTACAGTAAGTAATTTTAATTTTAATGCTTAACAAAATTTATCCTATTTTATTTTTGTATCGTAGACTGGATCAGTAGAAGGAGCACATTTCCTTAAAACTGGAAATCTGGTATCTTTAAGTGAACAAAATCTAGTTGATTGCGCTAATGACAATTGTTATGGATGCGGAGGAGGTTGGATGGACAAAGCTCTGGAATATATTGAAAAAGGGGGAATAATGTCAGAAAAGGATTATCCTTAAGAAGGCGTGGACGATAAATGTAGATTTGATGTTTCCAAAGTTGCTGCCAAGATCAGCAACTTTACTTATATTAAGAAAAATGACGAAGAAGATCTTAAAAACGCAGTTTTTGCAAAAGGTCCCATTTCCGTAGCTATTGATGCTTCTTCTAAGTTTCAGCTATATGTGTCAGGTACAGTTTTGTTTATATAAATATAATTCGAACTATTTTATGACAAATAATCCTATCTGTAACTCATTATTCGACATATTTGTAGGAATACTTGATGATACGGAATGCTCTAATGAATTTGACTCATTGAATCATGGTGTACTTGTTGTTGGCTATGGCACAGAAAATGGAAAAGATTACTGGATCGTCAAAAACTCCTGGGGAGTAAACTGGGGAATGGACGGATATATTCGGATGAGCAGAAATAAGAATAACCAATGTGGAATTACTACTGACGGCGTATATCCTAACGTTTAAAGACATGTTTTTAAAATTTTTCATTCAGATGTTTTACTGATTTGCTCGTTTTAAAATAATTTTTTAGTGATTAGATTATTCTTTATTTAAAATAAAGTAGAATAAGGTCAAACATTGTTTTTTTTATTTCGAAATTTTTTGTCGTTAAGTGACCCTTTATGACTTTTATAAAATTATAAAATTCGCTATACAGGGTACTCAAATTTTGTGACAGTCGATATTTATTAATATAGGAACCGAAAACTAATATATAACGTTATAAAGGTAACACGTCTGCTTTTTCTTTAAATAATTGTTTTATTGCAATTTCCATTGATTTTATTAATTTATTAACTTTCTGTTTTATTTTGATATGTTTTATTCTAATAATAGTATGTAATAGGGGTAGATTAACAAATACAAATATTCGGGATTATCGCATTAGAGTGTCATATTGCGCCAGAAATCTCGCGTTACAGTATAAAAATCTTGAATTTATGAAAAATGTATGGTTTTTAGACGACGCGACGCTTATTTTTATTTTTCGGGTCACGTAAATTGTTGCAAAAATCTATTTCTTGGCTTTGCCAGACCACATGAAGTTCAAAAATTTCTTTACATAGTGCAAAAGTGAGTGTTTGGTGTGCATTTTCGGGAAGTGGAGTCGTTGGTCCGTACTTAATCAAAAAAAATGGTAGACAAGTCACACTTAATCAACAGAGGTACAAACAAATTTTAACACGCTTTATCTTATACATGAATTTTATCGGTCACGTAATTTAGCATTTCGTGACCAATTTTTCCAGCAAGACAGGGCAACTTGCCATACTACTGTCGCAATTTGTCAATTTCTTTAGGGATATTTTCCAACCAGATTCAGATGCTGTTAGAGCCTTCTTCGTGAACGTGGAACATCGGTATGAAGTCTGTTTTGAGCGACGAGGAGCATATTTACAACAAGTAACAAAGTGTCAATACAATACAATATGTATTTCTTAAAACAATAAAATAAAACAATAAGTTTAGTACTGTTTATTTTGGGCTATACTGTATCTACAAAATACAAGACCTGTGTTTTCTAATCGACAATTAAATCCCTAAAGTTTGATTAAAACAAAATTTTAGTTCCAGATCTAAATATAGTTTTACCAAAACAAGTAAACATGAAAGGTAAACCTGGCCGCAGATGAACATCCAAACAATGAACTAAGTGAATCAGAGCGGGGTCTGGAAATATACTATATTTTATCTCTGGTTTTAAAGGTAAATCACGCAAATGCTCGTCTATAGAGAAACACTTTGTGCATTTCTTTTAAGATAACATACTTGACATAATTATTCATCATATGAATGAAGAGACTGCTATACAGTCATCCAAATACCCAGAAAATTTCGCTACGGTATCAAAAATTTCCAAAGATGAGTTACTATCATTGGTTGAAATATTGATTTTTTCTGCACTCAAAAAAGACAATCATCTGAACAATAAAGAGATGTTTAAAGAAATCATATGATACTTTTATTGAGCTTGTATGTGAATAGAACATTTTATGTGTTTAGTTAATTATCTCAGGTTAGACAAAAAAGTTACAAAGAAAAAAAAAAGACAAAACGACTCATTTACTTCTATTCGTGATAAATAGAATATACGAAAATGGTTGCGTTTCGATTTAATTTGAGCTTCTTACCACTCCCTAACACGTGTTTCTAGGTCTACCCGTCATCAGAGAGAGTTTGTAAGAAAACTCAAACCAAACCAAAACGCACCGACTAGTTAGGGAGTGGTAAGAAGCTCAAATTAAATCGAAACGCAACCATTTTCGTATATTTATCGTTCTTACTCGACGCAATGAGTACAAGAAAGATGGTAATTTATATGGGTAAATTGTTGATGCATAGTGGAATATAAATATTCCCAGCATCGCTCTTAATGGCTTGATTAAGCGTGAGTATACAATTTACTTTAATTGCTATCGACACATTTAACTTCATAAATAGAATATGCTTATGGAACTTTCAGGATTTAGAGGAAGATGCTTGTTTCTGATATATACTCGTATTTCTAATAAGCCGTCTAAGTAAGACACAAAGATTGTTATGTTTTGCGATTCATCCTCCAAATATTAGACTGATACCAACCCATTTCTTAGAAAAAGCAGCAATACCGAAAGATTTCCTGTTGCAAATTTTTATGTAATAGAATTGACAAAATCGGCCATGGGTAGTAACCGTAACATTATCATGGATTACTGGTTTACTTTATTGGCTTTGGCGGATAAATTTTTAAAACAGCCATACTAGTTAACAATTGTAGGAACTGTTAGAAAAAATAATAAAACAGGAATATCACCAGTACTCTTAAATACTAAAAATAGGGAAAGAGGTAAGTCACTGTTTTGTTTTGATAAATAAAGACATTACTTTTCTGTTTATCAAAACTCCATATAATAGTATTGTTACTTTCTACTATGCATGACGGAGCAAGCGTTTCTAAAAATGAAAAACCTGACATAATTCTAAATTATAATGAAACTAAATCAGGAGTAGATATTTTTGATCAGTTATACAGTAATATGTCGTGCTCCAGGAAGACACGAAGATGGCCTCTGTGTGTCTTTTATGGGATATTAAACATAAGTCCTATTAATTCGTATGTGATCCACTGTCATAATTCTCACAAAGCAAATAGAAAGACGCTCTCTCGCTCTGTTTAATTTAGGCAAAATCCTTGCTGAACCATAGATGCGCCAAAGATTAAACACACCAAATTTACGACATAATATGCGACAGGGCATAAACAAGATCCTAGATATACAATCAGTTTCTTAACTGAATAATCCTATTAAAAAATAACGGACAGTATGAGAGACAAGAAGAGACTAAGAAAAATGACAACAAACTTTTTTGTAGAGTGTATGTAAATGAGCAATCTGAGGAAATCACTAAACTACTAATATATTGCTGTTCAGTATAGGAGATAATAACATTTATGCCGACCTTAATATATTATAATTTTATTAAATTTTATAACTACTGTGAAAATATAAATTTTTGTATTTTTTTATTAGTGTTTTAATAAATGTCGTACATTTTACGATGTATTAGTATCAAAGGATCATATTGGTAGGGTTTTAACAATAAATTTACATTACAAGAATTTTTGCATTCGTCTATGGAATTGGTAATTAATTTTCCCATTAATAGTTAGCAACAGTTGTTTAAACGTTGCATCATTTTAGTTGTCATCTATTAAAATCAATCATCAAATTCTACAGTCTGAACCAAATCAAATAATTACAAATTACTGTTATATCGAGAGACTATTTTGTTGGGATATGAATATAATATTTGATTATTATGTACTAAAACAACCTAATAATACAAATTACCTCAAACAAGTTATTTATATTCCGTGTATCATTTTTAAGTGATAAATAAAAATATTAAATAATATATATACACATCGGTTTAGAACGTCTTTCAACGTTGTCCGATACCTAAACACCATCTCTTCCTATCTTCGCAGTCGTTTGTTGTTAAATTTCTTTCGCTCATGGACTTGTTTACGCCGTGTTGCCATTCTAATCTGGGTCTTCCTCTTTTCCGTCGACCTATCGGTTGCCATTCTACTACTTTTTTGGGGAGTCTTGATGCTGGCATCCGTTAAACATGCCCATACCACCTTAATTGTTTCTTCTCTATATCTTGAGTTATATTTCCTTCTATTCCCATACGTTGTTTTATTACATCATTTCTGATTCGGTCTCGTCTGCAAATACCTACAGACCTTCTCATTGCATCCATCTCTACTGCTTCTATTCGCTTTTTGTTCTTTTCACTAATTCTCCATGTTTCAGCGCCATAAAGAAGAGTAGTTTTAATCATGGTCTCATATATATTAAATTTCCTTCCTTTCGTTATCTCTTTACTCCACAGTATACCATTGAGACATCCTAAGACTTTCTTTGCTTAAGTGATTCGTTTTTCGATTTCCCGTGTATCATTTCCTGTATTGTCAAAGGTAACACCCAAGTAGTCACAGCTCTGACAGCAGGAAATATGTTGTCCGTTTTCGAGGTCTATGTTATCTGACTCGTTTCCAATACAAAGATAAAAGATATTTGGTTTTTGTTGTATTGACATTCATTCCCCAGTCGTTATATATTTCTATCAGTTTTCTTAGCATGTACTGCATGTCTTCCCTGTCGGTCGCTAGCACTACCTGGTCATAAGCAAACTGGAGTGTATATATACATTCATTGCTAAGCTCTATACCCATCCTATGTACCTTTCTTTTCCATCTTTCCAATGCCGCTGCAACATATATCTTGAATAAGGTTGGTGAGATACAGCATCCCTGTCGCAAGCCTTTTGTAACCAGGAATTCTTCCGTTAGATATTTCCCTGTTTTTATCTGTGCTTTTGAGTCTCTATATAGTTCTTGTACAGCATTTATCAATGTGTGGTTGATGTTAGATATTTTCAACGTTGTCCACAGTTTTGTTAAGGGGATGTTGTCATATGCTTTTTGCAGGTCTACAAAAGTAATATGAGTTTCTAGATTCTTAGCCGATCTTTTTTCTATTATTTATTTAAGACAAAATACGTTATCGGTGCACGATCTTCCTGCACGGAACCCGCTTTGTTCTTCCTCTTCATTGTGCTTATATTCTTCCTCGATCATATTTCTCAAAATTCGTCCATACAGTCTGCTCAGGGTGCTGGTTACCGATATGCCTCTATAATTATTACAATTTCTTTTGTCCCCCTTTTTGTGTATTGAGGACATGCATGCCGTTCTCCATTGTTCTGGTACTGGGTGTCCATTTAGAAACTGATTGATCACATAAGTTAATATTTCAAATAGTTTATGAGTTCCATTCTTAAACATTTCAGCATAGATTCCCTCAGGTCCAGCCGATCTACCATTCTTTAGGGTCATTACAGCCTTCCTTACTGTTTCGATGTCTACCCTCGCTTCCTCTCCTTGTATATGTACTGACTGTGTTGGGGAGTTCGCTAGGTATTCTTGTCTTGTCTCTGTCAGCAAGCTTTTATAGTGATCTTTCCACTGTCTTGGTTTTATGGTGTGTATGTGTGCTTTGTCTTTTCCTGTATTTTTTACTGATTGTATAAAATTCCATACCACTGTACATTGCTTCCCTCCGATGTATGTATTGATTTCTTGACATTTCTGATCCCATGTTTTATTCTTTTCTTGTTTTATCATTTTTCGTAGTTGTCTATCGGCTTCTTTGTAAGCTTAATGATCTTCAGTATTTTTTGTATTTAGCCATTTTAGATGCTGTTTTTTATTCTGTTTTACCATATATTCGATTTCTTCGTTCCACCATATTTTATTACTAATTTTGTTTTGCTGTGTCCCGAGTTAAATATTAAATAATAAATATACTAAATAATTTTGGGTATAACCAAAATATAAAATGTATTAAGGTCAGAAATACAGCTAAGCCTATTTTAACCCCTAGGGCAGACGCACTTTTAAGAATCACAAGAGCAAGCAAGCAATTTAATTAAACCCAGCCTAAAAAACTTCTTCACTCCTTGAAATAACGTTAGGGTGTAACAATTCATTGGAGCGAGGTGTATTAATTCTGTAGGTGTATAAACGTGTATAAAATAGGAATCACTTCACTGCGCTCCAATGCTACAGACCATCTCTTTTTTGCCTCTATAACACTCTGATGCGCGATAGGGGAACACTATCAGCCAATTTCCTTTATGTTGGAGTCCTAACACAAGAAATCCAATATGATGCCCTAAGAGAATCATTGCAAGCTAGCGTAAGGCGCTGTATTCGTGGTATCTTCTTGTGACTCGGCCCTTAAGTCTCATTTTCCCGCTCCACCTAGTTCGGAGACTTAACCTTAAGGGTTTGGGCCCTACGTGTCCTAGTGTTTTGGTTTTTGTTAATTTTTTGGTGGCTTGCGTTGGTTTTTGTTAGTATTTTTTTATAATTGTTTTTAGACAGAATTCGTTCTTTATGTTTTTAGTATATGTTTTTTTTTGTAGGATTTCTAAAGATTTCTAAAAGAAAAATTCTATTAGTGGACCTACACAGTGATTGTGACTCTCTACATTGATAGAGCTACGAACTTTCCTCTGGTTTTCCTTTTTGTTTTCTCTTTTGGGTATATATTAATTTTTAGTCCAGTATTTTTTGCTTCGGACGCTTGTGTTTCCATAGATGAAATGCATCATATCTCATTATCTCTCGCAGCGTAAGACTTGCGTGGTTCTACAGCTCCGCGAATTTTGTTCTGGCTTTTTCTGTCAATATATTGGTCCTTCTGACTTGTTGCAGTTCTCTGAATAAAAAAAGTCAACTTATCTCGGTAAGTTTCTCTAAGGCTGCTGTTCTGGGCTACTTGAATTCTTCTCTTACTTGTTTTACAGACGTGTCACCATGTGAGACATGCATATATTGGTATCAGTAATATGGCTCTATATAATAATTTCATCTTTGTTTTTCTTCTGTTGAGTTTTTCTACCTGCCAGTCCTCTTATTAATAAGAGGACTCTATTATAGATAATGGACTCTAATATAGATATGATTATCTATTATCATAATCCTTTGTCCAATATTGCTTCCAGGGCAATAATGGACTAGGTATTTAGTTATTTAGCTTCGCTTTTTCATTCGATGGGATTATTTTTCTCTGTCAATTGTTCCTCGGGCTGTTAATGTCTCTTTTTGAAGAGCACCACTTGCGTTTTGTAGAGTATGGCAATTTTCTATTGTATACTCTATTCTACGATGTTGTCTAACGCTGTTTGCAGATTGTTTACAGCTATATATATATATATATATATATATATATATATATATATATATATATATATATCGTCTGCATGAAGGCTGAGTAGAATCCCATGTAATTTTGGAACATCAGCGGTGTATATTGTATATATTGTATATATTGTATATATTGTATACAGTAATAATGATAGGACGGCTTCCTGTGGTACTTTAGACTTCGGGTTTAATATTCGAACTCTAAAGCTTCAGTTGGTTAAGTATGAAAAAAATCAGTCTCGTCATTACCCCGCTGCTCCTCGTTTTGTAAAGTAGTCCTTTATGCCAGACTCTATCGAGCCCAGGCTTTGATTACGTCCAGGAAGGCTGCTCCTGTGTATTTTTTCTCGTTAAAGCTAGCTGCTCTGTATTTTGTTAGTCTGAGTACTTGTAGCATGAATTGTTCTGATCGGAATCCAAACGGTGCTTCTAGTCTTTCACAATCTAACTGATTGCTGGAAGTAAGCTTATCGGCCTACAGTTATGAAGCTTCGAAATCGTAATCACAAAGGCTTTCTTCCATCGATTTGGAAAGAGCCTATATCTTAGAATCGAATTTACTTTGTTGGTTAGAAATACTGTGGCTCTCGCCGGTATGTATCAGGGTTCTATTTGTTATTTGATCTGATCTAGGTGCTTTTCTTGGCGATCTGTTTTTAATTAGTTTGTTTATCTCCTCCGGTGATGGAGGAATGATCTCGTTTGGTTCCTTGGGCCTTTTTTTTTGTTTTTCTACTTTTTCTCCAAAATCTACATCGTCGTCAAGGTGATAATTTAATATGCACTACTCGAGAGTCACTCTTATCACCTCGGCTTTTTCTATCATTTTAATATTTTTTGTAGCTTCCAAATATTTTTCATCTTTGGGCCTTGCTCCTCCATATCTTGGACTTCATTACCCCAGTTTCGGCTACGGTGTTCTTGTGGTGCTGCTTTAACTTTTTTGTTTAGTCGGTGTGTCCTGTTTTTGTCCATCTGGTTCCTTGTCCTTCTGGCTTTTTGTTTGGCTCTGTTCTTTTCCTTTATTTTATCCTTACTATGCTTTAACCTTCCCATGTGTATTTCTGATTTCTTTTCTGTAGTGCTAGTTCTAAGTGCTTTCTGTATAATGTTCTCAAACTCCTAGACTATTTCTTGTATTTCTTGTGGATTGTTTATCACTGGAACGTTATGTATTTCAGTGCTCACAAGTCTTTCGTAGTTGGTGCACTTCGTTTTCTTTCTTTCCGTTTTCCAGTTGTACTTCCCTATCATGTTTCTATCTCTAGTATTTAAGGCTTATGATCTGCTATTCCTTTATTTATTGTTAAAATTTTTGTTTGTAAACCTAGGTTGCTAGCATTTACAATGTCGATATGGGTGAGAAGGTTCCATTTCCTAGGAAGTGTATTTGTTTTGATGGGTTTGATATTCATGATGTCAACTACTACCTCAAACTTTTTCATGATTGTGAATTTACACTCCACAATAATTATAAATTATTTGTTTACTCTATGAATAATACATTGCCTAGCTTTAATAAAGTAGCTTGCTTTAGATTTAACTAACATAAATATTAGGTGGAAAATGTTTGTTAAACTGAACACAACCATTTGTGGTCTCTTATATTGTTTACATTAGATTTTACATATTTAAATTTACTGATAATAGTTGTAATTTATTATTCTTACAATGTATTTTTAATATTTACCACTATTGGTAAAGCTATTATAATTTAGGAATTTTTTTTTGAACATCCCATTTATTTACAATCTGTAACAAGGATTACAATACAGAGATTACTGTACAGATAATGCCAGATGACAGAATTCCAAAACAGATTTTGACGTCGACACCACAAGGAAGAAGAAATAGAGGAAGGCCGAGAAGAAGCTGAAAGAGGGAATTGAAAAAGAACTAGAGGAAAGAGAAATCCCTTCAGGCCTATGGTTAAATAGAGAATAATGGCGGTTAGGAGTCGGAAGGCGTCGGAGAACGCTGTGAACCGATAGTAGTAGTAGTAGTAGTAGTAGTAGTAATAAGGTTTACAATAAGTAAATTGTTTAATTAGATTACAAGAGACCTACAGGAGACTGTCCAGTGATAATAACCTATTAAATCATATTTTTAGTAACAAACAAAATTATTTGTGACTCTAATATAATGTTTATAATAAATAAAAAAAAATTTTAATATAAAAGTTTAAAATCTTGTAGGTAGATCGCTTGGAGTAAGACGCTTTAGCCTTTTGGTTACCTGGGGCCTCATAAGGTTCTTCGATAGCGCGTTGGGATGGTTTTTGCAGTCGTCTGTCATATTTTTGGGAGTAACTGGCAATTTCTTCTTTGACAGTTTTCATCTGAAAATCGCGATTGATGAATTCATTGGGCTTGTACCACGGTGCATTTGTGATAATGCGGAAGGTCTTCAATTGGAATTTCTCCAGTAGGTCGATATTGGATCTTGACGCAGATTCCCACAGTGAGATCCTATAACTCCATATTGGCTTTATCACTGACTTCATACTAGGATTTTATTGTACAAATTTAGTTGTCACCTTTTTCCTATTAGCCAGTACATTTTACTGAGTTTCAGACCCAACTGTGTTGTTTTCGTGAATTTGTGTTTCTACCACGTTAATCTGCGGTCTAGGTGCATACCTAAGTATTTTATATCATCCTTTTGTTGTAGTATTTGGTTATTTAATAAGACGGTTGGGCATGTACCTTTTCGATTGTGAACGTTCTATTATGTACTGACTTGCTTTCGTTAACTTTAATTCGCCATGTTTGTAACCAAATCTTTATTTTGTCGAGATTGGTCTGGAGCAGTTGTGAGGCGAGATATAATTTTGAATGAGCCTCAAGGATTGACGTGTTGTCTGTGTATGTGGCTGTGACGATGTATTGACTTGTAGGAAGATCTACTGTGTAAAGTAGGTAGAGAACAGGTCCCAGAACACTACCCTGAAGCACTCCAGCTTTAATTGGATATAAGTTAGTGTACTGATCCTTTACTTTTACAAGGAAATGCCGGTCGGAAGGATAGGACTTGAGGATTAGAAAGTAGTTGAGAGGAAGAACTTGTCTTATTTTGTATAGCATGCCAGTGTGCCAGACTTTATCAAAAGCCTGCGAGATATCCCAAAATGCTGCAGAACAGTATTTCTTCTCTTATAAGGCTTTGTTTATGGAATTGCAAATTCAGTGAATTTGCTCAATGGTAGCATGCTGTTGTCTGAATTCAAACTGGTGGTTGGGTATCAGCTGCTTTTGTACGAGGATTGGCTGTAATCTGTCTAGTAGTAGTTTTTCAAAACCTTTTACATCACTGAAAGTAGACTGATAGGTCTATAGGACTTAACTTCTTCTAAAGGTTTGCACAGTTTGGGTAATCAAATGATCTGTGCAACTTTCCACAAAAAGGGATAGTAATAACCAGTTCCTAGGATTGTTTAAAAATCTGTGTTAAATATTGCACTCCTTTCTTGGGCAGTTCTTTTAGAAGTCTTGCAGTGATTAAATCGAACACTGAGGATTTCATCGGATTCATATATGTTTGGATTTTGTTGAAAACTTGTTTGGCAGTAAATTTATCCAATGGTGCTATTAGTTGGTATGGAGATTCTAAATACGATTGTATATTATCATCTGCATCGGGGTTGTTGTTTTGAGTATGTGCTTGGAACACTTCCTTCAGATATTTCGCAAAGACTGTGGCTTTTTCTTTGTTACTTTTGGCCCATTGTCCGTTATTGGCCTGGATAGGCGGATTAGAAAGTTGTGGTCGATTAATTTTTCGTGTTGCCTTCCATAGTGAGTATTCGGAGGCTTCCGTGGCAGATAGAAAAAATATTAGAGCCAAACACGTAATTTTTAGATTTTAACCGTTTTTTCTAAAATAACAAGTAAGATCTAGTCGCTTACCTTTCCATACTTACCATTTATTTGGAACCCCTATGATATAGGACATTTTTACCTAAACTTTTTAATGTAAACTGTATAATTGTTTTATTCATCTAAAATGAGTGCACCAATATCAAAGAACCTTATTAGATTAAATAATGTCTTTTACTGTGTTATTTTTTGCATTTATAACGGTAACAAATAAAATTTAAAATACACTCAGAAGATAAATCAGCGCTTTTAATCTGTGTATTTTAAATCCGTGTTTGAACCAGTCGCATTTTGTTCGACAATCAAATACCGGAAATTCTTGTTCCATTTAAATTACGATTTAAAACACATATGATTACAATTAATTCCGGTAAATGGCATGCAAATTCGTACGTGAAACATTGGGGTCAATACGTTTTGGCCATGATGTGTCGAAATCAACGTGTTGTAGTTCAGTCGTCAACAATTTTGGTAATTTGGCCTTTGTAATTAAACAATACATCGCAGCAGCAAAAGCTAAGTAAACAAATAAATATTTATTTATTTACATCAAGTACCCCGACAGCACTATCTTGACTAGTACAGTAAAACTAACATTAGACTTATATTAAATACTAAAAACAAATAATAATTACATACCTTTTATATTTCTAGAACAAATAATGTTCATAAGGTTTAATCTTGTGGGAGAGATGAGCAGTTTTTAAAAACTGTATAGTTTTTGTGATCTCTGTAGGATTGTTGATTATTTGCTGAAGAATAGGTTTCAAGTTCAATGCTTTGCACAGGTTGGTAAATGATTTTCAGTCAGTAAGGATATGTTTTAAGGTCAGATAAACAATGTAATGGTGGCAAGTGAGCGAATTTTTGAGAACATCGGAACACCGTGGGTAAGTTTGCTTTGGTTAATTCGAAGTCAGTCTTCTAATAATCGATGATTGTTTTTTAGTTAGACGGTCTATGGAGAAATAAACAATAAACGGTTATAGTTAATGAAGAGTTATTTTGCTCTTTTGTCATCCGTTTTGCAAGGTTTTTTTACTGACTTTTTTAAAACTTATCCGTAACAGCTTTGAAAATTAAAAATAAATTCGTAAAGAAACAAAACATAATTCTTCTTAAATATAAAATTTTTAAAATACTTATTTAAGCAAAAAAATTAAATAACTAAAATGTTTAATTAATTGACCTTGTTATTCTACAATAGCCAAACCTAAACATATAATAAAGCTACTCTTGTATTTCTGAGTTGATTCGACGTAATGTTGGCACAAAGCTGGATAATGTTTGCCCTTAACTCAATTAAATTTTCTGCACGTTCAAAATTATGTCGATAAATTTTGATATAAAACCCCAAAAAAGATATCATCTGGGGACAAATCTGCTGTTCTTGGAGGCCACTTAATTTTACCGATTGTTGCAAAAATGAGGTTGGGATAATGTCCTTTTAAAAAATTTGGTAACTGCCCTGGTAATATGAACGGGACATCCGTCATGCTGTTACCGAATATCTCCAAAATTTGCAGAATTGCCGGAGCGATTTGATTTTATAGCAGTTAGAGGTATTTAGTGCTGTTGAGGTTAATCTCGATATCAAAAGGTGCCTATTACATAATCACCCAGAATTCTGGACCAAACATTAAGTTTTTGTGGGTATTGTGTATTTACAGCCATACTCAGATGCTTATTTTCCCAAGAGTAATATCGAACAATAAATGGATTGTGTTTCCTGTGAAGAGAAATAATTATCGATTCGTCAGTAAATAAAATGTTGCTTAAAAATTCTGGTTATCATTTTGATTTTCCATCATCTCTGTTAAGAATTTCATTCGTTTAAACGTAGTAGTTTCAGCATCGATGTCCATTTCTTTTTTAAATACCTCGAACAGTACTTTGGCCTGACTTAAGTTTACTTCCTCAGCAATTTTTCTGCCTGAACACGATTACATGGTTTTAACAGCTACACAAACATTATTTTCTTTATTTAAACGGACACGTAATTTACTTGGATTATTCCATTTGTGACTGTTTTGAATACACTTACATCAACAACTTACAGAAACCGCTCTATTCTCAAAAGCATCAATGAATAAATCTACTATTTCTCGAGTTAAGTATCCTCCAAAACACGAAGTTAAAATTTCGATCTTTTTTTTAACTATAATATATGTATATTATACATCTTATTGAACTAACGAAATTATTTTATTTTCATACGTTACGGAATTAACGACCTATTCAGTGAACTAAAGACTAAAAGTAAGAGCGACGTTGTGAGCAGCCAAGCTCAGCTTGACCAACGAAAATTTCGGTTATTTTCGGCTAGCCTCGCAAACGAAGAGAGGTATTTAAGCTACATTTTCTACATGTCGAACTTAAAGTTACTTGAATTTATGGTTTTAATGTGTTTTAATTTAATGATCGACTGTTTCAAATGAAGTTCAGATATGATGTATGTCTGTTTGATGTTTTTGGGAGATGTGGTTTTCTAATTTATTTAATCTTGAGTCCATTCTTGAGTTTCAGGTTAAAACTCATTGGAGCCCATTTTGTTTTGCAGTTCAGCTGCATTCCGCGTTTCTTATTTTTTTTGTCAAACTGTTATATTTTATTATCTTTATTTGTCTTTAATCCTCCCATTAAGAAGAAGTCAGAGCGATGATAATTTTGAGGGATTTTAACGCTCGAATAGGCAATCAAGTAATACCCGGAATTAAGCAAAATCATAACGAGGAGGTCAAAAACGGAAATGGAGAACTAATGATAAACTTCTGCATGAATAACGAACTAAGAATAAACAACACATTTTTTGACCACAAAGACCAACACAAATATATATATTTAATAACACCCGTGGACAAAGATCTATGATAGATTATGTTCTAACCAACCGCGATATACATCCATCGAAAATAGTCGACTTAAGATACCTCAACTCAGCAGATGTCGGTAGCGACCATAGCCTAATATTAAATAAAATAGGAATCATATCCTGAAATACTTCCCCCCAAAAGAGCGAACAAAAATCTAAGTCGAATGACTAAATACGGAATCCATGGAATACTTATACAGGAAAAGAATATCAGGGAATATCGCTGGAAATAAAATATTAGAAAACGATAACAACGAGGAAAGCTGGCAAAAAACTCAAAAATAACATAATTAATGCAGCAACAGAATCACTTGAAGAGAAGAAAGTAACGAACACTAACATATCAAAAAAGAAAACACCATGGTTTAGAGAGGAAGTAAAGACCATATGTGAAGAAAAGAAGAAAGCCTTTTTACAATACAGAACACAACAAACACAACAGGCATACAATCACTATAAACGAATCAGAAATAAAACGAATAGTTTAGTTAGACAAATAACAAGGAAACAATGGCAAAGCTTTTCAAAACAGATGGAACACGACTTTTACGGAACACAAAAAAAATATGGAGAATGATCAGAGGACAAAGAAAAAAATTGAACGAACTAATCAAAACGAAACACATTGAGAAGGAAACATGGATAGACTACTTTCTATCCCTATTTGCTAAAGGTGACGATAATAAACCACCAACACCAGAGGTGACGACAAACGAAGAAATAAATAATGAGGAGAAAGAGGCAAAGGAAGCATTAAGGAAATTAACAAATAGCTCCTAAAGTACGGAGGACCAGATCTGACCAAACAACCATAAAAACTAATCCAAAAAATAATATAACAAAACAGAATTTCTCAAGAATGGAGATCAGGCATCCTAATACCTCTATTCAAAAAGCGAGACAAATCGGACCCGGAAAATTACAGAGGAATTAATTTAATAAACACAACACTAAAATTAACAACCAAGGTGATAAAAAATAAACTGAATAAAATTATAACACTATACATAGAAGAACAACAAGGTTTTAGGTCTGGAAGATCATGCCCCGAAGCTGTATTTATAATGAGGCAAGAGCAAGAAAAATCATTAGAATACAACAAACTGACATATCTATGTTTCGTGGACATTAAAAAAACATTTGACCAGGTCAAATTAAAAGACGTTATCCACTTACTGTACGCAAGAGAGAGATACCTCTAGGAATAAACGATCAAAAATATCTACCAAAACAACACAATTAAAGTAAAAGTAGAAGAAGAACTAACCGATCTCATTAAAGCTGGCTGTGGAATAAGAGAGGGAGATTCACTGAGTCCTCTATTGTTTAACCTGATTATGGATAAAACATTAAAAAAAGTAAGAACTAAAAAAGGATACCAAATGGGAGAAAAACAACTTAAAATAATCTGATATGCAGACCACGCAATACTACTCTCTCGAAGTGAAGATAATTAACAACGTATGTTGCACCAATTTAATATAACCGCAAGAAAATTTAACATGTTAATTTCCCCAAAAAAGACAAAATTCATGGTTACAACAGCAACTTTACTAAGATGTAAATTGGAGCTGGAAGGTCAGATAATAAAACAAGTGATAGAGTTTAAATTTCTAGGCATCACATTATCTAGTTACGGAAAGCTCGAAACTGAAGTGAATAGAGCAAACAGCCGCAGGCTACCTGAATAAAGAAATAAAAATATCGGGAAAGAAAAAAAGGCAGAATTTACAAAACAGTCATCAGACCAATATTGACATACGCGGCAGAAACAAGACCGGACATAGAGAGGACAAAAAGGATGTAAGAAACAGTAGAGATGAAAACACTTAGAAAAATTTATGGTAAGACACTATGGGACAGAGCTAGCATTACAGATGTACGAAGTAGATGCAAGGTGAAGAACACCAAGAATTGGGTAAGGAATAGAAAAGTAGAATGGAACGATCACATAAGCCGAATAACAACAATTATAGTAGTAAATATGGCAAGAGACGGTTCCCCAAAAGGAAGACGATCAGTAGGAAGACCACTAGTCAGGTTTATATAAAAAGAAGAAGACAAAAATAAGAAGGAGTGAAGTTCCCAAACTGAGCATTGTGGTCTTCCTTAAGTATTGGTAAACGAGAAAATTTCTATTATCTACTTTTGTCAGCTTTTTCGTTACAATATATTCTTCTTCGAAACAGCTGGACGTGAATTAAGTGTTCTAGTTTGTATTTGAAATATATACATAAAATGTGGTCTTCTTCTTTTTTTGGAGTTCGTCACTAAATACTGCCTTTCAGGGCAATTAATTACAATCTTGTATAAAAATGAAGAAAAATTAGTCGGAAGATTTGAAAGGAAGAACTATGATATTGATAAGAATGGAAAATGAAGAAATTAAATAGTTAGATTTATTAAAGCGCAGAAATTTAGATGGCTGAGACACATAGAGAGAAGAAAAAATGACCTACTAATTAAGAAGGTAACCAGATGAAAGCCAAAAACTGAAAGACCAAGGGAAATCCTCAGAAAAAGGTGAAAGGACCAGGTCATAGGGGATATCAAAATTCTGAAATTAAGAAACTGGAGGAAACTATGCAAAGATCGATATGAGGGGTAGAAAATTGTAACGAAAACCAAGTTATATACCAAACTAACAATTTACAAGAAGAATGCAGAGTGATTCACTGCAATAAGCGAATCGGCGAGCTCTAAGTAAGATCAGCAAACATTCCATTATTAATGAAGGGCATTGATGATAATGATAGTGATGAGCCACAATCTTGTAAAAATACCAATTAATACAAAGAGAGAAGTACTATAAAGACATCTTTAACAAAGATGTCTTTATAGTTCCATTGTATATTTAACTAAATATAATTTAAGTTAATCAAAAAAAATACATCAGTATTCTATTAAAGGAATTATTATATAAGGAGTATTCTGTATTTTATTAATATAGAGAAATTCAAAAAAAAAATTAAATAAATTTTTTATCATTGTTTTTGTTAAATTGATTATTTATTTCATTGTTGTTCATAATAAATTAAATATGAACTATTGATATTTCTAAACTACCAACCCACTTGTTCTGTCCACACGTGCAGAAAATATATTACACTATCCCGATATCCAGTGTTCCAAATAAATATTAATACACATATACATCGTCCATTGCATTAGGACTCCGCTCAACTGTATATAACGAAATAAATAATACAAAGAAATATACCATTGTCTTCGGCTATATGAAAAGTTTATTATATTCAGCGGCTCACGAGCTGAAGTTGCTTATTTGTTATGTATCCGTATGAATTTACAATTCGTCGAGGGCTTTATAATAAAATGGTCTTCGCAGATTAAATTGGCAACTTTATCATATCACATATCACGTTTCTTTGTTCTATTTACTTTGTGTTTCAAGAAAGCTTCTTATATTATGTTGCACAGAAGCTCTATTTATTTCTGGCAGTTTATATTTGAACTTTTTTTGGGAAGTAATAATAATTATATAAAAAATATTTAAAACTGTGCAATCCAATTATAGGGTACATTATAAATCTATAATATAAAAATAAGTCGCAAAATGTGTTGGTAAGCGCATGACTCAACAACGCATGGACCAATCTTAACAATTCTTTTTTAAAATGATCCTTGAAGTCTAAGGATGGTTTTTACGGCAAACAGTATTCGAATAATTTCCGGGAAAACCCTAAAACAGCCCTCTTATTTTTTCCATACAAATATTTTCCAACTAAATGTAGAGTCAATTTGAATTTTATTGGTTTTCAATTAAGTTTATATTGAAATCGATAATCTAAAATAATTGAAGTTTATCTTGAACTTCAAGATATTGAAATAGATAATCGCTTAATTGTTATATATTCACCCATTTTATCAAAGACCTTCAAAGCGCACATCAACGTTGAATCTTACCATTCAGTGAAATCTATTAAATACATTTGCAAATATGTAATCAAAGGGAGTGATACGGCTGTGATTGGTATTAATGCAGAGAATTCCCATGATGAAGTTACCCAATACCAAATGGGTCGCTATGTTAGTAGTAATGAAGCAGTTTGGCGAATATCTTCTTTTTCCATTCATGAGAGACACCCTACTGTTGTTTATTTAGCTGTGAATTTAGAAAATGGACAAAAAGTATATCTTACAGCACATAACGCAGTACAAAGAGCTGTTCAGCTACCATCTACTACATTAACCAGTTTTTTTGAGATATGCCAAAACGATGGGGATCAAGTACAAAGATAATATTGTGTGATGATATTTTGTATCAAATACGGATTAAAAGGGGCAATCCAAATATACAAATAAGCGAAGAAATTTACAATGAAGCATTGATTTTAATTAAGGATATGTGCTTGATGATGTCAAACAAACTATTATTTCAATTAGGCCTGACCGCGCCCAATCGTCCAATGAATGATGCTTTTAACTAAGAATTGCACCGAGAAAAACTGTATGATCTCAATACTTTGAAAGAATTAGTTCAAACAAATCTTCCACTATTGAATGAACAACAGAAGTGTATTTGATACACTTATGAAAGTAACAAATGATAAAACAGGAGGTTCTTAGATGCCTCTGGTGGTACAGGAAGAAATTTTTGATTTCATTAACATTAGCAACAATTCGCTCACAAAATAAAATTGCACTTCCAGTCGCTTCGTCGAGAAGCGCAGCAAATTTGCTTGAAGGTAATCGAACAGTCCATTTAGCACTCAAATTGCCATTAAACATGCAAAGCAACGAAACTCCAACCTGCAACATTTCTAAGAACTCTGCAATTGCAAACGTTTTACAGGAATGTAAATTGATTGTTTGGGATGAATGCACGATGTCACATAAAAAATATTTGATGGCTTTAAATAAATCCTTACAAGATCTACGGAGCACTCATAACCCATTTGGTGGTGCAATAATTTTATTAGCAGGAGATTTTCGTCAAACATTGCCAGTGATTCCACGACCAATTCCAGCTGATGAATTCAATCCATGTTTAAAGTCCTCCAATTTGTGGAAACATGTCAAGGTATTACACTTAAGCAAGAATATGCGCGTCAAGTTGCAAAATGAACAATCTTGAGACGTATTCTCTAAACAACTCATTGACATTGGTAATGGCAAATTTCCTATAGACACCTTGACTGGTTGCATTAACTTTCCTCAAAGTTTTTGTCAGTTTACTCGATCAAAAGATGAACTCATTCAAAAGGTGTTTTCAGATGTTGCTTAAAATTACAGAAACAATGATTGGTTAAGCGAACGGGCTCTATTGGCTGCAAAAAACCTAGATGTAAATGAACTAAAAGCTTATGATACAGTTCCTTTAAAACTCTTATTTAGTGTCTTGACGAAAACGGACCTTAGTAAAACATATCTAAAAGCAATACTGAACATCTATAAATGTCCTCAAAGCACTGTCAAAACAGGAAATACTTTATCAAGGGTATTTACAGTAACGAAAGGCTTAAGACTTATCTTTCCCCCACCCTATTCAAAATATATATCCAAGAAGCACTGCACCAGTGGAGACAAAAATGTGCGGGAATGGGGTTGAAGCTTAACAACCATTATCTGACAACGCTGTTTTCTTTGCAGATGATCAAGTACTTATTGCAAGCTGTGAAGAAGATGCAGATTATATGCTTAGGAAGCTCAAAGATAAATACGAAAAATGGGGGATGAGTATGAATATGTCTAAAACAGAATATATGCAAATAGGCAGTAAAGACGAAGACCCGGATTTGGAAATTAGACAAATGAAAAGGTGCTACGAATACAAATATTTGGGAAGTATTATCTGGAGTAAAGAAACAACGGAACGAGATATAGACTATAGAGTGCAACAAGGCAGAAAGAGTGTTCAAATTCTGAATTCGATACTTTGGTCCAACAAAGCTAATATAAGAACTAAAATGACTATCTACAAAGTAATTGTAGAGCCCATTCTTACATATGGAGCAGAATGTTGGCAAATGACAGTAAAAGAAAAGAAAAAAGTTGACACGGTTGAAATGGACTACCTGAGAAGAGCTTGCCTTATATCAAGAGTAGAACGTATACCTAATTCTAAAATTAGAAGAAAAATAGATAGAGTACATACAACTTCTGAAAGAATAGAAACTAGACAGTTAATATGGTATGGACACGTACAGAGGATGGAGGACAACAGATGGCCAGAAAGAGCTATGAAATACAATCCAAGTAATCGAAGGAAACGAGGAAGACCAGCCAAGTCTTGGATACAAGGTGTTATGGAAACCATGAAAGACAGAGCGATTGATGAAGACACCTGGAGAGATAGAAAAAGATGGCGATCGAAATGCGGGAAGCGGCGGAAGCTGTAGGATCCCCGCTTGTAATATATATATATATATATATATATATATATATATATATATATATATATATATATATATATATATATATATATATATATATATATATATATATATATATATATATATATCTAAATGAACTAAATTTCAAAATTCAAGAATAAATTATAGGCGAATTGAGGATATATAAATCAGTTGATTCGGCTACTAACCAAGATGATGTCGCCAACTATCCGCTTGACTTTTTAAACTTGCTGGATTTAACAGGATTGCCACCTCACACTTTTCAATTAAAAGTTTAGTCGGTAGTTATAACGTTGATAAATATCAACCAACCGCATCTTTGCAACGGCACACGGTTAGCGATAAAAAATTATTGAAAAACGTGATAGAAGCAACTATACCAAAAAGGAAAGTATAAAGAAGAAGACGTTTTGATACGACGCATCTCAATGATTCCGACTGATGTGGCATTTGAATTTAAACGACTACAGTTTCCAGTGCGGCTTGCTTTTGCTATTACCACAAATAAGTCCCAGTGGCAATCATTAGGTGTTTGTGGTATTAATCTAGAAAACCCATGTTTCTTACATGCTCAATTGTATGTTGCCTGTTCCCGTGTTGAAAAACCATCAGATTTGTTTGTATATTCACCAGGTAATCAAACAAAAAACATTGTATATCACAAAGCACTACAATAAAAATAAAACAGATTTTTGTTAATAATTATGATTCACTTGATTTACAATAAAGCGATTACTGAAAATACTTATATACGTTTTATTTCATTATTTTTTATTACATCGTTTATTAACCTTATGTTAATATTAATAATAACAATATATAATTAATTATCTCTATGTTTGTCATTGAAGCACCCACTTTATAAATATTTGTCACCTTTAGGTTCCCACTACCCCTTTAGATTATTTTTCAATCAGGTTTGAACCTGTAGTTCCCCTCTTAGTTTGAAGCCCTCTGGTAGACATCCCTGTCGAGGTTTTTTAATCAACTTTAGGTTCTATTTCATTTTTTACTAGAGGAGAAGGTACCAACATGGGCTATCATTTTGTTCATTGCTGATATATTGGCTATGTTTTGAATTTTTGGCTAAAAAGTTTAAATTACATAAACAATGGACCATATATGTCCATGTATAGATTGTCCATATCATAAAAAAAATGGTGGATATTAAAAAAATGTTGAAGTTTATTCCATCAATTTTTTATACATTTTATCTATCTTTGCCACCTTAAATAAGAAGAGGTGTTAAAGTTTCTGATAAAGTGGCTACATTACCGACTATTCGAGGTAAATAATGAGTAATACAGTAATACAGTAGGTGACAAATATAAACTCACAAGTGGTCTAAGTACTTTTGTGCTCAACAAACCGTTTTATGTTTGAGATTTTAAATTAAACACTTATAATCGGGCGGTCGATCGGATAGCCAAGCGGGCTGGAGGGCTGGCTTCTCCTTCGCTTCACTGCGAGAGATGTCAGTTCAATCCCCAGCTCGGTGTACAAAAAACAAAAAGGCTAACGCAGCAGTTTAAAATTCTAAATGAATCTGCGGCTTAGTCTAGAATATGCTGGTATCTGATCGGCCTATGGTGGAGCAGTACGGTAAGAGATAAGGGCTTGCGGCTTGGTGATACTTCTCCATAGATCCCTACCGGAAGAGCGTGTGCCGCCTAAATACCGGGTATATATATATATATATATATATATATATATATATATATATATATATATATATATATATATATATATATATAGAAATGTAGCCATAAGCTCCCTTACTATTAAGAATCAGCAGATTCCGATATCCGACGTTATAAATAGGAAGAAATCAATATTTTTATTATTATTGTAATTATTATGTTTCAATAGTCAAGTTTAAATCATTAAATGTAGTAGTTTGTAGAATTTCTCAAAAATTGTAACTTATTTTCGAAATAAAGATTTTTTTTTGGGAATATCGACGTTGAAGAAACATTTCTGGCGCTGCGAACCACAGGATATTTCATACAGAAACATAGTCGTTTCCTGGTCTACATTAGTTTAATGAAATCCTGAAGAACCTGGTAAAAGAGAAAAATGTATTGGAAATCAAACACGATCATCCTTGCGTAAGTTTTTCCTTTCTTTACCATTGTTTATGAGCATTTATTATTTTAATTGAATTCTTAAACATTTACATTGAATTTATTATTTATTGTTTATTGAATTTATATTATTTATAACATTTTACTTCAACGAATTTTTATATATACTTGCATTTATATTTTTGCATATATTTTATGAGTACATTGAATGATATTTCCCAAAATAGTATCGAAAATTTAAGTTTACTATTCGACAGTTTAAATCTAAAAATAAAAAGAAATCTACAAACCTCTAAATCTAAGCCTGCATCTAAATTACGTTCCAAAATGCCGATGACCAATAGCGATATTGCTAGCCTTTGCTCAACTCTGCCCGAATTCTCTTCTGGAGACAACCTCTCCACCTTTATCAAAGCAGTAGATAATT